>NC_135528.1:7290000-8490000 GCF_051989575.1 Stigmatopora nigra | reverse complement strand
GTTAGTTGTGTTATTTTCTTAAAGCTAGCTCGACGTATTTTGACGTTTGTATCAAATAAGGACGTCGTCGAGCTTTATTGTCGAATCCAATAGCTCGTATGGCGAGATAGAAGGTGTGCCGAGCTCGTTTTGTTTGACATCTTACTGGCGCGCTGTCGTTGGACACTTTGGTTCACGCTTAAGCGGTTGGTGTCCGGTTTAATGGAAGCCGCCGTCCCGGTGGGAACGGCCATCACTGTCTGGCGAGCTCTGTGGTCAGTGATCAAAGGTGGTGGGATGCCGCGATAAATAAACAAGCATGTCGGCGCAAACATTGCAAGACAAAATATTTGTACTCCAATAACACTCATCGTCACATATGACAACAAACGTCGTGTCTTAAGCTGCATGAAAAACTTGAAGTTTACCTTTTGTTTGTTTGTTTTTTTAATGTTGGACCAACTGACAAGTAGGTACAGTATTAAAAAAAACTTCATAGTATAATTAACTATTGTGTGGCCAACATTTTTAGGATATCTAACATGGATTTTGGGACAACAAGCCCATTTTCTTTCCCCGTCTTAAACCACAGAGTCCATAGTAGTCCATTATGGTTTATATGGGAAGTTCATAGTCTAAAAATAACAGTAATTCACTTCAAAACATGGTACTTCCTTACAAACTAGCCTTTCTTTTCCAACTTGACTTTATTAAAACACCCTTAACTTAACTTACAAACATCCCAGCTTGTAACTCACTTTAAATCTCCAATCAATTTTACATATACAGCAATTTTAATGCCTACAATAAATTGTTCACTGTCTTTCCGCTCCACTTAACCTATTATTCACGGTCATTCTATTTTTATGTTAATATAGTAAATGACTATTTATCAAAGAATAGAGAAGCAAACTTGATTCCCAAAGTTTCTGATAAGAACTCCTCTGAGATGGAACTTTAACTTTATCCTTCTTCTGCACCTTTAATCCCATTCAAATATGTAATAAGTGTATTAATAATGAAATTCCAGTTGCTTCTTTTGAAGAGTTTAAACATGGGTGCACTGTGTAACACTCCAGTGCTTTGCTACTAGTGGAAACTGGTGTTTTTTTATGTGTGGTGGCACCCTGAGGAGCCATTGAAAACAAATGGTGTGTTTTGAAGAAAACTCCTTTTTATGACTCCAAAAACCCAGGGAGATGACTTTTCTCAAGAGTGGAATCGCCATTAGCGCCTTCATTAGGAATGCGGCCATTTTTTTTCTTTCCTCCAACCCACATTAACGTCTTATCTCTTAATTCTCGACCGCATCTTTCGTGTCCGGCGTAATGAGATCCCTTCATTAAAAAAAAAAAAAAAAAGTGTGCCGATTCTCTAAGGGGTGCTCCTGCAGGGTGAGGGATCCTGGGGAATGTTTAGACTATTTGAGGAAATAAGCTAAAGTCTGTTTGTGCTTAAAAAAAAGGGTTTTAATATGTTCATTTGTTTCGAGGAGTGTGTAAAGTGTTCCTGGGGTCTCTGTGCTCCAATAAGTGAAGTACACAAAGGGAATTTAGGACATTGTAGCACAAAAATGGCAGCCGGTTTTTAGTTTCTTTGCTTTGCTGAACCTGGAAAGGGTTGTCGTTTGCAGCAAATTTACCTAGCAACTAAAATTTGAGTAAATATGGTATAATCAATCAATAAACTAAAACATACCAACTAAACTAAACATGCAAATTGAATAACTACAATAGAAGTATTCTAAGCAAAAAAAACATTATGCATTTGAAATAACTCCAATGAAATCAATGTAAGTAGATTAAAGCAATACAATTTTAATATCTACAAACTGAATACATAGTTTTGTTGTTTTCAGATTATTTTTGTTCCCAAAAAATGACTAAATCTCTATTGTTTTGTGCTTTCTTTTTCCATTTTAGGAAGCTTACTTCTGGAGTTGGGATGTTAGAACGCGAAGATTAAACAGCAGCTGCCATTAAGAGTAGGTATCTGTTTTAAATATGAATCACCCCCTCTTCTAGTTCAAGTTGTCCGCTAAATAATTCAGCGCCGGGGGATGCATTATCGTCTTGATATAAATGTGATATGAGTGGAAATCAAGGACGTGTGACTGACGATAATTGAGACGATAATGGGCGGAGAAAAAAAAAAAAAAAGATGGCACAATTGCAACAAATAGTATTGAAATACTCAACAAATGAAGGCACTAAAACTGGCCAGACAGACATCTTATGTTGCCCTAACACTAAACAGCTAACATTAATCACAAGGAAAATTCATTGTGATTATAGTAGTAATCATGTTTACCATAGCTGTTATGATTAAAATGTCCATGACCTTTGATCCCTTTGGGGCCACTACATTAAAACGTTATTGTGTAAAGGCTCCGACTACCACAGGAAAACGACTGACCATCCTGACTCGCTGTTATTGTGCATTGGGTTTGAAGTAAGTCAATTGAGTTCATGTGTTTTGGGGTGAAAAAGTGCAAATAGTTTGCCGTCTCCAAGATTTTCCGTAAAAATGGTGTTGCCAATTGTTAAAGTGCAAGTGTGTGCCGTTTTCATCTGCAAAAACGTCGGCACCTAAATGAAGTAGTACAAAAAAAATTCACTGTTTGTGCTAATTTGGTTAATTTTTATGACTTGACAAGTATGTAATTATGCGCAGTACTGCCTTTCAGATTGTATCATAGTCAATAAGCCAGCGTGCTAATTTCATTCCCCTTTTCCACATATTTTGCGCAGAAACATTCCGTTTTGGCGGAGGAATTAAGATGTCTTGACGGACGTCTCTTAACCATATGAGACCTGCCGCCCAACGCTTTTTCTTCTTGGACTTGGATTTGTCATTCCACGTCGGTTCAAGGTAAAAACATGCATTTATTATTCCTTCCCGTATAAAGACAGGCAGTACAAATTAGCTAAAAATGTCAATTCATGTGTTTAAACAGCAACTGATATGTGATAGCTATTTTTTTTAGACCATTTTTGTGTAAAAAAGTTAATTTCCCTGAAATCAAATTCAATATTTGCCCCCCTTTCCCCCCATCATAGTCCTTCCCAGCTACCATAAACGCACAATGACATTTTTCAAATCTCGCGTACATCACAACGTACACACAACGCTCGGAGCGTTTGACTAGAAGATGAAGCAATAGTACATTATCATGCGGCTTGTCAATAGTCATGAAAGAGCGGGACGTTCAAGAACAGCCATGCGCGAGGACGCCACAGCGCCACAGCGCTACACGCCACGCCGCGCCCGATCCCTAACGCCAATCTCCATAATCAGGATGAAACCGCGGCTAGGGCTCTCGCCGATGAGTGATTGATTGAATATGAAATAATGAGGGTTTTCCGCTTCTATGCCGGTCATCTAAAATTCTGCATAGCAATGAAATGGAAATTTTATGCAATGAGATGGATTAATGTGACTCAGTGGCAGCATTTTAAGGTCTTAATGCACGGCAATAAGCAACATAGGTTGTCTCTGCCATCACTGAAGCTTGTTTGCTGTTGATAGGCCATTTTAGTGCATTACTGTCAAAATAATGCATGTCTGTCTGGTCTGCCTGCCCGCCTGGCGACCATTCCACCGTCTTAACATGAAACAATTACAACACGGCACTTCTCAAACTATTTTAGTGCTAAAGTGCCACTGGAGACATTTCCAAAAGTTGTTGAATTAAATATTAATTTGCGAGGAGGGGGGTGACAAAGGCCTATATATGAAAATCAATTTTTATTGTTTAATCTAATGTATTATTTACTTGGTTTTTGTCAGTCTAGCAATGAATGCATCTTAACAATAGTGGAAAAATGATAATATATATATTTTTAAATCATTAGAAATGTTGTTATCACACCCTTAAATTAAAAAATTGGACGTTTTTAAACAATTTTCGCCTTCACTTTTTGCTGTAAATCCAAAAAAAATGTAAACAAATATGATTGTCATTAGCAAAAGTTCATTTATTATAACTTGGACATTTAAAAGAAGTTAATTTTTTTTGTAATGCTAATATTTTTTGAATTTGTGGCCGTATTTATGCCCTACTTTCTGGTTTATAGCCATATAATGGAATGCTTTATGAGCAATATTCGAAATATGCTTGATCTGTTACTTTTGAATCTTACACGTGTACATTGTGCCATTATTGAAGCATCAAATATTCCGACCACTGATTAGCATTGAGACATTTTGAGTGGTTGCACACGTTCGTTGGCCTGCTTGGTTAATCACATTGATGTCAAGCGGTATTTACAGTTTTTGGCCAGCAAAACGGCATATTAGAAGCCCAATTAACATTTTTGTTGCCTGGGGCAACCTTGGAGTAGATCGCATCTGTTTTTTTTTTTTTTTTTTTCAGGCAAGCCAGCATGCTACTGCTGTGTCCCATGAAGCAAATTTAACTTTAGGACAAAGGAGACACATCCCATGATTAGCATTCTCATTAATTTGTCGGCTTTCATTTAAATCTCATTTTAAACGCCTCAAACCGTGAGCGCTTAAGCGGAATAATATTGTTGTGATTTCAAAATGGAGCGTCACGCCTCTTTATTAGAGGGTGTGGCCACCTCGTCACTCGCTCATTAGCATGAAAATATACGTCAAATGTTGCAATTTTATAGAAAATCAGTCCTTTTTGTCACTTATGTGCTCGAATTTAATGTACTTTGAAAAGTTGGGAATAAGTTAAGTTAAATTGTCAGCCGGGATTGAGTTATAATGGCAAAGATGAGGATAGCAAATGACGTGATGGCCATCAAAGTCTGGATTAAATCATGAGGATTGATCGACTGTTCAATGTTGACCAGATTTTTTCTTAATTTCCTCTCCCTCTGCTTCGAATGAGACCTTCACCTGCCATGAAAGTGTTACTTGTCCCGCTTTGGCAGCCTCCCTAAATTATAGAGAACACGATTAGCTTTTTCACTCTGCCGGATTTCCGAATACTGCTGATGGTTGACGTTTTCGCCCTTGACTGTCTGATAAAATAGTGATGACAATTGTCTTCTTTGTGGATTTTGTCAGCATTAGTCCCAATGATGGAAGACATTCACGAATAGTGTTTGTATCTTAATGATAGGATTTCATTTTGGATAGGATTTTTGTGTTTTTGTGAGCTGGGACATTGGTCATTCTTGTGTTTTGGTTTGTATCAATGCTATTGTTTGTAGAAAAAAACAGACATTGCCATCTATTATTCTGGCTTTGTTTGGCAAACTAGTTCACTCTCGTCAACTTTTATTTTTGTGTTGTTGTCGTTTACAAGGATCACGTAGATTAAACTCACTGTCGCAGGCTGTAAATAGTTTGTTGTAAAGTCGTGTTCACATTAGAGCTTGTAAACAAACTGCGCTTGGGTCAAACTCATTTCCATTAAGTCCTAAACTGATACATTTAAAATGTAATTAGTGCATTTTAGGTGCTTGAATTCAAAGTATAGTTCAATGGATGTGTGACAGAACTGCAAAATGGAAAACTTTTAGTTTGCATTACATTGTAAATCAACTAAATTGGTTATCAATTACTCTGTGGCATTGAATGAGTTTTAGAATCAAAAACGACAGTTTTAATATCTTAAGTTGTCAAGTTCCGACTGATTTAAATGTAGTAAATTCTGGTATTTACAGAAAATGTAAGCGATGGCGCACATGTTAAGATTTCCATGATTTTCCCAAACATTCTAAAACGTGCCACAAATTCTCAAGCGTATATCCCCACATGCCAGTCTTCACCCAACAGAGCGCCTAGTGATGCTAATTGACGTTTATTGATTAATGTTTTAAATCCAGGCATCCACTTAGCCTGGCCGTCAAGAAATCCCGACGTTTGATTTGCTCTTTCATGGCGTTAAGCGGCGCTCAAATGACAGCCATGCGTCTCCCATTCCTTTTTACTCATCGCGTTTCATTATGTTTGGCTAAAGCGCCCGCGCCATTAGTGCCGCTGGTAACATAAGTTATGAATGAGGCACTTGGCACAACACATCAACACTCGGGGCATCAGCGACCATGACATGACGACGAAATGCGCGCTAGTCTCCCTTCAGCCGGGGCTCGCTACGCCCCCAAAAAAAAAAAAAACGACCTTCTTTACATGCTGGTACGTCTAATCGGAGTCGGAGTCGATCGAGCTCATCTCGCCATCAGATGGTTTGTTGCTTTCAAGTCCCCATGTGAGGATTAAACACATAAAAGCGAGCTGAGTTCATGCTCTGTCACCATGGCTCTAATGGGATTTACAGATCATTATGTGGGGCTTTAGGGAAGAAAATCCAACAGTCAAGTTTTGACGTTTTTTTTCTACATTTATCTGGCTATTAGCAGCACATCTTGGGATTCATTTGAGTCCTTCAACCTCCTCCTAACATGACTTCATCACTCAGATGAGGGATAGGCATGAAACGATTGCGAATGATTGTTAAATTTTGCATTTATGTGATTCATAGCTGCAAAACTATGGCGTAATGAGTAGACTAATGAGTTTTCTAATTGCAAGATGTGGCATTTCAAGAGTTCTCTTCTGTCCTTTTCACTATGACTATTTGAGCCTAAAGAGAGCAGGATTGAAACAGCAAAAATCCCCAGCATTTCTGTCACACATCCATCATTTTCAATCGATGTAAGAAATCTCCTGGAGAAATCAAGCCCCAACGCTAATTGCATTTTCTGCATGAAGTACGATCTAAAGCAGACATTTCCCACCGCTCGCCTGGATAGGAGTCACCTGCGAAAGCCCCCGTCAATCACCGTGACTGGCACTTCTCAAGTCGGCGAGCCTAATTTCTGTCTCTTTTTGATTGGTTTGTCAGCTTTTATCTGGGGACCCCATTTGCTTGGCTTTTTCTTTACCCTGAAAAGGACCTGTCAGTCAAGATGACTGACAGGACTCAGGCCCTGTGTGGGTAAAGGCAATGAAATCATTCCCTGCAGCTTCCTTCTCTGTAATGTAATGTTGTGTCATGGTGGCAATAGGATGCACATTTGATTGTCTCTGGGAAAGTATAGTCACTTTATAAGTTGCTTATATTATTAACTTGTACAAATGGGCCATTTTCTCCCCATTTTGATGGCAAAACAACATGAAATTGGATGACTTTTCCAAAAATGACCTAAAATACACCAAAATCGGAGTATTTCATTACATTTGACTGTATTGAATTAGACTTCTATCCCTGTCAATTGTTTTTAGTTAAAATGGGATACCTTAAGACAGTTTTTAGAACACTAGCTCCGGCATGATAGTATCAGACTCTTAAATTCCAAGTGACTCATAATGGAACGTTTTTGACCACGACGTGACTCAACTGTGCATCGCCAGTTTTTTTTTCGCTGTTGGAAAATCACCAAGTTGCCCAGCTGTTCTACCAAAACAGGAAACTCTCGTACCAATTGTTCGAACTGACAGGTCTACGATGACCTTTTGAATTCCTAAACTAGTTCAAAGACGAGAAGACGAAGAAGTCTTAACCACAACTAGCTGTTTCCTACATGTGACAATAATCTTCCATATCCTTCATATGTCTGGACTACAGTTGTAATTTTGTTAAAATTAGAACAAAAAGAACATGTGGGAACATGTTTTATGATGTGTTGGCTGTAATTCCACAATGTATGTTTGACATATAGACAACATTGAACAGAATACCTAGAATAAAGTCATCCAGCTGTTCTAATATGAAAAGCTTTTCTTACAATGCGTTCTAAAATTGTAAACAAATTATTAGTGAAACCTACAAAAGGCAGGATTCATGTATTTAAAAGATTATGCTCAATACATTTAATAGGTTAAAAGATTATAAAACCGTTCCCCCTGTTATACCAACAACAGGTAATCATACTGCATACTAGTGCCATAACTGGTACAAATCTGCAATGAGACTATAATTATTCATGAATACAGATCATAAGGCCCTTTTTGACAAAATTGGGAGAAAAAGAAGTTTCTGTTGCCAAAGCATCACAATGCACGCAATGATTTCTTCCTTCTGTTCTGACAAGTATAATAAGAGACTTCAAAAAGCCATTTAAAAAGAGTTTGTTAACAACATTAAAAGAGTATTTCTGGCAAGTTAAGTACTGTCTTTGTCATCCATGTGACATCAATCCCTTATATGTATTCATATTTCTGGGATTTTGAGGGTAGAGAGCCAGGAAAAACATCTATGGCTACATTTAAAGAAGTCTGGACGGCATCTGACATCAGACTGTAGGCAAGAACCAGTCTCTGGTGCCAGTAACTGACTTTAAATGGGAAGTGCTAACACACATGTACTATATATGCATTGGAAAGGTCAGACTAGAGTGGTCCAGATGGGATCTGACAAGAGCTTTGGACCAGGCCCTGTAAGCAAGACTTGGATTTTTAACAGATGTTCTTGAGGAAGAACTGCTTGGGTGTCAAGAGTCACCTAAGGCCTCTTTAGACAGAGAAGAAGACAACCCTGTGGTATTATTAATGTAAATATGGAGGTCAGTGAGAGGGTAATGCTTCCCTCAGAGCATGAATAGGGATTCTACTATAGCACTGGTGTCTTGGTTTTGAGTCTTGTGTATTATGAGCGGTTTAGACTGGACTGTATTGTTAAATTTCATAAGGACTTTAAATTAGTTCGGCTACTTTACCTGGTTTACAACAGTGTATCTGGCTTGCTCTAGTTTTGGCTAGTGAACCTGTATTCGAAGATGTGGCATGAATAGTGATTCCATCATAGGACTGGTGTTTTGGTTTTGAGTCTTGTGTATCATGAGCGGTTTGGAAATAACATGATGTGGACTGTATTGTTAAATTTTATAAGGACTTTAAATCAGGCTTCTTTACCTGGTTTACAACAGTGTCTGTGGCTTCCTCTAGTTTGGCTAGTGAACCTTTACTTGAAGATATGGCATAAATAGAGATTCCACCATAGGCCTGTAATGACTAGTTTGTCTCATTCACCACAAGGCCTTTCTGTTTCAAATATATTGTACAACTATTGCAGAATGAATTAAGTGATGAATGTCCTGCATGTTCACCAGTTTTGTTCTTATGTCTAGTAAAGCTCAGGAACTTCAGTCAACTTCTAAAATAACACAAAATAAGCAACAATCTCTGTCGCTTTGAGTTCCATGCCCCTTTTTTTTACAGTAGTATCAGCATGCTAGTTTGTTTGTGTGCGCCGCTATCAGTGTAGTAGTCGTGCGGTCTTATCGGTGAGCTGGCGCTGCTAGGACGTTCTTCCGAGAGAAAGCCGCCCGCTCGGCGCCCCACAAGGGACGTTTTATCTCTGCCGGTGTTCCACATTATTGATGGCGGCGTCCGTATTGACAGGCGCCGACACATCAGGGAAGGCAAAATAGGAGTTTGATATGACATACTGTGGCTCTCAGCAGGAGCCATAAATAACGTTGACACATTTTTGTATGCATGGAAAGGCTTCTGATTCAGCCTCCCATAAAAAATAAACTTCTATTATGGAATGTATTTGTCAAGTGGCGGCGTGATGGATGGACTCGTGTTTAGCGCTTGGCAGGTGGATGCGACCCGCCTCGCTGGGGTGGATTCGCTAAGCAAGCGGGGGGCGGGAGGGAGGTTTGGTGGTGGTGGAGGGAGGAGGTTGTCCATGCAATTATTCAACATGAAGGGGGGGGGGGGAAATCATCTCAGCACCTGCTTTCTCTTTCCCATCATGCATTATAGTGACAGCATCCTTTCTTGCTGATCGGAAACGTACTGGCGTACAGTAGATGAGACACAGAGGACAAACACGACAGCAGATTGTCTTTGGTTTAAACTCGGCAGGCTGCGAAATTGCCTTTTTTTAACACACTGCAATGCAAGCTATTGTGGTAGTAGTCGGATTGGGAATAGGAGAAATATACTTGGATTGCGCTGATAAAATTATGTTAATTGACCAGATACAATGAGTAAATCTTTTTAATGCACAATTTTAACCCCCAAAAATATTTGTGTATTTCACAGCTATCGTGGATAATAGACAAAGGTGCATGGACATTTGGTCGCCGGTCTTTTGGTCGCCAGTCTTTTGGTCGCCGGTCTTTTGGTCCCTTTTGGACGCCGGTGAAATGGTGACAGAAAATTTATTGTTGAAGCCAGCTCTTAAAATTATATTAACGAGAAGGAGTTTAATATCTAAAGGAGAGATTTTAATATTTAAGTACATTTGACCAGCGACCAAAATGGACCAAAAGACCGGCGACCAAACGTCCGGTGTTCCCAGTCCAAATAAAATCTCTAATCCGTTGGTCCCAAGCATCCCATTTTGCGTTATGTTCCTTTACTAGAAAGCAAGTCTCTCCCCATCAGCTCTTATAATAAAGGATGATTTGCATGAGCAAATAAATGAGCTTTCCATCATCTCAAATGAACAAACGATGGGCGGAATTGAGCCCAAAGATGGAAAACTCCTCCTTATTCACTCATTAAGGCGGAAAATACATCAAAAGATCTTTACAATGATCCTCATTCTCACGCTCTGACGCTTGGCCGGCCCAATTAGGGGGACAAAGGAGGCAGTAATTACAGATTTTAAAGAAGTAGAATACTGTATGTAATCGCATGGATCAAAACACAATTAAAACTTCAGCTCAACCTGTTATCGTTGGCTGATGAGCTCCAAACACCCCCCCCCCCCCCCACGTCTCAGATCTTAATACTTGAAATCATAAGGCGGATGTTTTGTTTGCCGACGGATGTATAAAAAAAAAAAACTACCTCTCGCGCACAACAGTAAATTAATCGCACCGCTTATTTCGCCGCCCCGCGGACGTTTAATGCCGTATGTCATGTAATTGGCTGTCGACTTCAATAATTGATTTGAACAAATGTGAAATGGATGAGAGGGTCTAAGTGTTCTCCATCACACGCTCTCTCGGTTCAGCAAGTTCACAAGTAGTAACTGCTCCGAGACGCCAAAGAGTCGAACGGATTTGTTGATTTTTAGGGATCCGATTGCGGGGAAAAAGTCACCGTCATTGGTCACGGGTAGACCTCTGTTCCGATCCGATGAATCCACTTAGATTGTGTTCTTGGCTAACTTTGTTAACACACAATACAATGATTTCCGTTGGAAGTAAGTCCATGTTATCAATGGCAATATGCTACTCTGTGAATAGCCATTTTAGCATTTATTTCTGTCAGAAATATTGTAAGTCTTATTTCCATTTTCTCCAATTGATTATACATAAGAACTTGTCTTTTTTGAGAAATAATACAAAAGAAACATGTTTTTTTAGTTCTTTGTGGTTTTCCTGAGCTTTTCTAAGGGTCTAACTCTATTGATTATTAGTGTGGATTACTTTTAGTGGACAAATGGCTAAATATTTTTGTGATTCCAAATTCAAAATGTCTCAAAAATATGGATTTTGAGTATTGAAAGCAGATTTACTGTATTTAAGAGCTCACCACAAGGTTCAACTGAACAGAAATATACTAAAATAGAGGCTCGATCAGTCTTGTAGCTTAACAGCGAATCGCCAGTAAATTTCTAAAAATCAAATAACCCAAAGTTAAAGACAACATACTACAACCAACTATTTGTATACTCCTCACCATGTTATGTTTCCTCCCTTGTATCTCATCCCCACTCGCGTTCCGTATTTGGTCGTATCGCAGCCTCCTTGTCATCACAATGAATTGGATTTGTCCCCTTCAGTGCAAACAACAATAGACGAGCGCCGGGGACCTTCACGGAAAACAAATCGCCGCCTCCCGTCGCCGGCGGGGGAATAGTTGTATACGTGTCTGCGCACATGTGCGCCCGTGTCGCTGATGTGGCTGAGGGCAGCCATGAGGAAGAGGCCCGTGCCACCGAGGCACCCTGGGTCGTTTATTAACATGTCACCCTCGCCTATCTGCGCGGCGAGCCAGACATCCAGACGAATGATGTTCATAATAATAAGGAGCCCCATGGTGACACTATGAGGTCTGCCACGCTGTCCGTACCGGGTGCTGCTTCTCTTTTATTAGCACTCTATGCAACGGTGGAAAGGCTTTTTCCAATGCGTAGTAGTCGTAGTTAGGAATCTGTGCTAGGCTACGGGTAGTCACGCCATAAAATGTTGGATTTGCTATTAAAGGCAATAGACGTTTCTCGCTATCGATGGTAGTCAGTGTAGATGGCGAGTCAATAAACGTTGTTCATAGTCACATACTTATCACTTTTCTGGATTGGATGTAGTTTTCTAATTTGTTTGTTTAATGCAATGACCGGAAAAAGTTGATTTGATCTGAAAATGAAGAAAATGGCTGAAATTTGGTGTTTTTTTAGGGTGAATTTCCATTGAGATTAGCTTATTTTTCCACAATACCCCCCATTTTTTTCCTTTTCGTCTTAACCCTGAACATTTTTTTCCTCGCTTGGTAATAATTCATAGCTGGTGTTGCGCATGGGTCACGATGATTTAAGCTAATTCATTCATATAGGTTGTAACATTTTAAATGAGATGCGCTCATGTGAGAGAGAGGTCCAGGATGGTTGCTTTCAGTTGCGTTCTATGAATTAATGATCTGGCCAATCATGAATTATGATGGGGGGGGGGGGGGGGGGGGGGGGCATTGACAGCTGGCAATCATGTATCCCAGTAGAGGTTTGCACTTTTTTTTTTATAGGCAACACTAACTTAATCTGAGGTTTTATCTAATCAGAAGAAAATGACTAAAAGCATTGGTAATGACCAAAATTTCCATTTTCAGATGATATTAACACTGGTATGATGGCGTTTTGTCAAAGTTCACTGCTAATTTGCACATAATAGCCCTACAATGACATGGTAATATTTCAGTTTGAGGAGCCAGCTGTAGACTAAAGATTTTTCATCACATGGATCGATGACATAAGAAGTAGAAAGGCCCCCAAAAAACACACTTCATCTCTTTTTGGATGGAATATGACCATTTTACCCAGAAAAAAAAGTTGCAATTGCCCTTCATAGTTATCAATACCGACCTTTTATCATGATACATAGTTTTCAGTTGGAAAAAAATACTTTTAAGGCAGTAATATCTGTTATCTAGGGTCATAGTGTCACTGTTAGAAAACTTAAACCCTAAGTTTGATTATTTTTAAATTTGCAGTTAAAAAGTGGGTTACGGAAGCTTTTTTTGATTCATTGTTTTTAATGCTATTCTAAATGATTCGATACGCATGCAAGAAAGAACAGATCAAAGACTTTTTCAACCATTCTCCCCCCCTCGTTTCTTCATCTAAAGCAGCGTTTTGTCCTGACGCTCACGTTTTGCCGACTGGCGTTAAATCTATTAGGTAAATAAAGGAGGCCCGCGTTTCCTCCAGGCAACCAGAGTGAATTTAGCGTTCGATTAGCTAGCGCCGTTTGCGTACGACCTGTGCTTATTAGAAAAGATGCCGTTGTAAGCTTTCACCCAAAGCAATAAACTGCACGCGCGTGCAAATGGTGATTATGATAAGTATGCTAATCTCTTCGGTTCATCGCCGTTCGCTTTAGCTGCGGAAATGTGTTCCCTCCCGCGTGCTGATAGCGTGGAAATACATTGCCAACTTGGCATGGCAAATTTTTATTTTAGGTGCTGGCCAAGGTGCTGAAACTTAAACAGGGGTTGCAACAGTAGCCAATAATATCTTAGTACACATAAATAAATAATTCTATTTCAAATTTTCTGTCCCAACTACAAGTAGTTAATGACAAATATGCTGAATTTTGACAAAAACACATCTCCAAAACATTAAAACCAAGTGTTAGGTGCCTTTTATGCATGTATTAGGTCAATGTGAATCAAGTTTGCCCGGCAACAGCCTCATTCCATGCGTGCCATCAAAGTTTTATGGCGTCTTTCACTCACTAACTTGATTTTTAATAAGCTGTCCGTCAATGCTAATGAGGCGATGAAGTAACCGGAGATGCATTTAGTTATTTTTTCTGACCTTTTAAGCAGTAATTCACTCATCTGGCCGTCAATCTGCTATGTCAAGCGTCCAAGGACGCCGGCGCGGCTGTAAATATTCTTTAAGGACTCGATGCTGTCACCTGTAAACACCCATTACATTACTTCACAGTGCTGCTATAAACAAGTCCGCTTTAGGTTTGTAGACGCTTGATTCACACTGCAAGGGACAGTTCTTCTTAGAAATGTGTAAAAAGATAGAAAATACCAGCCAATGCAACGAAAAAGTAGGATAAAAAAACATAGACTGTTAAATAGAAACAATTTATTCATTAAGGTCAACCATGTTGAAGCTCAGGTCAAATAAACGCAATGTAATGTTAAGTATAATATGTTTTGTTAAGATGGATTTGAGAACAAACTAACAACCGTATTTGTCGAAAATAGCGGATGTATGCGTTTACCGTAGTTTCACGACTATAAGGCGCACCACATTTAAAGGCGCACCGTCACTGAATGACACATTTGAATTATTTTCCTTCTATTTTGGAGAAAATTTAAGACTTTCTAGTGCGTCTTATTAGTCGTGAAAATACGGTAATCTGAATTGACTAACTACAAATCTAATCCTGCCCATAGAAACAGTTTGTTTTGTAATCCTGACCTTGTAGGACTCCAACAAAGGCTTTCGAAACGTTCCCGTTATTGCCCGTGACGCCTTTTGACCAAGGTCAAATCGCGACCGTGGTTGTGTCACAAACAATGGAGGGCCGTGTGAAAGAAAAGACAACAGCGTACCCAAAATAGATGTGCTTAATTATACCACATAATTCAATTTAGATTAATAATTAATGCCTCCTTTCTCAGACTAAATATCTATAATTAATCAACAAGTCCTAGCAAGAGCGGGCTAATTGGTTTGAAAACAGCAACCTGAATGCTTAATTTGTGACATGGCTAATTGCGGGCGTAATCAAAGGACCGCCCTGTGGGATTTGACGAAGAGCTTGTTAAATGGAGGTTAGCGTGATCCTTTCAAAGTGGCGTCGTGACGGCTCCATTTAGGGAGCGGACCACTACGGTCCGTGACACCGAGCGTAAATGGCAACAGCCGTGCCGCATTAGCGCGTCTTGATGATAAACGCCCGTGATTGATTCAACCCAAGAGTTTTCTCCACTTAAGGCCAAATCGGAACACGGTGACTCGAGTCTCTTGAGTCTTTGCTGTCACTCTGTTGTTCTGAACACGAACACAGAGCTGGAAACGTCAACCCGTACTTGGTAAAACTCCGCCCGTATGAATATGCCGACGATGATTAAAAATCCAATTCTAAGGTCAGCAATTCAAGATTTGCAGGAGTGGTGGACAAACTATTCCACAAAGGGCCGCAGTGGGTGCGTTTTTTCTCAATCGAACTCAGAAAGAGGACACTTTTTCACCTATTTGGTGTCCTACAAGTGTAATGAGTGGATTGTAGTCAGGTTCTACTTGTTTTCTGCAGAAATCTCATTGGTTAAACTGTCTTTGTTGGATCAGTTGGAACAAAAACCTGCACCCACAACGGCCCTCGAGGACCAGTTTCCCCACCCTTGCTAATGGAGAGTATTCAATTGAAACTATTGGCAATTTACAGTACATTTCTATTGATCAAACTAGTAAAGTCATCTTAAGTGCATTATCAATTTCCTTCATTTACTAGCTTCCCCTACACATAGACTGTGACTTAAGTTAGCACAATACATTTGTGTACTGTACTTTACTGAATCCTAATTTAAAGGTGAGTCTCTTCCCTTTCCCAAGGACTCCTGGTCCATATATTTTGGACACAATCCACATCTCCCCATCCCTTGTCCTTATGCCAATTCCACTTTCTGAAAGTTACATTCCAAAGCTAAAAATAATGACTCCGAGTTCGCTGACTAAGCGTTAAGGACTAGAGCTAATGGCGTCGACGGGAGAGACGCATACGTCCCTTTTGTCATTAGCACCCGGCGTGAACCCTCTACTTTCGTGACGCCCTTTACATGCACCCACCCGGGCCATCAATCACGCCAATCAATCCCCGATGGTTGCCGTGTCTACAGCGGCTTCGACGACGACTGAGCTGTCGTATGATACTTGAAATCAATTAGAGAAATTAACTCCTTAACCCTCACGCAGAGATGATAGACGATGGTTAAAAGTACTCAAAGACTTGAAGTGGAGAGAGATGGTGAGAGGAAGGACAACAGGGTTACAGTGTTCTCACACTATGGAAATCCTGGTTCAACCTTTTTGCATCGTCTATATATTGGAGATTGGTATTTCCAATTATCAACATCCTTTGTATCTTTTTCAGTCGCTTAGATTTGGAGAAACAAGAATTTAAGTGTCTTTAGCACAAGGGTGTCAGACTCAAGTTGATTTTATGTAGGCTGGACCATTTTATGATATAATATTTAGATTTTTTTCATATAAATTGATTAAAAGAACTGGATTAAAAGCCCTGAATATTCAGTTTTTTATAGATCTAAAACAATATTTATTTTAGCTTTTTTTAAATATATTTTTAGAATTTACTAAATGATTTTTGAACTAAACACACAGAAAAAAATGATTAAAAAATTAAAATTATTGATTTAAAAGGGGAAAATCAGGAAATTTAATGTACATCTCTACTCTTCATTTTTAATTGTTCCTAAAACAGAAAGTCGGCACTCATGATTGACTTACCCGGGCCATGCAAAATGATGTGACGGGCCAGATTTGGCCCCCGGGCTGCCACTTTGACACACCCAAAATTGCCCTAATCCGTTGAAAATCTGAATATAGACAAAACATAAACATCCTATTGCACTTTTTGCATTGTTTTGTGTCATTTCAACTTCTAAACCATCCAGCTGTGACCAAAAAAACAAGGATTGACTTCTTTCATAACATAACGTAACCCCATCAATTCCCTCCGCCACCTCTTTGAACGCCCCCCCCCCCCCCCCCCCCCCATCACTGCCACCTTGGTCGGTGGATCAGATTAGACTCTCCCCAAGTTGGCAGACACGTACGACGGGGCATCGTCGACGCGTGTCCGCTCTGATATTTCCCCCGTATCTGGCGGCGGGCGATAATACGAAAGCCCCCTAATGAAGCTATTGTGCGGCTGTCCGAAGCCATTGTCTTCCCACGGCAACTTCTCCTTTTCTTTCTGGCTCGACACATGCTCCCCTCGGTGATGAGCGCACCTGTAATGGCCACGTCGCTCCTCGTCTGTCCTCCTTGTTTTATTCGCCCCGCTTCGCCTTCCGCCGCCGCCTTATCGTTCTTCTCAATTCCGGACAGTTTTCCGCTATCTACATAGGCAATTTATTTTTGTTGTTTTCTTCCTTGCTCGACCCGTTGCCGCTTGGCTTTATCTTCATAGCAGAGATTGGTACAGTTTAGCCAACTGACGGGAGATCAGCTAAATCAAACCAGTGCACTCGGAAGGGGAACACTTAATCGGGCAATTTTCTTTTTTTGGGGGGAAAACTTCAAAATAGTTGTCATTGAGACAAACGTCCTCTATTTTTTCGCCACAAACTTTTGAATTGGGGCCAATTTCCAGTCTTGCCATTGCCATCAGTGCCTCATTCACAATACTTTATTATTGTTATTATTATTATTATTACTTCAACTTTAAAGGACATTCTTTCCTCAAACTTAGCACGTTCTTAGTGAAATTAACCCATCTTTTTTCAGTTTTTTTTCGATCAGGGTAGCCAGCATTATCCTACTTTTATTGAAAATGGCAAAGAAAGCGAGCACGCGAATCCGTGTCTGACGCTCTCGTCACGGCTCGAACCCACGCCGACGTTTAAATGTCACATTCCGCAGGAGATGTTACACTTTATTTGCACTTGGAAATACACTAAATGGAAGTCTGTGCATGTATGTGTGTGTGCATTTGTGTGAGTGCCTTCTTTCATTTCCAATTTCACTGTGCAAACACGAACGACGCTTGTGGAGGAATATCACTTTCCTTGGATTTCAACGTACATTTTCCCTTTCATGCCATGATTTCTCCGGCTAGCCAGAGTGACAAGTTAGTAGACGGCACACGACAAACGACGAGTGCACCTTATTTCCCTCCCCACCCACCCACCCACCCACCAGCACCCCCTTTTTTTGATGCTCAAGTGCCTTTGATGTAGTGAGAGAGGCTGACTCGCCTTGCGGCATCTAGCGCCAAATTAGCAGTGGCACCCGTGTTATTCACCGTCCAAATTCTTAAATGATCCATGCTTGTTTGTTTCGACAGGGATTGCCAAGTATTGCTGTGCGGATAATCAATTATCAAATTATTTAATTTGACTTGAGTCATTTAAGAAACAGTTTTGACAAAAAAAACAATGTTAAGATAGACATTTTGTCAATTCAAAGACGATTGTCATCCCCGAAAATGAATTCTTTTGATTCATTATTGACAACAAATGCCCCTTCCTCTACTTATTACATGAAAGATCATTTTAAACGTGACCTCTTCTTATTTAAATGGTTATTTCACTATTGTAATCCATAGATAATTACGATCCTCACGCCAGAAAACAGTATTATAACGATAAATAACCTGATTTTTATAACCGATTAGTCGCCTAGTTGCAAAAACAATAATTCGTCGCCAAAGTTGTTGTTTTTTTTTTTTAGTATTGGACACTTTGGATTTGCGTTTTTTCCAAAACGACATGACACTATAATAGCAAAACAAGCATTTGTGGTCTACACAATTTGTCAGGTGTGCCTCCTGGTGATGAAAGTAGGAGAGAAAGCCATGCACCATCGGAACAACAACTGTCCAGCTCTAATCTTTTTATGAGCGATATGCTGTTTTTAATGAAAGCCCCTCGCAGCAGTCGGCAATCAGCTCGCCATATCGCGGCTTATTTTTCATCCCGCTATTGTGATGTCATCACCGGCCACGGACATCATACATAATTCGCCCCGCGTTATGACAAACTGCGCCCCCCGGGGTCCGCGCTATATATATGAAACGCCTTTTGGGGCCCGCCATCAAGTCTGACGCTATTTGCGGCCGGAATAATCGCCCGCCGGCTTGTTGCGGGATTCGTCAAACAATTCAGAACGCGTAGAATAAACAGTGAGGCGCTTTTATACCGATGCATTAACGTTGAGTGAATGGAATAGCAAGGCTATTTTGTTTCTTTTTATTATTCCGCTTCATGTTCTTCCGTTTCTTCCACATTTCTCAACTGACAAAGTCCTCAATATTTGTGAAAGTTCAGTAGATCTTTCTTACTTTAAGGGAAAAAAAAACTTTAGAGCACAGGTGTCAAAGTGGCAGCCCGGGGGCCAAATCTGGACCGCCAAACAATTTTGTGCGGTCCGAGAAAGTAAATCTTTAGTGCCGACTATCTTATTTTGGGAACAAATTTAAATGATTAAATCCTGATTTTTTTTTCGCTTTTTAAAATCAATAATTGCAAGTTTTAACCCATTTTTTCTTGTTTTTAGTTCAAATAGCATTTTGTAAAATCTAAAAATGAAAAACAAATATTTTCCATTTTCCTCTTTAAAAAGATACTTTATTTTCATTTGAAATAAAAATAAACATGATTAAAAAAACATTTTCCATTCCTAAGGGTAAAAAAAAACTTGGTTTTAGATCTATAAAAACTGACTTTAGGGCTCTTGATCCAGTTCTTTTAATCCAATTTTTAAAACATTTAAAAACCAAGATATTACCAAGATATAATGGACATTAATGTGGCCCGCGAAGCAACCCGAGTTTGAAACCCTTGCTTTAGAGGAATGAGAAATAAGAACATATTTTTCACCATGACGTCTTTTTGCAACTCTGTTTAAATGAGTCCCTTGTGCATCGTTCATAAATTCCAGACTACCTACACTTGGTTGTAGCTATCTCCACATAGATTACTTTGGCAATTTCTACATTTATATTGAGTGATGAGCACAAAATCAACTGCAGATAAAAAGCCAGAAAAAAAAAACATTGTGCATTTTGGCTGTCTACCGTTCCGCCTCCACCATGGATCTTTCTTCCAAAGACATTCATACGCCAGTATTTCAATTTTTTTTTTGCACTTGACTATAATTTGGCTATTTCTGATGTCTCGTTTAAGCAGTTATATTATTTGCATAAGAATTTGACCGTGTTGATTAATTCCGTCGGGCACTTCTAAGATGATAGCGTCTAGATGTGGATGGGCTGTCGTTCTTGAAGATACGCGTGTGCTCATCTTGCCAAGAAATTGTCTGTGTTGTTCCCCTCAGGAGACTCTTAAATTGTCAGTGCCAGGCAACAACTTTATGTTCCCCAGGGAGAGATCCAAAATACCCTGGGAATCAGGCATCATTTAGCCCGTTAGAGCCTTTCTTTATGCCTGGCAATCACTTTTTATATTCCTCATACATGCTTTCTACCTACGTTGTACAATCGTTCAATCTTTTTCTCCTTTATTTTGACGTTGAAGCAGAAAAGGATGTATATTTACTTTGAAATTTCTCTTTCTAAGACCAGCTTTTGTTCAAATCTGATATTGCCGCAATTGCGCGATTCCACTTTGGGTTTGACGCCAATTGCTGTCATTGAAATGATGATGTATTCATTTTTTCTTGGAAAAATGTGTCAGTGTAGTACTTTGCCCCCCAAAAAGTGTCGTATTACGAGAGTGAGCGAGAATGGCCGTCATCAGGATGTGATGACTCAATCTTTTGACAAGGCTGGCAAGTGAGATTTAAAAGAGGACGGCTGACGAGAAGCTGCCAACGCTCGTTAATTCATAGACGGAACGCTACACGTTTTGCCTGTGAGGGATGAGGTGTGTCTTAGGTTGGGCCTAGATTGGGATTACAATAGTCGTAAGGAAAAAAATGGTGGACAAATTGATAAAACAAATCTTTTGTCAGGATAGGAAAGTTTGTTATTGAGTAGTCGGGGTGAAAAAGGACTTGTTTTGTTGGTAAAATATTACTCCTTAAATACCAGCATTCATCCTATGTGACCTGATACCAAAAGGGTGGGTAGTGTCATTGCAATTTTGATGGTAACTATAGCAACGCTAGCCACACTTTCACATAATAAAAGCCTTTTTTTGGGTGGTTTGACAGTAAATGACCACCTTTTAGTGCCCACAAATCAGTCAAAACTGGATTAGACGTCTTTCATCGACGTCGTCAATGGTTGTCAATGTGTTAATAACAGTTTGAAAGTTTCTATTTCAACACTTAGTAAGAGTAATAGTATAAGGAAATGAAAAGCAATACGGTAATGTGTTCATTTTTCGCTCCATTCAAGGTCACGGGATGGACTCGTCCTCCGTGGCTTATCTCAACCCAATTCTTGCATCGAAGACGACAGAGAGAAAATGGTTGCGCGTTATGTATGTACAGTGAGACGCACACAGATACACACTCGGATCGTGGCGAGGAGATTGAGATAACCCCAGAAAAAGCACTCACACACTCACACACACACCATAAGTAGTTCACTTTATCAGCAGCAAAGGAGAGCTGGCAAAGCATGGCTTCGCCATTGTTAATCGCTCTCTCTCGTCGTCATCCATCTTTTTTCCTCCTCCCTTTCCTCGCTCACTCTTTTCTTTGAAGCCCACAATTTAATAACCTCAAGTGCTGTCAGAGGAGGCGTTGAAAAATGGCTTCTATAAAACATAACGGCCTTAATCAGAGTGTGCCTAGGATTCTCCCCGCCGCCGCTGATTTACCCCCCCCACACCGCCGCTCCAACACATACACCCCCCCCCCCCCCACGATGATCCCCGCCTCTAATGAATTAATGTTGAAATATGCAGGGCCTCAGTAGTCATTAGATGCGCGCCGGCAGACATGATTTAAGATGGCGGCCTTTTATATGTAGCGAAACGGGGCAGGTTGGGCCAAGCCGGACAACCCTCGTCTTGACTGACCTGAATCCAGGGTGATTTGCTCGTCTTCAGGCCCGTTGTCTTATGTTTGATTATTTTATTTTATTTTTTCATGCTCTTTGTTGATTTATAGTCCTTTAGCCACGACGTTGGTAGGTTTCAATGTCCCTTGAACGTTTGTAGCTCTGCCAGTAAGTGAAAATAACCAAAGTAAGAGGTTATATTTTCAGTTCTGTGTCTATTTGTCAGTCTGAATTCAAGATAAATCAAGAATAACAATAAAGGGCTTATGTTAGAACTTACAAGAGATATTTTTTTGTAGGAACCAGAACAGGTAACTTTATTTTAGGGTGTATTTACACCTAAAAAGTTTGTTTGTTTACCATGGTGAAATTGTAGCGTCGCACCAAACTGAAATCACACACATTTGTAGATGTTAGACTGTAGTTTAGTTAGCAGTACTTTGGCTAAAATGGAACATTGAGAAGATGAAATGTCTTTGAGATATTTTCATATGTTGCATTACTATTCAAGATTTGCCAATCTGTCCCCCAAACGCTAGTAGTTGAATGATCAGTATCAACATGATGAGTATGAGTGCCTTAAGCTGAAAATCCCTGATTGTTTACTTCCGTATTTTACCGTGTTTCCTACTCAGACAGTTTTATCCAATTATTGAGCGATGTCCGAGTTTGTCGTCAAATCCTGGGTCGCATGCGAAAAACTGCAATATGAACAGGAACTGGACCAAATGTCATTTTAATGGAGAACTTGAACTATTTCCTCTATGCCCTTGACTGTGGTGCTTTGCAAGAAGTCATTCTGAGGAATAACTTGCAAATACATACTACATATTTTGATATACTGTTTTCTTTCTGACATGGCTGCCCTTTCATAAGTGGCAAGATGGAGCTGGTCGAGTCCAGCCAAAATAATGGTCTTGACTTACCTGACGGGACACGTAGTTGAACCAAGGGTGATTGCTCACTACATGCTTCTGTGTTGGTGTCTTTTTGATTGTTTTTTTGCTTCGCTCATGCATCACCAGGTGATAAGTTGAAATTTACGCTTTATCTACGGCTTCAGTGCACTGCCCGCTTCCCAATGGACGTTCATCATCGCGTACCCTCGCCACGCCCTTTGACCTGTAGTAACATAGCGCCCCCCAACCCCTCCCAAGCTTGACTTTTATGCAGTTCTGGGTTTAAGCGATGAGTTCAGTAGAAGGCATCGTTCTTTCAGGTATCAGCAGATGTGAAGATATTTTGAAGGAAATAGGGAGTTGACCTAGCATGGACAATATATGGCTTGGATTGGGGGTAAACAATTTTCAGACTAGTTCATTTTGTATTCAATTGGAAGCCAGTGGCAGTAGTTCTGTCCACTCTTATTAGTTTTTTGTGTTTTACAGCCCTTCTATCTCTTTTTAAACTACATTTTAATATTTCTTAATACATTCCTTTTTACTTTGTACTTTATACTTTTGACTTTAATGAAGAGTGATGAGTATGTTAATACTTTAGTCCTTTATTTCTGTTTATGTTTCATATGTACTGTTAACGGATGCACTTTTTTATTTGTATCGTATCTTGTGCTGAACATCTCTCAAATTTTTAAAGTCAAGTTTGCCCACCCCTGTTCTAGTCAAAACACATCTTAAACAGACATGGCCGTAAAACACTTTTTCCCGACACTTGATTAGAAAAATCAAAGTGTTCCCATAACTTTCGCCCAACATTTTTTCTGACATTGTTTCATGATTTTCGAGCGGTTATTGTAATCTATTTCCTTTGAGACGCCGCTTCTGAAGTTGTGATCACACAATTTACAGGCTTAGGCTACAATAGCGTCCGAAATTAATTAATTAAATTCAGGGCTACACCGGAATGCTGCTGTTCATCAGCGGGTGGTAAAAATAGCTCTCATTATCACAGGTAAATTAACACTTTCATTTTTGTGTCAAAAAATTAATTGTATCCCTTAACAGTTATTCCCATGAGGATGTGAAAGAAGAGAATAGGGAATGGAAAAAAGACAAGAAAAAAAACTACAGTGTAGACCACCAGGAGTGCTAATTGATGCTTTCAAAGACTTGCGTCAGTGTTGGTGTCGTTTACGCGCCGCCCGCCATTCGAGTGTCCCGCAGCGACGGGATGCAGGTAGAGCTCTCCCACATTACAAATGTGCCAATGTCAAGTGTGGATCTCGACACCCCGATGGAGACCTTCTCTTCATCTTCGCTTAACCAGGCGGGTTGACCGCCGAAGGCGCCGCGCACTTGTTTTTTTTTTTTTTTTAGTCCGACAGCGTGATGAGTGGCATTTCCCCTCGCTTAGTCGCTTGTTGGGTATGAATGTCGACTTCAAAAAAAGACACGACAAGTACGAGTCAACAAGCGAGGCGGGAGACAACAGTGGGAAGAAAGATGAGATGCGTCATAGTGGAAGATTTGATTAAAGGCTTTATTATGGGAGGCCAATAAGAATGGAAAAATACAAGTAGTTAAACAGTTGATTGAGAAAAATAACATAATGGCTGACTTTTAATGGCAAAAACGTGCAAACTAGTTTGATTTTCAAAATGGTTTGGGTGTCTTCCCTGTCATTTTGGCTGTTTGATAAGTGTTACCAACTTGGACTTTTTGTGTGTTTGTCAATGACTTCACTAACATTGTGTAAAAATATATATATATTTTTCCGAATTTGACGAAATTCTTATGACACGTCTTGACGTCAGGGAGAATGAATGTATGCCCACTTTGTGTTGACATGAATGACACGGCGAGTTAATGCATCAGTCCGTGCCCATAGCCAACCCACTGATGAATACCACTGCATTAGCTGGGCCATTAGCACGTTTAAGTTGCCTGTAATGCCCGAGTGCTAGTGACACCTTTGGGTCCCCGCTCCACTTAAGCGCCATGTCAAAGTGACGGCTCTCGCTGACACGCCAGGTGACGCAATCCAACTATGGCCGCCGTCAGCGGAGACCTGAGTGGGCTTCCATCACCTGGAAGAAGATCAGGTTGTAATAGTTATACATGTGGTTTTTGTCACATGGATTGATGCAATCCATATCAAAGTTGTTCAGATAAGTTTTCATGATGTTCCAACTTTTAAAGGTTCCTCCAAATTTGATATAGAGGGAAAACCATGACAAGTTAATGATTGACATCTTGCGTAGTCGGCACGGAAACCAATGTGGATGGTGTTGTCTAATTCGCTTCTTAGAGTGAATTGACTGCTTGAGAAAAGTGACTTTTCACAGTCAGAAAATCTCAAATGACACAAAGTACTTCATCCCCTTGGCTCAATGTACTCGACACTCCCAGTTGACAGTAAATGTGGTCATTTGATGAGCTAAGTTTGGCCACAGCAGCCCTTACGGCCGCATTAAATGAGGGGAGCGGGCAGAATGATGGCCGCACATCCGTCACTTTAATGGCCTTCTTCATTATTCAGTGGATGGCCGCCACCTGCTCATACATGAAGGCTGTCAATGGCAATGACGCCAATGAGACGTCTCCAGGTCCAGTTTGAAGGAACGTCTTTATTCCTCACTTTAACTTTAAGAGCATGGCTTTTAGTTTTTTTCCCCCTTTAAGAAATTAATTGCATTCCCATTGGTCCGATTTATCTTTGGAGATGAGATCATTATTTTGTCTTATGAGAGTTGCGTCATTATGATGAAAAACCCAGGGAAGAGTTTTCATGTTGAGGTTGAAGGTTGAAGCCTTTTTATGATCTGTTATGTTTTTTTGGAACATTTTGTTGGGTCTCAATTGGTATTTTTTGAAGATATTAATCACGTCCACATCTGTGATTGCTAATATATAATAATATATATTTTTAAATACTTATGGTCAAGTACAAGTGCCATCATAGCCAACAACCATCAGTCTGTAGATTACTAATACTAATAATAGAGGGTTTAGATCAGTATGAGTAACAGTTTTTATAGTTTTTTTAATCTATATCACAGTAGCAACAGTTTTTGTTCAATTTCTCTTTTAGGATTAAGTTCCCAAGCAAACAATATAGTTTTCTCTTAAAGGTCAGCTTCATAAATTGTAACCAACCGAAAACACCGATACAGATAAACACCAAGTTCAAGATATTCCAATCAAAATCGTGTTTGATATTCCTAACACTCAAACCATATTTTAGCCTTTCCGTGCTAGTGTCAATGTTCAATATCCGGTAGTAGCGTAAAAAAAAAAAAAAGTACACAACCAATAGTAAGTGTTGATATATACACACACACACACACACACACACACATGATAAGGGAGAATAAGCTGTCAGCAGCCCGTGTTTGCGCGTCCTCTACATTCTTCACATTAGCACAGAGGGAACAATGCGTCTCATGTGGCAGGTGGCCATAGTTCATAATGTGCTGATGCTGACCAAGTGTCACTTTGATCCATGGCGTCTGCGGAGCGAGCGGGGGGTTGGGGGGCTATGCCGCCGCATCCGCATCCGCCGCCACCGCCGGTCCTGCATGCTAACACGAGCGCTCCTGCAGGGGGAAGCCGGCAGACCAGATATAGATGAGGACCGCCACGTTGGGCCTTATTGCTGGAGGCTTGTGGGCTTGTGGGGATGGAAGCTTTGAGATGAGGCGAGCAGGTGTCACGCTTGTTTATCTGCAAGGACTTTAGACCCTCTAGAAGTTGGGTTTCAAAAGGAGTATTTAACAAATAGGCCGGTATTCATTGTTAGAGATATTCCATTCAGGACTGTCGAAATGGATAGGTCATGTATGGTTGTCAGTGGCAATGAATGAAGTCAGTTGTACAATGGTATGGCACTTTTTGAAGTAGTTGTTGTTGATGGTTTGCATCTTTTGTCTGTTAAGACTAACTGTCAATAGTTCTTGGACTCCCAGTAAATGATGGACTCACTTTATCAACTTGTTTTTTAAGTCAAAATTTCAGTTGACCTCATAAGACCTAGACTCTTGCAAGGCATGCATTATTATTTTCTCATTGATATTTAGGTTAATGGGGACCTGATGAGTAAAAAAACTAAGTATTATGTTTTTCCATGAGTTTATGAGAAAAATAATGTCTACATCATATTCATATTCTTCTGTTTGTGGTCAGTAATCTACCAACCTTAAAGAAAATGCGATTTTGTATAAATTTCAGTATACATAAGATATTTTCAGCGGCGTAAGGCTAGTTTTGTGACGCCGACGCATATAAAATCAAGTTGGCAGGGTTGTGTATATAGTTGTTTGTTTACACACACACACACACACACACACACACACACCTCAAGGCAGGTTGTGCAGTCGACGGTGAACATGATCAAAGCTCAGCAAAACACACACAAACACACACAATATACACACACGTGTCCAATTTCCATATTCAACAAACTGTCACGTCCCCACAAACACGCTCCTTTGCGTTTGTTTGTTTGAAAGGCACACGCTTTGTGACACGGTGACAACGTATTCATGTCACCTAAACAATGCATGTGATAGAACAGCATGTCGGTGACGGCGCCAGAATGTTCGCTCAGTGAAGTTAACAGCGTTTAAAGGCGGCAAAACGCCGTCGTTTGTCAGCCAGACGTCGCTCGGCATCATTGTTTGTATTGGAGGAAGACGCCGCTAACGTGATGGCGGCCCGACGCCGCCCGGCAGATATCGGCCCAATGTTCTGGGAGGGTCCCGCAATACTACCACACTTTAGCTCTTCCTGTTGGATTTATTGCACGGGGGAGAAGAGAAAGCACCCCCAGCGCCAAGCGATCTGTCATCTCAACATTATCGGCCAAACACAGCGCCTTCCATACGGCGCTACAAGGGCCAGGCCAAATTGCTATTTTTATGGGACATGATAAAGGAAATGCTTCCTTATGTTCGCTCTCTTTTTTTTTCCCTTCCCCTTTTTTTCTTCTTCTTTACCTCCGCTGATGTTGGCACTGTGATTCACTATGCTGGAAGCAATTTGGCACCATGTGACGCACATTCAGGGAGGGAAGGGAGGGGGACAAAGCCCAGCAATCTATGTATTTCGTCTTAACTCACTGGAAGGACTGACACTGGACAAAATACATGTATTTTGTGTTAACTCACTGGCAGGGATTGTTCGTATGGACGATAATGGATGTCCAAATCTGGTTGAACTAGGAGAGGTTGGCAGGGAATGATTGTGGCATTATTGTATGGAAGAACAGGAATGAACAGAATGCATTGTTATTGTATTTTATGGGCTATAAGTTGCACTTTTGTATAGTTGGATTTGCCTCAGACTAATACTCAACTGTGACTTGTGTTTTTTTTAATGTTTGACCATTGACTGCTTGTTATGTTGTTGTTTTTCGGCTGTAGTTATCGGAAAACTTAATGGATACCTATTTAAAGCCTGTTATGTTATTTATCTGATAATATCAAGAAAAAATCCCCCCGTTCATCGTGTATTTATGTGATTTATAATCCAAAAATGTCAATACTCACGATTAAATGGTGAAAAAACTGGCAGGATAGGCATTTATTAGTATACCAGATTAACTATCAAGTTTTTGGGAAAAAACAAAAACCAAAAAAATGTATAACCCCAGAACCACTCAAACTATAACATGAAAATCTATAATCTATAATCCAGGAAAATATAATCCTTCCTCCTAATTCTATTGATGAAGTTATAGCTAGTACAAGAAATAAAATGCAAAAAAAGCCAAAGCTAGTTCCAAGTTGCGACTGCATAAAACAAGCTAGTGTTGACCTCATCCGTCTATTTTTTTCTCCTTATTCTCCCTCCTCCTCTTCTTCCATCTCCTCCTTCTCTTCCTCTTCTTCTTGTTTCCTCTCCTTCAATCCTTCCCTCGGCGTGCCTGACAGGCAAACTGACAGGCCCTCAAACCCAAGGCGAGAAAGCGAGCATTAATTAAGTCATTGCCGGACTGTAATTTCCTTGAGAAGTTAAAAAAAAAAAAAATGGAGTATAGGGGGTGGGGGGTTGTATTCGCGCACGCGAAAAGGTTACCAAGACCTTTTCTGTGTCAGAATTACCATGTGTCATGAATATTAATGCGCTTAATGAAGACAACCTTTTGCTTCATCAAGAATGTTCCAGTAGCAGGTGCCAAGCTGATAAACTCACTCACTGATGCCTGTTTTATTTCATTTTATTCTCCCCTCTTTATTTTCATGTCAGATCTTCAGAGTGAGTTATTTAAATCAAGCTAGTAAATGTCTTGAATCGTCATTTCGGACTTTTTTTGCAACTATTGTGGTCTTTAGGAATTCAAAGCATTATAATAATGGATTTAGATGCTCTTTGGGAGGTCCTATTGTCTTTATTTAGATGACGTCTTTTAAGTAATAAAACAACATAGCGGAATTTTGGTTTTAAATTAAATCCTTAACACATTCGACATGTTTTTTTTGAACATTTATGGTCTGTCGTGGCTCAGCCGTCCGTTCCTCCTCCTGCCTATTATTTGCCGTTGCGTAATAGAGATGCTGAAACATTGACAGAACTCATTTACCGCCAGATTATTACATCCAGACGCACGTTCGCAACGGAGAAGCGCTGAAAGAATTTAATTCGAGAAGCCTCTCCAATTGTTCTTTTCCATGTAAAACCCGTCCTTTTCACAATACTGCATTCTTGTGAGCATCTGCTTCTTGAAATGGGATGGCGCTTCTTATTAAGCTGCCAAATCACACTCAATCCGGGATTCCCAAATTGTGCAGTGTGCACTCCGGTAGGGGGGTGTGCCATACTGCCTTTTGGGGAATGCGTGTAAAAGCTGTCTTGTAATAATAATAATTATTATTCAGGGTGTTTTTTTTACCTCATTGTCTGAATACTGTTTTTGCGGATATGTAAGGAAAGCAAGGGGGCTTCCAAAATAGCAAATTAAGTACCTTGTACTGTTCAAAGAATGAGATTGATATTTTTCCTTATTGCTTTGCACTGAATGGAAAATCTATCGGATTTAAGTTTTTTGCATTAAGAGTCTTCTTTAACATTATACTTTATGTGCTTGACATATTATGATTAGTGTAAAAACAAGATCTAACTTTATTACTGTGGTAAGGCTGTATAAATGAGTATGTTGGCACTTGTTTCTATCAAATAAAGTATCCAATCACATTGCTTTAGATATTTTGACCTGATAGGTGTACACTAGGTTTGTAACTTGGATGATATTTGTCTTCTTTTTCATAGACTTGATGCTTGTGTCGACAGGTTGTTGAAATAGGTTAGTTCTTCAAATGTTTTGGCGATATCAAACCAAGTCCAACTAAATGACCACCTAGATGCCTTGTCTTGTCTTATCTATCATTCCGACTGCATTGTGTGGAAGTTGCTCCATCCTCTTGAGACAAAAGACCACTCACACACACACACACACACGTGTGTGTGTATATAGCCATAGACAAGAGCTGTGTGAGGTACGCTGTCATGCACCTCTCATTAATTCCGAGCTGTCAGTGCTCTCCCCCCTACCGTATCGGCCCCCGGAAAGGTGACAGCTTTCCGATGACTGACAAAGGCTCTTTAGGTGATACCGAGGATCTCCCCGCAGCAAACGCCGGCTTGTGTAAAGTGCCCCTCAAATGTCACTTTTGCCGCCCAGAGACGTGCACGCCCACGGGAAGAAAAGGAACACACACACACACGTATACGTACACACACACACACAAAAAGGAGACCGCTCTCAAGTCGTCAAGCATGTGTGACATCCCGAGGCTGCGAGTGTCACCCAGGCATCAGCTCTTAAAGCTTTTAACATCCGAGAGAGGTGGCGATGTTTGACAGTGCTATTGGTGGATGCTATTGTTGCGTGTCATTTTTTTTTTCTCGACATACTCCCCAAGTGCTTTGGATTTACTTGTTTTTTTTCTTTCTTTCTTGTCTCCTTTTTTTTTAACTAAGAGTTGTATAAAACAAAGGCAAACTTTCCCTTCGTGTCCGTTCAACTGTCGCAGTGGCAACAAGACCCTTTTTTTTAGTGTTAGAAGGAAACGGGTCAGGTTGAAAGAAAATACACTGCTATTTTCTTACCTGATGTAGACTTAAGATATACCGCACTGTATTTGTTACAAAAAACATGGAGGGTGCGGCTTATATGTGCAGAAATCAGACTTGACATGCATGAACGTAAAGGCAATGCGGCCAATACGGTCATTTATTTCAAAATAGAGAGATGATAAACAGATAAAACGCTAAACTCAATATATTTTGACGTCTATGATTGAAAAGAACTTGAAATAGCAAAGAACTCAATGTTTACTGTATAAAAACACCATGATCTAGGAGGTTATCCTACAATTTTAACATTTCTAATCATTTTTTTCTATGAGAAATATAACAAAAACACTGTTTTTTTGTGTGTTTTTAAGGTCATGGATCACCATTAAGCCCAATGCAACTGGAATGTTCTTCTACATGACAAATATGGTAAGAACATCAACAACTATCACAATATTTAACTCATTGACTGTAATAGATGACCAATCCCTTTTGACTGGGAACTTGATTCATCAGAGAATTGATTGTCCATTGTTTTTTTCTTCCTTGATAGAAATCCTCCTTCAGTTTGAAAGACTTCTGCAGTTTGAAAATGAAGCACAGTGGCGGAATTAATTTGGCAACTTACTCCAGAAGTTCACGGTGCGTGAAAACCTTAATATGCATGGCCTTCACCTTTACGCGCTCATAAAACGCACCCAGTTGTCCTTAATTCTTTTATAATATGTAATTTATTAAGAGCAGCCTATGTTAATCAAGGCCTACGTGGGCAGGCTTTCAAGAAAAAGAAAAAAAGGATGACACCGAAAGGTCAATAATATTGTTTAATGCGAGTTTAATGATTTGCATTTTTTAAATGGTTATTTGCAGCTAATAAAGCTGGACTGCTTTTTGTTCATCTCTTGTGAAATATAGTTTAGTATATTTCATTATATATAGTTTACATGGATTCATATTCAATGCAGATTCAAATATGATACTGGTTTAGTTTTGCAGTATAAGATGTCTTTGTGGAGCTGGAGTTTGAAAATGTGTATTTTTATTTCCATTTTAGAATATAAATGCAATATGAAAGAAGGGAAGGAAATGATGTCATCAGCCTGGGACAAGTTGAATTCTGGTAAGTGAAACCATTTTTGTTGTCATTATACTTTTTAAAATAAGATCAATCCTTGAAATGTCACGTTTACATACCTGCCTTTCGCCCCTTTGCATTATGGGAGATATTCCCTCCTCCTCTACTCGCCACAGTATCACATAAAGTTTTCTCGACACCTTAGCCTTATTTTACGATGGCCTTAACTGTCACCTGTATAAGCATATTTTTTTTCTCCGCCTAACACCTCCTTCATCTCCTAACGAGCTGCAGACCAGCGTGAAATGTTAAAGGCGTAGCGTAGGAAAAAAAAATGTTTGTGGCTCGCAGCAAATGTACAGACTACTGCTGGTTCCTGTCACCTTTAAAATAACTGCATAAAACAGCAAATTAAAATAAAAAAAATTAAAGCTTGTTTCGTGTTAGCTAAAAAACGTGCAAAAACGGACAAAAACGGCATCCACCAATGTTGCAATGAACGTATTCAAGAAGAATAAATAATAATAATAATCGGACATAGGCTTTGTCATTATCATTGACTTGACAAAAGCCAAATTTGTCAGCATATCCCGAAACTGCGAATGACGAAATTGGTAGTGTTTCTTCATAGGGTGCGTTTTTTTCAGCATAAGACCCAAATAAGTGATAATTTCAGACTTGTAATTTGGCATTATGTCGTTATGGATCCATCACTTACCTCTCACTGTCTTTTACTTACCTTAGTCAGCCAATAGGAGGCAGATCACCACCCAAACGTCTTTTCATATTACCTCACCCCGAAATTATTACACAGAAGGGACCATGTGTCGTGTTACCGAAAGTTTAGAGTCCTGATAGATGTGGTAAAAAAAACTGTCCTTTAAGCCTATTTAAGAATCACTTGTTTATTTAATTGCACTCTAGTCTACTCATCTTAAAAAGCCATTTGCCACTAAATAAACTAGCATTTTTTTCCAAGCAAACAACTTGTTTTTGCTCTTCAAACATCCAACCATCATGCCACGGAATATTCCGTTAATACTCATCAGCGATCAAAGGCGTAATTGATTAAGACTGGACGAGAGTGAGCCTTAAAAAAAAGATGTTATCACTTAGTCTCGTTCAGATTGAAAGCGTCGTCAGTGAGCGTCTCCTTGAGTGCACATGACACCTCGCTCATTTCGCTGGTGGCTACATGACTGATGTGTGATGTGATGACTCCGTTTCTCTCCCTTTTTTTCTCCCTCCTTTTTTTTGACGTGTTTGAAGGCTCGCCCGTTTGTGAAGTTTAGTGACGGGCATGCCAGCCAGCGCTTTAGCGAGATAAGTCGTTTGACACGCGCACATCACAGCCACATCTTGTGTGTGTCCACACTGCGCTTCTTCGCTTCGTTTTTTTTTTCTTTTTCACTTTTCAGCTGTCACAACTGACGCTGACACACTGTGAAAAGCTGTCAAAACTAAAAATACTGTTAAATTGATCTCAGGCCATGCTTTTTATAAGGGAAAATATTAATTTTGATACTTAAGAAGTTAAAATAATTCCCCCCTTTTTATAGCATGGCGGATTTTGATTAGAGCAATTAGATATATTCTCCGGAGTGAAGGCGGTCATTGAACGCAACGTAAAAAAAAATGTTATGGCTGACAGTTTGTTGCTTTGACACCCCCGCGCACACAAATTGAAAAGTGTATTAAACACTATTGAAATTATTGAACTCATTCATTATGATTGACAATGATAGATGTCCAATCCTTTTAAAATAGGAAAGACGTAAGCTAAATCCAACAATACACACACTGTAGAATAGAGTGATTGGTCGCAAAATTGCGCTAATTGGTCCAAGTATGTAAACAGAAAAATACTTTTTTAAACATCATCCAATTAAAAGAGCGCCAGTGTTTTTAATTGACTCAAATAGTGACAAAACACTCAAATTGGGGGAAATCTTACTTTCCATATAGTACACTCACTCCACTGTATATAGAATTATATTTTATTTTTTTTTAAACATTGAGAAGTTTTCTCTAATTGGTGTCCATGAAAGTGAAGGCATGATTGGACGCAATTATTTTTCAGGCACTGAACAAGACATGAGAACTTTTAGTAGATAGGAATTCTCATTAACTGACCTTTTCAGTTGGCCTTTCTTTGCATTTGGTGTGTGTGTGTGTGTGTGTGTGTGTGACACACATATGGGGGTGATCCCCTTGGCTAAAGCCCCCCAGACTTCTTCTGTGGGACCACATGTCACTGGATGTTTATGGTCCATTGTTTGTGGTGTTTTTAGCAAAAAACTGAAAAAAAAACTAATGAAAAACTCAGCTGAACCAAAAAAAAAAAAAACACAACATTGAGTATCAAAAGTAATTGGACGTCTAGTGGCGTTAAAAGTTTTAAAATATTTCCTAATTCTTTTTAGATTCTTGTTTTTGTATTGTAAAACAAGTAAATATTGTATATTCTATTCGTATATAGGCAGTTCTTCATTTTTAACTTGAATTATTTAGCAATTTGAATTCATATGAAACAGGGAAAGATCGCTTATCATGATCCTTTTTTAAATTTTAGCCCCCGGGCTACCAGTTTGACACCAGCGCTCTATTCCATCCAATTCCAAACTTTAAAAGTTGCACTCTTCAGGTTACCTGCCAAACTTGGCACACCCCCAACTCCCGTATCAAATAGAAAATATGTCACTTGAAGTATAGTGTGTAAATGTAGTTTTAGAAGGAGAACTGAAGTGCTTGTTAAAGGAGATGTCTTATCACGATACAAAGCCCCCCCCCCCACCCCCCAAACGCCACTACCGCCCCCTTCAGCAAGCCAGGGTTCGCCCGGTGAATCCTTAAGCAGCCACGGCCTATCATAATTGTATTTCATAACTGTCATCCAATGGGAGGTGACGAGAAAGCCATTTGTGTCAGTCGGCCGTCTCCCCCTCGCTTCTCAATAAAACTCCAATCAGCAGCCAGATTGTTAGCCCTGCGCCACCAAGATTATTAAAAAATCCAAATGCTGGAATTTACGGGCGACAATTAACGGGTGGAGGCTTGATTAATAAAGTTGATTCTGCCGTGTCTGGAGAGGCGGGAGGCGGGATTTGACTCTCTAACGGTTGTCACGGGAGACAACCGTGTCATTCTTTTTGATTAATGGCGCATCATGACCCGGCGTTCCTCTACTACTTCGCATTTTACTTCTACTCGGCTAAAAATAGGTCATTAGATACTGGTTTGTTTTATTTTTAGTTTATTTTTTACATTTATTTTTGGTATTGAAAGATTGAGGAAGTGGATTTTGTGTGTTTTGAGTGACAACACATGACTTGGCTAACCTTGTCACTATGTTGAGTCGACTGTGATTAATTAGTGTAGTCAGACGGAGCAATTAGGTCAGAGATGTTCGTGTGTCACATTTTTGGGCAAAATGTTAATTACGCCCACGACTCACGATTATTTTGGGTGATCAGTTAATTTGCCATTTAATCAGTGCAGAGGTAGGCGGCTCAAAAATGTCGCTAAAGTACTGACAGGCAATTGGATGTAATCAGATGGGTTTTTTTGTCATCAAAGTTTCAGTTTTTAGTTCAAAAATCATTTTGTAATATCTAAAAAAATATTTTCTGTTTTCCACTTTAAGATGGAAAATCATTAAAGTAAAATAGGGTTTTCTTTTGAAATGAAAAACAAATGTTTAAAAGAAATTTTCCCTTACTAACAAAAAAAACTATGTTTTTTAATGTTGCTTTTAATCCATTTATTATTTATTCCAAAAAATCTAAATATTATATCTAAAATGACATGAAATCAAGTTGACGTTAAAGGCGTTCTTAGTTTTTATAAGTTAAAATGTTGAGTTTTCTAAGTCTAATCAGTAGATTGCAAAAATTTAGAAACACCTAACCTTGACCTCTGCTGCTTAAACACGATCATTCGCCGCAAGCCCTCGAAAATAAAATGGATTTTATTTCCATCACCATCTATGGCAGTGAATGAGTTAAAAACCAAAGCTTATGGGGTTGGGGGGGGGGGGGGGACAAGAATCTTAGTTGTGGTCTGTATTGACACAACGACTTTAAGGATAAGAAGCCCCTCACACAAATCCTTGATCCCATAACGAGCATATTTAACAGTGATGGCTATATATTTCCCTCTTTTTTTATTTTACTCTCCTCGCAATTAAAGAGTCGCCGTGTGTAATTTAATTCTTCTTTTCAAGTGCGAGCTCCCCCCCGGGACGTGGCCTGTAGCTGCGCCATCATCGCTCTTGGTGATTATCATTAATGAATGTCGCCCAGGACCATCCCTCAATGTGACTCGCCCAGGAAACACGGGTCCTAATTAAGGCTTCCTATTCATAAATATACGCCTGAAACCATGCGCGCATGCTCCTTTTAATACCAGCAAAAAAAGTGGTTTTAACTACACTTTTTTTTTATTTTATGGTGACAGCCGGCAGCGAGGGATCCGTGCAATTTGAGATTTGCAGATTTTGGAGCTGGAAAGGATTAGGATGTGCTAATTTGACACTTAATAGAGACAGTAAATCACAAGTGTCATTCATGGAAGAAGTAGTTTGTTTGAGAAACGCTTGTGTAGTGAAGTGGGCTTTCAAAAAAAAGGTTTTTTTTTTTGTCCTTTGAAGGCCACCATAGTCTTTTGGGAATTGTATTATTAACGGTGAAAGTCGGTGTTGGGGAAAAAATGACTAAAAGCTTAAAGGTCAGCATTTAAGCGAAGAAATTTGTACAATGATTTACACATTGGAATATGCTGTAAAATGCTTTTTGGCACTTGAAATGAAAACCCTAGAGAAGAGCTATTTGGAGATGATGCTTTTTAACTAGGAGATGTTAGTATTGGCTTTTGTTTGGTTAAAAAAAAAACAGTTAAATACTCACTGACTCCTTTGAGGGAAATGTCTGTCCTGGTGAAATGATGACCAATCACTCAAAGTGACAGGGAAATTAAGAAATATGCTTTTATTCTTCTTATGTACACTATTCTCATTCTCTCTCTAGTTGGATGACTGATATCATTACCCAGATATAGTAAGACATAATAGATGTACTTATATATACAGTCACAAGACTCCCAAAATGTTAAGACAACTTTTGGCAACATTGTGAATGGAAAAAGTATAATGAAGTATTTGCATAGGTATAGCCTTGAAATGGGAATTGGGTAGATTGGATACCTGAAAAATGCTGTTTGGTAACGGGAACTTTTTGGGGAGGCGCCGTCTTACACCAAAAGTGATCATTGGGAGTGCAGAGTAGTGGTTTATTCCTTTTATTTTTCAAGAATATGTCCCTTTTTTGCTCCCACTTAGCGGCTGAGAAATGCTAATTGGAGCGCACGTGTCAAAGCAAACAAAAAAAACAAGGAGGCGGCGACGCCAGTTGCGTTTGTGTCAAGTCAGGCCACCGTTATTTTCAAACGGGGAATATGTCGCCGCTTCGTGCAGTCAAGAAAATTCGAACTCTTTCAAACTTGGTTTCATTTTTCTCTCAAAAAAGTGCATCGAAAAATATAGGTCTGCTTACAAAGTCGAGTTATTGAAGAAAAACTAAGTGTTTAACTTTTGACTCATATTAGAGGTCATTTACACTTAAAAAAATTCTTGTTGCAGAATGATGAAAACAAATAATTAGTCTTTGATGGTATTCCGAGTTAATTTCGTTTCGTCCCCCTTTAAAATAACATATGAGCAAACCATATGGCATCCATTTTCTCTCAAAATTTGACCTTGACCTTATCTATTGATTACCATTGCTTTAAAATGACTGCACTCACACATAAATGTGATCACGGCTTGCAAGTATTCCCCACTTGTTTAAAAAGAAAGAAAAAGAGACAAAAAAAAGGTGTGTGGAATTCGGATTACGAAGATTTAATTGCATTGTCAAAAGTAGCAAAACCTGTCATTTTTTCCCCCGCAAGTAGGCAGTCGCACTATTTTAATTACGTCCACTTATCTGATAGATTTGCAAAGATAGACCAGAGCTCTTGTCAAACTTAGTCTTTATTAATATTTTTGGGAAGAAACATATATATCCTTATCGTCAGGCTATCAATCTAATAGCAGCCATCATTGATTGGAGATTACCCGTATGTTTTTTTTATTTTTTTTTGTAAGTCGATTCACAAAAGTTTAAAGTAAAAGAAAAGAAATACACAGTTCTTAAATGTGTGCCATGCCAAGTCATTTATTCATGAATGTTAAGAGGTAGGCGTTACATTTTTTTGTCATAATTATTTGGCCCATTAGCTTTGCCGTGACTATTAATGATGAATACTTAATATTAAAAACATCCTTTGAGAAGCCACCTACTTCTTCACAAAAGACCAACTCTGATTTAAAATAGTTCAAATATTGTACGTACAATTAAATAAATCATGTTTACATAGAAATTAAGTGGCAAAATAAAAATTCAAAATTAAATAGTCAAAACTTTAGAAATGATGCCTCTATGAGAAAACTAATAATAAACAACTTAATTAAATACAAGTACAAAATAAAATAGTAAAATTATACCTTAAAATGCAACAAACCCTGAAATAAAATACAACTGTGTTAATAAAAAATAGATAGGTAATAATCCATCATAAAATAATGAATCAATCCAAAATGGAGCATCTAAATAGAAAAGGGACTTTTTTTCTTATGACTAAGTTAATAGAAACTAAATAGCCGAGACAGAATATACAACTAACATGTCCGTACTGTCTTTTGAAAACGTATAGCTTCTTCCTGGAGAAAAGTGCAAGTAGGACTGATGACACCTACAAAACAAAATTATTAATTACATAATTAGAGAGGCCATACATATGTACACACACTTCGAGCCTTCTCTCGGGACCCCATGACCCCCTCTGCTGGCCTTGGTAAGGTGGCTCCAACACAACCTCCAAAATCTATCAAATAATATGCTAGTATGCATTTTTGTCATTTAAACTCAACCTGTGCTGAAATATAACCCTGAAAGGCATTCCTCTTAAATAGATTATCTCGTTTAAGTATCAGTGTTTTTGACATACTGAGTTTTCTGATGCAGGTTAATGTTGTTGTTGCCGTATTGCATTTTAGATTGAAAAGGTATAACTTGGTTTTGTAAATTTGTCATTAGATGTAGACTTCAGAAATGGATATATTTAAGATGAAAATATGGGTTTTGGTTAAAAAAAAACTTGTGTGTGTGCGTTTCTGTGATATACGCTAAAATAAATAGTGTGTGAAGTTAAGGATACACACACACGCACACACACATGTATCGTTAATCTATTCCAGCTCAAACTTAAGATAATAAATGTACTGGAGATCTTATATGAACTTTTTAAAAGAATACTTTCTGAACAAAGTACTAGGTAACCCAAAGTTTTCAAATGTATTGTTTCATTTAAAAGTGTCAAAGTTGCCTATTTATTCCGATTAATTGTTCCCTTTTAACAGATAAAAATCATGATTAGAATTGCATTATACTCTTTAAAAAATAGTATATTTATTCTAAAATCTACCCACAACAATTTTCCCTTCCAAGATCTTGAAAAAAATTGACAATACCCCAATGCAAATTTAAAAAATACTCCTAATCTGTCACTTTAATCCCAATGTTCGAAACACCCAATTCCTCCAGAACTGCTTTTTAAAAATACAAACTCATTAAAAACCTTTAAAAATATTATAACTGCAAATATTCAACACAAAGCTTCTCTTCGTACCCAATTCCTGATTGAAACTTTACAAACACCCCTTTTAAAAATAATAACCGTCTATTTCTTCAACAATAAATCCTCACCCTGTGCAAACTAATAGACCCCCCCTCCCCCTTTCTCAAAATGCACAATGACGTCACAGTTCTCCGTCAATCAGCGTTGCGGGATGCGGTGACAGACGCCGACGGACACGTGTTGTGTTCCGAGGGCGGTCCTTTCGCCCATACTCATTAGTAAGACTCGTGTACCCCCGGCGAGCACTCACCGCCAAGTTCCTTCTTTCCTTCTATGTCCGCCATAGTAATCCCGCTCGCCATCCCACCAAATGTTCGTCCCTCCGTCGAGGCATTAGCGATGTAACGCCGCCGCTGTTTGCTGGCATTTATAAACACTTTGCTAACGCTTGAGAACGGCTGGCTAACGTACCCGGCCCCCCCTCTCTACTCTTTGTGGTGGTTGATCGGGGTAGCCCCTCCCTTCCGCGTGAGGCCGCCAAAAAGAAAGGTGGAAACAATCCACTCGCCTCCTCTTTTGGAATTCTAGACTTGGTGAAAGTAATCCAAGGCATGGAATTTCAAATCCTCTTAGACGGTTTTTGTCCTTTGGAATAAGTTTGAGAGTGTAAAACGTCCTGGGCCCGGTCGAGTGTTATGGTGGGACATTTGAGGTTCACATACCGCAGTTTGAACACCATCACTTTACTAGGGAAGACCACTTTAAGCAGCAAAGTTTATCGATTTTGTATTTAATTTGCTACTACTATTTGTTTCTGTGATCAAACTAAAATAGTTCAACTGTGACATATATTCTTTTTTCCCCCATCATACGCAAATCATCTTTAGCAATCACCATTGCCATAACTTTGAATTGAGTACATGCCTCTGAATTTTGTGACACAAATGCCCTTTAATTCCATAATGACCCTATTTTATTCAAAATACATATTTTGAATTGGATCATGGAATATGCCCAGTGGAGACTTTGGCCCTATTGGCTGTGTGAGGGGTGTCGAAATCTTGTAGTAGTCACTCGAGTGTATGTGCGTCTGTGCGCGTGTGTGTGTGTTTGAATGGCTTGGTGGGTGGGTGGGTGTCACTGTCAACGTGACGCCGACTGGTAAACACTCGTCGGGCGGATTGACGGACAGGTGGGCTCCGGCTTGTCAGTGTGACGCGTCTTGAAGGGGTGGAGTAAAAAAGCAGCGGAGAGGCCGGCCCCGGCTGCTTTGCGTGTGTCCGTCCATCAGTGCGAGCTGAGCCGCGTCGCACCGAGCCGAGTCGCGCTGATCCGAGCCGAGCCGAGCCATCATCTTCCCTTCCTCCCCATCGCATTCGCCGCGGAGGATCCCTCGCCTCGCATCGCCTCTTTCTTCTTCCTCCGTCTTTGTTTATTTTGAAAATCCGCCGAGCGACCATCATATTGACGGGGAGTGCGCGCGCACCCGGGACTCTCTGACGGGCTCGCGCACGCCCAATGACTGACACGCCGAGCGAGCGCCGACTCTAAACGTGTCACTCTCCGCTTTTTCCCCGTCGCTCCTACCGAGTGTCACGGAAGCTCCCACGGAAAAACCTAAAGCGACGAAAAGCCCCCTCTTCCCCCCCTCCCTACATCGGCCCCCCACGACAGTTCCGAACTGCTCTGCCGTACTTTTAGGGCCGCCAAGGTAGGGGAAATAGTCCCGTGGAAAAGAGGGATTCGGATCGGAGGTGGTGGGTTGGGGGGCTTCTCGCTTCCCTTTCCCCGAGCCCACCTCCAAGGTCCGGTACATCCACACGGAACCTCCGGCAACTTCGTGGACCTTCTCCGTTTTTTTTTTTTTTTTTGCGGAAATACGCATCACGAGTAATGAGTTAAAAGGTCCGTTTTGTTACCCTTTTAAGTGTCTTAAGTAACTCAAAGGAAGGATCTACGCCAGGACCGCTTTTTTTAATCTTTTTTTTTTTTTTTTTTTGGTTATGCAGTTCGGGGTCTCTGCATGAAAAGTCCTGCAGCCGCAGCATGCCGAGGAGGAAGCAGCAAGCACCGCGACGCTCATCAGGTATGTCCCGTTAACAAATACCCACACATTCGCCACACGCACTTTCATTGACGTGAATCGAGTACATATATGTTTGATGAATTCAAAGTCAAATCCCCACGTATAGCAGAATTTCTATGTGTTTTTGAAGACTTGAATAGTTTGTAAGATTTACCTCATTAGATTTTTTTGTAAAAAAAATACTGTTAAAAAATTAGGTGGCTTATACTCGAATTCTATTGCCGTAAAACCTATTGTAGAAAAGTTGAATCTAAACATCTAGGACTCTTCTAACTGAAAAAGCATTTTTTTAACCAAATTATCTTCACCATCCGGAGATAACCATGACCTTAATGACCGAGAAATCTATTTCCAACTCGTAATTACCCCTAAAAAAATCTGTTTATATTGCGTTTCCTAATACTACCAATAGGTTGCATTGTGTTTTTAAAGTTGTTTTACCCCAGCAAGTCCCTCCATCTTATTTAATTCGAACCTGTCAAATGCTTTGAAGTTTGAGGATAAAAAAGCACAGCGAAAAAGAGCAAAAAAAGTGACTTATTTTCAGCACTCTCTGGCATTGCCAGCCTCGATTTGATGCTTGATTGATCGCCCGTCACGCCATTCCTTTCATCTATTCATTGGTAATAAACATCAAGCAAATTGTTGGCCACGCATGCGCCTACCTAGCAGCTGGACTTTTTGTTGTGGGGGGGTTCGAGCCTACCTGACAAATTGAACGAAAAGTTTTCAAACCGGATCAATGCAATGTTATTAATCCCCCTGCCCCCCCAAAAAAGGAGGATGGGGGGTGCTTGGGGTGTAAGAAGAAGAGGAGGAGGAGGAGGAGGGGGGTGCTGGGGCGTATCAAGATCACAGGGGAAGAAAAAGCCGGAAAAGCAGCCTCTTAACGGTGACCTGACCTTTGTGTTCGGGAGGTGTCGGACGAGCAGGAGTCGCGACCCGATTTGTAAATTTATCAAGAGGCGCCCTGCAAGAATTGACTACTAAATACCTTTCGAAGAAGGTTGTTTACAACCATTTTAGTCGAAAAGAGTGCACAAAGTATTTCCGATAACAAGCGTAATTATTATTTTCTTCCCCGAGGTTCCATTTTAGTTGATCGGAATGTTATGCTTAAATCTCAGTGGTTAAATTGGGATATCTGCGGAATTGCATTTGGTGGTCCGTGTGTTTTATTTAGAGTTTTGACTTTTAAGATGAGATTGCGGCATTAGTTCGAACAGAAGTTTTGATGAGGAAATCTAAGAAATATGTAATTTTTGTCCCAACATAACATTGCTCATCTAGATTATTACGTGACGTCAGCATCCGCGTACGTTGTGACGTATAAAAACCTTACCAGTTTTTGTACATATTTTTAAGAGACTTAAACATCTAGCATGATGCTTCCTTATTAAGATACCCCAGTTCTTTATAAAGTTACATATAAAGTTACATATTTTGACTGAGTTTCCATTTGATTGTAATGTAGACGCGAATTAAAGTGACTAAAAAAAAGCTCCTCGACAAAAAATGGTTGCATTGGTGCAAACACTTCATGCAACGCAATTTACGGCTGTTGAATTGAATACGGACTTGAGGTTTTTTCTGTCAGCTTTATTTGTAATCATTTGATTTATTAAGTACTTTTAAAAACTCTAAAGTAACAGGATGTAGCTAAAGAATGCCATATTTTACACTACCGTGCGGCATAAGAGGGACTGTATGACATGTGCTGTACCGCACTGTTACCCAAGTGCCCCACCCCCCCCCATTTTGTGAAAATTAGTCATTTATGACGAGCTAACCTTGACACGGATTCAGGAAATTGAATAGAACGATGCATAGGATTGAAACGTTAAACCCATACTGGCTAAGAATATATGGAAAAATGTGTATTGAATATAAGAATATGAAAATCTGATTCCATGATACTAGATTTGAAATCAGTGGCTTTTTAAAAAATGGCATTCATGTAATAGGAAAAAATAATAATAGTGAAACACAAAATTATTATGGAGCTCCTTACACTAATGCTAATTCACACTGATCTTAGATTATGAATCTCATAGATGTACCTTATATCATTATGTATCATAACTGGTCGCTAAATATTGTATAGGCGCACTATTGTTATATATGCTTAGATAATGTTGAGTTGTTAGTCATTTCATCCTTTCAAAGTCACTCAAAAGTTCCTTGCCGGGACTTTTTAGGCCTTTGTAAGTTGCCAGTGAGAGGCTGGCTGGCCCCTCTATATGTGATTGACAAGCAAATGGCGGGCAGAAGCCGTTTGAAGTCCACGCCGCGATGACCAAAGCCGTGCAAACGGAATGCTAAGCAGGCGTCGGCGAAGGAAATGTGAGGTTAAGCAGACTTAATCAAGGTTGCGGACGCCGACACTTTGAACTGGTCGTGGTTGTAATGTCTAATTGACGGCGGGCTTGGCTGATGGATTTGCTGCCGTTTGAAGAGCACGCCGCAAAAGAAGGAAGGGCGTCTCTCGGTGGCAAGTGGAAGCCTTTGACCGCCGTCGTGCTTGTCTCCGACGGCCACGGCGACGTATGTTTTCACTCCATTTGTTTTGCCCGCAACTTTTGTCTAGCTTTTGATGTGTCATACCGGATTTCTTGGATTGAACGCATGCATTGATGATGTCACCATCATGTAACTTGCCATCAGAAGTGGTGTTGACAAACTAGCTTTGAGATGGATCAGATCAGTTTTGTCATGAATAGATCTTGAGTTAAGGAAGCTTGATTTTGCAAAGACATGACGTGATTGTGTCCAGACAATCGGCAGTTAAAGGGCAATGGAATAATCCCGTAAAATTATGCATAATCTATCATTTTTTGTTAAAAAAGGCAAAAAAAATCCATCAGATAAAATATTTTAAGCTAAAATACAAATTTTTAGTCCATAATCAAGACTATTTTGCTCCAAAACGGTCTTATTTGACTTCAACTATAATGATAAACCAGCATAATGTGAATATCATCCTTATGCTATAGTAGCTCTTACAATTATATTTGATTTCCCCCCAAAATCCAGATGCAGATCCTTTTGACCCATACCAAAATAGCTTCTTGGATTGCACACTCAACGATTTCACAAAAAAAGCTTTTGCCGTCTGCCGACTTGACCGACACACATCCGGCGTGTCTAAGCTTCCAACGTAAGCGTCCCTCACGGGAGCTTGTTTACATCCCCAGCCCAATATCCTCAGATTTGTCCCCAGAGGAGTAAAAAGCAAAAGGGAGCCTCAGCTCGGAAAGAGCCAAGCTCTCAATGGCTCCTTGTGTTTGTGTGTACGCACTCCGTTTGCAATAGGCTCTGTTTCATCAGTCACAGGGATGCTTTTACACCCTTTAATGGCACATGGGCCTATCTTCTTTATATGGCCACTGACAAATACATCAGTGTTCCTTCATCTGGAACCACGTTAGGGCATCTGTTACTTTTGCTGCTGGGCTTTTAAAGTGCTACCATTTAAGTAGAATACCTTTTTCTGATTTGCTGCAGTCATTAGTGGTCATTTTTTGGGGAAGGCATGTTTTAATTGTATCAAATGATCATGTTTGAGTGATGGCTTTTGTCGTAAAAATGAGTTATATGTATCCACTGTTCCATTTTTTTCTTTTTTTTCTCCCAAAGTCAAAAAAGGCATCACGAGTCTAGCTTTTTTCCCAGCCACAATATCTTAAATCAAAGTGCTCCACTCTTTGTAATGAACGTGTCTACTAATCACTCAACGTGGCAGAGTAATTACACAATGACACAGATTGTGTTGCAGTCACGGGGGGGGGACAAGCGACGGGTCCCGGTGCTCTCTTGGATGGCAACAGATCGTAGGGAGTGGCTTGTCGGTCCCGAGTGAAGCTCTAGTAATTCCAAATGTAACCCACTTTGAATATATAGTATGTTTCTTGTAGTCATTTCAACTGCTTTCTGGCTTAATCAACTGCGATTGGTCATGACAAATTGGCATATCCGTGTTTCGCCATTTTGTATATAGCGCAGATGGCACCGTTAATTCAAGCCCAACTAACGTGCTGCCTAAACGGATATGGCATGATAAATGACGTGTGTTAGATTCATTATCTGACATTTCACCATTTTTGTATCAATGAGGTTGTGTTGTGTCATTGTTGTCTTGAAAGCAACAATGTTATTGGCTGTAGTCTTGATATAGGGTTGCAGATTAAGTACATGATGATTTTTTGCTATTTTTACCATTTTGGGATGATTTTAGTCCACCCAGTTTTTGTAGAATCAGGCCCTATTTGTCTTCCAAAGAATTTCAAGTGATTCAACGGAAAAAACAAATCTGTTCGCCAAAATTATTGGATATTTTACGCTGTTAATGGTAGTGAATGAGTTAAACATTGTTGTTGTTGTTGTCGTGTGGCCTTGTAGCACATGGCAGCTGTCCGCCAAAAAAGCCTGCCAGCCTCACGTTATCAACACCTCACCGACACTCCTATTGGATGCCATCCGATAAAGCATTTAATGACATTTGTCAGCGCTTGCTGGAATGCTGCAGGAGGAAATGTTTGAGGAAAATCAATCTCAGGAAGTCACACAAACGGATAAAGCTGTACTTTTTTAGGGAAAACTACACTTTGCTACCTGTTCATGAGGGCTACTCTTATTTTTCTTACATCTGGCATGTTGTTTCTTGGCGGTTGGTTATAGTAGAGTATGAAGAGCTACTAAAAAAATGAAAATATAGCTGAAATTTGGCGGGACACCCAGGCGACGACGTAAAGGCATTCAGCCCCGCTGCTGCGAGGTAAATTTATCCCTGACTTTAATGAGGTTGAGGGGGAAACAGGAAAGCCTGGCTTTCCACTCCAGTACCGCAAAAGAATCCTTGACAAGGGAATCGGGTCATTTTGTCACTTTTAAAAAAAAATCAAGAACAAAACTTTAACGTTAGGCTTTTGTCACGAATCGAGCCCAATTTCTGATTTCAATTTCTACTCTAAAAACATGAAAAAGACAATCGTAATGAGTCACAGCCACGTGAGTTCATTTTTCCCATTTTTAGTCTTACAGGTTCTAGTGTGTGCAACACAAAGGAAGGAAAATAGGGACAAAAGAGATGAGTCATGATTTACGGAGGACTTTATAGGTTTGTCATGACGCCGCTTACTTTGCTTGCAGCAGTTTTACACCCGCTGGCGTATTTTTACGATTGTTGTCCACTTCCGTCGTTGTGTTTGCATCACAACGTGTGTCCTTGCGCGATTTGTGCTCACACTTGGTTTATTGACGTTTAAATTGTTTTCTCTTAGTTTTACTGCTGGATTTTTGGGGGGAAATAAAGATGGTAGCCATTTTGGGAGTTTTCTCAATATGGTGCCACTTTAATAGTCGTATTTCTCATTGTTGTTAAAAGACTACTGATTCAGCTAAAGATGTCATATTGCTGTACTGGACTCCTATTTGATTTAGTTATTCCTGGAGCTAATTCTGGAATAAAATCATCCTCATGAGCATTTAATTTAAATTTAAACTTAAATCGATTGTGAGTGTAGTTCTGACTAGTCTGTTTTGGTGAAGTATTTTGGAGATGGTTACAGTCGGAAACATTTTATCAATGAAAAAAAAAATGTAGTTCTGTATAATAGTATTACAAGTGGTATTATGGTTTATTTACATCTGGACTGGCGAGGCAGGAGACACTAGAGGAACGTGTCATGGCCGTTCCGTGTGAAGGAAAACTATGGAAAGTGACAGTCGAACGGCACTTGTAGCCGTGACTGCTAAGGTGGCTGTGACAGCTGTCAATTAACAAGTACTTCCGCCGAGGCAACTGATGTCTTCTTGAATTTGTATTTTTTTACTCTGTCTTTCTCGGTAAGCTGCCTTTTTGGAGAGATAACACTATAACACTTTACCCTTGTCAGTGTAGTTCCCACCCGGTGTCCCCGGAGCAGTGGATTGACAGTACAAATCGATAGTCAACTTGTTACCTTTTTTCAGAGGTTATTAACCCATAGGAAACCGTGTTTATTGTCTTTTTTAAAGCAAGAAGGCAGGTATTTTGAAGAGATGTAGTTTTGTCTAACATGTATGCAGTTAGAAGTTTAGAGAATGACTTTTGATAGAAACTCCAAGTTGTGTTCAACACTTTTGTGAGTCTGTGATGATCTAATGAGATCCAACATGTCAATGGGATGCGTCCGCCTTTAAGGAAAAGCAGAAAATACTAATTTGCCTCTGGAGTGAAACCCTCAATTTTCCATTCTGATTTACGCCCCAACACTTGGGTCAAGAGCTTTAGCGGCAGTGACTGAAAGAATGAGATCGTAGAGATGAAGCCAGCCGCCGCCGCCTCCTGGAAGGCGACTGGCCCGGCCGGGACGCCCATTCGCTTCCCATCAGCCCCTGTTGCTGTCTCTCTCAGCTGCTTGTACAAGTCATTATTTTGACAGCATGCTCACTTGTCTCGCTGTAGTGTTTTGTTAAGAAAAAAATAGACAAATACTCAGATGTCCATAATGCCAAGCAACATTGGCAGAGCAAAATATACCAATTTTTCCCCATTTAAGTTAGCTTATATGTCGTTAACTGACATTTTTTTGGTCTTGTAGTAGTTAAACAAAAATGTGTTGCATATAAATGTTGTAATATATGATGTTAAAAAAAGATATTAAGAATTTTAGGGTTTGTAATTGTCTTGTTTGCCGTGTTTGTGGTGTTGCCGAGTGAGTTATGTCATGACTTCAAATTTTGGGAGTGTTTTTCTGTTGGCTTGCAGAACAGACACTTTTTTTTTTAAAAGACCACCACTATAGTATCAGGAGAACCTTGTAAGTCGTTGGACCGCTACAGTACGGACAAATAAGTGATGACTACTCTGGTCTTTTCGTTCCTAGCGATCCAAGTCTCTACACAATGATTATAATTCAGTGCTAAAACCACAATATCGTCAATGAATGTGTTTCGATTTATAATGGCAGTCTATTTTGTAGTTTGAGGCCTCAATCCCTCAACAAGTGTGAACGTCACAAGCAAACGACAGTCCTTTGAAGTCAAAAACTCATGACTGTCACATATTTTCCGAAAGGCTACTTCCCTTTTTTGCCAGGCCATAAAACATGTCGCTGGTTGAGAGAATCAAAGCATATTTCAGCTAGCGGCATTCACGTAAAAAAAAAGGGAAAGCATTGATCGCCGTTTGCCTGAGGTTACACCAAAGTCACCACTTTGTAGTCTCCTGCTTTACCGCATTGAGATTTTCTCCACCCTTAAGATCCCTTGTCTGTTTGATGAAGAGCTGCCACTACATGCTTACCCTCCCACCCCCTTTAAAAAGTTGAAATCTTTGTCTCAGACTTACTACAGAGCAGATACGGGGGGTCTTAAGCCCCCGGCTAAGTCGTCTGACTGCACAAACAGTAGGACGCCTCTTTACCTTGGTATCCAATTTATATCATATCTTTGGATCATGTAGTATTTCAACCATGAAAAAAAAAATCACTAGTAAAGAAGCGAGTCGTCTGGTAGTAAAATTACAAAAGGTAATTAGCATATCAATGCGTTTGCTAATTTGATGTAATGACGTCTTAGAACATCGAATCAAAGGAGTCACTTTGAAATGACTCAATAATTACCAGGAATTGGCTACTTGCTGATTAACGGCATCATTTCCGTCACGTCTTTGTTGGAATTCCACGCATGCAATTATCCGGAGCTTTTGAAGTGATGGGATCTTGGGAGAAATTGTTGGAAATATTACAAACACCATAGCAACCATACCGCAAATGCATTTAAAACTAGCTCGAAGGTCCATGTTTTCGAGGCCGACAGTGGTCGTCATTGTGTTATTTGTACTCTGTACTTTTTTTGTTGAAAACAAGGAATCTATTCCTTAATCTTGAGTGTATAGAAATGTGATCTGGATCTTTCACATACAGTACAAACGTGTCTCAGAGGGTCTGCTGAGAAAAGCAACAGCAGGGCCACAGAAGAAAGAAACGGGGTAGAAGAGTGACAGCAGACAAGAAAGAATAAAAGGGGGGCTGTAGTGGAAAAAAAGAGGAGACTAAGCGACAGAAAGAAGTGAAAGAAAAATGACTGGAGTGATCGGCAAAATAAAGCCAACGGCCAGAAAGTACGGAAGCAAATGGCGAGGGTGCTTTGGGGGGCAACTGTGGAAGGAGGGGGGAGTGAAAGCATTTGGATGTCGGTGTAGAGAAAGAGAGGGGAGGATGTCACCCATGGCTGCCACTCATCACTCACAGGCTAATGACGCTGTTTTTTTCGTCTCCCCCCCGCCTCCTCCGACAGTTTCCCCTCCTCTTTCTTCCCTCCGTGGGAGAGGGGACGCTAGGAGAGGAGTTTAGTAGGAGGGAGCTCGCTCAGCCCGACCCAACGGGGTCACTCAGAGTTCAACACTTCCAGGTGGGGCTCTCCTTAGCCAATGCTGATTCGGTTTCAAGTGGAGGGGACGGAGACGGGGACGGGGGACGCTTTACGTGGGATTTTTATAGTCGGGAAGGGACTAGGGCAAGGTTGGGCAAACTTTTTGGTCCGTGGGCTGGGCCGGGGTCAGCACAAGATACGATACATATAAAAAAGTGCATCCGTTAACAGTACGTATGAAATGTAAACAGAAAAAAAGGACTAAAGTATTAACATACTCATCGTTAAAGTTAAAAGTGTAAAGTACAAAGTAAAGTAAAAAGGAATGTATTAAGAAAAATAAATGTCAGTCTTCAGTTGACAAATTTGATTTGATGACACTTTATTATTGAAGTAGCAATATTCATTTGAAAGTTTTATGCTCGGAAATCAACATTGTCAAGATAATCCCTGACGTTAGGTTTGTTGTGATTCATGACAAGTTGAAAAAAAGTAAAAAAGCCAACAATATTTAATCCAAAAACACACTGGTCATGGAAGGCTTGCTTATAATCATGAACAAATGTTTTGCTTGAGTGGGAAAATGTCATTTGTTTTGCAAAAGAAGAAAAATGGCGGCTATAAAAGAGCTTTTCTTGATAAGGAAATGCACCAATGTCAGATTTACGTTCTGATAGATCACAAAAGTGTCATTGCTTTTGCTGTATTTGTTATAATGGCTTCCATATGAACCTCACCTTTTTTAAATGGAATAATTTTACTCAATGGCTACTACAATAGATGTCCAATCTTTTTGAACTAGGAGGGTTGACACCTCAAATTGTAGAACCACTTTTCCGAACCAAGAAAAGTTATTTACTGAGATAGTACTTGCCTTATTAGTGTTTGTTTAATGCATTTTGGTGTGTAGAAAACATTTCCTTCTGGGATTGGCAAACTTCCCATCCCCAGCTTGTGTGTTTTTGTGCGTTTGTGCGTATGTGTATATGTTTGTTAACTCCACTTGTCCAAGCCGTTTCTGGGAAGCATCAGCCATTTAGAACTCAAAAGGGCCTGATTTTTTTTTCTCTCTCTCTTTCTCTCCACCACCATCATCACCTCCCTCCTCGCTCTCTTCCTCGCACCAAATTTGGGGAACAGCTGGGGCGGCCATGACGATGATTTGTCTCCCTCTGCCCGTCCGCTTGACAGCTTTCAGAGCACGCACATGCTCATACGCCATCGCTAATAAGCACACACACGGCGATACACACTAGAAGACACGTAGTCCTAAAACCCAGGCCATGTTTTTTCTGGCCGCTGCCAAAACACGCCATTTCCTTTCAAGCCCAAGCAGCCATACATCAGAGTGGGGCCTCCTGGCCCGGATGGCAGGGGCTGACAGAATGACACGTGTCATTTATCAAACGTGGGGGCGCCAGGCGAGGAGGAGGGGGGGGGGTCTCAGACGGGGTTGCATGACAAAGCCCCTCAACCCAGACCAGTGCGTCATGGGATACTTGTCTACAGTCCATGAACTACATGGCTTAGGAAGTTAAAAAAAAAATAAAAATCAAGTGAACCCTACACAGCCTTTATTGCGGGGGGAGCTTGCATCAACCCCCACCCACCCCCTGAAATGTGAAACTCTATAATAAAAACCTTGGAAGAAACTTCAAACACATTTCAATCATTATTTGACGTCACTCTCAATGTCAGGAAATGAGACTTGCGTATACAGTAGGGTTGGAACGTTATAAAATCGAGATCCAAGACCGGAAGAGTTTTCATTTGTATTGATCATATGAATTTACTTATAGTTGAAAACTTTTTTTTAGGTGGGGGTAGATATTCTAAACTTATTGTGCTGTATCACTTAAAAAAAACACATGGAAATGGAATGAGAGAGTTTAATATCTAAGTACTGTTTAATATCCAAGTACTGTTTAATATCTAATTACCGTTGAAAACAGTAGATATTTAGATATTAAACTCTCTTGAATATACTTTTGAGAGCTGGTTTCAACAGTACTTAGATATTATTAAACAGTACTTGTATATTAAACAGTACTTAGATATTAAACCTCTCTCTTAGATACTAAACTCTCTCATGAATATAATTTTGAGAGCTGCTTTCAACAGTAAGCCTTTATTCAAAATACGACACTGTTGTTTAACCTTACCCACTGCCATTGACAGGGCATTTGGACTAGGAGGGTCGGCATCCTCAGTTAGAAATGGATCCTATAACTAACTGTCCCTTTTAACGTCAGCCATCGAGTTCACCTAGTCTTCTCTCCAAGCCCGATCCTCTCTTCACTTTGCATGCAACGGCGCCACAGTCCCACCACCATACGCCTCTCTTCCTCCTTCATCACGTCCTCCTCTGTGATTCCCCCCCTCCCTCGCACCCCCCTGGCCCATCCCCCAGCCTCCCCGCCGTCTCCTTTTTCAGGCGCCCGTTCATTTGTCTTCATAAGCCTAATTTATTCGCTGCCCCCGCAGATGCGCGCTGACACACATCAGTCTCCCTCCCACGCCGCGTGATGCACGCTCCCCCAACACACACCTGACCTTCCAAAACACACACATGCCCTAGCAGGGGGGCGTGGCCTAACCTTCCACCCCCCCCCCCCTCCCCAAACTTTTAATATAGAACTTATTTAATGTGTTTTTTTAACATTCCATAACTTCTTTCAACACCTCTGCACATGTTTTATGACTCGTACTTGTATTTACTTCCTCGTATTCACCCTTTTTGTACATTTAGCATTCCTGAAGGTGGAGTTATGTTGTGTGTTAGTGAAAGAGATAGAGGGCACTTGGGCAGGGGAGGGTTTTTCTTTTCTGGGTTGTTTTTTTTTTCTTCCTGGCGTTTTCCATACCCGCACAGCCGTTAGTTGTCTGTCTGCAGTCAGATATTGTGCTCTGTTGAAGGATGGCTTCCTCTCTTCCTGCTCAGCTCCGGCTGGGAGGCTTGCTTTGAGCCAACACACACATAAACACTCTCATGCACACACACACACACATACACACGTCTGGTTGCATACAGACACAATTAGCTGGACATGACTACTGCTATGGGCTGCTCCCCGGTACATCATTTCCTCCTCAAGCCTTGCAATCTTGAAGTACTTCAAATGTTTGTTTCTTTAACAATTAGCTGTGTCAAACTATATTTTTGTTGTCGACCACATCATTGCCATTGAAGGGCTGCAAATTCTCCATCAGCTCAATTTAATTTGAATACACCATTCCAAAAAAAATGGAATGATACCTACTTGTGAAATTAGAGGCCTATAAATCTTAAAATTTGAATTTGCAATTCCTTTCACTTGTTCTGATACAATACTAAAATATAATCGTCAATCTTGAGTAATGCACTGATGTCATAAAATATTTCTTCAATATTTGGTTTCTAATCGGCGTTTGCCTCACCCAAGATGGCTGCCAGCTAAGCACATAGCATAAACAAAGTATTTTTAGGACAATATTTGTTTAGGCCAAGACTGTTTGTGTACTATATCTTAATGTTTTAATACAGATAATCGTATTTTCGGATGAAGTATAATGCAATTAATGCACATGATTTGCTTCCATGGGCCACAGCAAATAATCAGGTGGCCATGATCTGGCCCGCAGGCCTCGAGTTTGACAACAATTTATCTCCCAACATATAATTTTTTTTCACGATTTCTGCACCATTAAAATAGTGTCTATTCACAAAATATTTTGGTATCTTAACCTAACTTTTTATCCGTCACTTAAGATGCGGTAATATTTTGACAATCGCACAATTGTCCTCGCTTATATCAGTACGGTGTTGTCCGGGGGTAACTTAACTAGATAAATGTTCAAACAACAGCGGTGAAATCTTCGCTTAATGGAACGCCGGCCTTCAGTAGCACTTTGTCACCGAGTTGAACAAAAAAAAAATAGTTGGCGAAGCATAAAGGATAATGGCTTTCACGGTGCACAATTGGCGGAATTTCCCCGGTGACACATGCGGTTGAAAGCGTTGAAATATTTGGGGACGTCTCGGTCGTCCTGAGTAGACTTCCACCCGGAGGCTTTTTTGTGCTTCTAATTAATTTCCCTGAAGTCACTTTTATACCTTTTCATAGTCTTTTTTTCCCCTCTTTATTTTCTCATTTTAATGTCCCTCAGTAGAAAAAGTCATGTGTCATACTTGTATTTTAGCAGTTATTCACTGTCCTTATTTCAAGGTACGGAATAACAAATAGGGACGTGTCCTACTTTTAGGAATTGATTTAGTTTCCTGGCGCTTTAAATTCATCACATTTACACCAAATGCAAGATTAATGTGTTGAACCTAACATTACGTGCCCTTAATGTTTTATGAAAAGTATTTTAGTACCGAATTTTTGGTCATTTGTTGTTGACATACTTGGCTGCACTTTTAACACTCCTGAAAAGTATAAAAAACATTGAAATATGTGCCAATAAGTTTATTTTAGAGTTTTTTTAATATGTAGAAATAGATTTATGATTGTATTTCCATCCATTTTGGCAGAGAAAGCAATTATTTTTCTTTTTTCTCTGACAAAATTAAGTCATTTTGAGCTTGTCTTGAGCTTTTAATGTCGAGTTATTTAACAAGTACTCTTTTGAGGTGTGTTTTTTTTTTCTGCTTTGCTCATCAGTGTTGTCCAAAGCGAGTGTCCTTGACAAAGGCTGATTGATGGCTTATTGTTGAAGCCGACTCAACTAGATACAACTGGTTAGCTTTTGGCCCATTGCCATCTCATCTTTATTTTTTGCTACAATGGCCGCCTCCTTTGAATAAGTCCTGATACTCCAACTGTATTAGTGTTATTTTGTTATCCTTCATTTTTTTTAGTCCTTTCATTTCAATCTTCCTTCCTTTATGGCAGCCTTTGAGTCAAAAAGTTCCATTTGAACGACTTAGTTGAGAATGTAGGAACACGCTGGCTTTTTTTTTCAGTTTCTATTGTCTGGGAGAGGCACAGAAAAGAGTTTTCCCCACCGCGGAAAAAGTTTAAAAACTCATCTGTCAACGCTTTTTCCGCTCTCTATTGTCCACGCCGATGTCAGTGATTTATGGTAATTATCCATCTTTTGGGGGTCATCCGTCAAGCTTCTTGTTGCTAGGCGACATGAGCAGATGTTGTTTAGTCAAGAAGATGGTCCGGGGGACAAGGCAGGTGAACTCGGACGTGGGGGGGCTGCCGAGACGTCAGGATGGGGCATTCTTAGCCTTCAACTGTAAAACTGATTGATTTAAAAAACTAAAGAAAAGTATGCATGATGGGATCCATTTGCCTTGAATTGGAGCCAAATATTATTGACTCTTTTCAGTGACTCTTTTCTTACCTCTCTTTTGTGATTGGCTGAAAGTACATCATGGTTTTATTTCATTTAAACGTGGTTTCCTTCTCTAGGAAAGTGCGATTTTTGCAGCATTTTGTCACACTTGAGTGATAAATGAGGTTATATATGTGTGTTTGTTGAACACAAAAGTGTTGTCTGACCTACATGGAGTCAGCTGAGCCAATGCCTCACTGTGGCATCACTTTTAATTAGCATTAGTAATGCTTTATGTGCACTTTGCCTAAAAAAAAAAAAAAACAGATGGTTTGGATTCCGGTGCAGAACAAGAGCATGTTTGTTGTTACAACCCTCCAGTATGTGTGTGTTTGTGTGTGTACACATGAAGGTGGGGGTTGTGAGTTGATGAGCTAACGGTTGTTGTTTAATCTCGGAACAAACAATCGCTCGACAGTGCGGGAAGGTGTCGATTTTGCTGTGGAAGACCATAAAAATAGTTTGACAATAAGTCTATTGAGAAAGTCAAAATTCACCTTGACCACTTTGCTCATTTGGTGATATGAATTATTTGATTGTATTATTGATTTCCGCTTTGTGTGGTGCATTGAAATGGCAGTTTTAAAATGATTTTCTAGAGAGGGTATTGAACAAATTCATAGCATTCGACAGAATCATATATTTTTGCACCAAAGTCAGAAGTGTTAAGTTTCCAGGCCGATACTTTCAGAAGGAAAAACAGCTTTTTTATATATGGAAATATTAGTCCAATAGTGCAGCAGAAAATGTCAATGAATCAGTTCTGCACAGTGTAAAAAAAAAGCTCAAATTGCACTTCTGAAAATGAAAAATACAGTTAAAATACTTGATTTTTGTTCCCCTCATCTTATTCAGATGCTCTGAAAATGATGTGATGAGCGGGTGCCATTTCTGAACACATGATTGTATTGAATACATCTTTACCTGTTTTTTCTAATGCCAAAAGAAAGAAGTTACGGCACCCCGATTGTTAGATTTGCATGTATTTGGCCCTGCACAAGGTTCTCTATACTGGTCTTGGATGACATTGACATGTCGATATTGTGCAGGTGTACCTAAAAAGGGCGTCCCACGGAGATGCGAGACTTTATGACATGCTCCGAGTTGGAATAATTGCCTCTCCCGCGCATATAGAAAGCGGGAAGTAATAATGTCATTTTATTTACAGCCTCTACCTCGCTGCAGGTCAGTGACACACACTGATCAGGCCTGTCTAAAGCCATCAGAGGTGAGTGGCAGCGAATGGAGGTCCTGGTGACAAAGCGAAACGGGATGGAAGGGGAAATAAGGGCTGCCCGCTGAGGGGGGGGGACGGTGGCTAAACGGCGCCGGGCTGGGGGTTGGACTGAAACGCGGCGGGTAAATCAGCGGGGGTGAAAGCTGGCGGAATTGGACATTAGCGCTGCAAATGAGAGGCGATATTGCTCTCTTGCTTGAGACGACGGCATGAATAAATGAAGATGCCTTACAGTGGGGGCGGGGGGTTGGATGCGTGCGTGGGTGTGATTGTTTTTGTCGCCGTGACACATCAACTTTGATGTGTGGCAAGTGCTACTTTGTTTTGAAGGAAAGTAGTTCTACGTTTACAAGAAACTCGGCCATTTTGTTGGGGATAGAATGGTGTATTTGTGAGTAGTGTGTTAGTATTTAGAGTGTATCACACATAGTTCCTTGCCCTGAAGCTGGCATGTTGCTCTTTTGTTGTGGGGGGAGTGTTATGGCGTCCCACTGTGGTGTCACCTGTCTACAGCAGGAAATCCTGGACGAGATACAACAATAGTGACAGGCTGTACTCCAAACATACACAGATGGACTTGCTACTTCATTACACACACACACACACTTAATACAGAGATTTTTGGGGGGAGTAATTCCATGTGTATGTATTTTTCTCTTTTGGATGGACGTGAATGTAGATTGTATAATAAAATAACTATCAATAACTGAAAGGGAAGGTTATGAATGACCTATAGGTGCTTAAATCAAGTGTGCAAATGCTCAGTCCTCCTAAGGAAAGATTGTTTAAACATGGGAAGAATGACGCAGCTTACGAGAACTGTTGCATGTAATAGTGTTTATTAAAGCCCGTGGGCAATTTGGGATACTTGCATTTGATTGGCTAAAATAGTGGTAGAGTTGAAACTATGTTGGATGGTCACTTTCTAAAAAATATTGGCTTTTATTTGGGGGTTTTGACCATCCTTCTGTGTGTACTTTGATTGGTTAAACAAAAAAAACTGTTGTCTCTCTAGTAAATATTTTTTGTTGCATTTTACACGTTCCCTTTAAAATGAGTCCTGCTGGACTTGAGATTTTTGCAGTCTGTTGTTAAACTTCATTCCCACATCCTTCCCAAGTGGGCTTTTGTACATTTTTGACTGACAACCACAACAGACACCTCCATTTTAATCCCCCCCTCATCCCTCCTCCCTCGCCATCTTTTGTTCCGCCCGAAAGCAGCGGCGTCAGCATCTTTTCCCCATCTCTGATTGCCTTATTAGCCGGAGGTGGCACTCGCAGCTTTTTTTTTTGTCGTACACAGATGGTAAAGCGGAGGTTGTTTGGCTTTTTTTTTCCCTCCTCTTCTTCTTCCTGCACCCCTCCTACTCTTCTCCACATACACGCAAACTCCCCAAAATGTCCTCTCTTTTTTTTTTGGCGGGCCAGCTTGTTTGTTGCGCTGTCAGCTTAGCTTTGTCTTAACTTGAACTCGCCACCTCGACCGTGAATGGCTCCTGCCGCGCGTTCAATTCTGAGCATTTTCAATGGAGCGCATTTTATGAATGGACCAAGTGGAGTGTAATTATAATGATTTATTTTTAAGACAACAAAAAAAAACAATGTGTTGTCTTTCTGCCTCTAATATGTAGCAGAACTAGAAATTATGATGTGTGTATGTGTGTGTGCAACAGTTTGAAGCTTCCAGCTTTTCCCAGGCAGCTGTGACTGGCACCTCACACACATCAGGTATTATGTCCACTCCTATTATGGGATGGAGAGCAACACGCTGTTTGAAGCTGACAGCACATCTGCCTCCTCGCTGGAGACTCATTCTGGCACCTCAGACAAGCATCTTACCCGAGATGGATTTAAAGGGGGGGGGGGGGGTAAGGCAAAGGGGGTTTGCCTTTTTTTTATTTTATATTCGACCCTTTATTTTTTTTATTCTTCCCCTCCTGGAAATATTTAGTTTCTTTACAATGTCGCCTCATTTTCAGTCAGGCGTCTTTCAAAGCATGACCAGCCTGTCATGTCCGCTGGCGTTTTTCCCTGGTCTCACGCTGGGAAGACTTCCACCGCCGTTGCCAAGTCCACTCCTCCCTCCCTCCCTCCCTCACTCCCTCCCTGCCAGCCGTGGCTTGGCGAGGTGCACGGAACTGGCATGAGATTCGGTCCTCGCACTATCTCCATTACTTTTGGAAGGCCCAAATTGTGTGTGTGTGTGTGTGTGGGCGTCCAGTCAAATTCAGGGACTGTGTCACTTTTCCCATGACAGCCGCTTATTTTATAATGTGCTGGTAAAATGGGGGATTGTGTTTGGTACACCTTTATTTCTTGTCCAACTGGTATGTTTCATACATTTGTATTTTACCTGGGATTGCCTCGTTTAGAATAGTCAGGTTTTTGGATCACCCTCATAGTTTAAAAAAAAGTACCTTAGAAAACAATATTAACTGTTTATATACTATATATACAAGTATACACTATACTTTATTTGATGAAGAGAGCTATAAACAATTCATATTTTCAAACATTATTCCTTGAGAGCCATACTCAGAATTTAAAAGTCAAAATACATGAAAATGTGAGCATTTATTATTCATTTCACCCGTTTCAAAGTTTAAAAAAAGTCTGAATTCTTTTGAGAACATTATTTCACTGTCATGCAGAAAAGTCTAATGAAGAAAAATTATGATTTAAACAGGCAGAGAGCCATATACACCCATCAAAAGAGCTACATATGGCTCCCGAGCCATAGGTTCCCTACCTAAAACTATGATTAAAATGTGTTATTCATGTTGAAATTAAACCAAACTTCTGTTGTGTTGTTTTTTCTAGCCTACGGTCCCGAAGAGGAGGAGTTGGGATCGGAAAAGGCCGATGAAGAAGAACCTCTTCAGGATGACGGCCTTTCTCTGGACGGCCAGGATGCCGACTACTTATACAACGACGACGAGGACGGCGTGGACCGTTTCAGCTACCAGAACTCACCTCTCAGCAATGGCACCAACCAAGACGCCGGCTACGCTTCACCGCTCAGTGCGGCTAGCGACCACCTGGGAGACCTCAAAACGCCGCCGTTATTCAACGACGCCAGGCAAAAGCTGCTGGAGAAACAACAGGAGAGCGCCGCCGCCGAACCACTCAACGGCCTCTCACTCCAGGACAGTTTGGCCAAAATGAAGGCCGTTTATGCAAACTTAATCTCCGACGCTTCGTGGTCTAACCTGGCTTTGGACATGCTCAAAGCTAAACCAGACGAAACCGTGACCAAGAACAGCAAAAGTGAAGACGAGTGTATCGGAACCCTTAACAACCATAGCCAATCGAGCGCCCCATCTAAGAACAGATTGACCAGCACTTGTTCCAGCACCAACACAACTACTAGCACTAATACGACCACCAGCAGCAGCACCACCGCATCTCGAACCACGTCCAATAACAGCGGCGTCAACTCTGGCTTAGCCTACGACTGGCATCAGGCAGCTTTGGCTAAAACCCTCCAACATACGCCATATCAGCTTCTACCAGAACCGAGCCTCTTCAGTACAGTACAGCTCTACCGGCAAAACAACAAGCTATATGGCCCCGTATTTACTGGCGCAAGTAAGTTCAGATGCAAGGACTGCAGTGCGGCCTACGACACCCTAGTAGGTCTGACCATCCACATGAACGAGACAGGTCACTACCGCGATGACAATAAAGACACCGAGGACGACAGAGGCAAGAAATGGTCCAAACCCCGTAAACGATCCCTCCTGGAAATGGAAGGCAAGGAAGATGCCCAGAAGGTTCTTAAATGCATGTACTGTGGACACTCGTTCGAGTCCTTACAGGACTTGAGTGTCCATATGATCAAAACGAAACACTATCAGAAAGTGCCTCTGAAAGAACCAATGCCAGCACTCACTTCCAAGCTCCTCCCACCGACTAAGAAAAGAGCTTTTCAAGAACTGATTTCGCCAACTTCTCCTGACCCCGTGTCTTACGGTGGTGTGATGGGAGAGACACCCAAAGACCAGAGGGTGACCAATCCCTACGTGACTCCCAACAACCGTTATGGTTACCAGAACGGCGCCAGTTATACGTGGCAGTTCGAGGCCAGAAAAGCCCAAATCCTCAAGTGTATGGAGTGCGGTAGCTCCCACGACACCTTGCAACAACTGACAGCCCACATGATGGTCACGGGACACTTCCTCAAAGTCACCAACTCGGCTTCTAAGAAAGGGAAGCAGCTCGTTTTTGATCCCGCCTGCGAGGAGAAATTTCAATCCATTCCATTGCCACCAACCACAACCAAACTCCCTGCGTCCAACGGCAAATCGCAAGCCGACTCCCCTTTGCCGCCCGTAAGCCCCGAAGACGAGAATAAGGACATGGAGGATGACGAACCCACTGAAGAATCTCTAATGACAGCAGACCCGGATAAAAAGATTAAAGAAGAGAAAGAAGATCCTCCTGAGAAGTCAGATAAAGCCGAAAAGTCCAAGTCTTACCAGTATCTTAGGGAGGAAGACTTGGAGGAGTCCCCAAAAGGGGGACTGGACATATTGAAATCGTTAGCAAACACTGTTTCTAGCGCAATTAGCAAAGCCCAAACGGGAACGCCGACATGGGGAGGTTACCCCAGCATCCACGCTGCCTACCAGCTCCACTCTTCCCTCAAATCCACTCTGCCTTCTTGCACGCAGATTCAACCTCTATTCAGCAGCAACTCCATCAAATCCATAGCCTCTGACTTGGCGCCTGGCAGTCCATCGTCGTCGCCATCCGGCCACAAAAACAACGTCCAAGCCATGGAGAAATTGGTGGAGAAAGTATCTGGCAAAATCTCAATGAAGAGCGAGAACGAAGACAAGGTGAGGTGCAGCAAGTCGCCGTCACCCTCCGCCAACAAACAGCACTCCCCCAATCCAGATAAGACCGTCCTAGACAAAACCGAATCCAAAATCAAAGAGAGTCGAAAAGTTGCTCATATCAAGGAAGAAGCTTCTTCACCCAAAAAGATTGTCTGCAACAACCTGAGCATCATCACCGACCACTCCCCCGAGCAACCCCTCGTCAACCCCCTCAGCGCCTTGCAGTCCATCATGAACACCCACTTAGTCAAAGCTTCTAAAGTAACCACGCCATTCAGCGACCCCTTCGCCTCCCTCTACAAACTCAACGGCAGGTCTCCCCAAATGAAGCCGGTCGAGGCCGCCGTCGAGTACCAGAATGACGACCAACCCATGGATTTGACCAAATCCAGAAGCGCCAACTGCGCCACGCCGAACCGGCAACCTGGCTCCAAAAGCGCCTCGTTGTCCTCGTCTCCACCCCTCCGGGAAAACGCCTTAATGGACATATCAGACATGGTAAAGAACCTGACTGGCCGCTTGACGCCCAAGTCCACCACTCCGTCCTCCATCTCGGACAAATCCGACGTCGATGGGGGAAACTTTGAAGACAGTCTGGAGGAGCTTTCGCCTATCCAAAGGCGAAAAGGGCGACAGTCCAACTGGAACCCACAGCACCTCCTGATCCTCCAGGCTCAGTTCGTCTCCAGCCTACGAGAGACCCCCGATGGGAAGTTCGTCATCAGCGACTTGGGACCCCAAGAGCGAGTCCACATCTGCAAATTCACTGGTCTCTCCATGACCACCATCTCGCATTGGCTGGCCAATGTGAAGTACCAGCTAAAGCGGACAGGCGGTACCAAGTTCCTGAAGAACATGGACTCGGGTCAACCGCTATTCCTGTGTGGCGATTGCGCCTCGCAGTTCAGAACTCCTTCCTCCTACATCCGCCATTTGGAGTCCCACCTAGGCTTCACCCTGCAGGACCTCTCCAAACTGTCCATAGACTTCCTAGAGCAGCAGGTCGTCGTGGGTAGGACGGACGAAAAGACTCTAGTCCCGTCGGCGTTTAGGGAACACGACGATGGCGACGGCAGTTCGCTGAATCAGTGCAAACTTTGCAGTCGGACTTTTGTGACCAAGCATGCCATCAAACTGCATCTTTGCAAGACGCATGGCAAATCCCCCGAGGACCACCTGATTTTTGTCAAAGATTTTGACAAGCAGTGACTTTTGACTGCGAACGGGACGACGAACTTTGCACTACAACCAACGCCCAACTCTGTCCAGAGCGCCGCAAATGTATAAAGTGTCATGGTGGTAGATTTACCAATCAACGTTCCGTGCGTTCTTCCCATTTCTAATTGGGATTTTCTTAAAAATTGGAAAAACTGATTTGTTTTTTTAGAAATAGCAATAACAAGTAGCAACGCTGTCTATACCCAATAGACGTCCATTTCATTGAAAGTCAAAGGGATTGGACACCTAAAGCCATTGATTCCAGCACATTGTGGTTATTTAAATCTTCCATTACTTCAATAGAATGTCCAAAAATCTGTCCAAATGCTTTTTTTCCGATCTCAAATTTTAGGTGTTTGTTTGTTAGACTACATTCACACTAAAAGTCAAAATTCTTTAACTCTTTTCTGAAATTTTCCTACAGTTATTTTCACCTCATCGAGAGATACGTGTCATCACGATTGGACAAAAACAATGGCAGTAAAGGCACACAAATACCTATTTTTATTTCCAGTATTCTGGAATTGCCACCAAACCGTGACAACTGAAACCCCCCAAATGGTCCGTTTAGTTCCAAAAAATAGCAATCTGTCACCTACATTTGTGCAATATTAACCACTTAACAAAAACATTGACAAAAAGCATTAGATTAACAGTTAACATGTTAAAGTGATGCTTTTGTTTTCCCCCTCTTCTAATTACTAATGTGAAGAACGAATGAACATTGCTATTTACACCACATCGTGTAATTAGTCATTCATGCATAATGGCCATATGAGGGGAGGGTTGGGGGATTTGAGTGTGGATGGATGAGGGAGTCCAAAGCTAAAACGTTCCGAAAGCGGTGTAAATTGTACCAAAATGGCGCCGTGGCGGCGTTGTCGTGGTCGCAGAGCGATCACAGCTCTGGTTCGCACACTGCATCTTTTATGAGCCTTTGGGAATGGTCCATCTGTTGTTTTAAAACCGGACCGCCGCTCCCCTATTTCTGTCATGGTCAATTCGCGTATTATTTATGAGATGGTTTGTGCATGTTTAAATGTAAAGCGATGGGGAAATGAGAAGAAGACCTTCATTTTTTCTTGAAATTGTCAAGCATTTTTAATGAAGGTGAACGCTTTAGACTGCTCTAAAATTAGAAGGATGAAATATCATGGCTGTTTTTTGAAGAAAACAGCACCCAAAAAAAAATATTGTTTTATTGTGTACAGTATTTGCATTAGTTGGGTAACCATTGTAAAATGAATGAAGTTACTGTATGAATAATCAGCAAGTATATGCACTTGCTCGTTATAATTCCACATTATTTGTACGGTGTGAATTTTTATAATGTTATTTTTTTCTAGACAAAGAAGGCTGAACATGTATAAAGTTTTTTTTTGTTTTCATTCAAATGTGGTTTACACAAAAAAAGCACTCGTAACAACAACAAAGACTGAAGATAAAAAAAAAAAATGGCTGTTTTCCGGAAGTTTAGCCTGTTTATTTGCAATGATGTTCATTTTTTTTTTGTCTTTGCTTGTAAAATAAATACCACGGTTGAAACTTGGTGGTGTGGTGGCCTACATTTTTTGGAAAATGCCACTTTAAAAAAACTAAAATTGAAGTTACAATGGAAAAAAAAACATTTTTTCAAATACAAAGTATCAAATTTTGTGATATTCTGCTGTGTATGATGACAATGAGCTTTTTTGATGATTTGATGATCATGATAAAGCCAGTCTGAACAGTAAATGGAATATAATATAGTGATACTTCTTAAAATAAAATAGATACATATGGTCTACTCTTCCAAAAGCTCGTTTTGATGCTAAAAAACGCAACAAAAACAACATTTTTATGCAAGACAACTTGCAATCAAGATGTCTACCCTTCCTTTTATTAATATTGCGTGCCCTTAAGACCTGATTGACTTTTATTTTGCATTTCACAGGCCCAAATCTGGGCATGTGTTTATTTTACAAAATAATCCCTTCATAGTACGTATAGATAAAACAGAGGAGTTAACTTGTGACACTCGTTTTTGACGAGAAGCTTTGCAGTCAGGCACCTGCTGATAAAAAAAAAAAAGAAGAAGAAGAAGACGCCTTGGCGCATTTCCACCCAGGGCATTTAAGTTGACACCATCCCGCCCCACGCTGCTCTTGAAGGTTCGCCTCGGGCGTCTTTGCTCGCAGGAACAATGAAGCTTGTGCTTTTTCGCCAACAAATAACCCCCAATCCCCCTTTAGCGTGCCCTCATTTTCTCCAAACTTGGATCTGAAGCTCTTTTAAGCATCCACCTGGACTATGTCCACATGTCAAACCCCTCCCAGTCATAATGGATTGGGCAAAAAGTCCATGGAAAGCATGTCTTAATAGTTTCGTCCTAAAATCCAGCATCCATCTTGACTTCTGAATGTAAAATTTGATATTTTTTTTGTGGTGACACGTGTTGTTCCTGGCTGTAAAGTGAGGAAAAAAATAAGAATTGTCAGTAGGGGTATGTTGTGTGCAAGTCTACAGTTGACCGCAACACAGACGGTGACATCACAAACCCGGGTAGAGAACGCCATGGCAAATAAATAGGTTACAACTGTCCCTGCTTCCATTTCCCCTCATTATTCCCGACTATTCCTGGTCCAGATCGGGGCGGGGGACGACGTCAAAGGCGTCTCAGCCTCGGCGGACAGTGTGACGAGTCTCATTCACGTGTGGTCCAAATGCTTTGCTTTTTTTGCATGACAATGGGCCCCCAAACTCTGGCAAAGTGACACTGGGACGACAAGCCATCAGCGGGCGGCTGTCATATTAGGCGGCTAAATTCAGGTGACACCCATCCGGCGGCCTCACCCGGGCCGACCTGACACCGCTTCGTGTTCCCCGCTGTCTTTTTCTGAGGGGCTTTGTTAGTGAGGGTGGGAGCGGAGTAGCCAGAAAGTGGGGAGGGGGGCTCGCTTTTAATCACCGTGACGAAGCCTTCCCGCCGTGCACACACACACACACACACACGTGGGAGTGGGCATATGCTGAGGGCAGCGGGCCCGGCCGGCGTGCCATCATTAGTCCGAGCCGACGCGGCGGGCTCCTGACACATGTCGACGGGGGTTTTCGCTCGACCTCCGCTTGGAGCATCCGTATTATGCAGAAAGGTGGTGGTACGCCGCTACTGTCACCCGACGGGCGGAAGATGTGCTGAAGAACAGAGACTGTGGGAATTTTTTTTGGGTGGTTTCCTTTCTTTTTGGTGGTAATTTAGTCGTCCATGTGGGAAAAACTAACAAAAAAATGGAGAGATGTTTTGGATTGGTTGTCTATTCATGTCAAGTGCTTAGAAATTGGATTGTTTTTACTTCAAATGGATTGGATTTATTTGATAGTGAATGAAGGAACACTCAATGTAGAAGTATTTCTTTGGTGTGGGTGGTCTGGGTTCGATTCCCATTTGATGGGAGTGTGTGATTGTAAGTGGGAGTGATTGTTTGTGTCATTGTGCACTGTGATTGGCTGCCAAACTAGTCAGGGTTTTTCCCTGCCTGCTGCCTGTGGTGAGCTGAAAGTGGCTCCAGCACCCCCTGCGATCCTAGTCAGGATAAGTGGTATGTATAGAAGATGAATGTATAAATTAATTTGACAGCACTGGTAATGTACAATGTGATTTGCACTACTTTGAAAGCGATACTGCATTTAATTATATTTTATATAAGTTATCTAAAGTTAAACTTTTGTACAAGTGCAACTACAATTGAACCAAATTGATGATAACATCTAATATAATATAAATATTTTTGACAACAAGTTACTTTTGCACAAAGTTGGCATTCTAATGTGCTTGTATTTTTGTATTGACAGAGCTTGGATTGTGGGTGGAGTTCCACAGATCCCAGCTGCATCATCTCATCAGCACAGTCGTTGACTGCTGGTGATCTCCAGGAAGTCAGGCTATTGTTGGGTATTGTTGTTTGCTATTTAGAAATATTAACTAAATGCTAGTTTATTTTGTTTATTTCTTTTTTTTCTTCTTGTATAGCATTCTCTGCCTGAGTGGATTGCTTTGGATAAGCGGCCCAGATCATGAATGTATTGTAATACGCCTCCTAAGTTTGACTGATCTGCTTTGGGGTCCAAACTTAAAGCCTAACATTACTGCTACAACTACAAGTGAAGGTAAGAAATATTTCTCAAGAAACAAAATGTACTAAACTATATTTTGAGAATATATTTATCTCTCTAAGCTAGAGTTATCCCAACCAACTGCAAATATTACATAGACCTATTTTGCCTGTTTTCATATAACTATTTTGTCCTTGCTTTCTGATCAGGCAAAAAAAAATGCCCTCCTAAATGCAAATTACACTCCAGTATGACTTATATATACATCACTTAGTCCAAAAAATATGACAGTAGTGCAAATACAGCAACAACATATTCCTAAACTTTTATGCCATATGTATATTCTTTATACTCTAATTATTTTCCAACTGCCATCATTTGAAATTCAATTCCTACAAAGTGACAGGAATTCAACATTAATGAAAACATGGTTATAAACTTCCCTGGTCTCTGACACCCTGGTATCTTTTTCCCCCCATCCGACCCTAACGTGCAAATGAAGATGGCGTCCCGTCACTCATGAAAAAACCTTTTGACAATCATAGGCTGTCATGGCGTCCCGATCAGGCCTGTCAACACGAACGAACACCCGGCCAACTGTCATATCCCGCCTGGTGTTATTTATGCACGCATCACGGCAACACATGCAAACGCGTCAGACGTGTCGGGAACCCTAAAAATACAACGCGCTAGATGACACGCTATAGACTCCACAGAAGGGGAAAAAACAACTAAATTTTATATATTCACTTCTTTGACGTCCACTCCTAGTTCAAATAGTGGACATCCAAAAGGATGGACCTATTTAATACATTTTAATCATTTTATGCCTGAAAAATAACTGACTTTTTCCATTTTTTTTTGTCTCCATCCCAGTTCAAATGGATTGGACGTCTATACCCGTCAATGGCAGCTGATATTTGACTCCACATACTGTAAGTACTCAACCCCACAGCCTTTCTCTTTGTTTTTTCCAGCTATCCCTCCCACCCGGTGGTGCGATTATTAAGCGACCAATTAAAAACTAAAGAATTCTAAGGCTTAAAATGAATATGGAAATGTCGTTTGGCCGATAACGGCACCCCTCAAAGCGTTTTTTTTTTTAGGTCTAACTGCAATTTTCTCTGATCCACCGTGACAAACAAACATAAAAGATAATCCTATTAGAGCTATTTTTGTTTGTTTTTGTGTTTTTAATGCTAGGCTTTTTTTTTTGTTTCCCCCTTTCCGCTCGCTCAAAGTTGTTGTTGTTTTTGGGCGATTTCGCGAATCAATTTGCAGACTTCCGACTTTAAGCTGGCATTGTTGTGATGCTTGTCGCTAGGTAGCTTAGCATCGGCGTTGAAATATCTGGCGGCAGAGAGGCTTTTTTTGTGAAAACAACGTTCGTGTCAATGACAAATGGCATCAATTATTATGTTGATAACTCTGTGGAAATGAAAATATTTATTCAGTATATAAAGGAGAAATTCAAATATTAACAAAAATATTTACATAAATGGCAGAATTTCACAAGATAGAACTCAATGGAAGATAACATTTCATGATTAAATATTATTTTATGAAATCTAAACATGGTTGCCAGGTTAAAAACACGAGTCAACAAAACATGCATTGATTAAATTTTAGAGGGCTGAATCCAAATTCTAATTTTGTTCTGTAAACTAGAGTTTTTTTGCAGATTTTGGAGTGACTTATAGTTTGCCAAAGGAGGTAAAATGAAGAATTTGATTAAAAAAACGAGCGATTCCAGGAACTTTTCCCAGTTTAACTTTTAATGTCAAGTGAAATGTAATCCCGCCAGAGTATTCGTTTTTTCCCCATCGCTTTGACGTGGGGGTCATTGTACTCGCGATGTCAGACGGACAGACACAAAGCCAACCTCACGACTTAAAATACTTTTTTGCGACCGTTAAGCCTCCGAAGCAGTAAAAAAGTTGCACTTGAGCCGCGAGTGTCAAGCCAACTCCGGCATGACGACGACACCTCCATTTCCCGACTAATACCTGAACTAAATACCCCCGCTTGCGCCCTTTAATCGCGGAATAACGGCCTCAGGGGGGTGAACTTGGGGGGGGGGTAATAAAAAGTGACAATTAAAGGATCCTCACCTTCGCCTGCGGTGCGGAAGAAAAGTCTACCAGTAATTATGGCGGAAGTGTTTGTTGGAATCTCAGCCGACAAATCCTCGAACCCCCGAAGACGCCGAGACCCCTTTCATCTCGAGGGGTAATGCCCTGACAGGCTGCGGCGGCGGCGACGACGTACCTTTCATTGGGGATGTTTTAACGTCTCGTCACGCTCCGCGCGCCCTCCCAGGCGACGTCGTTCGTATTAGGGCGACTTCAAGTAACTTCTGAAGAACAGCGGTCCAACTTAAATCAGGACTTTATTTCCTAAAATGCTTCACAATGGCGCCCAAACCCCATCAGATTTAACTTAAGGTGGGGTTAAAGTGAAAAGAGAATGAAAAAATCTAGTTTATATTAGGGGTGGGTAAACTTTTGGGCCCGGGGGCCACATTTACTTTAAAAATTTGACAGATGGGCCGATTCAGAACAAGATACGATACAAATAAAAAAGTGCATCTGTTAACAGTACATATGAAACATAAGCAGAAAAATAGGACTAAAGTATTAACATACTCATCTCTCATCATTAAAGTAAATAAAATAAAAAATATATATTTGGACAACATCGGCAGGCCAGATGTGGCCCGCGGGCCGTAGTTTGCCCACGTCTGGTCTATATGAATGAATAATGGGATATTTTTAAAAATTAATTTGTTAGGGTTTTCTATTGGACCTCGTATGTGTTCCATATGGTAGAGTCAGGGGCCCCCCGGGCTCCTGTGGTGGCCACAGCGGGGGGTCCGGATCTGTCACGTGCACAGCCAGCCAGCGTCCTGAAGTCGTCGGCGGTTAGACCTTCGCAATCGTTAAGGTGGAATTAAAGGTGCTTTATATGGGAGGCCTTTCAATCCTCTTAAAGATGTCTGAACGGTTAGCAGACGGATCAAATGCACTCATTAGTTAATTGATCGGAAATACAAAGTTGCCCGATTACGATGACTTAATCTTGTTTTAACTTTTATTTCGTGAAGTTATACTTTAATCTGCCGAGGTTGTAACTTTGATCTCTTTAGTTTCTGGTGCTTATTTCGCCAAATCAATTATTATTTTATTACTTTTGTCCCTGAAACTAAAAGGGAATACTTAACTTATTTTTTTTGTATAACATTAGAACTTTTCTTCCATGAAAAAGTTTTTATTCTTGTGAAATCTCCTTTTATGAAACATTTTTCAACTATGTATTTAGATATAGATAAATTAAGAATATATAAGAATATATATTGAATGTACGCTGTATATATGTGTGTATATAAATGTGTTTATATGTACATATGTATATATGTATATATATGTATATATGTATATATATGTATATATGTACATATGTATATATGTATATATATGTATACATATGTATATATATATGTATACATATGTATACATATGTACACATATGTACACATGTATACATATGTACACATATGTACACATATGTGTACATATGTATACATATGTGTACATATGTGTACATATGTACATATATATATACATATGTACATGTATGTATACGTATGTATATGTAGGTACAATTAAAATATTGCGATTTATTTTCGATATTTTTCCCCTATTCACAACTCCAGTTAAAAAAATGCCTTTATTCCCCATAAGAGTTTTCAAAACATGCATTTTTTTCGCCACAATTCCAAACAGTTCCCTGCCATAAACAGCTTGACTTAAGATACATTTAAAAAGCAATAATACCACTGAATCAATGCTTTTCATTTTTCACAGAGTCCAATATAGTAGCTAAGGAAAGGGTGTCACACCCGCACACCACCACCAAGTCTGTGCAATTTCCCATCATGCCAAAGCAATTCCTTCAGGGTCAGACGACACCTCTGCCGCTTCCGTATCAATTATTAAATAGCATTTGAACGCCGTCTGTCAGAGACGGATGCCGTTATCATTGGAGTCCGAGCCGCTTTGCATCCGCATTTGTCAGCGCCGCGCGCGTTTAGCACTTATCAATCGTGGCGTCGGAATGCAAAATAAGTGATGTTGTTGCAGATGAGAAGCGACGGGACTATCAGGGACTTTCAATCAATGCGCATCTTCTCTCTCTCTACGACTCCGGCGACAAACTGGCGCGTTCGTTCACCCGCCGGAGCCACATGGGGGGTCTTTGACGCCATTGACGTCCATTCGTAAACTGACAAACTACCTTTGTAAAAAGCTGATCTTCACTTGAACTCTCCTTTAACATTAATTAAGACTAAACACTCTTTTTTTGGTAGTAAAAGTTTAATAACAGTAACATTTAATAACATTTTACAGCACTGGAGAGCGACTTATTATAAATATAAGAAATGTGTTTAAATAAAATCAACAAAACTGTATTTTTAGTTGCATTTTTAACCGAACGTCTTCTCTTATGCAGTATAAATTTATACAATGATAATATATACAATTAATTGTCTACTTTGTGTAAACAGCGACTCGCCAATGGCCAATCAGAGTTAAGTATTTACATTTAAATGGTAGATATAAAAATTTCAGCCCACTAATCACTTATCGAAAAGTAAACTTAACATTTAACTTAACATTTCAATATGTATACTATTCTTAGTGTATACTATATACTATATGGGGATGTATATATGTGTATATTTATATATATATTGCAGTATTCATAGCACATAAACAGTGCAAATGGATTCTTCCAGTCCACTCCCCACCTAAATCGGAAGATTAATGAGTCACTCTTTGGCTTATAATTCAGAGTTCATCCTCACATATATCATATTTTCAAGCACATAGATTATGAGAGAGAGAACATTTATCATGCCACACACACAAACACACACACACTGGCGTTTTTTGTATAGATTTGCAAACACACACGCTGCCATCACATCGAGTCACTGCAATGTTATTCACAGGCGTCTCCCGTCGAGCGGTAAAGTGCTGTTTGCGCAAACACGCGCCCCCATAATAGTGGGACAAAAGTGCTCATTCCGTGCACGTGATCGTCATTCATCACCATCGTCAAAGCGTGACGCGTCGGGGAGAAGTTGCGGCAACCATTGACGGCTATGGAAGTTCGGCTTTACTATACTATGTCGTTTTTTTATGCAAAAATAACCTTACTATGCATGATTAACCTCAACAAAACGCTAATGTTCCCCAAAATCCTCCAATTATCCAAAGCTATCATGAGGCGTCTTGATCAACTTTCTCGCAATTGACGACGGCGGCTTCTTATAACGCCAACGCCGTCTCTATAAATGATTGACCGTATTATTTCCTAATCTGCCCGACGACGTCTGATAAAGCGGATGGCGATATACGACGTGGCCGTTTGCGTAAATTCCTCTTTTCAGACGTCCCTCGGCTTGATGGCGGCAGATTGAATTCTCTCCAAATTGGCATGGCCGTGTCACGCGCACGCCGCCCGCGCCTGTGCACGTGCGCCACTTCAAATGAGCTTTGAACACGGGCCTCGTTGGCTTATGCTAATCCGCTCCATTTAATTCTCGTCACTTTTTGCATCTATCGGAGGCTGGCCACCCGTCACTCTCGCCTTCAGGTCGGACTTAATTAGATAAATAACGATGTCTGGAACGAAAAGCCATGCTTGGACCAGACCTCGTGCAAAAGTAGACTTTTTGATGACTTTTTCCACATTATTTTTGATTTGCATGTCGTTTTTTCAACAACAACTTTAACGTCTATTTTTTTTTATCAAAGCACAACTAAAATTATCATTTCATAAAATACCTTTTGTAAAAGTATCCTTACATAATGTACCTGTTATGAAATTATCCTTGCATAAAATACTTGTTATGAAATTATCACTACATAAAATACTTTTAAATACTCTAACGTTAAGCCACTTATAAGCTACATCAAATCATATTTGGTCACTTAGGAGTATCATACAGCAATACTAATGACACTAAATAGTCATTTAAAATTACTACCCGTCTGTTGTTATGCTCTCTAAATTAGCCTTTCATCAATTCATACTTTTTAAAAAAAAAAGTTAAAGTTTGTCTTTATCAACTAAATTGAATAAATCGACCCCAATTCGACTCAAAATGATGTTCTAATGAGGTTTCGTGGTCAAAGCAGTTTAGTCCCTTGCGAACCAGGAAATATCATTTTCCCGATGAGAAGAAAAAGGTCGAAAGTGAAGTCATCAGGAATGCGAACGTCATCGACAAAATCCTGAAGCGACCCCCCGATGAATAAAAAAAAAATAAGACACCTGTGCAGCAAAGCATTGTGTTTATTTGCCATGAATAATTGCCGATGTAATTGCCTTTCAGAACGACAACTCGCAGCCTGGAGAGCGTCGGCAGCGACCCATCCTTCGCCTCTCGGTCCCCACCCCGCCCGGGGCTGGCGTGAGCCCATCGCGTCTGTCAGCTGTCAGAGGAAGGCGGCTGATACAGAGACCTGTCACTTCTCGTCAGCTTGCGCTACTGAGGCCTTTTGCAGCTGCTTTTCTTCGGGCTACACCAAGTAAGCGGTAGTGTGAGAGGGAGTGTGGGTACTTTGTGTGTGTGTGTGTGTGATGACAGGAAATAAAGAAGGCCATGAAGTACATCAGGCTGCTGGAAGGTTGGGAATATCATAGCGTGTAGATTAGAGGAGTAGACTTGAGTATCCTCTGCTGGTCACTTGAAGGATTTCAAGCAACAACACAATATTTTCTGAGTGATTTAAAAAAGAATAAAACAAATTTAATAAGTAAAAACAAGGAAAATGAAGACATTCAAATGAATCTGTCCCAAGTGGATTTGTTGGAGGATTTTTTTGTTTTAGTTTATAAATTTCATCCTCATATAGCTTAATTTGTACTGCTAATGACAACTAATACAAGTAATGACGAGTGACTAGTTTTTGCTCCTCTTAAATCTTTCCAAAAGTCTTCACGCTCAATGTTTCCCTTGAGTCTGATTAAATGGCGAAAAAAAAACAATAACCTTTTTAATTTAAATTAAACACATAGTCATTTTTTTCAGTTGTCATTTCAGACAGTTGGAGGGGCCACTTCATGTCCGGCCGACTCTCGACGCCTGGTCAGTCGTCAACCGGCGACACCGGGAAGCGAACCCAGGTCTCCCCAGCCGAAGGCGAGTGAGTTACTATGTCGTTTTTTTTGGAGAAAAACGACATAGGTTACTATGTCGTTTTTTTTGGAGAAAAGCGACATAGGTTACTATGTCGGGTTTTTGGAGAAAAACGACATAGGTTACTATGTTGGTTTTTTGGAGAAAAACGACATAGGTTACTATGTCGTTTTTTTTTTCAAAAAAAAAAGACAGTAATCTATGTCGTTTTTTGGAGAAAAAGGACATAGGTTACTATGTCGTTTTTTTGGAAAAAAAAAAAAAAAAACGACATAGTAACCCATGTCGTTTTTCTCCAAAAAAACAACATAGTAACCTATGTCGTTTTTTTGGAAAAAACGACATAGGTTACTATGTCGTTTTTTGGAAAAAAAAACGACATAGGTTAGTATGTCGTTTTTTTTTTCCAAAAAAACGACATAGGTTACTATGTCGTTTTTTTCCAAAAAAACGACATACTAACCTATGTCGTTTTTCCATAAAAACGACATACTAACCTATGTCGTTTTTTTCCCAAAAAAACGACATACTAACCTATGTCGTTTTTTTCCCAAAAAAACGACATACTAACCTATGTCGTTTTTTCCATAAAAACGACATACTAACCTATGTCGTTTTTTTCCAAAAAAACGACATACTAACCTATGTCGTTTTTTTCCAAAAAAACGACATACTAACCTATGTCGTTTTTTTCCAAAAAAACGACATACTAACCTATGTCGTTTTTTTCCAAAAAAAACGACATACTAACTTATGTCGTTTTTTTCCAAAAAACGACATAGGTTAGTATGTCGTTTTTATTGAAAAAAACGACATACTAACCTATGTCGTTTTTTTCCAAAAAAACCACATACTAACCTATGTCGTTTTTTTCCAAAAAAACGACATACTAACCTATGTCGTTTTTTTCAAAAAAAACGACATACTAACCTATGTCGTTTTTTTCAAAAAAAACGACATACTAACCTATGTCGTTTTTTCCATAAAAACGACATACTAACCTATGTCGTTTTTTTCCAAAAAAACGACATACTAACCTATGTCGTTCTTTTCCAAAAAAACGACATACTAACCTATGTCGTTTTTTTCCAAAAAAACGACATACTAACCTATGTCGTTTTTTTCCAACAAAACGACATACTAACCTATGTCGTTTTTTCCAAAAAAAACGACATACTAACCTATGTCGTTTTTTTCCAAAAAAACGACATACTAACCTATGTCGTTTTTTTTCAAAAAAAAAACGACATACTAACCTATGTCGTTTTTTCCATAAAAACGACATACTAACCTATGTCGTTTTTTTGGAAAAAAACGACATAGGTTAGTATGTCGTTTTTTTTGAAAAAACGACATAGGTTAGTATGTCGTTTTTTTCCAAAAAAAACGACATACTAACCTATGTCGTTTTTTTCCATAAAAACGACATACTAACCTATGTCGTTTTTTTCCATAAAAACGACATACTAACCTATGTCGTTTTTTTCCAAAAAAACGACATACTAACCTATGTCGTTTTTTTCCAAAAAAACGACATACTAACCTATGTCGTTTTTTCCAAAAAAATGACATACTAACCTATGTCGTTTTTTCCAAAAAAAAACGACATACTAACCTATGTCGTTTTTTTCCAAAAAAAACGACATACTAACCTATGTCGTTTTTTTCCAAAAAAACGACATACTAACCTATGTCGTTTTTTTCCATAAAAACGACATACTAACCTATGTCGTTTTTTTCCATAAAAACGACATACTAACCTATGTCGTTTTTTTCCAAAAAAACGACATACTAACCTATGTCGTTTTTTTCCAAAAAAACGACATACTAACCTATGTCGTTTTTTCCAAAAAAATGACATACTAACCTATGTCGTTTTTTCCAAAAAAAAACGACATACTAACCTATGTCGTTTTTTTCCAAAAAAACGACATACTAACCTATGTCGTTTTTTTTCAAAAAAAAAACGACATACTAACCTATGTCGTTTTTTCAAAAAAAACGACATACTAACCTATGTCGTTTTTTTCCAAAAAAACGACATAGGTTAGTATGTCGTTTTTATGGAAAAAACGACATAGGTTAGTATGTCGTTTTTTTTTTGAAAAAAAACGACATAGGTTAGTATGTCGTTTTTTTGGAAAAAAACGACATAGGTTAGTATGTCGTTTTTTTTGAAAAAACGACATAGGTTAGTATGTCGTTTTTTTGGAAAAAAACGACATAGGTTAGTATGTCGTTTTTTTTGAAAAAACGACATAGGTTAGTATGTCGTTTTTTTCCATAAAAACGACATACTAACCTATGTCGTTTTTTTCCAAAAAAACGACATACTAACCTATGTCGTTTTTTTCCAAAAAAACGACATACTAACCTATGTCGTTTTTTTTCCAAAGAAACGACATACTAACCTATGTCGTTTTTTCCAAATAAAACGACATACTAACCTATGTCGTTTTTTTCCAAAAAAAACGACATACTAACCTATGTCGTTTTTTCAAAAAAAACGACATACTAACCTATGTCGTTTTTTTCCATAAAAACGACATACTAACCTATGTCGTTTTTTTCCAAAAAAACGACATACTAACCTATGTCGTTTTTTTCCAAAAAAACGACATACTAACCTATGTCGTTTTTTTTCCAAAGAAACGACATACTAACCTATGTCGTTTTTTCCAAATAAAACGACATACTAACCTATGTCGTTTTTTTCCATAAAAACGACATACTAACCTATGTCGTTTTTTCCAAATAAAACGACATACTAACCTATGTCGTTTTTTTCCATAAAAACGACATACTAACCTATGTCGTTTTTTTCCAAAAAAACGACATACTAACCTATGTCGTTTTTTCAAAATAAAACGACATACTAACCTATGTCGTTTTTTTCCATAAAAACGACATACTAACCTATGTCGTTTTTTTCCAAAAAAACGACATACTAACCTATGTCGTTTTTTCAAAAAAAACGACATACTAACCTATGTCGTTTTTTTTCCAAAGAAACGACATACTAACCTATGTCGTTTTTTCCAAATAAACGACATACTAACCTATGTCGTTTTTTTCCATAAAAACGACATACTAACCTATGTCGTTTTTTTCCAAAAAAACGACATACTAACCTATGTCGTTTTTTTCCAAAAAAACGACATACTAACCTATGTCGTTTTTTAAAAAAAAACGACATACTAACCTATGTCGTTTTTTTCCAAAAAAACGACATAGGTTAGTATGTCGTTTTTATGGAAAAAACGACATAGGTTAGTATGTCGTTTTTTTTTGGAAAAAAAACGACATAGGTTAGTATGTCGTTTTTTTGGAAAAAAACGACATAGGTTAGTATGTCGTTTTTTTTGAAAAAACGACATAGGTTAGTATGTCGTTTTTTTGGAAAAAAACGACATAGGTTAGTATGTCGTTTTTTTTGAAAAAACGACATAGGTTAGTATGTCGTTTTTTTCCATAAAAACGACATACTAACCTATGTCGTTTTTTTCCAAAAAAACGACATACTAACCTATGTCGTTTTTTTCCAAAAAAACGACATACTAACCTATGTCGTTTTTTTTCCAAAGAAACGACATACTAACCTATGTCGTTTTTTCCAAATAAAACGACATACTAACCTATGTCGTTTTTTTCCATAAAAACGACATACTAACCTATGTCGTTTTTTTCCAAAAAAAACGACATACTAACCTATGTCGTTTTTTCAAAAAAAACGACATACTAACCTATGTCGTTTTTTTCCATAAAAACGACATACTAACCTATGTCGTTTTTTTCCAAAAAAACGACATACTAACCTATGTCGTTTTTTTCCAAAAAAACGACATACTAACCTATGTCGTTTTTTTTCCAAAGAAACGACATACTAACCTATGTCGTTTTTTCCAAATAAAACGACATACTAACCTATGTCGTTTTTTTCCATAAAAACGACATACTAACCTATGTCGTTTTTTCCAAATAAAACGACATACTAACCTATGTCGTTTTTTTCCATAAAAACGACATACTAACCTATGTCGTTTTTTTCCAAAAAAACGACATACTAACCTATGTCGTTTTTTCAAAATAAAACGACATACTAACCTATGTCGTTTTTTTCCATAAAAACGACATACTAACCTATGTCGTTTTTTTCCAAAAAAACGACATACTAACCTATGTCGTTTTTTCAAAAAAAACGACATACTAACCTATGTCGTTTTTTTTCCAAAGAAACGACATACTAACCTATGTCGTTTTTTCCAAATAAACGACATACTAACCTATGTCGTTTTTTTCCATAAAAACGACATACTAACCTATGTCGTTTTTTTCCAAAAAAACGACATACTAACCTATGTCGTTTTTTTCCAAAAAAACGACATACTAACCTATGTCGTTTTTTAAAAAAAAACGACATACTAACCTATGTCGTTTTTTTCCAAAAAAACGACATAGGTTAGTATGTCGTTTTTATGGAAAAAACGACATAGGTTAGTATGTCGTTTTTTTTTGGAAAAAAAACGACATAGGTTAGTATGTCGTTTTTTTGGAAAAAAACGACATAGGTTAGTATGTCGTTTTTTTTGAAAAAACGACATAGGTTAGTATGTCGTTTTTTTGGAAAAAAACGACATAGGTTAGTATGTCGTTTTTTTTGAAAAAACGACATAGGTTAGTATGTCGTTTTTTTCCATAAAAACGACATACTAACCTATGTCGTTTTTTTCCAAAAAAACGACATACTAACCTATGTCGTTTTTTTCCAAAAAAACGACATACTAACCTATGTCGTTTTTTTTCCAAAGAAACGACATACTAACCTATGTCGTTTTTTCCAAATAAAACGACATACTAACCTATGTCGTTTTTTTCCATAAAAACGACATACTAACCTATGTCGTTTTTTTCCAAAAAAAACGACATACTAACCTATGTCGTTTTTTCAAAAAAAACGACATACTAACCTATGTCGTTTTTTTCCATAAAAACGACATACTAACCTATGTCGTTTTTTTCCAAAAAAACGACATACTAACCTATGTCGTTTTTTTCCAAAAAAACGACATACTAACCTATGTCGTTTTTTTTCCAAAGAAACGACATACTAACCTATGTCGTTTTTTCCAAATAAAACGACATACTAACCTATGTCGTTTTTTTCCATAAAAACGACATACTAACCTATGTCGTTTTTTCCAAATAAAACGACATACTAACCTATGTCGTTTTTTTCCATAAAAACGACATACTAACCTATGTCGTTTTTTTCCAAAAAAACGACATACTAACCTATGTCGTTTTTTCAAAATAAAACGACATACTAACCTATGTCGTTTTTTTCCATAAAAACGACATACTAACCTATGTCGTTTTTTTCCAAAAAAACGACATACTAACCTATGTCGTTTTTTCAAAAAAAACGACATACTAACCTATGTCGTTTTTTTTCCAAAGAAACGACATACTAACCTATGTCGTTTTTTCCAAATAAACGACATACTAACCTATGTCGTTTTTTTCCATAAAAACGACATACTAACCTATGTCGTTTTTTTCCAAAAAAACGACATACTAACCTATGTCGTTTTTTTCCAAAAAAACGACATACTAACCTATGTCGTTTTTTAAAAAAAAACGACATACTAACCTATGTCGTTTTTTTCCAAAAAAACGACATACTAACCTATGTCGTTTTTTTCCAAAAAAACGACATACTAACCTATGTCGTTTTTTTCCAAAAAAAAATGACATACTAACCTATGTCGTTTTTTTCCAAAAAAAACGACATACTAACCTATGTCGTTTTTTTCCAAAAAAACGACATACTAACCTATGTCGTTTTTTTCCAAAAAAACGACATACTAACCTATGTCGTTTTTTTCAAAAAAAAACGACATACTAACCTATGTCGTTTTTTTCCAAAAAAACGACATACTAACCTATGTCGTTTTTTTCCATAAAAACGACATACTAACCTATGTCGTTTTTTTCCAGAAAAACGACATACTAACCTATGTCGTTTTTTTCCAGAAAAACGACATACTAACCTATGTCGTTTTTTTCCAAAAAAACGACATACTAACCTATGTCGTTTTTTCCATAAAAACGACATACTAACCTATGTCGTTTTTTTCCAAAAAAAAAACGACATACTAACCTATGTCGTTTTTTTCCCAAAAAAACGACATACTAACCTATGTCGTTTTTTCCATAAAAACGACATACTAACCTATGTCGTTTTTTTCAAAAAAAACGACATACTAACCTATGTCGTTTTTTTCCAAAAAAACGACATACTAACCTATGTCGTTTTTTTCCATAAAAACGACATACTAACCTATGTCGTTTTTTTCCAGAAAAACGACATACTAACCTATGTCGATTTTTTCCAGAAAAACGACATACTAACCTATGTCGTTTTTTTCCAAAAAAACGACATACTAACCTATGTCGTTTTTTCCATAAAAACGACATACTAACCTATGTCGTTTTTTTCCAAAAAAAAACGACATACTAACCTATGTCGTTTTTTTCCCAAAAAAACGACATACTAACCTATGTCGTTTTTTCCATAAAAACGACATACTAACCTATGTCGTTTTTTTCCAAAAAAACGACATACTAACCTATGTCGTTTTTTTCCATAAAAACGACATACTAACCTATGTCGTTTTTTCCAAAATAACGACATACTAACCTATGTCGTTTTTTTCCAAAAAAACGACATACTAACCTATGTCGTTTTTTTCCAAAAAAACGACATACTAACCTATGTCGTTTTTTCCAAAAAAAACGACATACTAACCTATGTCGTTTTTTTCCAAAAAAACGACATACTAACCTATGTCGTTTTTTCCATAAAAACGACATACTAACCTATGTCGTTTTTTTCAAAAAAAAACGACATACTAACCTATGTCGTTTTTTTCCAAAAAAACGACATACTAACCTATGTCGTTTTTTTCCATAAAAACGACATACTAACCTATGTTGTTTTTTTCCATAAAAACGACATACTAACCTATGTCGTTTTTTTCCAAAAAAACGACATACTAACCTATGTCGTTTTTTTCCAAAAAAAACGACATACTAACCTATGTCGTTTTTTTCCAAAAAAACGACATACTAACCTATGTCGTTTTTTTCCATAAAAACGACATACTAACCTATGTCGTTTTTTTCCATAAAAACGACATACTAACCTATGTCGTTTTTTTCAAAAAAAACGACATACTAACCTATGTCGTTTTTTTCCAAAAAAACGACATACTAACCTATGTCGTTTTTTTTCAAAAAAAACGACATACTAACCTATGTCGTTTTTTTCCAAAAAAACGACATACTAACCTATGTCGTTTTTTTCCATAAAAACGACATACTAACCTATGTCGTTTTTTTTCCAAAATAACGACATACTAACCTATGTCGTTTTTTTCCATAAAAACGACATACTAACCTATGTCGTTTTTTTCCAGAAAAACGACACACTAACCTATGTCGTTTTTTTCCAGAAAAACGACATACTAACCTATGTCGTTTTTTTCCAAAAAAATGACATACTAACCTATGTCGTTTTTTTCCAAAAAAACGACATACTAACCTATGTCGTTTTTTTCCAAAAAAAACGATATACTAACCTATGTCGTTTTTTTCCCAAAAAAACGACATACTAACCTATGTCGTTTTTTCCATAAAAACGACATACTAACCTATGTCGTTTTTTTCCAAAAAAACGACATACTAACCTATGTCGTTTTTTTCCATAAAAACGACATACTAACCTATGTCGTTTTTTTCCAAAATAACGACATACTAACCTATGTCGTTTTTTTCCAAAAAAACGACATACTAACCTATGTCGTTTTTTCCAAAAAAACGACATACTAACCTATGTCGTTTTTTCCAAAAAAAACGACATACTAACCTATGTCGTTTTTTTCCAAAAAAACGACATACTAACCTATGTCGTTTTTTCCATAAAAACGACATACTAACCTATGTCGTTTTTTTCCATAAAAACGACATACTAACCTATGTCGTTTTTTTCCAAAAAAACGACATACTAACCTATGTCGTTTTTTCCATAAAAACGACATACTAACCTATGTCGTTTTTTTCCAAAAAAAACGACATACTAACCTATGTCGTTTTTTCAAAATAAAACGACATACCAACCTATGTCGTTTTTTTCCAAAAAAACGACATACTAACCTATGTCGTTTTTTTAAAAAAAAACGACATACTAACCTATGTCGTTTTTTTCCAAAAAAACGACATACTAACCTATGTCGTTTTTTTCCATAAAAACGACATACTAACCTATGTCGTTTTTTTCCAAAAAAACGACATACTAACCTATGTCGTTTTTTCCATAAAAACGACATACTAACCTATGTCGTTTTTTCCATAAAAACGACATACTAACCTATGTCGTTTTTTTCCAAAAAAAACGACATACTAACCTATGTCGTTTTTTCCATAAAAACGACATACTAACCTATGTCGTTTTTTTTCAAAAAAACGACATACTAACCTATGTCGTTTTTTTCCAAAAAAAAAGACATACTAACCTATGTCGTTTTTTTCCAAAAAAACGACATACTAACCTATGTCGTTTTTTTCCATAAAAACGACATACTAACCTATGTCGTTTTTTTCCAAAAAAACGACATACTAACCTATGTCGTTTTTTTCCAAAAAAACGACATACTAACCTATGTCGTTTTTTTTCAAAAAAACGACATACTAACCTATGTCGTTTTTTTCCAAAAAAAAAGACATACTAACCTATGTCGTTTTTTTCCAAAAAAACGACATACTAACCTATGTCGTTTTTTTCCATAAAAACGACATACTAACCTATGTCGTTTTTTTCCAAAAAAACGACATACTAACCTATGTCGTTTTTTTCCAAAAAAACGACATACTAACCTATGTCGTTTTTTTCCATAAAAACGACATACTAACCTATGTCGTTTTTTTCCAAAAAAACGACATACTAACCTATGTCGTTTTTTTCCAAAAAAAACGACATACTAACCTATGTCGTTTTTTCAAAATAAAACGACATACTAACCTATGTCGTTTTTTTCCAAAAAAACGACATACTAACCTATGTCGTTTTTTTCCATAAAAACGACATACTAACCTATGTCGTTTTTTTTCCAAAATAACGACATACTAACCTATGTCGTTTTTTTCCAAAAAAACGACATACTAACCTATGTCGTTTTTTCCAAAAAAACGACATACTAACCTATGTCGTTTTTTCCAAAAAAAACGACATACTAACCTATGTCGTTTTTTTCCAAAAAAAACGACATACTAACCTATGTCGTTTTTTTCCCAAAAAAACGACATACTAACCTATGTCGTTTTTTCCATAAAAACGACATACTAACCTATGTCGTTTTTTTCCAAAAAAACGACATACTAACCTATGTCGTTTTTTTCCATAAAAACGACATACTAACCTATGTCGTTTTTTTTCCAAAAAAACGACATACTAACCTATGTCGTTTTTTTCCAAAAAAACGACATACTAACCTATGTCGTTTTTTCCAAAAAAACGACATACTAACCTATGTCGTTTTTTCCAAAAAAAACGACATACTAACCTATGTCGTTTTTTTCCAAAAAAACGACATACTAACCTATGTCGTTTTTTCCATAAAAACGACATACTAACCTATGTCGTTTTTTCCATAAAAACGACATACTAACCTATGTCGTTTTTTTCCAAAAAAAACGACATACTAACCTATGTCGTTTTTTCCATAAAAACGACATACTAACCTATGTCGTTTTTTTTCAAAAAAACGACATACTAACCTATGTCGTTTTTTTCCAAAAAAAAGACATACTAACCTATGTCGTTTTTTTCCAAAAAAACGACATACTAACCTATGTCGTTTTTTTCCATAAAAACGACATACTAACCTATGTCGTTTTTTTCCAAAAAAACGACATACTAACCTATGTCGTTTTTTTCCAAAAAAACGACATACTAACCTATGTCGTTTTTTTCCAAAAAAACGACATACTAACCTATGTCGTTTTTTTCCCAAAAAAACGACATACTAACCTATGTCGTTTTTTCCATAAAAACGACATACTAACCTATGTCGTTTTTTTCCAAAAAAACGACATACTAACCTATGTCGTTTTTTTCCATAAAAACGACATACTAACCTATGTCGTTTTTTTTCCAAAATAACGACATACTAACCTATGTCGTTTTTTTCCAAAAAAACGACATACTAACCTATGTCGTTTTTTCCAAAAAAACGACATACTAACCTATGTCGTTTTTTCCAAAAAAAACGACATACTAACCTATGTCGTTTTTTTCCAAAAAAACGACATACTAACCTATGTCGTTTTTTCCATAAAAACGACATACTAACCTATGTCGTTTTTTCCATAAAAACGACATACTAACCTATGTCGTTTTTTTCCAAAAAAAACGACATACTAACCTATGTCGTTTTTTCCATAAAAACGACATACTAACCTATGTCGTTTTTTTTCAAAAAAACGACATACTAACCTATGTCGTTTTTTTCCAAAAAAAAAGACATACTAACCTATGTCGTTTTTTTCCAAAAAAACGACATACTAACCTATGTCGTTTTTTTCCATAAAAACGACATACTAACCTATGTCGTTTTTTTCCAAAAAAACGACATACTAACCTATGTCGTTTTTTTCCAAAAAAACGACATACTAACCTATGTCGTTTTTTTCCATAAAAACGACATACTAACCTATGTCGTTTTTTTCCATAAAAACGACATACTAACCTATGTCGTTTTTTGGAAAAAACAACATAGTTTATAGCTATTATGTCGTTTTTGGGGAGAAAAACGACATAGTTTATAGCTACTATGTCGTTTTTTTCCCAAAAAAACGACATACTAACCTATGTCGTTTTTTGGGGAAAAAACGACATACTAACCTATGTCGTTTTTTTCCATAAAAAACGACATACTAACCTATGTCGTTTTTTGGAAAAAACAACATAGTTTATAGCTATTATGTCGTTTTTGGGGAGAAAAACGACATAGTTTATAGCTACTATGTCGTATTTTCTCCAAAAAACGACATAGTTTATAGCTACTATGTCGTTTTTGGGGAGAAAAACGACATAGTTTATAGCTACTATGTCGCTTTTGGGGAGAAAAACGACATAGTTTATAGCTACTATGTCGTTTTTTCTCCGAAAAACGACATAGTAACCTATGTCGTTTTTTGGAGAAAAACGACATAGTAACCTATGTCGTTTTTTTTCCAAAAAAACGACATAGGTTACTATGTCGTTTTTTTTTTTGGAAAAAAACGACATAGGTTACTATGTCGTTTTTTTGGAAAAAAACGACATAGTAACCTATGTCGTTTTTTGGAGAAAAACGACATAAGTTACTATGTCGTTTTTTCGGAAAAAAACGACATAGGTTACTATGTCGTTTTTTGGCGAAAAACGACATAGGTTACTATGTCGTTTTTTTGGAAAAAAAACGACATAGTAACCTATGTCGTTTTTTTCCATAAAACGACATAGTAACCTATGTCGTTTTTCGCCAAAAAACGACATAGTAACCTATGTCGTTTTTCTCCAAAAAACGACATAGGTTACTATGTCGTTTTTTTGGAAAAAAAACGACATGGTAACCTATGTCGTTTTTCGCCAAAAAACGACATAGTAACCTATGTCGACATAGTAACCTATGTGGTTTTTTTGGAAAAAAATGACATAGGTTGTCGTTTTTTTCAAAAAAAAACGACATAGGTTACTATGTCGTTTTTTTGGGAAAAAACGACATAGTAACCTATGTCGTTTTTTGGAGAAAATACTTAACATAGATAACCCAAAGTGTTCTCAGAATCATTCCATTTGTTTGCCGTTGCTGCCGCTTTGTGGTGAAATTGCAAACTACTAGTAAGTGAGAGTGGACAGGTTTTGATTGGACTCGCCAATTGACAAATACAACAATCTTTATTATCTTTCTCTGAACATTTTGATCTACAAATATCAAGTACTGAAAATGTTTCAATTCCACTCGGAATGAACACAAACTATTAAATAGAACTATTGTATATAAATGCTTTGTTCCTGGTGGACGGTATTTGCTTAAAGTCAATACCCGTCATTCTTCAGTCGCATAACTATTAATGGCTTTTTTGTTTTGGTGCAAACACATCCTGTCTATTGGACATTTAAAAAAAATACAGTACAAAACTACAAGTAGAAACTGACTAAATAGGTAGAAACATAACCACATAAAATCAGGAAAAATGTAAAACAGACAAAGAAATCTTTGGACCTGAACTTTTCAAGGTGAGTACTATTACGCGTAACCATGAATTTGTTTACAGTAGAGTCCATGAAGGTAAGTAGAATTAAGTCTTCTGTTTATTGTATGTCAAAACTATTGACTGACTTTAGGTTCTCTGAGAACAAAAACATGGAACAAACATAAGACATTTAAGTACATTAAAATAGACAAGTTCAAATTTTGGGCCACTTTAACCTTCCAAATGTCACATTTTCTTAGCTCATTTCCATGTCTTTTTGTACCCGTGTGCATACACAAATAGAAATACAAATAATTAGTGCACCAAATGTCTTTGCATATGTTTAGTCAATGCGTATTTGTGTTAACAGATGTTTCCGATGGTCTTCACGTCCCTTTATGAAGAGATCCCAAGGTGGAAGTGGAACGGCTGGTCACCTGGAGGAAGAACAAGTGATTCGTCATTGGGAAACATTGTGGTTTGAGTGGTCAGACACTACATTAGGAGGCCAGGGTTCAAATCCTGGTCAGTGCACCCTTATCGGGTCTGCAGTGACCTGCATTGTATGCTGGTTGGACACTGAAGGTTGCCCCTTTGGTACAAGTGTACACTTGCACCAAGGAGCAACTTTGAATGTCCAACCAACATACCTACATGGTGTGCTGGTTGGATACTTGAGGCTGGTACACTAAGACAAGTGTACCAGTGTACCAACCTCAAGTGTCCAACCAGCACACCATGTAGGTATGTTGGTTGTACACTCGAGGTTACCCCTTTGGTACAAGTGTACACTTGTACCAAAAGGATAACCCCGAGTGTACAACCAACATACCATTTAGGTATGGTTGGACACTCTTTGTTGCCCCTTGGTGCAAATGTACACTTGTACCAAGGGGCATCCTCGAGTGTCCAACCAACATACCTACATGGTGTGCTGGTTGGACACTTGAGGCTGGTATACTAGTACAAGTGTACTGGTGTTCCAACCTCAAATGTCCAACCAGCACACCATGTAGGTATATTGGTTGGACACTTGAGGATGCCTCTTTGGTACAAGCGTACATTTGTACCAAGGGGCAACAAAGAGTGTCCAACCAACATACCATACAGGTCACTGTAGACTCGACAATGGTGCACCGACCAGGATTTGAACCCTGGCCTCCTAATGTAATGACTGACGCTCTAACCACTAAGCCACAAAAGTGGTTAGAGCATTGACCAATGCATTGGCCACACAGCTCTGGGGAGCAGAGGATCAAATCCCAGTCAACTCACTTAGGTCAAGTTTGCATTTTCTCCCCACGCCTGCATGAGTTTCCTCCAAGTATTCCACTTTACTACCAACATTCCAAAGAAATGCATGGTAGGCTGGTTGGGCACTCTAAATTGCCCCTTGGTATGTATGAGTGTGAGCATGAATGACTGTCCTTTGTATCCTTATGTACTGCGATCGATTTAGGGTGGCTCTGTGGCCAGTCGATTACAGGACACGAGGAGACAAAGGACAATCATTCACGCTCACACTCAAACATACCAAGTGGGCAATTTCAAGTGTCCAACCAACCTCCCATGCAAGTCTTTGGAATGTGGGAGGAAACTGGAGTACCTGGAGGAAATTCACGCAGGCCTGGGGAGAACGTGCAAGCTCCACTCAGCGAGAACGGTCCTGGGATCAGATCCTCGACTCCAGAACTGTGAGGCCCACACAGTAACCACTCACCTGCCAGGTCATCTAAATGGAAAAGTGTTGCCTTGTTAAAAATAAAAATGATTATTGATATAATACTCACTTGTCGGGAATTTTCTGTGGAGGAATGGACTTCATTTCCAAAGTGTCCGTTGAGCCGCAACATTGCTGCAAAAGACATAGAAAAAGTGGTCGCGTGTGTCAAGTCGAGTAAGATTGTGAGTGCTTTAACTTACCCTGCGGGTCCAGTCTTGGGTCCACGAAGCCCCAGTGCTGATAGAGAGCGGCCAGTTCGTGCGGATTGTAGCCCTTCAGGAGGCTCACCACGTCAAAGTCCGCAGGGGGGTCCGTCGCTACGTTGCTCTTTGCCTGAGAGTACAGGAGTGGGTCCAAGTAGGCACGGTGGCCCCACATGCTCATCGTGGCCCAGAGGTCAGCCCCCTTGGGACTGGGAGAAGGGAGTCTTTGAGGGTGCCGTGGAATTGAGTCGGACGAGGCAGCGCTGTGACTCAACATAAAACCCAGACCCTCCTTTGGAAAGTGGCCCTCTTCCGCCGTGCGAACGGAGACATTCTTGGTGGACGAGCTGGCTTTGCCGCCACTGCTGCTTTCCGACGTGCGCTTCTGCTCCGACTTCACCCTGCCGCGGGAATCCGGCGCTTTGGCGTCCTTGGACTTGGTGCTGGATTGGCTCTTAGAGGGCGTGCGGTTGGCATCGGCGGCGGCTGGCGGTTGTGTTCGCTGACTCCGGGGTGCTGGCAACGCCGGGCAGTCTTTCCCTTCCAGGAATGGCGGCGCTCCCGTGCGCCTCCAGCGGGACGTCTTTGGACCCCGGGTGCCGTTGGAGCAAGGCGCCCACTTGGGAGCGACGGAACTGCCGCTGCCCACTCGGTGCAACACTCGCTGATGGATCCACAACACTTCGGGGTAGCGGGTGGCGTGGGAACAATACGGGCAGCGATGTCTCGGCGGGTCTTCTTTTTGGATCGAGTCCCATCTTTTGTTGTCGGTCAGGGCAGACAGGTTGAGAAGACTCCCCAGTTCGCCGGCCTCGCCGCACTTTTCCGTCTTGACGTTGAGCTCGCCGGGTAAGCCGGGGAAGGGGTTCCAATACGGCTGGCAGAGCTGAGCGCTCCTTTTGCGGAGGTAGTCCACGTACCTGGAGGCCGCGAAGTCGTTTTGGCTGGTTGCTTTGTCCGAGGACACGGTGGCTTTGACGTCCCGGTGGCGCGTCTGCACGTGAGAGCTGAGGAGAGATGCATCCGACGTGTGGAAGTCGCAGTGCTGGCACAGTAAGGGCTTTTCATCTGTGGGAACAAAGTCAATAAAAAAAAACATTCGACATAAATGTTTTTGCAATGTCCACTCCTTCCATAAAGGTTTCCTGCAGACCCACTCTGTTCCACAAGAGAGTGCTCTCACTACACAATGAAATATGGCATGTTTGCCTAATGTTTGATTTTTGCTTTTTAAAAACTTTTAGGATGGCAATTTTGTTGAATTTTGTTTGTTTTCCCATAAATTTAGGATGGACACTGTAAGGCTAGATTAAGTAATGGTATAAGGTTTTATATTGTATTTTCAAATCAAAAATATATTTTTAAGGCAGAAAAAGCCTTACTATACTATGTCATTTTTACGAAAAAAGTCTTACTATACTATGTCGTTTTTACGAAAAAACTCTTACTATACTATGTCGTTTTTACGAAAAAAGTCTTACTAAACTATGTCGTTTTTTAACCAAAATAGCCTTACTATACTATGTCATTTTTTCCAAAAAGAAAAGCCTTACTATACATGGTCATACTTTTAAAATAAAAAGCCTAACTATACATGGTCGCAAATTTAAAGGCAAAAAAGCCTTACTATACATGGTTGTTTGTGATGTGCATCTTACCTTTTTGATCCTGATTGCTGGTGCTGCTGCTACTGCTGCTATTGTTGTCAGTGTTGTTGTTGTTGCTGCTGCCACTACGTGCATCTTGGCTTGACCTGTGCTGCAGCGCCTCGTAAAAGGCTCTCCCAAGTCCATTCAGCAAGATGCGATCCTTCAGGCAACTCTTTTTCTCCACGCCGTCACCCTTCTTCTTCTTGGCCCCGGCGGCGGGCACTTCGACGGTCTTCCTCTTCTTCTCCGGCTTGACTGGCACGTATTCTCCTTTGGCCGTGTCGAAGGCCACCTCGGCGTCGGCCAGCCTCTCTTCCCAGCCCAGGCATTTCTCGCCCGCTTCCGCCAGTCTTCCCCTGGTGGCCAACTGCCACGCCTGGTAGCTGCACAGCGGATCCAGTTCCGGGATCCTTCGGCCCAGCTCCGCCCGGGCCTCTTTCGACGTCGTCCGCGTCAGGCGGAGGCCTTCCAAAAAGCACTCCTGGGTCGGCGGCGAGGATTGAGAGTCTGGCGCCGCCTTTGGGCCGGGCTTGTGGAAGCGCTCGTGCGCACGTAGATTCTCACAGTCGGCGAAGAAGTGGCCGCAGGTTCCGCAGAGCTCGTAGAGGCACTCGTCGTTGGCTAGGGCGGTCGGGTCTTGTGGCACGCCGTTCACGGTGGGAGGCGGCCGCTCGCCCTCGCCGCCCTGCAGCTGTGCTTTGGCCCGGTGGATGCGCATGTGGCTCTGGAGGAACCAGGCTTGGCGGAATCGTCGGCCGCAAATACGACAGCCGTGGTCCTGCACGTTTCGGAGTCGCCTCACCTGAGTCTCGAGCGGTCCCACATCGGCCTCGGGATCCTTGGCTTTTTTCTTGGCGGCTTTCTTTTTGATCGTTTCCGCCGCGTCGGGGGTCTCGCCTTCTTTGGGCCGCTCGTCGAGGCCCAGTAGGCCCAGCTTGTGGCTTCGGACGTGCGCTTTCAGAGTTCCTTTCTGCGCCGTCCTGTGGTCGCAGTAGGGGCACTTGTAGGGTTTCTCGCGGGTGTGCCGCCGCATGTGCTGCGACAGCGAGCTGAGGAGTGGGAAAGTGCGGCCGCAAACGCCGCACGTGTGGCCCGAAGCGGGGTCTTCCTCCATCTCGCCGTCTATGTCCCGGCTCACTTTGGTCTCCATTGAGGACGCAGTTCTTGGGAAGAGAGGAGTCCGCTGACGAGGTTGATTTCAGAGAGTTGGTAGGTTGGCGGCAACAGAGTTGAAAAATGTGGAACGCATCACTGCTTTGGGGTCATCCGGCCATTCGGAATTCCTTGGCAGACTCTTCACTCGGGAAAACCTGGAAAATAAGACGAGAGGATTTGTTAATCAGTGAATTTGGAAGAACACTTGAGCACAAAAGTCAACACAACTGACAAAAAAACGGTTGTTTGTGAATGATTCTTCAGAGAAGAAGAAAACAATCACAAATTCTTCACAATCAATAAATCGTCTAATACATTTCAACAACTCTTTCTACCTCCAATCACTTCCCAAAACCTGCCACTTCTTTGTCATATTTCTACTCAGTTTCACTCAGGACACGTCAAATAAGGAGTTTACGCAAAAGCCGCCTCCTGACAATCCATTTAGGACAATTTGCAATTACAGGCCACTGTGGTATAACCTTTGTCCCTCACCAGTGAAGAGGCGCCTGTCTGCATGTATTAGAGCGCCGGCCTGTGTCCAAATTGAGTGTGTGAGGCCAAGCATGAAGAGACGTATTCATTCCCGGGCCAATGAGGATAGGCCCTGGGGGTCAGCACACTCTAATTCACGATCAATAATCCATTATGACCCAACGTTGCCGTGCACGCACACACAAACACATTTGCTAAGTGCTGACATGACAGTCTTGTTTGTTGGCATGTCGGCGGACATCGTCGCTCCGTGTCTACTTTTCATAGTAAGTGGCAAAAATGAAGGTCCGTGAGCTTTAAGTAGCTCCCATACACGTGCTCGCTTTAGACAATGGCGCCCGTTTCTAAAGCGGGCCGGTCACGTGACGGCGCCAGACGCACACGGACACTTTTTGTTTCTGTCCCGAGAACGGATACGCCGCAAAACGTTGGCGCTGGAAAAAGTAAAACCTGCTATTGTGTCGCCCTCACCAAAACTGTCACATCGCCTCACGTCTGGGGGCCCCCGCCGCCCGGGTCGGAGAGGGAGGGGGGGGGGGGGGGGGGGGTTCGAGAGGGTCATTGTTCGAGTGGGGCCGGCGTGTCGACGCCAAAGACGACCCCGGCCGGCCTCGGGTTGCTACTTGAGCGAGACGAAGTGATTTGTTGTTTTTAAGTTTGGGAATGAGTTCTTCCGTGTACTTTTGGCGTCGTCCGGGCTCGGGTCGGAAGGGGATGGTTTGGGACGTGGCAGGTGTTCTTCTCTAGGCAGACGCCGTGAGATTAGCGTACGGGTAATGTGGCACGCTGTCCTGCGCGAGGGGGTGGGGGGAGGACTGGAGGGTGGCAATTAGGGGGTTAAGGTACAATGGGGATGAAGTCAACAGATGGGAATAAACAGGCCATCAGTGTGTGGCGGTGATGGTGGTGGGGGGCGATGGGGGGGAGCTGGGACTTGGTCGCCACAGCATTAAGAAGCCTTTGTTGAGGCAATCTACAAAAGAGGAAAACTCCTCGATATGACTTAAATGTGGCAGCACCTCGCCAGACCAAAAGGATTAAGTGCGTTGTTTAGTGGGAAGTGGGCGGATTCAACAACAAAAAATGCTTTTGTTTTGTTGTTGTGGTGGTTTCCAAATAGTACTTTTTGTCAAAACAAGTGTTCCATTGTCGGAGTTGGAATTCACACTTAGTTAAGTCTAGTCGAATGTCTTATTTTTGTCAAATGAATGCTTATTTGTTAATATTTTTTGCCTAATTTTAATCCAAATACATATTTTTTAATCATTTTTCTTATTTTTACTTATACACAGTTCCCCAAACATCGCTAATCCAATTTTTTTCCCCCAAATGGGTTATTAATAAACCTAACGGAAAATTCTTTAGCATCAGCAGTGCATGATAATATAAGCCTCTCCTACATTTGTGTCCTTTTCACCTCATGCCTTTGGAGGTGCGTAAAGTAATGTCGCTTCGGGGTGGGGGTGGGTTTTTTTCCGAGTTCTACTCGTATCTTTTAGAATCCCTCGCGCCCCTTTTCTCTCCCTTTTCTTTGGCAGATGAATAGGCATGTCCAGTCAGCTGTCCTGGCATTGATTCATCCTGACGTCCCACAACTAGCTCAGCACAAACTCCCTATGGTTAGGCTGCCGTGCGCTCTCATGTGTGTGAGAGAGCTCTTGCATGAGAGAGAGAGAGGAGGGAGAGGGAAAAAAATATATATAAATAAAAAAAATCCAGCCACTGCCGGCCGGTGTGCGTGTCGCACCAAAAAGTCCGGGTGCGATTTCCTGCCAAGGACTAGAAATAGCAACATTGGCGAGTATGCTTTTTACAAAACGGGTCTTTTTCCAAAGGCCTACTAGGTAAAACGGGGGCAGATGCTTTAACGCGTCGAGCCCTTTTGAAGATGAGGTCATTGAAATATTGTGAAAGAGCGATAGCGGCGAGATTGAGCCAAACTACCGCTGACCGGAGCGGCTAGCACGTGACCGTCCTTATGCTTGTGTTCAGAGCCCCACTCGCTAAGCCCCCCGCCCGCCCGTCCGTCCGCACCTCACATCGACTGTTTTCCCACCAATAATCCTGTCTGTTTCCATCAGGCGGCATCAAACAAATCTGATACAACACATGCGTGCTTCACAAATGTTGGGTAAATAAAAAAAAGCGTTTCCATCTTCATCTCTTAACAATCAGTCAAATTCACAGTGAGTCACAATAACGGAAAAGGTCTTTTTTAGCAGCCAGTTGTTACATTTCAAGTCTATGTCAAGCTATAGTCACCTATAATGGGTCAAAGGATAAATACACCTAACAATGACTGTATTGCTCAGTGTCCCTAAAAATGGTAAACAACCTACATTGCTCTATATCGAATAAAAAAAAAAAAAAAAGTTTTAAATTTGACCAAGATTTGGACACTAGAGAAAAAAAAATGGAAAACTACATAGTACAGTAAGGCTTTTTTCTTAAAAAACAACATAGTATAACGACTTTAGCACAAAGACTGGAATCTAAAACAATTTTTACAAAGACAAAATGCTCCTCAAACTGCATAACTCAATTGGATATATACTACAGTACTTTGGCATCACTATTATCATTGGCTACTTCCATTATAGTGCATTTTCCGATGAAACGAGCCCACAAATGAGTCGTCATTTGTTTCCTCGAACGACTTAGCAACAATGAAGCTGGTGTGGGCAAACAGCTTCATCTACCTAAAAGATTAGACAGCCGCCGGCTTCACAGTCAAATAACTTGCGCACATTTCCCCCCGCCCCCCTTCCTCGCCGCCTTCCTCCAACCAAGCCAGTGTGCAGTTAGTTACACAACATACACACAGGGATTATTACTCTTCACGGCACCGGGAGAGATCGCGCCTTTTATCATCAAATCAAAAAGGACTAAAAAAGTGAATGGCGTCAAAACGTCGAGCAAAATGTTGGCCGTGAAACCTGAAATTTTAGATGCCAATATTAGTTTTAATGTAACTTTTGCCTTTGTGGGCCTTCGCTCTTTATTTGGGAGTGGATTGGCTGTTGTGGGAGACACTGGCGTATAATCTGCGGGCATTAGCTTGCTCTCTAAAAAAAGCACTCTCAACAGGGATTAGATTATCGCAGCAAGGTCAGCGGCTACTCGCCACCACCGTTTCTCTCGCCGGCCGGGGCTCTTTCGGTATTTTTCGCCGTGAACGTTTCAACTCGGCCAAATATTTTGGGTGACTTTTTAACCTTTTTATCATGAGCCGACGTGGACGGTGACAGGTCGTACGTTAAATCAAAAAGGACGTGACCTCGCCGTTGAAATGGACAGGACGTTTATCGGCGTCATAGAGTTGAGCCTAACAGCTGTTTTGTGATGAACGCAACACATGTTGTGTTCTTTGATGACGTGTCAATGGTAAACATACGTAGGCCAGATCAAGGTTACGATTATGGCGACGTAAGGCGATACGAGCGCGGCCATTTTGCCTTGCGGCAAAGCAGAAGAATGACAGCTGGCAGCAGGGTTTGGATTAGGTTTCCCCGTCGAGGCTACTGCATCTTTTACACCGCCCCGCTGCCGGGGAATAGAATGGCGCTATAGTAACCCGACTCCCCCCGGCGAAGCCATCCAATCTCGTCTCGGCCCTCGACGGGGTTAAACGAAAAAGACGCCGCCACTACTTCCCATCTGGATGTTTTGAGGGGTTTTAGGAATAAACTTTGGAATCAAATTGAGATGCAGAGGCATTTTTGTATTGATTTTTACACGATTTTGACGTTCAAACTTTAAAAACAAAAATAAACCTACAAAATCTATGTCAATAATAGGGTTTTGTTTGGTCATATGATATGATCCTGACCTTTGAACTGTACTTTTTTTGTGATTTATTTCTAAATTTAAGGAAATCAATGAAAACACTAGCCAAAATAACGCAAATAGAAACAGAAATAAATGTTATTTTAGGGAATTATTCAATAGACACCATCCGAGAGTTAAATGATGATCACTGATTTAATAATCTAGAAGCAAATATAAATATAATTAAGCTTTTTTTTTTACGAAGAGCCTGACAGGTTTTACGTTTTTGTCCTTGATGGCAGCATTTTGTGAGTCTAACATTACTAATAATAAGTGTAAGCTAGTTTTTAACTCTGGAAAAAAAGTCTTCTACCATTCCTATTTACCCATATACAATAGTAGTTGTTATAAACTGCTATTACTTTCTTGCATCTCCATCAGGGTCACCTGACTTCCCATGCTATCCTTTATAGGGCACTAAGAATTTCTACAAACGAGGCTGGCCGTGAAGGCAACATAGTTTAATCAGCATCTTCCTTTACGATGGAAACAAAGTGAAGCAATGCTACAACGAGTCCGCTTTATTAAGGGGGAAAGGCCATCTTTATCTTCCTGTCTGCTCAGTCTGTACCCATCCCCCCTCACCCCCATGCCCTGACCAGACCCCAGCCCCCCTGACCCAATCTCCGTGATTAAATCATTTTTCTTTAGCCCAAATTTGTTCCCCATCTCCCACCATCCCAACCCCGCCTCCCCCTCTCTCTCTCCCTCTCTCTCGTCTGGTAGATGGCGCGCACCCTCCTCTATTGATCGTCATGCTGAGGAGATTACCCTAATAGCTGGGATTACCTCCCCACATGTTGGGTTGGCCACATACAGAGGGGCGGGTGGGCAGGGGGGGGGGGGGGGAGCTGGGATGAGTATGGAAAAATGAAGAAACAAGTGGAATTTTGTCTAAGATAATTACGATAAGGAAAACGATGAGTACATCTGCTTTACAGTAAATTAAGAGTTAGGGGGGGTTCAAATCTGGGTTTCTGTGTACTCTGCTATGTTCCCACGTACAGAAATATGCACAGTGGGCTAAATGAAGTGTATTAATTGTCAATTCAAATGGTTATTTGTCTTTATATAGGCTTTGTTCGAAAATCTGAACAAGGTTTTGGACACCTATGATGATCCATTCGAGTAAATAAATGTTGGTTGTCTTATTTTTTTAGTTCTTTCAACTGTATTGTTTACCATGATAGCAGCATGAAAGAAGTGTGTCAAATCAAAGACAGACTACACAGACACGACCCAGGTTCACAGAGTAACTGTTGTTTTTAAAAGAAATGCATTTCACCTATGAGCGATTGGAAATGATTGAATGATGAAAATGGGTTGGATGTCTAAAGGGAGAAGAGGGATAAACTATAAAAAGTCGAGCAACATGTAGTATTTTACTTTTTGTTCAAAACCTACTTAATGGTAATATAGAGGTCAAAGATGGGGATGTTTACCAACATTTCTTCAAAACATCATTGCCAGTCACTGCCATTGACGGCGATAAAGGTCCAATCAATGTTAGTCAAGCATCATACATTAAACATAATGCCTCCTCCAGTGGTGTTTGGTGTCCAGGGACCTTGAACGCACCACCTCTATTGCAAACGATAACTACCACATGCCAATCAATTCTCAGTGTACAACAACAAAACAATCTGATGGCTATGTTCTTTTCAAAATACTCTTCAAATGGGAACTATGTACCTAATAATGAGAGATTTTGATGCTCCCCCGTTCTGATCGCTAATCCCTATTTAAAAGCCCCCACGCAATCCTTTGCAAACAACAAGCGAGGCATACGTCGTTGCTTGGCCCCCCAAAAAGTATTTTTCCCCAACGCCTTTGACTCTGATGGCTTTCTTAATGTTTGCAATAACGATAAGAAAGGGGGAAGGGGATAATAAGACAAGGAATTCCCGTTTTACCACCGCCGATCGGCCACAATGGCAGCCTTGTTTGGGCCAACTTTGTTGACAAGATGAGGATGGAAAGCGACGTCTTGTCCCGGGGCAACGGAAAGAAAAAGTGACAAGTAGATCACTTCTTACCTCGAACGTTGAGGGATCCCATCCTGATCCGTTCACAATGGCGATATAGTTGGCGGATTTAACTTTGTCGCGAAGCAGCAGCGTCGTCGTCGTCGTGTTGTCGCCGTTGTCCGCGTTGACCCAATCACGGTCGGTCCGATGCACCTGAGCCGGCCGGCCGGCAGCGATCCCTCGAGGTCAATGGCGGTGCTGCTGGAAGCCGGTGCGGACGCCGGGTGCCGTCTCGTTCCTGGAGGCGAGTGACGCAAGAGATAACGTTATTAACGTAAATAACAGAAGAGCATCTCCGCCTGGTGGCCGTGTGCGTGCGTGCGTGAGATCGTGCGTGCGTGAGTTCGTGCATGCGATCGTGCGTGCACGAGCACCCACCCCCAACAAGTAGACGGAGCCGGGATGCTTCTAGTCCTGACAATCAAGTGGATGCTTACTTCGAGGTAGTTTTAGACGGGGCCCGGTCCTCAAAGGCCAACGGTACAAACTCATTACGGACTTTTTATTTAAAGAGACAGTGTAACTATATTTTAGAATTACGTGACGTCCCTAAAGGTTTCACGATAGATTTAATACGACAGTCTCAATCCTGCAGATGGCGTTGTCATTTAAAAAAATAAACATTACAAAAACACATTGTTGCAAGAAAAAACATGGTGCATAATAGCAAACTGATTGGGTGTGTTGATGAAATTAACTTTGGGATGATAGTTAATCCTGCAAAATGAACACATTGCTGAGGCTTTTAAAGAGACAGAACACATTTAAATTTGAAATATGTGACGTCACGTCAAGTGACTGCCCTAAAAATTACTGTCATTTAACATTGCATATTGGGAAGTCATAATATTTAATATCTTTGGTCTCAAATTTGTATATTTGAGCAATATTGTTTTTTTTGTATTGAATTATAATTTTACGATATATGTATACTCAGAACAACTGCAGTAGTATTATTCATATTTTTATCACTACATTCAACTGTTAATTTAAAACATATTGCTTGAGGTACTTACAAAACACTTACTTCCTATATTAATAAAAAAAATTACCAATAACTAAATATATTGCACATCAAATTTTAGCAATGCACAATAATACAGTACTAATCCAAACAATTCTAGCCTCTAGGGAGCGGTATTGCTCTGTTTATTTATGATTCATAATTTATTTCCTTAGTGAATCCCTATTTAATTAAAAAAAATCTAAAAATAAATAAATACTTTTAAATAAACAGTAACAGAGTTGTGAGACTAATTAAGCTCGGTTCAGGGGTGCAAAATAATGCAATATGTTGGCCTTTTTAGTTCTGAGAAAGTGTGTGTGTCTGCAAAACATACCCAATTTTTTGGTTGGCGATGGCTCCTTGCAGGGTGCACTTGAAGTAATTGGCTTTGTTGTTTTTGTTTTGACAAGGTGCCGCTCATCAATCCAGCCTCCATGGCGGCGGCGTCATCTTCTTCCGCCCATTGCCGCCTAATCTCATTTGGTCACTCACCGCTGATGTTGTTTCCACTATCAGCCAATGGTAATGACTCACTGTGGTCGCCATGGCGAAATAACCTTGCTGGAGAATAAATAGAAAATAATAAACACAGATTTCCCTTCAGTTATTTTCTCCCTAAATTCTCCATTCATTTTCAATAGACACTGAATAAATTCACTCTAAATTCAAATGTTTTTACCCCTGCAAAACCAAAACGTATCATAATTGATACATCAATGTTGGGCAATGTGATATTTTTTTCCCAAATGCATTATAAAAACATTATGCAAATTCCTGCCAAATTATATTTGATGTTTTGTAGTGTTTTTGTGCCAAGGGGGAGCATTAAATGCTCATTCAAGTTTTAATTTGCAATCAATTATGTATCGGTTTGGGATTTACAAAGTTAAAATGTGAGTTTTTGATACATTTTGGGGCCCCAAACCCAAGTTTGCAACACCAAATGAAAGTAATCTAATAATAATAATAATCTGAATGTGTTATAAATCAATGCATGTATCAGGTTTTGCCATCTTATTAAAATGTAATGCAAATGCACCTGTATTTAAAATTGCATTTCTATTATAAGTGAGTGCAGTGGGGGTGTCATACCAAGTTATTTCCAGTGAGGAAGAGGATGGGGTGGAGCATCAGTGCAATGATAATGACATTGTTGTCGCCCATCTTTTCCAAGATAGCTTGCACGGTTTCCACGTTGTGTCCTGCAAGAGAAGACTTCTTGAGGAAAAGGGAGAAAACACACAATTATTCAGTAAGTTTCTCTTTCAAAATAATATATAGTAAGTCCTTGAGGCTAAATTAAGAGTGTTAACATTTTCCCATTTAACAATGTCTTTATTGATGTGGTTCTATATTATGACGGGAATGTTTTTTATCTTAAGACAAAATATGAGAACCATAAAATAGGATATAGTATTATTGTAAAAATAGTACATTTTGGGAAAATGTGTCCAAGTGTTAGTTAATCATTGAATTTGCTACAGGATGGTGCTAAATATTTTTATAATATATATAGCACTATAACCTGAGTAAATGAACGTGTGTATAATTTTAATAGTGAATTAGTTTCAACAGTAAAATACAGCTTTGCTTTACTTTTATCCAAAAACTACATTGTTGTCATCTACTGGTGACCGAGTGTCATCAAAATGGCTTTATTATTTTATCAACTATAAATTCACAGTACGTATTTGACTAATAAACATGAACATTCACATTCTAAATTACTTTTAGTTTTTTCCTACAAACCTTTCAGGGGGTTGTTAATTACTCACAGATTTTTAATACACACAGCGTGGCTCACCACAAGTAAAGCAAAGCCATAAAATATGATCACGACGCCACCATTTCAAGTCTGGTCTTGCGGTTGTCAATTAACTGTCAGCATGAGAGAAATTGTCTCTCCCAGATTTAAATCAGATTAGCAAACTCTGCGGCTGACACTTGAGCGTAATTTGTTTATCTGACAAACCTAATCCATTTATTTACTCATCAATCGTCAGTGCCCATTCCCCAATAACGATTTCCTCTTCCCTCCCGCGCAGCTTCCGAGCGTCAACTCGCGGGCGTCCGCTCGCCAAGCTTGGAAGATGTCCGGTAGCGACCACGAGAGGACGGAACTCTTCCAAAACTTCCTAAATCTCTGCAGCGCCGACATGTCTTGCAACTACTCCCACTTGCTCTCCCACAACTCCAGCTTGTACGCGGGGGTCCTGGAGTTGGCGTGGGACGGCTCGCCGTGGCTACGGATCTTCATCTCGGTGGTCTACTTTGCGGTAGCCACGGCGGGAGTAGTGGGCAACCTTCTGGTTTTATTCCTACTCTACTCTACACGCACTATCGTCACTGGCACCATCAACTTCTTCGTTTTCAACCTAGCTCTGGCCCACCTCTTATTTTCCTTAGCGTTGCCCTTCTGGGCCATGGACATGGCGTTGGACTACAGCTGGCCCTTCGGCGTGACGGCGTGCAAAGCCGTGTCACTCCTCACCGGCCTTAACGTGTTCGCCAGCTGCTTCTTTCTAACCGCCATGAGCTTAACGCGCTACTGCTTCGTAGCTGCCGCGCTCAAACCCAAAGAGTCGCCTTGCGGCCGTCCCTGCGCCTCCCCGGCGGTCACAGCCCTAATCTGGGCGGCGGCTTTGGTAGCCGCCACCCCACGGGCCGTTTTCGCCGACATCCGCCACGTGGGAAGCAGCAACGACACGGCCTGCCTGCTGAGATTCCCAGACGGAACCGCCTGGTTGGGGATAAACCAACTATTACGAGTTGTCCTGGGTTTCCTGCTCCCTTACGCCATCATCATCCTATCATACCTACTCCTACTGCGCTTCCTTTGCCGGCATAAACTGAAGGGCAGCAACAGCCGTCGCAAGGCCGACGTTTCCAAATCGGTAGCGGTGGTGGTTCTGTCCTTTTGCGCCTGCTGGTTTCCGTATAACATTCTCACACTGTGGAGCGTCATGATCCATCTGGATATCGTTGACATCAGTCCCTCTTTCTATGGGGTCCAGACCTATTTCTTCCCACTGGCTAACTGCCTGGCCTTCACCAGTAGCTGCTTCAACCCGGTTATCTACTGCCTGGTACGCAAGGAATACCGGGCAGCTCTTCGCAACATCTTTGTCAAGATGAGCTTGGCCATGGTACCCAAGATCCACTACACCACCAAGACCAACGAGGGCTCGGAGCAAGTAGGCCAACGGGCCATAGCGTTGAGCGACATTCCCAGCCAGACTAGCCAATCAGACTCTAGGCGGTATGCAGCCCTGTCCACAATTCCAACAATGGTCTCCAATTTGTAAAATTATTTTTTGTTGTTGTATACACCTTATAGGTAAAGGTGAATCATCAAATTGCATGTTTAAACCAGACAAAAATCTCACTGCATCAGAATAGAATGAAAGTTTATCAAGCAGAACTGCCAAGGTCGACTACTATTTTGGATCACTTTCACAAGGACGGTCGTCTCTATACTATATTTGGAATCCAATCAAAATAGAGCGTTCTAGGTTAGAAACAAGATTTAGCCCAATGGCAACTCTAGTCAGATATTATCTTACAATGCAGAATAATCCAGCTTCAAATAAGAAACAACAAGAAGCATCATTATCTTAAAGGAGGGCTGAAAGCTTTCACCTACTATATAACTGTAAAAATAAGATGTACATACATATGCTATCTAATGGGATTTTTGCATGCTGGCACACTTAAGATGTAGTTCCTCTATGCTATATTATTGCTAAGAACCAACTAAATCAAGGGTTTTCCAAAAAACTAAAATATATCAAGAAATACAGTGTACAGTATATATGCTCATTTTTGGGCTATTTATAAAACCTACATTGAACTGTAATAATGCACAAATTGTTTCAATTAAGCTCTGAAATAACATTTTTTAGGGTTTTGAATTGTTGGCCCTGCAAATAACTAATAAAAATATAAATGTAAATCCCTTCAGGCTTCATTTTGTGTTTATCTACGCATTTTACAACATACTTTACACCTAAAATGTGTTTGTTAAGCTCATTTTTTTGCTGCAATGTGTGCTTCCAACACATGATGATGCTGTTTTTCTTGCTCAATTTTAATAAAACATAAAAAAAGGTTGTACTTACGTTTTGTCGCCACCTGATGACAATATACTACGTTTTAAAGTAGTAGATTGTAGTCGTAAAAGCGTCATCTACAATGAAAAACAGTAAAGTATAAATAATCAATTCTCAAAGTAAGTCATAAATTACACAAAGCATTATTTATAATAACAATAATGCTATCAATAATAACAATTATGTAAGCAGCACATAAAAATGAAAAAAAACATATACTCACCATTTGATGCCGATTCGATTTCCAACCAATCTTGACACCTTTGAATGTATTACTTTATTTAAGTCACTCAAACCTTTAAATACATTCCTTTTAAAGTTTCAAACAAATCATATCAATCCACATACACCGATTATCATAATTACAAGTGCAATCATACCTACAATAAATACCGTTATTAACTTTGAGGGGAGGAAAAAATATCATACATCAAACATCCACCATACAATATCGGGGGGGGGGGGGGGGGTAGGTTATGGCTTTTTGTCAATGGGGGGGGGGGGCATGGCTTATTTTTTTTAAGCAAATGTCAAATTAATAAACACGTTACATCCAGGAGGCCCGAGAAAATAAAAATAAATCGAGAATCTGTAGCACAGTAAGTCAATAGTGCAGAATAATTAGCTGCCAAGAAATAAATACTCTATACATCCATTTTTTTTAGATACATAAATATGTCATACTTGATTATTATTTAAAATATACAGAATATTTCATGTTCTTTATGAGGTGGCAGCCAGATGGCTCATAAATATATGATGTCATGTTCCAGACTGTTCATTTTCAGGCAAAATAATTCTTTTTTTTATGTATATATGTAGAATCTAACTATAAAAAGTGCTTAATTACCATTTATGTGAGATTATGTCGGACGATATTTTTGTTTGGGATTTTTGACAGCAGAGAAATTAAAGGTTGTCCACATTTAGCATCTGAAATTTCAACCAAAAAATGGTGAATACATTCTAATTAATATGAAAATGGTACTTTTAAATACCGTATTTTCCAGATTATACGTCACATATTTTTTATATAGTTAGGTTGACCACTAACAACTTGTTATATATGACTTATTTGGGTATCTAGTGTAAGAACACATAAATAAAAATATTCTATTGATTCTTAAATATTGGACAGTTTGTTTTCTGATGACTGTTTTTGTAGATTAAAATTACGTAATGCAAAGTAAAACTTTCAAAACAAACCTAAGAAAACTGCATTTTTAACATGTCTTTCAAATGAAGGGACATTTAAAAAAATGAAATAAAAGCACATTTTAAAAACGTTCAAAACGCATTTTTCCCCCAAAATACAGAAAAAAAATATTTCCCTTAAACAAATAAAGGTTTTAAACTATTGAATAAACCATGTTATTGTTCCTAAATGAATAAATAAATAACATTCGTGTAAACTAAGTCCCTCAGGTCCAAGAAAAACAATACCATAATAGCAAAATGAATAAACATATTTCAAAACAATAAATCATTGTCCTATGAATATCTCTCTCTCTCTCTCCAGAATACAGATCTGAAGAGGTCCCATAATACTTTTTACATTTGAGAATCTGTTTACGTTTGTACAACATTGTCCATTATGCCTGACGGACTGCCTTAAATGACTTAAATACATATAAGAATAGATATTAATATTAATGTTTACACTCGCCAGTTTAGGAGTCAGGCCTACATCAAACTATGTCATCCAAAATAAAAAAATGCCTTTATAATAGTATTTATTCCCCATTTTATTACTGATGTCCCTTTAAATAAACTTAAAAACCTTTGTATAATTGCTATTTTATGCAGAAAGAAAACATTTTAAAGGCAACGGTTTAAAAGAGCAAATTGGTCAACTTTGTAATAGAAATAACTCATCGTTACAACACAGTATTAATTCATAACCCGACTACAAAATAAACGTGTAATATACAAATGTTACACCTGTACTCCTGTCTATTTTATTACCCTGCATCTATTTACCCTCCTAGTTTTACAATTCCGCCCTTTTTACGGCCAAAAAAGTAATAAATTGTGTTTGGAAAATGAACACTGTGATAGTTATAGTACTCATAATATATCATTTAGTAATTCTCCTGTTTTAAAAAGCACATGCACATTGATAACTCACTATCAGGTGAGTCAGAATAGGATTTTAGAGTACATGAGTATTGCAAAAAAATATATAAATAAAGTCCAAAGACAACAGAGGACATTTCTTCCCTTGTTTACCGTATTTTTACAAATAGTAGCCTTTTTAATGTCATTTTAGAGTGAAAACAATCATTAGTAATGCTGTTATTTTGGTCTAAAAAGTCTCTAAAGTTGCATGCAACCAAGTGATTGAAATTGTAATTGATCAAATTCATTTTCTACTTGAAGTACAGTATTTAAAGTTATATAAAGAGGAGGATTGCCTTCCAAATGTGCTATTTATACTCTTGAACAAGTTTAAATTGGACTATCTCTAGTCTTTAAGTGCTATACCCAACTTATATTTAGTCTTCAAGTCAAGTTCATTGTTGTATTTACATGTACTGTGTGTACTTTGGCGGGTTGTTACAAGCGGACACATGGCCCATAATAGCTGGTATTTTTACACTTATTTTATTACTCCATAATAAAACGGCACTGACGCGTAGTAGCGAGTATTGGAGCCACAAAAGGAAGGAAGCAAACGGTAAATTGAATTTTCTTTTGGTTTGAATCAAAAAAATTAAAATAATCATAAAATAAGTTGCATTTTTTACATAAGTCTTCCTTCACAATCCAGCACAACATAAAACTAACGTAAAGATGATGTGCAGTAAAGAAAATAATAAATAAAGCAATCTGAACCACCAATAATCATGCACTATTCACGTTATTATTGTCTTTTTTAGTGGAAATTTCAGGATGAGCCTAAAATAGCCTTTTAAATTTGGAAAGTTAACATTTAGGTTGTGAAACCCGTATATATATATCACCTGAAAACCTTTTTTTGTGTCAGTTGCGTAAAGTAAAAAAAAAAGAAAATCCTACCCACCTAATTCCTATTTTTGTGTGCTTCTTAGTGCTGTTTGTAGCGCCCGGATTCCCTCGAGTCTTCATCCCCGCGTAGGTTTAGCTCAAGAACCACCATGGAATGTTATTAGCTCAAGTTCAAGTCTTTGTACAAATTGGTGTCCGCTTTCAAGTGATTGTCAAAAGTTCTTTAAAAAGTTTTTGAAGCGACAAGGAACCTTTTAGTGTAAGTGTGTGGTCCTACTTGATTGGTAAGCAGATTGTCAAGTGGAGTCGGATTGCAGGGGGTGCTTAAACGCTCACACTTGGAAGACCATCACGGATCCCTGTCGCTTTCGTAGTGGCAGTCAGGATCCTGGGAGGCCCCCATAGCCCTGTTTAAGAGGAAAACACATTTGAACTGGAATGGCTTCAAAAATCGACCAATCTATTTCCACTAAACGACTCTAAATGGATTGGACTTCCAATCCCCACCCCTGGATTTAGCGTCCAGTCCTTTGGTAAACTGGTGTGTAAGTATAGAAGCCTCAAAACTTGGTCCTGAACTGACTATCAAATTGAGAATGAAATTTCATTCAATGGTATTTGGAGTGAATGATGTCAATTAAAAAAAATAGAAATACTAATAAAAATCATATAGGTATAGATAAATGTATGTAGACTCAGGAACTAACCTGGTCTGTGAGGATTCGCGGCTTAATATCAGGAATGGCGCCCACTCTCAGCTCATCTTCCACAGCCATGAGTCTGATGACAACAGGGAAATAAAAATAAAATGACGTTTTTTGGGGTAAAAAACGTGTAGACACTGCTTGGGTTTGCTAACTAACTAATCCTGAGTCTTTGTCGTGAAAATGTGTAAATTTCCCCACTCACTGGACAGATTTGTTGTTTTATTAACTTGCAGAAATCAGTTAAATCATTTAAAATGTTAATAATGTGTGGTTGGAGTGTCACCTGTTGATGATGCCTTTGATTTGAGAGTCTTTCTCCACTTGTTGTTGCTTGAGACGTCGTTCGCTGTCGTCTAGGCGGCACTGGTACTGTTGCAGGATTTTACTGGTTTGCTGCTCCTGCGACGCCAGCCTGTGCTCGTATTCTTCCAGTTTGCGATGGGACATCTTCAGACGCTCCTTCAGGGAGTGGATTTCTTCCTCATACTCTTTCACCTGCGAGGAAGACATAACCAAAAAAATGGCTTTTTTTGCCATGTTGACTATTTGAAGTGTTGCGCTTGCTTACCCTCTCCAGACGGGATTCGTCCATGCTCTTGGAGTACTCCTTGAGCTGGCCCTCACGGTCGGGCCGTAGGCTCTCGATGTCGGCGGAAAGATGAGGCATGTTAGATACCCAGGCTACTGTGCGCTCATTTAAATTGGACTGAGATCCCTGGGGAAAAAAACATAAAAACATTCATCCGTTTAGCAATACAGTAATACCTCGTTTATCGCGGTAAATAGGTCGCAAGACCTGCTGATATAGATGAATAACTACAGTGTAGGGAAAGTGTTTTTATAGTGTCTATTTACTAATATTTTTTGGACTTTTACATACATGTCAACTTATAGATTTTTTTCTTTCAAATTGTGTTTACCGTATAACATATTTTTGTACGGGATTGGTTTTAAGTATGTTTTTTTTTCTGTAAAACCAATCCGGTTTTACCCATTTCGGCTCTGATCCGGATCGTGCAAATAGTATTGTCATGCTTTAAGCACTATATGCGCAATAACCTAATATAAGTATAGAAAGCCATCCGTTTTGGAAAAAAATTGAAGACTTTTACGTGCGCCCTATGTGAGAGTTGGATTTTTACAGTTTTCTATTGCCTAATAAGGGGAATTTCAATCATTAATATGGGGAGGAATTGGCCCAGGTTGACAGGTATTCTTTTAAAACCTTCCTTGTACTATTTTTAAGTCCCAAAGGTAGACACTGTCCCCCAGTGGCCAAAGAAATACTGTAGATGCCTTCACCAAATGCAGTTCAGTAGATAAACAAAATAGGCCAATGATGGACTTACCTGCTTGTTGCCAAGTGGCTTGAGCAGATGTTGCTGTGGAGGCTGTAGCTGTTGTGACTTTTTGCCACTTTTGGTGGGCGTGTCCGTCGAGTCCTCGCCGGTAGCGGCGGCAGAGGAGGACGGGTTCTGATTCTCTTTGGAGGCCCCCGTCTGAAACGGCAAACCGGGAGCCGGACTGTCCGTGGAAGTCTCTTGTTGCTGTGTTTGCGTCGGTTGCTGTTGCGGTTGACTTTGCCGCTGTTTGGCTTGGATGAAGTTGCCGTCGGTGGATTCCAGTAGGAGGTTCCTGCTTTGGGGTCGGGCCTTGGGCGGCGTGCCCGTCGCCGGATTGTTGATGGAGCGTTGGGATTTGAGAAGGTGGGGCCCGACTGAGGATTGGCGTACGGGGTGAACGGTGGTAGGAGGCGTGGCCAAAGAGGCGGGCGTGCCAGTTCCGGTGGCCGTCTGAGAAGATACGCCCATCATGTGTTGCTGTTGGAGGGACTCCTGAGGAAAGACAATACCGTTAGCATCTGCGTCCTACTTGCAAAAATCGGATTTGATAAAACTCAAGACTTTTTCTTGGGTAACAGAATTAAAGCCAGCAATTCCCACAAGTAGCCATCTTAAGTGATGTCAGACATTTTTAGAAGGCTGCCGTTATTTCAGCCTTTGCTAGTGAATTGATGCATGAAACATTGTTATAATGAGGTCAATCCTCACGTAAAGAAATGTTCTCCATTTTTTTTTCTTTGGGAGAAGTAGGAAGATTTTGTCTTCGTTATTTTTTATTGATGTATTGGCAGTACATTGCAAATTCTCTTGTAAAAGATATCTCCTCATAAAGAAAAATGGGCAAGTTGATAATTAATTCAACAAGAACAATTGTCCTGACACTGACTGTATTTGAGGAAAAAAAAAAAAAAGGAAAAAAGAAACTGGGAGGCTGAGAGATGTTTGTTCCGCCACAGCCCACGCGTCAGGACAGAAATAACTCAGGACACTACGGCACATAATGGTATCATTAGAAGCACAGCAATTTACACAGTGTGACGGGCAAGCTAATAACAAATTTTACATGTCTTATTATGCGTCACGCATACAAAACGCACTCACTTTTGAAATGCTTACCACTACCACCATGAACATCAAATAAATAAATAGCCAGACAAGTTGATTTGGACTCATTTACAACCATTAACTCCTTAACTTCCATTAACACTAATAGACATCCAATCCATTTTGAGAGAAAGGCTGTGACCGGACGTTTGGTCGACGGACGTTTGGTCGAGGGACGTTTGGTCGAGGGACGTTTGGTCGAGGGACGTTTGGTCGAGGGACGTTTGGTCGAAGGACGTTTGGTCGAGGGACGTTTGGTCGAGGGACGTTTGGTCGAGGGACGTTTGGTCGAGGGACGTTTGGTCGAGGGACGTTTGGTCGAGGGACGTTTGGTCGAGGGACGTTTGGTCGAGGGACGTTTGGTCGAGGGACGTTTGGTCGAGGGACGTTTGGTCGAGGGACGTTTGGTCGAGGGACGTTTGGTCGAGGGACGTTTGGTCGAGGGACGTTTGGTCGAGGGACGTTTGGTCGAGGGACGTTTGGTCGAGGGACGTTTGGTCGAGGGACGTTTGGTCGAGGGACGTTTGGTCGCCGGTCAAATGTACTTAGATATTAAACTCACCTGGACTTGTAGTGAAAGCTGATGCCAGACAAAGTCGTTCTGGTTCTGGTTCTGCCGGGCAAAGTCGTCGCTGTAGCTATGCGAGTGGACGATGCTAGGCTGCACCAGGCTGTTCTGCGAGCGGAGCGCCGACAAATCTTCGCTGCGGGAGAAGACGTTATTGCCGAAGGCCGGCGCGTAGTCGTGGTGGTGGCCGTTCTCCGGCTCGGGAGCCAGCAGGAGGGGCGGCGGCGGAGGATGAGCCGGCGAGTTGTGGGCCGCCAGGTGGAAGAGAGGATTCTGGAAAGACAGCGGGTAGTTCATGGCCGCCGCCGCCTGCTGTTGCTGCTGGGAGATGGACTCGGTGGGGCCGCCGATGTGGCCCATCTGGCCCATCTGGCCCATCTGACTCAGCCTCAGGCCGGAGCCACCCATGCGCAGGGGGCCGCCCAAGTTGCTAAAGCTGTGACCCAAGCCGGCGATGGAGGCCTGGGAGGAGGTTAACATGTCCCCAACAGAGTTCAGGTTGGAGATGCTGTTCATGCGCGAGTCTTGGAGGTCCATCATTGACACGCTTTTGTTCACACTGTGAACCTGACACAAGTGACAATAGCAAAACATGGTAACACTGGGGAAGACATTCTTTATCTTGAATTAGCTCTGACTGCTCTTTTTCTTCACCTCCGACACTAAGTGGAACCTATACGGGTGGAATTATGGATTCCGTTCTGTATGTGTGTCGGGGTCGTCATTCGAGAACGCATTGAAGATTATTATCATAAAAGAGGTGATTACATTATATGCTATTGAGGTCAAATGTCATAGAGGTTAGAAAAGGACATTTGGGACTATGGGTCTATTTAACTCAAATTTATGGGTGTATTATAATATGGAGTAAAAAAAAGACTATTTAAAGCCCACTCTACTAATTATGCCCATGATTTGAATATGGCTGCTTATTTTAAAAGGTACTCTCTTAGAATCCTCCAAAAAGTAAATAATTTTTGGGTGAAAAATCCAAAACCGACCTAGATTTTTTCCCCTACCATGTCAAGTATTTCAACTATAAAATAAACAAGTTCTAAAATATTACAGGTCATCTAGTCATTATTTTCTGTAGTTAAAAATCAGCATTAAAATGTAACTAGGATGTATTTTTCCAAAATGCATATTATTCCTTCCACACACGGCTTCATGTTGTTACCTTAGGATCGGGTTCCGTGATGTCCGAACTGCTGGTGCAGTAAGCTGGACTTGAGCGAGCTAGCGGCGGTCTGGTCACGTAAAAGACTTCCCGGGATGGGCGTAGGTCTCTTTCGGCCTGACGTCTCATGTTGAGGTTGGACGAAAGCGACTCCACGGCGGACACGGTGGGTGGAGACGGTAGGCGGGAGATGTCTATGGAACTACACATAAAAGTCATATATATTATTCCATCATTGCCAAGCCTCTCCCAGTCCAAATAAATACATTCTTAAATAAAAAATGCAATTAAAAAGGTACATTTGGGATTGTGGATTTTTCAAATGTGTGCTGACACCATTTTTCCTCATAAAAACGCCACTAAATTGTTTTCAAGTGAAATTCAGTGGAGTAGAATCTGTCGCAATTACAGCTGTTATTGCTCTTACGTAAAGAGTTCTCATTTAAATTGTTAGGCGATAATGAGAGCTGGTGTCTCCTGATAATAACAAGTGTGAGAAGGGGGATTTTGGCTGAGGGGGGTTTTTAGAACAGATGGTGCCAGCAATTACCGATTGATAAAATACTTGGCGTCTTTGGAGATAAATTGGGTGACATTAGAAGGGCTCTTGGAAATAAGGCGGGTTTTGTGTTCCCGAATTCCCATCCCGTAAGTTTTCTCGTTGTGCCTTTCACGATTAATTACAGCGGCGGGACGCGGCGGTGTCAGGCCGCGTTAGAATTAACCGTCCTCCCGGCGGACACGATGATCTATTTTCTGAAACGGAATAGGAGGGGAAGGGGGAGGGGGGGGGGGGGGGACACCTACCTGTTTAAGTCACGCATCATCAGGCTCTGGAAGTCGGAGGACATGAGGCGATTGAACGTGGGTCGAGAGAAGAGTCTGTCCTTGGGCCGCTCGGGTTGGTGGTTGGCGACGGCGTGCAGCTGGGGGTTGCGCAGGGCCACGCTGATGTCGTTCAGTAGTCGAGGTAGCGGGCCCAGTTTGAGAATGGCGTCCTGTGAGCAAGTAGGGAAAATGTCAGTTTCAACACGTCCTTTAACGACGGGTTGCCAGGTTGTTAATGGGGGACTTTTGGATTAGATTGGATAACTTTATTCATCCCGTATTCGGGAAATTTCGTTGTCACAGTAGCAAGAGGGTGAGAATGCGGACACAGAAATGTTTTTAGACATAAATAGATAGGTAATATGTTAATAAATAAATAAATAACCGTGTTGCTGAAATATATACCCATATACATACACATACATATATATATATATATATATATATATATATATATATATATATATATATATATATATATATATATATATATATATATATATATATATATATATATATATATATATATATATATATATATATATATATATATATATATATATATATATATATATATATATATACATATACATATACATACATATACATATATATACATATACATACATATATATAGGCACATATATATACATATACATACATATATATAAGCACATATATACATGTACATAGATGTTCATCTATGTACATGCATGCATACGGATTTGTCATGTTTCTTTAACATCAAGCTCACCAACCTTGCTCAGCTGACCCATGACCTCCCACAGCAGACTGTGAAGCATCGACAGCTCCCTGCCAAGATCGATGTAGCCCTCGAAGCCTCCCGCGTTCCCTCCGCCGTCCATGTTGGAGATTTCATAGAGGAACTGCTGCATGGAGCCCCACTCCATTTCCAGGAATTCGTTCATAAAGTACAAGTATTCTTCCTTGGGTCCGAACCTGCAAGGGGCACAAGTTCAAGCGCTCTACCGTCGTCGGAATGGCGCGAATCGGGTCTCGCCGGGCTGCTCACTTGCTGAAGCTGGCCAGGTTCTGCGTGACCTTGGCGATGAGCGTGAGAGTCCGCGAGGTGCGCTCCGCCGGATATTCTTGCGTCAGGTTGAAAAGCGACGGCGACATGATGGCCGGGCACATGAAACGGAGGAACAGCGAGGAGCTGATGAGGCTGTCGGCCAAATCTTCCCTGCCGCGTTCCGCGCATCGGGCCCGCCACGAGGCAAACACTTCTTTCAGCTCGCGGGGGAAAATGCTGGAAGCGGTACAGTGAGACCCCGTTTAGTAACGGGAAGGACTTGTTTTTGTTTCAGAGCTGGCGGACTCACCAGAGGGAGTTGATGATCTTGCAGAGTAGAAGTTCGCAGCACATCCGAAGGTTAGCTTGGTGGTCGGCCAGGACCGAGGGCGGGACTCGCATGGGGTCCACTTCGCAGTTTTCTTCGGATTCGTATAACGCTCGGATGAAGTCACCTGCGGAAAAAAATACAGTAATACCTCGTTTTTCACTGTTTGTAGGCACCAAGTCCCACTGCAATAGATTAAAAACCGCATTGTAGAGATTGTGTATTTCTGATGTACAGTTAATATTATTTGGACATTTTAAAGTATTATTTAACTTGTGGTCAGTGAAATAATCTTCAATTTTTACATTTTTTTCCCTAAATGTAGTTAAAATCAGCATCAAAATGTAACTAGAAGCATTTTTCAAAATGCATTTCATGTACTATACTCCGATTTTTATATTTTGACCATCAGATCTTACCTATTCCCTCCTTGAGGTATCGGTGCCCAATCAGCTTGAGGTATTCTTCCACAGCTTTCGTGGCCAGCGTATTCTCTCGGAAGATCATGTGTTCGCGTTCCATGAATCGATCCACTTCGCACATGGCCATGTCAGAAAGAAACTCCTAAAAGATGATCACGTTTATGTTTTTTGTTCGTCAGAAACTGGAGTTCATCTGAGTTTTGCCATACCTTAGTTTTCCCAGTACTTTGGAGGATGTGCACCAAGGCAAACGCCACTTCTTCTTTGCTCTTTACGCTCAGAAGCGGCTCCAGAACCGCACACAGTGTCCGGTAGTTGTTGGTGATGTACTCGGCGAACTCTTTGTATAGCTCCATGGGAAGGATGTTCATGGTTTGGTAGCGGGATTTGACACGAAGCGAGGCGTTGATGATTTTGCCGCTGCCCACGCCACCGCTTTTGGCTAAAACGCTGGACTGGATAACGGGATACCATTGTTCCACGAATTGGCGGCCCGTGATGCTGGAGATGGGGATGCTGACCAGGCCAATGTATGTGCTTTTCTCCTAGAAACACAATTTGGGGGAAAAAAATTAAGCTTTTGGAACATTAACGGCGAGGAAATCATGAGTGGCGACTTTCTGTTTTAGCATCAAATTCAGATGAAGAATTTTCCCCTTTTTAAAACAATAATAGTACTTTTTCTTTGTGTTTTTAGTTCAAAAGCATTTTCCAATAACTAAAAAGATATTCAAGTATTCTGTCTTCCACTTTATTACTGAACATAATTCAAAAAAAATTAGTTTCCTTTTGAAATGAAAAACTAATAATTAAAAGGCATTTTCCCTCAAATAAACTTTGTTTTAGATCTATAAACAACTGAATATTTAGGGTCTTTAAAAAAATAGTATATCTAAAATGGTGCAGCCTACATAAAATAGAGTTAATGTTAATGCGACCCACGAAACCCACCCGACCTTGACACCCTTGCCATTGGGCGTTACCTTGCGTCGTTTTTTATCCGTCTCCTTGTAGAGGTGGAAGCGAAGGCTACGGATGGTGGGCAGATTGTTGAATTCAAAATGCTCTCCCCAGAAGACGGTGTCGGTGCGAGGTTTGCTGGTGGTGCGAGCGTAAAGCATGTCGTCCAGGCATAACTCGCAGTAGTAACGTTTCTTTGTGGGCAAATCCCGGGCTTCGATGATCCATAGCTTCAGCACGTTGTCCACTCGCCTGCTGTTGTCCTGGCCCACCAAGACATTTTATAACATAACAAAATGTATTTGATGTCAATCACTGTCAATGGGCGTGAATTAAGATACAAATATGACATCATAATTTTATGCCACATAATTTTATGATTCATTGTATGAATAAATGTCAAATTGTGAAGACATTAATGCTGCCTTTATTTACTGTGTCCTTTTTAACATGAGTTCATAATTTTAACAAAAAACTCATTATTATGACAACAAAATTATTAGTGCAATAACTGGATGGGATAGAAGACATTATATATTTTTATATTGATTTGTTTCTATACCAAGTGATTAATTGTGAATCATCGCAAAGACCTTGTGAGATGGTCTCTATTTTTTTTTTTTGTACTTTTTGTTGTTGCCAAGCCTTAGTAAAAAAATATTTTGGGCAAGTAGTGAGTTAACCAGAATTGAATGAGTTTTCCGCTCACCTTGTTTGGTTTGACAGCTCTTTGAAGGTTTTCAATCCACTTGTCCCTCTCCGAAGCGGAACGGCAGGCAAAACATTTTGTCCCTGAATTAGTTGTGACCTAAAGATAGAAAAAGAAGATCTTAGTACATCAAGAACGGGTGCCAAAATTGCAGTCCGGGTGCCAGATCCGGCTTGCCACATTACTTTGCATGCCCAGTGTAAAGAAATGTCAATATAAATTATATCAATTAGATTGCTTTGCATGTACAGTAATCCCTCGAATATCACGGTTAATGTAGACCAGACATGGCCACGATAATCGAAAAATAGCAAAGTAGGGTCACTCCTATTATAACTACTTTTTTTTCTTCTTCAATGCTGAGTGGCTTTTGCATAAGAGTTTCAGCATGGATTTTCACATTTTTATGAACTTTAAAATTCATTTTTTAGATAATTAGGCAGAAAAAAATGCAAAATAGTGAATTCACAAAAAGTGAAGACGCGAGAGATTACTGTATACCAACATGCTAAAATTCCAAAATGATTTTGACTATTATAAAGGGAATAAAAACGAGAAAGTAATGAACCATACATGAAAACTGACCCAAAAAAACCCTAATTTGTACATACCTCAAAGCAATACTCTTGTCCTAAAATGCTAGAATGGACGGGTTTAATGACGGCATCTTCGTCCAGCACCAAGTCCAAAGCCTCGGCGGCGCTACTGGGAGAAAGCAGCGACTCGTGGGAGTGGGATTCTTTGAAACTCTGCATCAAGCGTGTCCTTGTGGGATCCAGATAATACAACAACAACCACAAAAAAACACACACACACACACACACACAATGTGTTCATTTTCACACTTCCAAGTATGTAACTGTCAACATCCTGAAATAAACGTATCCAGGAAGACTTTGATTGGATACACACGTGAGTCACGATGACTCGGGGAGCCCTTACGCATCACACCTGACAATCTAAATATATTTTTAGAGATGATCCTTTCATAATGAGTTTTGGGGGCGGCGGCGGCGGCGGCGGCAGTGAGGAGGAAGAATGCTCGCTGGCTTTTCATTTCTTGTTGTTTGCGCTTTGGCCGCGTCTGCGTCATTCGTTAGCAGGAGTCGCGACGGCGAGGAAAAATGTAGGAGTCAAAATTTAGGTCCTTTTCGGAAATGTAGGAGTCAAATTTAGTGCGTTTTCAGGAAATGTAGGAGTCAAAATTCAGTTTGTTTTCGGAAATGTAGGAGTCAAAATTCAGTTTTGTTTTCCACTTTTAAAAAGGTTTCAAGGCCAAGAAGCGCCATTGAATTAAAAAAGCATTATTGTGTGGGCATTAAAATAATTTCCTGCGCTATTTGAGCATCTAAAAACGAAGGAATTGTGATGAGAAGTCAAATAAAGACATGAAGACACTTTTGCATTCAAATGTCAATCAGAAGATGCAATTTGGAAAGATTTTATGGTAAAAAAAATGACTAAAAAGAGCTTGGCATGCCCCATTTTGAGCAGCTGCGAGAGCGCCAAGTTGGACGTCGGATCCGACGGGAGAATTAAGCGTGTGTGGGCAGAAGGGGAAGCCGGCTGTGAAGGCAGCTGTCGGGCAGCGGTACCAAGCCGGCCCAGGCCAGGAAACCAAGGTGACTGACCATCCCCTCTGACCTCTACCACCTTCTACCTACACTATATTTTCCTTTTTCATTTCAAGACGCACATTAGTTAAGCTTTCTTTGCCCTGAAAATGTCGACGTTCTTCCTCTAGTGGCTAGTGTCAGCAGTATAGCTCTACTTTCTTCATCTTCACTTCCTGTACGTGTCGTGACTGAATTGTGTTAGTACAGCAGAAAATTTCTGACAACAACGCAGGCCAGATTCCCCCCCGAGAGGTGACCCCACTTTAGAATGCAAAAACAAGAAGAAGCAAGCCGCAGGAAAAGTATACTTGGATTATTTTGTTTTGCATCCAACAACAATATGCAAAATGACATTTTTTATGTGATTGACAGCAATCTAATTCACTCGTCTTATTTTCTTTGCAGATTTTTTTGCTGATTTTTTTGCTGATTTTTTTGCTGATTTTTTTGCTGATTTTTTGCTGATTTTTTTTGCTGATTTTATTTGCTGATTTTTTTTGCTGATTTTCTTTGCTGATTTTTTGCTAATTTTCTTTGCTAAATTTCTTTTTTAAACTTTTTTTTCATGTTCAATGTTAAAATTAAATAAAACAAGATTGAATGGACTATTAAGTCATTTTTGATTATTGCTCCTCTAACCACAACACATACTCTAATTTTCCTCAAATAACATTAGAAACAAAAGTATTAAAATCCAAACTAGTTTACCGACCTCTCTTGATCGGCACTCCGAAACCGAGGCAGAATCATCTGTCGAAAACTGCTGGTCCGATCCAGTTTGGGTTGACTTTTAGCTCTCTTGATGGAGCCCTTCAATCTCCGATTAAGGAAACTCTAAACATAAAAAAAAAACATTATGGAAAAACCCAACCATAAACCATAACAGTACCGTTACCTAAATATATCTTTATCAACTTACCGGCTGTCTGAAGGACTGCGGAGTGGCATTGGGGGGCGTTTCCATACTTGACTGTCGCACAGAGGCAAAACTTGCCCTCCGTGATTGGTCTAAATGGGAAAATACAATCATTTTAACAGAAAAAAAAACCAATAATTGACTGTCAACATGCCCTTAAAACTGCCAATAAACAAAGACAAACAACCACAGTGACAAAGTCAGCTTTTACTAAATACATATAACATGCATGTACGCAAAAGTGAGCCATTTTCAACCCAAAGTATCATCGTATGCTTTCTTCTATTAAATTTTAACCTTTTTTTCCTTAACTGTAAGCAAAAGACACACACACACACACACACACGAACACGATTTCCTCCCAAGGCCCGCAAACGGGCTGCTCGCCAGGTTCTATTCTGAAAGCCGGGATAATTGTTTGGTCTCCATGGTAACGGCCAGTTTGCGTTTCAAGCGCTCAAGGTGGCGGCACGGTACAAAATAAAAAAAATAAAAGAAAAAGGCGGGCGAAATGAGCTCTTTCTTGGGTGCCGGAGCACCTGACGGAGTGATGTGACGACGTATAGCACGTGTTTGCGTACGAGTGTGTGTGTGTGTGTGTGTGCACATTTTTGCGTGTGTGTTGACTCTCTCCATTTGGGATGTAAATTGTTGGCTGTGTGGGCGGTTCCAGCCTCCAGCTAGCTGCGCTACGGAGGAAGAAGACTGCAGAGTGGGTGTTAAGAAGCATACTCGCCACTTATCATGCGACCCTCTATGAAAACAGCCTTTTTAAATTCAATCAGAGTTGAATGAAATTGCGAGATTTTTTTTTTTTACTGGCAGAGTGTTTTGCAAAACATTGGGGGAGTATTTGGAAGAAAGAAAATTAATAAGTCAAATCCACAAGCTTGGAATATTTATGAGGAGTCTGTACTGATTCATTCGCTCGAGTATGACGATGATGGACATGTTTTTTGGGGTTAAAGAATGGAAGGGTGGTAAAAGTGGAGTTTTTTTTAAAATGGAGGTCATGATTGGGTATTTTTGCGCCCCATTTTGCTCATTTTTTTTCCCCAATTTGAACAAAACTGTCCAATATTTAAAGCAAGATGGTTATTAGTGGTATTAGTAGTTTTATGCTCTTTTTATGTATATATATTACATGTTTTAATTATACCTCAGATTTTTTTGGACAGTTAAAGACAGCAAATCCATTTCACATGAATTGAATATCAATCATCGTCAAAAACAGCCAATGAGCCAATGAATACTTCAAAAAATATTTAAAAACCTGTCTAGGTACTACTTTAAACGGAGGAAAAAAAATACAGGGAAATAATACCTAGTTAACAATTGATACTGAAACAGATTAAGTGAACTATAGAAATCTGTGAATCTTAATTAAAAACAACACCACCATCAAGCCTAATGACCTCAAGTCAGTCAACATGGTACAATTCCTACACAAACTGAGGAATATCCATGGCAATTGCCCAAAAAGTACTACGAATCTGCGTACAATCAGCCTGATTTAGTCTGAAAAGGTAGTTCAAGGAGTCCGACTTACTCATTTGGAGCGAGCCGCCAAGACGATCCGCCGGCGTGACGGCGTTGAGAGCAAAAAATAAATAAATAAAGCTCAGCCATCAACTTGACGCCTCTTTGACAAGCTCCCGGCGTCGCCCCGGGAGGTTTTTCAGGCCGAGCGCGGGAGACCGAGTACGTGTGGTGGGGAAAAACCCCAAATGAACCCCGACGTGTCAAACGCTGGCAGCAGTTACTTCTTGACCACCTCCAATTCAGCATATGTAGAAAAGTGACCTTGAAATATCCCACTTTCCATCATTTGGACAACACCCAAAAAACAGCAGCTCTGCTGTTACCACGGCAACTCCAACATTAGCTACTATAAAAGCATTTGAACCAGCCAGGACACCTCAAAAACCTCCAAAAAAATTATCATTCTGATTATGTATTCAAATCCCCTTCCTATTTGTAGTAAAGCTGTGGCTTTAAAGAGTTTAAAGTTGTATTTGAAGGATTATACGGGACCAAAAAAAAAGTATATTAGTATGAAGTATGTTTCAAGTAGAGGAGTACATGTAGAAATAATGACAACAAAATTAGCAATATTTCAAAAAAATAAACATTTAACAAGAATAAAGCTAAAGTATGACCTGATTAACTTAGTGGCTGCAATTTAGGGCACTAAATTAAATAATAAATGCCAATAGTAATATTATGACACTGTTCATAACAAACAAACAAAAAGACTATTTTATGGCCTTTAAAAATAAAAGAGTCAAAATATTATCTATTATATAATAGAATCAAATCATCATTTGTTCTATGTTAGGACCAAACATTGCAAACATGAAATAAAAGTCGCCAATTTTTTTTATACTACAAATTAAAGTACTTCATATTAAAGAAAAGCCTGCATCAGCAATGACAAATTCCCATTTAACGAAAGCCTAACCTGAGCTCACAGTAGGACGATTTATGCAAATTGGGCAACGAAAGACAAGTGACACTTGTGACTGCCGCTATTTTTAGCGCCTCAAGCTGCAATCAAGTATCAAAAAAATATATTTAAAAAAAACAAGCAAGAGTAGAAGGGTGGAAAAGAAAATCAGGAAGTACTTTAGGATCGGAACAGCAGAGGTGGGGTGAGGGAGTGCAATGTGGGGGCGTCAGGAAGCTAAAGAAGCTCATCAGCCATTGGCTCCCTCCCATGTGGACTCTAAGGTGAGGTTGAACTTCACCTCAAAAGAACTGACCACTATCGACCAGGTAAGCGTTATCGGTTGTTGTTTATTGGACGATTGTGGCCTGGTTGACATGGCAACGTGTCTTTTCTTTATTTGTTAAAAGGGTATTCTGGCAAAAAGCAGTATGAATGAATAAGTTGACTAACTATGAGGCTGTTAAACTATGAAAATATGTAGAAATTGTATATCCCAACACAAAAAGGTAATAAGACCAAAACAAGAAGACAGAAAAACAGACCAACACTACACGTTAGCAAACGACAAACCTCCTTTAGGGGAGGCAACGTGAAGCACGACAGAGGACCAAGTACATAATGGCAGATTGGATTTGCGCACTCACTTGGGGTTAAAACGCCGGATCCGCCACAGCACACTTCCACTTGACCGCCTAACCCAAACTGACCCTGATGCGGCAGCCACGACTTTGACGGCGCGTCCATGCAGCTACAAGGCACAAATACATGCGAAAATCATGTTCTGGTCATCTAGCTTGACTCTCTTGATACTACCCCCACCCCAACCCTCAATAGTTGCCCTTTTGTGACCAAAAGGTCACCATTGCAGCTGTTCAACTTCAAGCTGCTCTTGTGATGAATTGATAGGATTTTTTGGGGGGGGGGGGGGGGCATTTGGCATGTGCAAGGTGGTAATCAGCCAAGTACTGTGTGTTTTAATACATTAAAAATATTGGTTAAAAATAGATTGGCTCTTGTCTTTCTTACCTGCAAGCTAAAAAAAATACTATTGTCATCTTTTAAATTGCAACTTATATTTTGTTCTTGTAAAATTGGTACTTTTTCTTTAAATAACTGTAAATTATATTCTGAAACATTCACGCTATTTAAGGACTTTCCAGAAATTGCTAACATTTATTCATAGCATTTCAGTTTATTTTTGAGTAAACATTAAAAAAATAATTTCATAATATTGTGTGAGATTATTGAATTGAAAATACAAACGTTCATAACTGCGTGTTCACGTTGTTATATTACAAGCATTAGTAGAATTTAAACTATGTACTTAAAAAAATATTAAAGTATATTTATAATAATGCTATGCTAAGGGGCAAGCGCTAATGCTTTAATAGTACTAAATATTTATTTACACACAACACTTATTTTCGCTCACTGAAGTAATTTTCTGATATTCACCATTTTAAAAATAGGTCGATATGCCGGCTACTGATTGGATGTAAAAGATGCGTGCTAGCTAGTAGACATTTTCTCAAATAGTACTCAGCAGAACGCATTGAAACCCTCTCAAATTAAAAACACTGAAATGATTTTAGAACACGGCACTCTCAAGTCAAGAGTAGCAAATTCAGAGCATTTCTGGCATGCATTATTCAAAGAACAAAACGAACCTACGGGTATCAAAGCTACTAGAGAGAAATTAAACAAATGTTTGGCTTGGTTAAAAATGTACGCCCTCCTATTGCAATTCCAAGTGGTTGCTGGGAAACCAGCAGATGAAACATGGACAATATTAACCACAAATCCAAAAACTATTAATTTTCATGTTTCAATCCCATAGCCAATGAGTTTATATATCTCCAATTTGTAACACAGTACATAAACATCTTGTTCGCATAAAATATTAGAATTATGATGACTACAATATGCTAGTAGGATTTGAGTATGATGTACTATTTTGCAGTGCTATATTAGCATGACAGCTACGTACGTACCCCCAAATTATCAAGTACAAATATGTCAAAATATTCTGTATTTCGCCAAACGTGCTGTCAGCATCAATCACAAATGTGAGAATACTTGACACAATGCAAGGGGTCCCTAATATTGACCCCGCTATTGACCTCCATCATGTACTGTCACCAAATGTGTATTATATTGATGTCACTTACCCAAAAATGAAGGGGGGTTGATTCCCGGCAAAGAAACGTTGATGGCTCAGTCACATCCGAGGATGCGGACTTTCTGGACCGGTTGACAGGTTGCCACGGCGACAGAGGCGAGGTTAAGAATCACACCTGAGCGGCCCCCTGGAGTGACCCTTCACTCATCCCCTGCAAGTGGGTGTGTACAGGCCCTTGGTCAGGTATTTTAATCGGAAATGTGTGTGTCGGAAAGCCAGTTACCTCTCTTCTTCTTCTTTCTCTCCTCCAACTGTAGTAGGGACCACCAGGGGAAGCTGGGATGTTGCACACTCTCTTTGGAGCCTTCTGGCTGTGGTCATGATGCGTTCACGTTCCTGGAATCATTGGCAAGTCCAGCGTTCAAAGATACACCTTTAACCCTCACAGACGTCAATCGCCGTGCAAAAAAAGGTAAACATCCACATTTGCGCGTCATTTTTTGTTGTTGATGACCATCGATTCGGTTTCCGTTTTCGACTAAACTCTTTGGCGAAGAAAATCCATCTTAAGATCCAGGAACTCGGTACCGAAGCAGCGTGTCTTTCCGCAGCACGATTGCGATTAGAGGCAGCTGCGGGAGGAGAGAAAAGACGCTCGTTCAATGGATGCGCCTCTCCCAGGGGGGCGGAGATAGCGAGTGAGATAGACAGAGCCGGAGGGTTGGGGGACGAGGAAGCCCCGCCTACGAGGAGCGAGAGGGCCCCGCCTCGACCCGTGAGCGCTCTACTCCTGCTGGAGGAACCCCATCGTGCCGTTTAATTGGAATGAGATTGGAAGTGTGCGATAGAGCTCAAATGACACCCACAGTGAGATTAATCTCACACGCTGGTGAGGAAATCACTTGTTCAGTCGCTGCCATCCTCCCCGTTCAAATGGATTGGGCATCTACAAGGGAGAAAGTGGTTGAAACGGTTGAATCAGTTAGACATTTTAACTCATTGAGTGCCACTGAGCAAAGTAGACCAATTGTTTGAGTTGAGAATTAGCTCAATCAATTATTGTTGTATATACAACAATGCCTTGTAAAAGAATCCCATTAGGCTAAAATATGTGGTTTCGAAAATCATACAAAATTGGTACTGCAGCATTAAAAGAACCTGCGTGGATTTTGTAGTGACAAATATTTGCAATTGTGCCCACTAGATGCTGCTAAGGTGCCTGTCTTTTTTAAACCTGGATTTTTTTAAATAAATCACTTACCTGTTTTCTTTATGAATCACTTTTTACAGGAAAACAAGCATCTATTACAAACTACTGTGTATATAATACCAAATATAAACAACTATTTTGCATGATATGCTATGTCTATTTCCATCAATGGCACTTAGAAATCTATCCTTCTTACACTCCTACCAAATGTGAAAATTTGTCAAAAAAATACTGTCAGTATTTGTTTTATATCAATGTTAAATCCCCGCTAATAAATGTCCCCATTGACTTTCGAATAAAACATGACATACCTAGTATGGATGTCATTTTTATAAATATAGTGACTTTGCTCACCTTCTACACACACACATCGCCATGGAAACTGATAACGGAATAGCTTTTCTGCAACAAAAAAAAAAAAATGTACAAGAACAAGCACTTGGATGATGGGCAAGGGAGTATTTTTAGAAGAGGACAACAACACAACCCACGACTTTCATCAACTTTTAAAACACACATGTATGAAGAAACGCCATTGGTGTGGTTGATCAGCATGATTTAGACTGCGAGCCTTCACTCACACACATCGCCATGGAAACTGATAAAAGAATAGCTTGGCTGCCATGCATGAACAGCATGGGGGGGCTACAGTTGAGAGGACATGAAAAGCTGGGGATAGAAAACGTGCGTAAAAAGATCATTTTAAGTGGCGTACAAAAGGCACATTTGATGGATTCCGCGTGCTTGTCAAAGTAACTATTGTACCCAAAGTGAATTTAGCGACTGGGTTTAGAAGGGTTGTGAGGGAGAGAGATCAAGAAGGGATGGCGGGGTGTACGAGGGAAGAGAGTACACCACCTACACTCCATCTCCATGGCAACTGCCACACTAGAACGAGAAGGCATAACGCCGTTGTGCCAAGTGTTTACTTGGATGGTTGAGGTGAAATGTAATACAATCTAATGTGGTGGGAATTGGAAAATAAGGCAGTGATGGAAAGGTCTGTTGGTGAAAAAAATGTTGAGTCATGAAACCATTAAGTTACCAAAAAAAAAAAAAACTCCTCAATGGACAAATGTCAATTTTGGGCAATGGCAATTGGAAAAAGTCAATTTCTTCTGTGATCGTTTTCCATTCATTTTCATGTTGCACCACAGCACAGCGTGATGATGATGATGATGATGATGATAATTGCGCCGGCGCGGCACTGTCAAAACACAACTAATCAATTAGACAAGCAGGGCGAAAGATTTCTTTTTTTTTTGTTCTGTCACTATGATTTGATGCTCTTTATAATCACCGTCATAATCACTTGAGATGAGGGCCGGTCGGCTTGCTTTCTTTCAGTGGTGTCATGGGCAAATTTAATGATGGACTGGTGGGTTGCTGCACAGTCGTATGGAGGACTCGGTACACGGCCTTGAGGGGAGCCAGTGAGGGTAGTGTGCCAACTAAAGTTTTATTTATGGTAAGAAGGTCATACTTCCACAGTACAAAAGGGCAGTTCATTGAAAGAAAACCAAAACGATAAGAGTGGAAGAGAATCTCCAAAGAATATAATCCACTCAATATGGATTTGTCTTCCTGAAATCCGGAAATTAATTTCCGAAATGAATCTTCTGCCCGACCATGAGTACAATTGTTCAGTTTTGATGGATTTAGCATCCCAGAAATGAAGGAAATAGCATTCCCATTCACGTAGCTAGTGTGCTCTGCTTGGCCGCCGTCCTATGGCGTGCACCTCTGGAGGCCACGCCCCTTCCCGACATCCCTCCCGACATGTTGGGGAAGCCGTGAATGGCTACATACTTACGGTAGGCTTCGCGGATGATTCGGAAGGCTCTTGCGTTGGCGTATGGGATGTCGGTGACGGGGTCCCGGTACAACGCCGTCTTGTGCGTGACGGGGCAGATTTCCTGCACAGGGACCTGGGGCGTCGCCTGAGCCCCAATCGGGAAGGCAGAGTCAAACGCCTCGTCGTCACTAAACGTGACGAAGGTGCGGGAGCAGAGGCTGCCGGCCGGTTGCTGGGTTTGAGACGACGGCGCGGCCTGGCTCGCCGTTGGGGGGACGTCCTGGTCCAACCTTGGGGAAATCACAAAGCCCCCTTAAATTACATCACTATTTTTGTAGTATGGAATAGGATTAGTTGCTCAAAAGATTTCAAATAAAATAATTTGCAGCGAGGAGATTACACAAAGGGATTACAGAGGTCAGAGGTCAAAAACGTACCCTTCTACGTCGACGTTTTCCTCTTTTAGAAGCGATGACGAGACAATCGGCATCAGGACGGAGTGGTAGCGGATGGTCGGGCCTTCGAATTTACGCTTTTTGTGGACTTGTTTCTTCTTGTCTGCTTCTAGCCGCTCGTAGTTTTCTACAAGTGGAATAAAATGGGGTTAAATACAGTGTGTGAATCAGAAAATAGGAAGATGAATTAAAAAAAAGTATTTATACCCAGTGACCGAATGTTTAGTTCTGCAGTGATCTTAGCCTCGGCTAGAAGTTCCTCTTGGGTAAGGGGTCGGTCGCGGTGAGCCCCCCGACGACGTCGAGGTGCGTCCTGGCGCTCCTGCAGGCGGAGATTTGTTTTACGGGTGTGCTCGCTGGTGGATTGTCGCACTGACTTGCGGGCTGCAACAGAGATAACAAATGGTTGTCATCTTTTTGGTGTTGAGGTGAGATATTCTGTCACAAACGTACCTCCACTGTCTTGAAATTCTTGTGGAATCCTCCGCTTGAGCTCCGCTTTGGGTTTCTTCTCAGTCTTTTTTGTTTCCTCGGTGGGTCTTTTGGGCTTCGGCTTAGGCTTGGCTACTTTCACAGGCTCCTTTAAACAAACGTGTATCGAAGAGTCAATAAACAGTACTCTAAAATACATGGCTCATTTTTTTGACAACCTTATATGCTTTAGTCACAACACGACTCTTCCTTCGAGGGGCATCGTCCTCCTGGGCACTGTCTGGCTCATCTCCTTCGTCGATGTCAAAATCGCTGTCCACTTCGTCCTCCGTGTCTGAATGATCTTCATTATACTCGTCATCTCCCGATTCCTAAAATTATAGATTGAAATATGACATTTTATTGTGAAAATACACTCTAAAGTAGGCATTTGTTCTTAATGTGTCCCGCCGTATAAACCAATAGTACACAGCAATAGTGTCATTGTTGACATCCACTATTATACTAGATCACAAACGAGCACTTACATCGTTAAATCCGCCGTAAGTTGTCTTATAGAATTCGTCCTCTTCCTCGGCGTCGAGCAATTTGGACATGCGATTCCCTGCCGTTTTTCGGGGCTCGCGATGAACCGCTAAATTTGTTTTATTCATGATTTGCCAGGAAACGATGGCTAAGATAGCCCCCCCGATTGTCTTCTTTAGCGGGGTAGGCCAAGCGCCAAACGTATTTCTTTGCAAATTTACTCACGTTTTTAAGTGCTAAACTATCGCCTCGTATGGATGGGGAAGCAAATATATACAAGGAAGTGCATCGGAGCTGTTTGGAGAGAGATAATACATGCAAAAGGGTAATACTCGCTTGTAGCTGCGTGCTAACCGTAGCCACCGTTCTATTCAAAATTGTCACTTGTCTTCCGGTTGAGGTGAGTACTTCCGGTATAAAAAAAACTGCCTTCAAAATACAGCAAAACTACGCAAAATGAAATAATTTTGTAAACATGTCAATTTCTAAACAAATAATAACTGATTCAAAATTCTTAATGATTTTATGTCTTGGGGGTGGATCTAAATAATTTTTAAATACCTGACATAATAAGTCAGGGAAGGCAAGTTTATAATGAATGATTACTTTTTTATTTAAGTTTTCATGTCATAACATGAAACAACTTTAAAAAAAAACTCAAATAAATTATCTAAATCAAAATAAAAAAACATTAAAATTAACATTGTAAAGTATTATCAATGTCAGCTGGGATAGGCTCCAGCACCCCCGCGACCCTAATAAGAATAATGTGGTTCAGAAAACGAGATGAGAGAAGTATTTTTAAATAGAACAACCTACATGCACTAGTATTTTGATTTTTGATGTTTGCATTGATAAAATAGTTAAAATGTTTGAACTCCCTAATAATAATAATACTTACGTATTTTGTTACACAGTACTCAAACACAAAAAGTAATAGTCTATTCTCCATGCGTTGTTCTTAGTTGAATACTCAGGGTACTTTGCATGCATGCAGGGTACTTTGAGTATATGCTTCAAAATGGACCTCTAAAAAAACTACCAGATTCTCAGAATTGAATATGTATTTACATAAGTTTCATGGTAAACTTGCTGGTCTCCACGTAGTTGCCCGTGCCGCCATTACTACTGCTGGCGGCGGTCCTGGGCACATACGCAATATTAGCCGTGTGCTTAATCTGCCCTTTGCTTTTACTCCAGAATAACATGGCCAGGAAACAAATGCTGACAGAACTGAAAAATGACAGAAAACCGATGGACGCGGCGATGAACAGCGTCTTGACGTCAAATAACGGCTCGCGTGAGCCAACTGTGGAAGGCGGCGAGGCGGCGAGCCAGCTTTTCAGGTGAAAGGGCTTGTTGCCGGCCGGGGCCCGGACGCGGAGCTCCACGGGCCATGTGTCGCTCCCCGCCGCGTTGGACGCCACGCAGCGGTAAGTACCGGCGTCCTGCGGCTGGGCGTAACGGACCTCCAGCGTTCCGTTGGCGAGCGCCCGGACCCTGCCGATGTCCGTCAACGCCGTTCGCTTCGGATTAAGCCAGGTGACAGATGGCGAGGGCCGGCCTTCCGCATTGCAGTGCAACACCGCGGCGTGGCCCTGGTCCACCCTGGCCACGTTGGCTTGGCGCAGTCCGATGCGAGGGGACTGGCACGTGAGCATTTCCGCCATTTTGAGGAAATCCCAACGACCCGGCGAGCCGCACGTCGGCGGGTTCTCGCCGAAGTCTAGCGTCAAACGACGGCGTGCCAACCACAGCAGGCGGCAGTCGCAAGATAACGGGTTCTTGTCCAGTCTTAGACGTCGAAGACCGTCGGGCGAGTGGAAGACGCCCTCCTCCAGGGTGGCGAGGACGTTTCCGGAAACGTCGAGGAGGCCGAGACGCGCCAAACCCTTAAACGCCGCCGTTTCGATGCGGTGTAACCGTCCCCCGACCAGGTGGAACTCTTCAAGTCTGAGCAATTCCATCAGGTGGTTGCGTTGGATGCAGTCGATGGGGTTGTAGGACAAGTCTAGGCAGACTAGGTAGACCAGGTGGTTTAAAGCCGGGTACGGGATTTCGCTGAGGTTGCAGCTTCTGATCGCGAGGGATGTAAGATTGAGGCCGACTAAACTGTTAGCAGACATTGTCTCCAGTCTCGGCCAATCGGACACCACCAGTTCTTTCAGGCGCCCTAAGCCCAGGAAAGCATAGTCTGACATGGTGGTGGAATCAAGCCGGTTCAGGTGTAAAGCTAGCAACCTGCCCAGAGACGCAAAGGCCTCAGTGGGAACTGATGTGAGATTGCGGGTGTCCAAGTGGAGTTGGCGCAGGTCGGTCAAACCCGCAAAGGCCCCGCGAGAGACGAAGACCACGTCGTTTCGTAACGCGTTGAGAACGCGTAGGTCAGCCAGGTTTCGGAAGGTGAAATCCAGAAAGCCCAGGATCTCGTTGTCGCTCACGTCGAGCAGTCGGAGTCTCGACAGTTCGGCGAAAGTCCCGACTGGGATCACCTTGAGGCGGTTGCGAGCCAAGCGGAGACTGAGCAAGTTCCGCAGGCCCAAGAAGACGTCGGCGTCCACGTATGCTAAGACGTTGTCGCTCAGATCCAAGTCCTCCAGTAGTGTAAAAGCCATGAATTGCTGGTGGGTCAAAGTCTTGATGGCATTGTGGCTCAGGTTGAGCTTGGTCAAGTTCTGGGGGAGGTGCTCCGGCACGGCGGTAAGTCGGGCGCCGGAGCAGTCCACGGCGGACTTGGACGGGTCGCAGCGGCAGGGGTCCAGACACGACTCTGGCGCTTGTGACGTCATGGTCAATCCGGCCGCCAAAACGCAGAGAGCCCCCCAACACGGTGGGGGATAGCAGCCCGCCTGCATGGGAGACAGCTGGGGAATAAAAGTCATCAATAAACATGTAATATTCAAGTTTTTGGGAATATTTTTGGGGTAACTTGCTTTTAATAAAGGGGTATTTTGGCTTCATATTGGTTTATTAAACAATACAAAATGAATACTTTGACAAATAAGTTCATATTTTTCAAAAAGATGTTTAGTTTAAAAAAGCCAGTCAACAAATGAGCATTCATCTTTTGAAATTTGATTCATTTTTTAATACAGGGGGACTCAAATATGTTTTTCACTACAACTACCATGGAAAATATTATTTTAAAATCTTAAAATATGTAATTTATAAGGTATTAAAAACCAAAACATGCCAAAAATGACAGCATTTAAACACAAATTTACGTCAATACAAATGTGACCCACTTTGTGATATTTCAGCCAACCAAAAAGTACTAAACAATATTTTCAAGGATAAAGCAAAGCAAAATGAAGACACGGGCACTCACCAGTGCTTGAGTGCAGATTCCCTTTCACTACGATGACTCCATCTCCGACGCCTTGTTGCTGCGAGAAAGACAAAAAAAGACATTTGTAGATGACAATTCCTTGAGAATCAGAACAAAGTATTCAAATGCATTGAAGAAAGAGGAAAAAACACCTCGTGATCATTCTGAAATGAAGCGGCATCCTCGTGGCAACAACAACATCCAAGAGGAGGAGAACCTGGCTGGACCCAAGAAGCATGCTGGGGATTATATGGACTGCCTGATGGCCGCTGTCCAAGTTGCAACGTAGACTACACGTAAGGCAGGCAGGCAGAAATCACACAAACTAGGAGCATGTCTTTTTTTTAACAATATATACATTTTACCAAATACTGAAGACTGATTTTCCCATATACATATATACAATGACCAGAACGGATGTCTATGAGGTTCAGTTAAATTGCTTACCATTATTTTTTGGGGTTGATTCAGATAAATTGACATATTTGAATAAATACTTATATATCAATACTTATTAATGTTGTTGTTCTGTCATTTCACTGAAAAGAGTTCATTCAAGGACAACTGAAGCAAAACACACATTTCACCACTGGGAGGAGCTTTAGGTCAATATAAACAGAATGTAAAGGAACTATTACTACTAAACTAAACCTTAATAAGACTCAGAATTCCCTTTTTTGTGTGTGCTCTACCAAAAACAAAATAAAAGAATAATCACTTAAGTAAAAAAAATATAAGTGACAATGTTGACAGAAAAATATGATGTGTATAGGGTTTTTTAACGCTGGAAAATACACTTTTAGGTCGACAAAATCGGTCAAAAAGTTTTTTGATGTCATTTTATATAATAACTCTTTGCTCTAAGCTTTGTAAAAATGCCTCATGTAATAATGACCTGACATTTTCTACATATTTGATGGAAGGGAACCTTTTACTGAACTTTTCAAGCAATTTTTAATGCATAAAATCAACCCTCCTAGTCAAAGTGGACGTCTAGCGCCATCATACCAAATAAGCCAACTTTTTTTATCCATAAATAAAGTGACCCAACCCACATGAGATCTACTTAACATGAATATAACCTGAGAACCAAACCAAGTTTAACACCACTAGTATACACATTTTTAGTGTTTTATGTGTTAAATACACTTGTTATATTCCACATATTTGATGGCCCGTTTCCAAAACAATTTGCTTTTTCCACTAATAACACTTTTTTCACGATTAAGCAAAACCTTGTGGATGTTAAACGTTCTTTCTTGACTAGCAACCCTTGTCCCCTTCCCACTGGTCAGCCCTACTTTTCTTTCTGCGCCTGATGTTCCATTACAGGAATAAAAGCATGACGGCTAATCCACTTATGTGTTCCCTGGACAAAACACACACACACAAAATAAAATACAAATTCCTCTATGCTGCATATGGACTGCAGGCTACATAAATACACCGTTTCTTTGTAACATACCCACACACACACACACACACTTTTGTAATCTCCCAAGACAATTTCCTATGCAGTGCAAATATGGAGAAATTGAAAAGGTTGTCCTGATGTTAAGTAAGACATTGGTGAGATATAATTGTGATGTCTTCCAAGCTCACCTTGTTTGATTTTTTTGTTTCATCATTTTTAAACAGAAAAGTCATTTAAATTCCATTTTGTGAGGATAAACATTGAAAGACAAGGGGAAAAATAACTCTCCACTCTTATTGTTTTTTTTGTGTCTTACAACCCCTCTATCATTTTTTAAATTACATTTTAATATTTCTTAATACATTCCTTTTTACTTGACTTTGTACTTTATACTTTTTACTTTAGTGATGAGTGATGACTATGTTAATATTTTTGGCCTTTTTTTCTGTTTATGTTTCATATGTACTGTTAACGGATGCACTTTTTTATATGTATCCTATCTTCTGCTGACCCGGCCCATCTGTCAAATTTTTACAGTCAATGTGGCCCCAATGTGTAATTGGACGTCTATGGTCGTCGACGGAAAACGATGAGTGAAGAAGGCTTGAAAAATCCCCCATGCACACACACACACACACACACACACATACACTTTGGTCAAATGTTAATGATTTACTAATTCCCAGCGTTAAATCTCTGGGCGTTAAAATTCCTCAAGCTTGCAAACGTGGAGAGAGGATAAATGGATGGGGGATGAGAGGGAATTAAAAATGGAAGAAAAAAACAGCACTTCACTTTAAAATAATAACCATGTCATGGTCTGATTGCTTTGTTTTTGTCCTATATTTAACTCAGTGGACTGGGAAATGAAAAGAAAGAGAGGGGCTAGCCACAAGGAAAAAAAAAAGTCAAGATGAAGGAAGGAGGAGTGATGTATACATTGGAATAAATGCAGTACATCATTGGATATATGGAAATATGACATATGAAATATTGAGGACATTTGAAATCAGGAACAATATACAGGTTGTTGTTTTCTTATTTTAAGAGATTTTCAATTGGAAACTAATAGTGTAAAATCTATTTTAGGATGAAATAATCAGTTAAAATACTATATAATATTTCCTCTTTTCAGAGAAGACGTCTTAACATTTTATTTTGAAGTAACACAAAGCACCAAATATGATGTGACCTTATAAAATTAGCATTATTATGATGATGTTTAGTCCTCGGCATGTAAATCAAACCTTTAATCAGATCTTTTTCGGCTCAATTAATCAAGGAAAATAATGAATGCAACATCCTGTTGGGATGAAAACACCCCATGTGTGTGTGTATGTGTGTGTATATATGTGTGTATGTGTGTGTGTGGCCCATAAACATAAGTGTATAAGAAAGTCCAGGTGGCCAGATAATTAAAACATGTTTCTCCTACTTGATTTTTCACCAAAATTTAAACGCTAACATCTGCTTCTGTGTGAGGTGTGTATTGTACTTGGCTCTTGTGTGTGTAGTTGTGTACGTGTAATTAATCCTTCTCTTGTTCTTAGTGGAACGCCGCCGTCGTCGGCGTCATCACAAAGAAGACATTTTTTTAATCAAAGGTCATTAAAGCTGAATGTCAGGAAATTAATATTGTTGAGTGTATGAATAGATTAAAAATATATATTATTATGGTGCTTGGACTGTTTTTTTTAAAATAGTTTCTAGTGACAAAGTGTCTTCAATACAGCCAGTGTTGTTATTTGTATTATTTTTCTTTTTTGCACTGTTGCACATCGCCATGACAACCAAACCTGAGGAAGGCTTTGTCGAAATTGTGTGTGTTTTTATATTTCCAAATTCTAGACCAATTAGTTTTAGCTCAAGATGGAAGAGGAACGTCTCACTTCTTCTTTGTTTTTTTCTTTTTTTTTACTATTTTGACAGCTTCACCTTAAAATCATTTGCTGCATTATCCACATGAAAGCTTGTTAAAAGTTTGCTTGTGACCTCGAATATTTAAAAAGGACAAATCAATGTGGGAGGACGTCCTTTTAGGCCAATTAGCTTGTTGTAAGTCTCATATTTTGAGGGGAAATAACAATTTTAGCTTTGGTTACAGCCATTTGACTCCAAACTTTACTTTACGAGTTAACTCTTACACTGCTATTGCAAAAACAAATGCAAAAATATAATAAAAATGCAAAAAGATCATATTTCTGCTATTTTCCCACCACAAAAATATTAATTTCACCTTCCCCACAACCAAACTATACATTATTGATGTATTTTCTTTTTCTTTACGATGTTAATAACATCAACTGTTAAACAATTTGCATGTTTACCACAGTTGGCTTTCAAAACTAGGCATTAACTTCCTACTTGCTCATTGGCCCACGGGCACAAATACACACAAACATGCACACTCACACACACACACACATTTTGCCAGTTGGAAGCTGAGTGCACAGTGAAGAGGAACTCAACAAAATACCTCTGGGGTTGGCGTGTGTATAAACAATAAAAAAAAAACGTTTCCCACACAAACAAACATGAACTTTTGAACTCACGTTTCTGACACGCCTCCAAACGAGGTTTCCCACCATGGACGTCTATTGCCGTCAATGGCAGCTCCCGAATTCCTATCCACAGACAACAAAGCAAATGATCAACATACTGCAGCGTATTCCCCATATGGTGTCTCTCATGAGAGAAAATCCTGTGCTTTTTTTTCCTTCATAATGTCACTTTCGTGAGTGTATGTGTGTAACCAGTGCAGCGGTCTGGAAATAGGGGGCACATTAATCTTATTTGTCATAACCTGTCCCGCGAGACACTCGGACCCCCGCGTCCCTTTTTTTTTTTACTCACTGTAACTCGGGCCCCCTCTTGTGTGCTATCAGTATCTGCAGCGGACAGAAAGAGTGAGGCTAATTGCATGTGAGCGTTAAGACGGTGGAAGGAAGACAAAGAGCATGCTAGTGTGTGTGTTTTTGTGTATGTGTGTGTGTGTGTGTGTGTGTGTGAGGCCTTTGTTTGGACCCTCGCCACCGCTATCACACAACATAAATGACTCTCCTCTTTTTCGTGTTAGGTGTCCATCATGTGTGAGTTTAAATGTGTGAAAGGACAAAGAAAAGCACATTAAAACACCTTTTCAAATGCCACTTTACTTTTTACTGGAAATATGTATACTTGATTATAGTATATGTAATTTTTTTGCTAATGGGTTGTTTTGCCTGATGAAATGAAAAGTTTCATCATAATGACTTAAGGGTTATATTGATGTCGGAATTAGTTAGCGGAGAAAATACTGTGTTTAAATGCCACATGAATAATTATGAGCACTTGTATAGGATGATATGCAGCTAATTGCTGATTAAAAGCATTTTTTGTACTGCGCTTTTTTTGTGTTAATACTCGAAAATGCCACATTTCTGGAATGGCCAACTTACCAAAAATGACCCCAACAAGACGCCACAGCCGCCTCATCCCGCCAAGTTGACCAAAAAAAATGGCCTCCATTCCAACAAGCTCTTCTGCAACAAAAGATGTAAAGAATGCATTAAAAACAATTCATTACACGATCAAATTGACTTTGACAAGCTTCAAAATTCAAGCGTTTGAAAACCACACGCTAATTACAGTGCATTGTTTTTCCCTACACAGTGGTACTAAATAACAACAACTCCTGTGTGTAGAATACAGGACAGCTTGGGGGTTAATTAGGGAATAGTAAAGAGAACACATGTGGCACTTTAATATCCCCTCTGCATCAGAGCTCATTTCACAGACCACCCGCTTTCTTCCCGTGGAGCATAAGTGTGTGTGTTGGCGCCTATGACCAGGGTCAGGGGTGGTTCCTCTACCGCTGGTCCCAAAGGCAATATACACACACACACACATACACACACTCATACACACACTTTGGTCCAGGTGTGTATAAGGACAGGAGGTCATTTAAATGAGATGAGGTGTTTATTTCAGCCTGTGGCCCTGTCAAGGTGGAGACATCCAACATCTATCATCCTTCTGTCCACCTCTTCGTCCAATCAAATGTCTTCTGTTAAAGTCGCCACTATGGAGATTATTAGATGTACTGCCCAGATTCTATGAAATAATAACAGACCTGATGGAAAAGCTACAAGGGTTCAAGTGTTTCAGAATATAGATATCCTCCTGACTTGACTACCAGGATACAAAAAAATGTTGCATTTATTTTGAAATTCTCCAATCTTTGTGGGGTCGTTGAATGGAATACTGCAATTTTGTAGTATTGGAAAGGTCTTAATGTCCTCTATAGAGCACAAAAGTGAATGGGTTTGAGATATTTAGGTTTAAAAATTGGAACAACTAGTAGTTAGGAGGATATGTTACACAGAAAAATATTTGGCAGAATTGCATTCATTCTCCTTTTTTTGCTGCTGTGTTAAAAAAACTATTCCTGACAAAATATCTCGCCTATAAGAGTCCACAGATGCTCATTTTCCTTCAAAAATCCCCAAATTTCAAGAGCAAAAAGGGAAAAACTCCCAATTTGTATCCCCCAAAAATCCACCCATCCACACACATGCGTCGTACACACAATCATCTCTTTGCAAGTCCTGTAATTTCCCTCATTACGAGCACAATTTCCTAGCAGGGCGCCTTACAGCGTTTAGGAGATTTAGGAGCGTGGACGGGGTGCCGTTTCCAGCACCGTTTTTCCCGGCACGAACCGGTGACTGGGCAACAAAAGACCAATCTGTTAGAGCCGTAAATGAGCAGTCAGGTGTGTTCGCCTGTGTGTGTGTATGAGTGTACACGAATATCTGTGTGTGTGTGTGTGTCTCCAAGCAGTAAATGAACACTCTCTCCATCTCTCATCTATCAAAGACTTGACACCAGGAGCAGCTGTGGGGGCGCGCACACACACACACACACACACACACACACACACACGCACACACACTCCACTACTTTAGCAATTTGGGATAATTAGCCTACTATACAATGTCCGCCTGTGGTCCCCGGGGGTCCTGTGGGCGTGTGCACGTTTCAGTCAGTGTCTGGTAAGGATCAGCTGTGTTAAGCGTCCCGTGACATCTAAACTACTAATTCATTGCTACATTAACGCCATTGATTAACATAAGGCTGCACACACACACACATACACACACAATGGAAGGCACACATCTGGGGGGAATGCTGTGGCCTTTCATTTTCATTTCAAACACAAAAGATAGAAGTATTTTTTTTTCATTCCAATAGTGGACGATGATAGACTGGTAGTCGCTGTCACCTCTCCCAGTTAAATTGGATTGGACGTCTGTTGTCATATTGGGTTAAGGTGCAGAATTTGGAGTGAATGTTTTGTACGTGGGGGTTTATACACAAATCATTTTGAAAATATCTTCATATCTAGAATAGAATGTAGATCAATTGTATAGTTAATACATGGGAATTATTCCTCAAAATTCTCAGGCATTTATACCAGTGTCATTTAAATAATCAATAATAATAATGTATATGTATTTTTTGACGATTTTGACTAATGAAATGCGTTAACTTGTCTCAGTGGCACAGAAAATACATGAATTATACAGTAAATATTGGCTTGAATCTCCCGAGTTAAAGCTTTAACTTTAGTAAAATATTACTATTGCTTTTAACTCATTCGCTGCCATAACAGAAGGCCACACCCACTAGCAGATAATTCCAAGTGTACATCCTACAGCGCCAAGAGCCAGGTGTTGGATCCAAGACAGCCAAATCAAGCCCCCCACCCCCGAATCAATAACATCTTGATTGGATCTGATTGCGCTCCTCTTTGGCTGCCATGTAGTATGTAAGTTTGCCACCACCATCATCATCATCATCATCAATCCGAACACTCAACCCCCCCCCCCCCTCTCCTCGTTGTCTCCACACAATGCGACTAATCATGCAAACGGTCTCACTTTCTTGAGGGTTCCAAAGCGTTGCGCTCGATAAAGGGTTACAGAGAGACTAATTAAAAGGTGTTGTGTTTTTTTAAGGGGGTCTTTGCATTGTGATGATACTCCCCCCATAGGCATCCATTGGAAAATAATCACCAAATTATAAGTAGACGCTGATGATGGAGAGGAAGGAACATAGCTTGAAAGGATAAAGACTTCAAAATAAGACAAGGACAGAGACAAAATTGGCTTGGGTGAGAAATGGAAATAGCATAGAAAAAGTCAAGCAAGAATAGAGAGAAAGCTTCCAAGTCGGGTGATAAAGATGTCAAAGTAAGCCTTGGAAGGACAAAGATGATGATGTAAAAATAAGACAAGGATAGGGGAAAGACATTAAATATTAAAATGTAAAAGTATTTGAAAGGGAAAAGAGGTGATTGGCAATATTACTGGGGGCAAGGGCATCCAGTGTATTTAGATCCCGTGGGAAATGAACGCAAGGACACCACATGACTCCTGGAAATGATCAGAAAACTATGACGCCATTCTCTCAATTAAGCAGGAAGTCTTGGAGTAATTCATCTTAAACCCCGCCCCCTTGCCCCCTCCCCAAAATGGCTCTTGAGACATTTTGGCGTGCGGACTCATGACAGACATGCCGACCGTCCCCATCCTCCAGTTTGACCTTGTTACGAAGCGGGAAGGCCCCGGGGGGCCCGGTGGTGGTCAGTGGGGGTTTGCGTGGGCCGATTGAGGGCGATCGGGGGGGTCGGCGGTCCAATCACCTTCTGGTAACGAGCTGTCATGTGCACGTTGGGGTGTTCCCACACATCCCTAAAAACAGCGGCGCCCCGGCAAAATCAACCTTTTTAGATTATTTTCTATTTCAGCCAATGGCCAATAAGACCTTTTGGTCAAAAGGTGACGACCAATCAGACGGAACCGAAGGGAAAAAAATGGACTCCCTTGGCTGTTCATTATAGCCTGTGAGTGTGTGTTTGTGTGTGTGTATTTGTGTGTCAGATTAACAGCTTTTCCATTGACGCTATTGAGACTGGACTCAATTGACTTTAAATGATTGATTTGATCCTTCTTGCTTCTGTAGTATGAATTTTGTAGGACAAATTTAACGGAAATGTAATGATGCTATCACCTTATTGAAAGTACATCTAGATCTGAGTACATGTAAGATAACCTTTTTGTACTGTGAGTACTTGTACTTGTTATTTTGGTAGGTAAGAAAGAGATTGATGATGTAAAAAGACTGGGGCTGCTTTGAGGCTTCAAGACCTGGACGACAAACCAACTTTAAGCTTTTTACTGAAAAACTTAAGCATTTTTGCTAAATCAAAACAATACCAGACAGTAGAGTGGGACGAAATATCTCAACAGATTCAAAAGTGCATCTTATTCCTGACCTCAGTGATACTAACATGCCATTTAAGCAACGAATCTGAGCATCCCACTCAAAGAAAACCATTAAAGTGTCCCATTTCCATCCCAACTTTCTTAAGCCAATCATTTCCAAGGATTACCTTAAAATGGTTTCATGTTGACATGACATTTCAAGACGAAACTTGACCTCTTGGCATCCAAACCACATGGCTTAAGCAATTTACATAACCAAAGAGACACATTGGTCTTGTGTTTAACCTCAAGAGCTCATCAGCTGCCTGCTTCACTCGAGTGTTCCTTCATTGTAACCCAGATAATAAGCCTTTGGTTTTCCGGCTGCGGGTCTATTACTTCTTTATTTAAACGGGCCCACTCCTCCGCCCAGAAAATAAAGGTGCAAAAGGGGAGGAGGGTAAGCGGGTGGGTGTTATGGGGGGGTTGGGTTAGGCGACCTCTGTTCAGGCGGCTATCAGCGGGGAGCACATCGGAGTCTCCGCGGTCTGACGCTCGCTGATAAGAGCAGCTTGATTAAGCCACATGCACGAGGGTGGAGTGGAAGCCATTGTTGGGGGGGGGCGACGTACGTCTGGCCCGGCACTGATAATCAAGCATCGGCGCTGATTTTTTTACTCTCGCATCATCTGCAATTTCGCCAATTCTCGCTCTGACGAGGCAGCTTTTTCACACCGGTAAGCCAAGAGGGCGTGGCCTTTGCCGAGAAGACGCCACAAGTTTGTCGGGCGAAAGGTCGCCGTGACTTTTGAGGCCTAGGCGACTTTTGATTGGTTTAAAAGCGTCTCATCCAGCAAGCCGGCCTCAATTAAGCTAGAAGACTGAAAGCCGTGTTGACCGCCGCCGAGCTTTGGGGACAAACTTGAATGAGGCGAGAGGGGAAAAAAGTCTTCAAAAGTTCTCATCCCTAAAACCATTAAAGCATGTCTTTCCGTTTCATTCCGCCGTCTCGTTGATCCGCTCGGTCGACGCGACGCCTTAAGAGACCTTCAACCCTCCCTCCCTCCCCGTCCCCTAAGCATTGAATGGGCCTCCTTGGCTTTTATACATTTTTACTCCTCCTCCTCCTCTTCCTCTTCCTCCCACGACACAAATATTTTATAAATAGTGCAAAATAGTATTGGGGCCAAGCTGAAAAGTTGTATTTTGAGAATGGAAAAGGACATTTTGGAACGAGTCAAGCTTTCACAAGAGGAAAAAGCATTTTAAAAATGAAGTATAATGCTATAATTATTTAATCAAATATATATATTCTTAACCAAGTATAGATTCATGTTTTCTTTTACAGATAATAGTCATAAAACTATGGATTTTCATCCCCAAAAATATTCAAATCAATCAGCCTATATATTTATTACTTATTTAACAAAAAGACTAGTTTTGCAATATTTCTTTCTCAAAATATGTGAATCTTTGTCATTTGATTGTCTATTTTTACAACATACACAAAATTCTACATATAAGAGAACAGTAGAATATGTTTGTCCTTTTAAAAAAACCAAAAACTGTCAAAAAACAGTGACTTGATTCCCCCATTATATACATTCTATATTTGAGTGTGGTGGCAATATTTCATTTCTCTTTAGGGAAAAGCTTTCATGCCGCAACTCCAAAGCAAAAGCAAAAGTCAGCAAGACATTTTAATGCGGTCTACGGGCTACATTTATCTTTGTCTCAAAAGGTAAAAAAAAAAAAAAAAAGAAAAGAGAGAGGAAGAGCGATATGATCTCATTGTCCTCCACTTTAGTGGATGCAGCATAACTCAATGGAATAAATGGAGCACTCTGCAACTCCGGTGACACGCTGGAATCAGCACTACTGCTCGCGCTGGCCGGCTACACGTGCGCCCCACTCCAAACTTTGACGCCGCGCGCCGGCCGGGATGAGCTGACCAAGATATCCCGGCGCGCAATAATCCGCCCATTATAGAGCATATGAGATTAAGAATCCAATAGAAGTCAAGTGACATTGACAAAGACGGAACATACTGGAAGAGAACGCCACTGCGTCACACTGAGTCACTTTCACAAGCATCCAAGCACAACATGTCCTCCCCCAAGAGAAAACCTTACTTTTGCAATAAGGAATTAAGCTATATATATATTTATGATACCTTTTTAAGGTACTTTCCTTGAAATATTTTCACTATCCTATATATCATGACATTGATCAACATATCCTCTCCAATTAAAGTGAATCAACTAGCAACTATGGCTATTTCTTTAAAACTATGACTTAATTTAGAGCAAAAAATACTATTTTACCATTTCTGAAAGCTTTCTTTATACTATGCTTGCTTCAAAAAAAAATTCCAAGACTAAACTTTGGAGGTGGCAAGTATTTCAGTAAAGTTTCCATAATTGCATATAGGTATAAAAATATTTTTTCATTTTAAATGCATTACAAATACAATATACAATACATAACTTATGCCATAATAAATAAAAAGTGCAAATCAATTGCAACAAAGCACAAAAAATACACTAGAAGTAAAGGGAAGATAACTGACCGCCCCCATATATACATATTTCCATCCACAAACCACAAATTCATCTTCCACATCTCCCTATGATCACTTGTTAACATCCCAGAATGTTTTTCCAAATCCTCACTCGACCTGTCTGCCAAACTATTCCGCCTGTACTCCTTCTACCGGCGGGGTAAAAATATCAAGACGGTGCTCAGCGCTGCTAGAAAGTGTTGTAATTAATCCAAAGCTGGCAGAGAAAAGTCAGCCTGAAGCAAAATAAGAACAAAGTGCTCACAGTCCCTGCAGGCTTTCATTAACACGCTGTTGCACTCTTTTCTCACACACACACAAACACACAAAAACACACAAAAACACACACTTGCAACAACATCCTACCAAACTAACAAGGAAGGTTCATATCTTAGCTACTTATTGTCGGTTTCCATGGTGATGCTAAAACGTTACTCAGATTTTTTTTATTATCCCTTTCTCCCAAATAAAAAGATCCCTGTTTATACTTTTATCTTGACCCGCATTTTCCCCCCGACATATTTTTCAACCCCATTTCCAGCATCTTCGCTTCCTTCGTTATAGTCGCTAAGAGGATTTGCTATGTGTGTGTGTCTAGACCCAATTAACCCCCAAAATCGCCTCTCTGGGTGCGTCTCTCATATTGTGGCGCAAAATGCGATAATTTAAATGTTCTGGTTTGAGGGGGTGCTTAACAAATGCAGGCTGAATGGGGTGATGTGGCGGGAAATTGTCTCATTTTTCGGCAATAGACGTTCATTCTAAAGTCGATAAACACATTTATGCTCTCAAATTGGACGTCTATAGTCGTCAATGGCAGTCAAGTAGTCATCTTTGTTATAACAGAACGCCCAGGGGGGGGTCCAGCGGTTGTATCAGGTGCGACGCAGCTGAGAACACAGACTGGTTAATAAGCTGTCTGTATCTGAATGGATGACTCGTAAAGCTGTCTATATGCACATAAGCCCCGCCCGCTACTTCAAAGGTGATTTGCATTCACAGAAATAATGATGAGCACGCCCAATTTTAAAAAAGCAAATTTGAAATATTGACTAATAATATCCGTGGTTGGGAATGATGAATGTGAACGTTGAACTTATTATTGGAAGCAGTGAAATTCCAAAGTACTTTGGATAACCAATACATAGATAGTATCTCATTGGATGCTGGTGTCTTATACTAACTTATACTTATACTAATTTAATAACCCTGACAAAAAGTCAATAACAAGTATATTTTCAGTTTTATACTATATAATCCAGATATTCTAGTACACATTAAAATTGAGAAGAACTAATAATTGTAATCAAAGGGTAAAAAAAAAAACAAATCAAAGTAGAATGATAGTTTACATTGTGTATTCAGTTCATTATGTTATGTCTATATGATTCATTCATTCAAATATAGAGGAAAGCAATTGGACCCCCCCCCCCCCCCCCCATCACTCCATTACTGATTTCTTATATACAAGTTGCTGACAGTTTAAAGTTACGTTATGATTTGTACGTTGATTAAATGTCATCATATTGTGGTCATTTTTTTTGTTTTCGGGGAAGGGCTGGGGGTGGGTGGGGGTTCCAAGGTGTCAGGTGCTCTGCAATGTCTCCTCCGTAATGAGCCACATGTGAGTAGTTAAGGAAGGACCCATCTGATGTGCCCCACTCGCCTCATTACCAAACAATACATATTAATGGCCACCCTGGTCGCGCATACATTGCGCATACATATTCATACATTGCGCATATGGATCCAATGACTCGTCCTGTCTTGTCTTTTTTAACTGCCATTTTGCACTTTCCATTTCAAAGCCAATGACCTCCAAAGGTGTCCAATCCGCTGCCAACCTTCACAGTCAAAACGGATTGGACGTCTCTCAATGTCAGTGGCAGAGTTGGGAATGCAAAGCTTAGTGTGAATGTTTCTGAGGTAAGAATTTACTCCAAAGCATAGGGATTAAAGTAAATTGACTGAAACTGGTTAATCAATGCATTTCATTCACTTAAGGAAAATGCACTTGTTTTCATGCAAAATATGTTTCAGAAAAACAATAGCACAAAGTATGTAATAATAAATTGCACAGCAATTGCACAAATAATACACTGGAGGAAAAAAAACTAACTTTGCTCCATGTATACATCTTACTCTAAAGTTACTGCGTCTTTAAGAATAATCAACTGGGACTTTTCCCTGACCTTGAAATGGCTTATTCCCATTATTTTCTATAAGGGAATCCTTCCATAACCCGCATTGACCTTGTCTTTGTCCTTTGGAAGCCCCCCCCCCCCCCCTTCTGCTTATTTGACTGGAGTTAGCTTGCAATGTAAAGTCATTTTTCCATTTAAGTGGGGGTCTAACTCATTTGGACGGTTCTTTAAAGAGACAGAAATGAAAAGTCAACAACCTCCTGTCTATGGTGTTTCCTGAGAGCATTTTACACACACACAATTACACACACACACACACACACACGAATACACGTGCATGCCACTGATTTCAAGTCTATTATTATGCTAATAGAACTCCACATGTCCGCGCACAGAGTAGACAAACAATGCTGAGCTCAGCAGGAAAAATCACAACAAGGAGGGAATTATTTTTAGCGTTTCCTGCCGGCTGAGCGCGCGAGATCGATCCGACTGACAAATATTATTTCATATCTGTTTGTTTGGTAGCCATGTTTTGCTATTCCTAGGGGAGAAAAAGGATGTGTGATTTTGAAAAGGGAATGAATTTGAAAATGAAAGCCAAGGACTTTAGCGAGTGGATCTTATATAAAGCGCAAGCGTCACCAGATTACATCACACACGCCGTCATCAAGCCTCTCTGCATCAGCATGAATGAGGGGGTAGGGCTGTGTGTGTGTCTCTGAGTGTGTGTGTGTGTGTGTGTGTGTGTGTGTGTATGGCTGCAGGGGAAAGTCACTTTGAGTGTAAACATCCAAAACAATGCATTGCTGCTGAGTAACGTTCTTTGCAGTCATTTTTAAAGCGAAAATGTGCAGAAAGTTGCCATTGAATCATCATCTTTATATTTTTAAAGTGACATTCAAATAGATTTTTTCGTAAATATGAATCAAGTGTATTTGTTTCTATTTTATACAATTTTTAATGCTTGATTTTCTTTCCTTAAAGTTAACATTTTATTTCTTGTTGACTTCAAATTAAGTTTTATATTACACACAAATACCAAACAATTGAATTCAAAAATACTTTCTAAATTCTAAATATACGCATTACTTGTATTTATATTCAAATAATGTACAATGCAAAAGATGACTTGTGTCATATAAATGTCTCTTTTCAACGTGGTTCTCATCCTTCACCGTCATACATTTATTCATCACTTATTTCTAATTTGCCTCATTTTCAGTGTGGCCATTTTTCTTTCATCCCAGTGATTCCACTCTTTTTTTTTTTTTTTGCAAAGCCCCTTTTTCTCCCCTTTAACGGCCTTATAAATCAGCGCCGAGCCGCCGAGCGCTTTCAAAGTAGCTCATTAAATCCCTCCACGCCGTCTCCCATTGGACCTGATACGTTCCCTTTCTCTCTCCCCCCCTCATCCTCCCTATCTCGCTCCCCTATATAAAGGCAACAGCTGGTCTCGTGCACCAGAGAACCGCCGCAGCTTCACACAAGCAAAGTCAGATGAAGAAGAGGAGAATGAGGAGGAAGAAGAACGTGAGGATGTGTGCATTTCAGCCATTTCTACAGCAGCAATAATGCGCCAAATGGGACTTAAAAGGACACAAGGACGTTGGGGGACGCCTTTTGGACCTTGCTGAACTTCCACTCTGCACTTTTCAGGGTAAAAAAAGAGACCCATCCGATTATTTCCCACACTGGAATGTGGCTGACTTGTTTTGCTTTGGTGGTGCTGAAGGGACAGCGACGACAAGGCTTGAAGGAGCTGACCAGTCCTGAAATACTCCACAGGGGAGAGGAATTAACTCAGAGTAAATGTGTCTTCCACTCCTGGAATGTTCTTGCTGCATATTTTTGGCGAGGAGAAACTTTTGAAATAACTTTTTTCCCGAGTGTAAAGTTATAAGAGTGTGCCTAAGTGTCCACTACGTGACCGCCATCATGCCTCGCTCTTTTCTGGTGAAGAAAGTCAAGCTCGATGACATTTCGGCTGCCGAGCTGGAGAGCTCCTACTGTCATGGTCGACGTGGAGAACTCAGCTTGAGATTCCATCATCATAAAGGTGAGTTATTTAAAATATGGAGATGGCTGCATTAGGTAGGTTCGGATGGGGGTCAAACTGAGGAAAGTCAAAAAGGCGCCAAATGTCGTGGGTTGTGGAAGAAATGGAAAAGTGGAAAGAAATCATTTCTAATTGTGCAGGTGAAATAAAAGTTTAGGGGCTAGAAGGTGATGCTAAATTGCAAATGTTTTCGTCATTCTGTGCATGGTGGCAAATTTTGCTGATTTGCTGTGAATGCCCTGAAAAAGGAGACATTTCCACTCAGCCATGGGAAATTTAATAGTCGAGTTTATAAGGAGGAGACGCAGAAAAGGTCTCAAGAGGGCATGCTTGTAGAAGGCAAAGGATGTCAGCCATTTTGGTTTGAAGAAACATTATTATGGGTCATTATAGAGACAAATTTGTGTATTAAATTTGAATAGTAGATAGAGTGAAGATTATAAATTCCTATAAAGAATACAATACAATGCAAAAAACACAGTCAGACTTAAAGCTTAACTTAAAATTTTCTATTTTAGACTCCATTAAAACACATTCAAAATTTTGAAATAAACCCTCACCTCCAAAACATTCACAACAACATCCAAACCCATTGTCTGCCATTGAAAGCCAATCCATAAATTGTACATATATCGCTTATCAATAGCAAGTAATAAGTTAACAAGAATCTTTTTGTCTTGGTGTTGAATAGTAAAGATTTTTTTTGCATTTTACCGGTTGCTTTGGGAACATTTCTGCCCCCTTGTGGGGGAATCAACAAGAGTGGAAGTACTCACAATGACAGAATGAGGAAGCAAAGAGGAAGACAGCAACAACATGACGGACCTTTTGTGCTCCCATGTTATAAATATAGCAAGACTTTGACTGGAGCAAGTGACGCTTGTTGCGCTCACGCCGCCGCTGCAGTCTTTCTGTCAAGTCGGCATATTTTCCCGGCAGCTCACACGCTTGAGTGCGCGGCGTTTCAAGAAGCACTCTGCGACCTACATGGAGGCCAAAGCACACAAGTGTGCGTTAAGATGCTTGCATCTTTCTCAGCCATTAACATTCTACTGCTGTTGCGTTTCCAAATGAACTTTAGCATTTTAGACCCTCAAATCGCTTTCCTTTAGCAATGGGAAATAAATAAATATAAAAATCCCAGAAAAGATGCAAGCTTTGAATAGAGTAACCTCAGAAACTTTCACTCAAAGATTTGCATCCCAACATATCAAGTGTCAGCAAGCATAAATTCCAATTCATTTCTAAAATACTTCCTAAAACACATTTTTAACTAGTTTTGAATGTTCTATATATTTTCAAGGTACACTTTTTACTATGTTTGAGTAAACTCTCACCTCAGGAACTTTCCCCAAACATTCAGAGCAATTTAAACGTCGTTGATTTAGAGACAAATAATACTATTTTCAACACATTACATTATACTATAAGTATTGTGATATTTGGGGGAAATAATGTTGAGTAAACTTTCATTCAAAGGTTTGCATTAAAGTCAAGTTAATATTTGCTGAAAGTCTAAAAGTCTTACATGAATATCATCCTATTTTTCAATGTCCAACTCTCACAACTATAAACATAACAGTCCCAGACCAACAGGATTCTACAATTTCAATGTGCACGCACTACAGGGAGCAGTACAATGTTCATCGAATAGAAGCATAAAATGTTGTCAAAGAAAGATGATTTGAAGTGAATTATGCATTGTTTCCCTCCCCTCTGTAAATTGAGCACATCTTCCCCACAATCTGGCTGCATGATTCAACCTTCCGCTTTGCTAAAATGAACACTTGGTCATCTTTACAAATTTTACTCATGCTCTACAAAACACACACACACACAAAGAGTCCAAAGTGCAATGATGGAATATTCATGACTCACAACGTCAAGTCTAAGTCTGATTTGCAAACAAAAAAAAAGCCAGTTTAACCTCCACCCTTGGACTTGATCCCCGCCGTCTTTGGCCCCCCAGTCGTCGCTATTACCGACATGGATGCCTTTCTCCGAAGTGAGCGGCGAAATGATATTACCAGCAAAAGAATCTCAGAGTGCGCTAATTGAAATGGAGGAGCTATCGATCGGCGTCCATCCTGCCGAGTCGGCTCGCATTGCTTCCACGCTTGAGTTCCGTTTTGTGCTGACGGGGAAGAAGAAGACAGTTGGGCGCGCTCTGCCAATGGCACTTGTGGAATCAGCTACATGTGGGAAAGGATTCTCTTTCATTTCGGGAAGTGCACAAAAGACTGGCTTTTATTGACTCAAAGTGATGTTATGGGATCGTTTTCATATCACTGTATCTGAATAAAAAGTATATTATTTGAGGGTTTTAATTTGGGGCGTTCTTTGATTTAAGAAATTTGACAGACGGGCCAGGTCAGCACAAGATACGATACATATAAAAAAGTGCATCCGTTAACAGTACATATGAAACAAATACAGAAAAAAAGGACTAAAGTACTAACATACTCATCACCCATCCTTTAAGTAAAAAGTATAAAGTACAAAGTCAAGTCAAAAGGAATGTAATAAGATTAGATAGTAGTTTACCAATGTTTGTGATAGACACATAGATTGAATTAATAAATGAGTGGTCTTTATTCCTCACTGCAGGTTACGATCGAGATTACCTGAGCCCGTCCCCTTATGTGGAGGCGACACGTCCCGACCTGCCCCCCATCTCCAAAGCGCCCCCCTCCCCGGCCCGCCCGTCCATCATCTACGGCCGCATCGACGGCGGCTACCCCCACAACGACCCCCACGGCGACTCGGACCAACCGGACAGCCCCCGCTCCGAGGTCTCGTCGGCGGCTAGCGGCTACATCAACTCGGACGCCGCCATCGGGGAGGCCTACGCCGTGGACGCCTTCTTCATCGTGGACGGGCGTTCGAGACGCAAAAACGTGGCGAGCGGCGAGACCCCGCCGCCGGGGGGTCCGGGGACCCCGCAGAGGCACTCGTGCGGCGAATGCGGCAAGACCTACGCCACCTCGTCCAATCTGAGTCGCCACAAGCAGACGCACCGCAGCATGGACAGCAAGATGGCCAAGAAGTGCCCGACTTGCGGCAAGGTGTACGTGTCCATGCCGGCCATGGCCATGCACCTGCTGACTCACGACCTCAAGCACAAGTGCGACGTTTGCGGCAAGGCCTTCAGCCGCCCGTGGCTGTTGCAGGGTCACATGCGCTCGCACACGGGCGAAAAGCCTTTTGGCTGCGCGCATTGCGGCAAGGCCTTCGCCGATCGCTCCAACCTGCGCGCGCACATGCAGACGCATTCGGCCTTCAAGCACTACAAGTGCAAACGCTGCGACAAGACTTTTGCGCTCAAGAGCTACCTGAACAAGCACTACGAGTCGGCCTGCTTTAAAGGGGCCTTCTCGCCCGTCGGCTCGCTAGGGGAGTGAGACAAGTGCCCCGAAAAGTGACATTCGTCTTCCAAATGGGACTGCCCTCCCTTCCTCCGAAGTAACTGTCGCTCGATCTGGTTTCGAGTTTCAGTCGGGCAGAGGCGGTCGCTACGATTGCCAACTTTGGCTTTTCAATTCTGCCACAATGTCGCCAATTGAAAAACCTAATACGCCCACAAGTGTTTAGGATCCATATTTATCCAATAGCGAGATAATACTAAAAAAAAAACTATACAATTCATCAGACTGGTAACAACACTGGATCTCACCAAATACTTGATGTAATCCATAAAAGCCACTAGAAATACATACATAATAGTAATAATAATCGGATATAGGCTTTGTCATCATCAGTGACTCGACAAAAGCCTAATTGTCATCATACTCAGAAAATACATGACTAAATTGGTAAAAACATACATAAATACATCTTAAAATAAGACAAAATCCACTTAGTCACGAGCAGAAATGACCACTATGCATCCAAAAAAGTCTCAAACAGCTGAACTGGAACACAAAACTCATTAACTACCATTGACGTCGTCGACCAATCCGTTTGACTGGGAAAGGCCGTCAGGGGTCTATCGATCCCTGACACACCCTTCCGGTTTGATTGGTCGTCAGTTATTCATCACTCGTTAACGCGAATAAGCACAAACTGCATTGGAAAAATGACAAACCCCAACTAATGCCAGTCAAGCGGACAATACATGGAAACCACCAGGGTATTTTTTTAATCTATTTATGTTGAAAGGAGGGTTCCCAAACTATGGATCGGGACCAAAATGGGGTCTTGTAATTGTAAAATTGACATCATTTTTTTTTAAATCATGAATTTATACACAGTACACATTAATACTAAGGCAATATACTCAATATTTAGAATAAAAACAGTATCTGTTAGCTCCCAATGTTAATAAAGACATTAAAAATGTCAAGTTCTAACTTTTAAAGGGACTTTGTAAAAAGATTTTTTTAAACGTGTCCCCACTGTACTCCACTTTTGTGTTGTTATATGTATTTATTTATTTCTAATTTAACGCCATTCATTTGCACTTTATGTGAAGCTTTTTCCACTTGACATATTTTGGTAGAAAATGCCAAAACATTTAAACCCTAACTTATTTATCATTTGCAAAAAGGGAACATAACAACTATGCCAGATTTATGAATCTTATTTTGATTAGTTGGCGAAAAAAGCAGTGTTTTATTTCTGTTTTCCCACATTTGATCAAGCAATAATGGATTTTTTTAGTCATATTTTCTGTTATTTTATGTGTAGTAATGAAATATGATGAAATTTCAGGGAGTTTGCAAACCACGGACGCTATATCAACAGTATATATAATCTATATATTTGCATTATGTACACACACACACTCACACAAACAGAATGCTGTGATACATTTGAGGCCTTCTCCGCTGAGGCGACCGATCATGGACACGTTACGCATGACAGTTATGGACAGGAGGGCTTTTTTCCTTTTTGTACATGCTTTTTTAATGCACTGCCTGCCTTGTATTATTCGAAACGTATAAGTAGAAGAACGTAGAAGTACTACCGTTAAAGCCTCTGGTGCTGAAATGTCAAAAAAAAAATAAAAAATGATACTTTAAAACACTCATTCTGATAAATCACGAGTTCTACATAACAAAAAAAGATAGTAAAAGTGCTGTTAAAACAAATTGGGCACATAAAAAATAGAGAAAAGTTATAAAAACTGTCAATAGTGGGGGGAAAAACAAGGTTAGGGCAAAATACTATAATTCGTTTTAGTGATATTAAAGATTTTGGGCCATTTTTATTGGAATGGCGACCAATCATTTCACTGGCAGTCAATGTTTCAGCACCAGAGAGCCCTGACTAAACACTTTTAGACGACACTTCTGTAGTCTACGATAGCCTCGAGCTAGTTCAACTATTCTTATATGGAAAGCACTTCTTGATCCTCTTACAAATTGTAACTTTTTTTATGTTTTTCCTTTTTTTTGGTTTCATTTTTTTACGTGAGTAGCACAACAAAAGCGTTTAGAGATTCAGGTAGACGACGCCTTGTTTATAGGGATAAGAACCGCAGTCGGATTTTTCTACTAGAAAATATGATAACGTCCAACTGATGATAAACTTTAACACAAAACGGTGGCAACTTTTTCTAGATATTCAATATTTTCAAGCCTTGTAAATAAGCATTGAATGGACTGATGGATTATTTCTATAGATCTGTACTGTATAGAGGAGTCATGATGATGATGAGGATGATTTTTTTTTCTCCAGAGCTTCCCACTTCCTCTGAGAGGGGCGTTAGTATATATCCGGGGACCTCCATTGGAAAGCACAAAAAGACAACAACACTGGGCATTTTCTCTCCCTTTCTTTCACTTCCTTATTAATAATAAAAGATAGTTTCAACATAAAACACGCTTTGGTTATTAAAGCATCTCCACACTACCACCTATATACCACATATATATATTCTGTAGTAATATATACGTATATATGTAGAAATTACACATAAAGGGTTTTCTATTTTTACTTTAAAAATATAGTGATTTTTTAATTACCTTTTATCTATTACACTCAATATGAGAATATACTACATTTTATGAGCAGTTTTTATACATTAAAAGTACACTATATCAAAATGATCAGCCAAGGTCTAAATATTAGGTAGGAATATAGCATAAGAGAGTAAAGGTAATATAGAATATTATGAGAAAACTACGACTTCACTTTCATTTTTTGTGTGAAATTTCATTAGATGTTCAATTCATTTGAACTGGGAGGGCTGGCAGCATGAACAAATGTGTCAATTATACATATAAAAATAAACAAAACTGCGACTTGAAGCGTTTTACTTATGCATTAAATGCCAAAACTCAGATGGTAATATTATGGGAGTCGTAAAATACTACGAAACTACTGCGATATATACTTATAAAGTATCTAAAGTGTCAATTATACAAGAGAAAATGCAAGTTTGAACCATTTTACTTATGCATTAAATGCCTTGATTGTAGTACGCCGACGAAGAAGCATAAGAAGACGCCAACCATATTTTATTTATTGCCGCGCAACATTTAAATATGCCAATTCCCGTTTCTCCCACGACGCTTGACCTTTTGACCCCTGCTTTAAATTGTTCATGCTCGCTCCCTTCTGCGCTCGCCACTTAAATCATTCATGTCGTAGTGTAACAAAGTCCGAACTTTCAAAGTAAGAGCAAAAACGACATTGGACGTGGTTGCCCCCGACACCCAAAAGTCAAACGACTCATGGTAATATCACAAAACAGTTTGGACGTTGTTACCAAACCATTGCATTGGCTGTCATGTTATGACAATTAAAACCAGTTAACACGTTGCTAGCATCCATTTGTTGCTTGTTTATGTGCGAACGGCAACACACAAAATGCGTTGTTGTGTAGTACGCAGACGCTCTCACAGGTACGCACACACGCTGCTGTGTGATAGGCTTTTAAAAGGCTTGTTTCACACCTCATCGCATTTCAATTAGCTGGTAATACACACAGCAGCCCAGTTTGACAGTGTGTCTAGCGCACGTTCATTTGGATTCTCGTCAAGCGCTTCCTTTCTTATTCCGCTCTCCTTTTTTACATCAGCGTGAGTGGCAGCGCTTTGACCTCCTGTTTTGTCAAGGGAGGCGCACGCCATGAACGTCCCCCCATGGAGAAGACTTTTGCAAAGAAGGAACAAGGAATGATACCCTCGCCTTTAAACATCCATTCATCACTTGTTTCTCAGGTGTCAGTGAGTGGCGACCCGTCAAGTTTCGGGTTTTACAATCAAGATCAAATGAATATTATCCATGTACAATAAGTATTTTTGTAAATAGTATTTTTCCAACAAGTCAAACTAGCCAAAGCATGCAAAATATACATTGCACCAGAGTATAAGTCAATAAACATTAAACTAACTAAAATCATACTATAAAGTATAGTGATACATGTACTTACAAATTCTTCAACATACAATAAAAATCCAAGTTACAAAACCTCATATGAAATCAGATTGGGGACGTCTCTAGTTTTAATATTGCAAGGGAAAAAAACCGCGTACGTCCTTCTGTTGCTAGGCAAATTTTGTAGGGCAAACCATAGATTTTGTGTATAGTACCAAATTTCTTGTATCAGCTATTAGCGGGTGTGATCGTCTTTCCGCCTACTTCTCACGCTCACACATGAAAAAAAAATTCTTGTTTCTTTCCCCATGATGGAAAGAGAAAATAACCTTAGGCCTTGTATTATTTCTTTCTTTCAGCGTTATCTCTCTTTTTGCTCTAATGTGTCTTTTATTGCGCCGCAAGAAAACAAGGCCCCCGGGCAGTCACTTGGGGCAAGAAAGAAAAAAAAATAACAGTCTGTTGAGCTTAATATGAACAAATCACTCCATATATATGCTGCACACATCCTGTAGTTTTAATTCAAGACTGCTCCAGTTGTTGTGTTTTATGGACTACGGGATGCGTGTCAGCGTCAACTAATACAGAAGCAAAAAACTGTTAACTTTCTTTCCTTTGAGTGGGGCACATTTTTGTGGTTGAAATACATATGTAGTACATATGTACATATGTACTACATATGTACATATGTATTACATATGTACATATGTACTACATATGTACACATGTACATATGTACTACATATGTACACATGTACATATGTACTACATATGTAGTACATATGTGTATATGTAGTACATATGTGTATATGTAGTACATAAGTACATATGTAGTACATATGCACATATGTACTACATATGTACATATGTACTACATATATACATATGTACTACATATGCACATATGTACTACATATGTACATATGTACTACATATATACATATGTACTACATATGTACTTATGTACTACATATACACATGTTGTACATATGTACGTATGTAGTACATATGTACATATGTACTACATATGTACATATGTACTACATATGTACATATGTACCACATATATACATATGTACCACATATATACATATGTACATATGTACCACATATATACATATGTACATATGTACCACATATATACATATGTACATATGTACCACATATATACATATGTACATATGTACCACATATATACATATGTACCACATATATATACATATGTACATATGTAAATATACATATATTTTACAAACTACAATTTGTTGATTAAAAGTATTCAATGTTAAGAAAATACATTAGATTAAGATAACCTGTTACCTGTAGGCCGCCTTAAATTACGGGGTCGAAAGTATATTTTCACAAGACCTTGCAACATTGCAACAGGGTGATTGAGGGTGTGTTTCCTACTTTCTTTTATGAGATCATGTTCCAGCTTCCATTAGAGAAGCTCCATCCGTCCTCCTCGCACAACGGCCGGGCCTGCGCAATCGATACCGTCCGGCGCGACGCCCGGCGTATTATTTCGCCTAATCGTGCGTCGCCGGCTGTCGGACGGAATCAGCCAGGAGACGTCCGACGGGGGACAGGGGGGCATTGATCGTGTGGCGTGGGAGGGGGTAGGGGTGTACTCATTGGGGAGTTTGAACGGTGACTTTCAAGGACTTGATGTTCCACTTGAGCTACGTTTGGAGCAACGTGTGGTTGATCAAGAGGAAAAAGAGCATGAAGGACAAGTTGGGCCATTTTTCAGACAAGAAAACAACTCTCAGAGGAGCTGAGAAAAAAAACAAAGAGTTTGGAGGAGAAACTTTTGGGCTTTTTTTCAAATAATATACAGTTCAAACTTTTGAAAAAGTCAAGATAACAACAATATCTAAGAAGCATTCCAAAAAAACGCTATAGAAAATATCATCAGCTAAAAGAAAATCCAGTTTTGTGATTTTTTTTTTCCGACAGGCCCGCATTACTACTTTGAAAGCCGAAATCCATATTTCCACATGCATTTCTAAAAGCCATTAAACTGGCGTGGCACTTTAAAAGCGGCGAACTGTGATCACACGGCGTTTGACAAAAGTGCGGGCGACAAGTATGAGCCTTTTGATTGGTCTGGCGTACATCAAGGCTCCACAGATGCACCAGAGTTCTGCTCCAACGTCCCCGCGTACGCACGAGCCCGACAACAGCCGATTACACGGCACACAAGGCCCAACGTTTATTGGCGACATACATCTTCATTACGGTGCGCGGTCATATCGCGCTTCTTCCTCTCCGCCCTCTCCTGTCGGTGATTCATGAATGTTAAAATCTTATTAACGCCGCACGCACACACACAACACGTCAAAGTAATGAGTGAGGGACGCTCGCTCAGCTGATCGCCGTTTTTCCCGATTTATGGCCCAGTTATTCATGGCCACCTTTTAGTATTTTGGGGAGTTATGTCTTAGTACAAGTGGTTAACCCATGGGCCTCACAGTTCTGGGGTCGAGGGTTCGATCCCAGGTCCGGCAACAAATTTGATTGAATTAAAATCCACAAACTAAATATTCATAAGCTTTCCCATAAATTAAAGCCCTGAAACTTCTGACAAAATGGCGGTCAGCGGCGAAGCAAAATGGATGACTTGGTGGTCAATTTCATGGTCCTCATGACTTTTACTGCACAAGTTCATTCATTAGTCTGCTGTTTCGTGGTTCATTGCCGCTTTAATTAGCCTAAGAACAAAATGCACAGTCATTATCCCCCCCCCCCCTTTCAATACAACATAACCCCAGCACTCCCGAGGCATGAGATAAATCAAAAAATCCTGAGGAGTCATCATAAATCAAAAGCGGCGTCCCGGTCTCGGAAGGACAGCGGCAAGCAGCCGCAGCCCTCCAAGAGACTTTGACCAGATCAATATCACTCTAATGAATTGTACTCAAACACACACACACACACACACACAATACACTTCTTGATTACTATATTTTTTCTGTAAGAAGTAAACTGAAGTTTCACGTCTTACAAAACAAACAATTTCTCAACAGGTTGCAGGGCGGTCGAAACCACTCTTCGATTTATAACCACCACTAAAAATGAATCCCTACCAAAACTACTACTACTACTACAGTTCCATCTGGAGGATCTAAAAGACAACCCACTACTACTACTACAGCTCCATCTACTCATTGGATTTATAACACAACCCACTACTACTACTACAACAGCTTCATCTAGTAGATCTATAGCAAAACCCACTATGTACTACTACATCTCCATCTATTGGATCTAGTAGAACATAACCCACTACAACTACTACTACTACTACTACATCTAGTGAATCTAGTATGACAGAACCCACTACTCCTACTATTACTACTACTACATCTCCATCTATTGGATCTGGTATAACACAACCCACTATCACTACTACTACTATTACTACTACTACTACAGCTCTATCTATTGAATCTACAACACAACCCACTACTACCCCATAAGTGGATTAATAACACAATCCCCCACTACTACAACATCATATAATTTCTAAGATAGGCCAATCATTGAATGCGCGATTTACAAAAAATATGGCACTAAGTAGAATATCTGCCTTTGATAAAACAGAAACTTTTTGGTCACGGTATCCAAATTTTCGGCGAAAGGCACGTGTGGCACGTCGGTGGTGGCAGTGGCCTCCCCGAGCCGAGCGGCCGGCCGGCCGGCAAACGCTCCCCGGGCCCGCCGCAAAGCGTAACTGCGGCTTTAACGGCCACAAAAGAGCTGACGCCACGACACGCGATGGAAACGCAGCAGTATATTAGCGCCCCGCCGGGGAACCAAAGTGCTTACAGGACACAGTGCGAAGAGAGCCCTTAATGAGCCACAATGCCTGGTAGTGTGTGTGTGTGTGTGTTTGCGTAGCAAGTCCACACACGGGTAAAAAAAAAAAATCTCATATCGGCATTCCGGCGTGGGTGTGTCTCGCTGTTGCAGGTGTTACGTCTCCAAGGGAGCAAAGTGCAAGTACGCCACTACGTTTGTGGGTGTTGATCAATAAAGCCGCGGCTGTAATAAGCTCGCCGGGCTTTTTCAGAGAGTATTGCCGACGTCCCGGGAGGGACCCATATGAGAAAGTGTTGAGTAATTTACCCGGACAGCAAAATTCAGAAGGGGGCGTCATTACTCACACATCACAAGAGCGCACACAAAAGGTGGCAAACACACGATTGGAGTGGTGGGACGTAATTGGCTTCAAAATAGGAAGTTGTGGCAATGATGGTGACATTAAAGGTGATTTCGATTGTGGCCTCGAGTTGGTTATTCAGTTTAAGTCATTCATGCGAGCTTATACTTTACTTTTTTTCTTAAATTGTTGTCAATTATCATGTACACAAACTTCTTATGGCTAGTTTCAAAGTAACAAGTTCATTACAATTCGAATAAGGACTTTTTTTACTAAAAGTTGATGCCATTTTCTCCAGAAATGTCACTTTCTATTATAAAAAAAAAACAGTACTACTTTTTTCACTCATACAAAACTAAATGAAGTTATTAAGCTTTGTCCATGTCTATATGACTTTTGTTTGACATCATTTAAACTCATCTATTTTCTGATGATGTATTCCAACATGTAAACATACATTACCCATCGCTGTAAACACTATAAAACATCTGCATAAAAACAAGCGCGTCTATTATTACAAGCATCGGAAAAATAAGAAGTTCATACGGGAAAGATGAATGATGTAAGGCTTTGAAATTACACTTCTTCCATCTCGACTTGTTTATCATGCTCACGTTTGTGTGCTGAAAAGCGGAACGGCGCTTTATTAAAGGGAAACCATTTGCCATCTTAGGCTCACATAGACACTCAACAGAATGCACACTGCACTTATTGTAGATGCCTCTCTGCTTTTATCTCTCATGGAATATACATGATATTGCCATTACTGGTGCAGATGATTGTGCGAGGCGTACCCAGAATAGCAAGGTTTAGTTCTTAAATGGGGCGACTGAGCAAAGAAAAATTGGAAATCAAAAGCATATGCAACAAATCCCCCTATTTTTTTTAATGACATGTTTTACAGTGTGAGCAACAGGCTAATTCAGGTACCTGTTAATGTAACATTTAGTTTTTTTGTCTAACTGTAAGCCTAAAAAATAATAATAAGTGGAGAGAATGAAAAAAAATATACATAAATACATTGCACTATAGAGTATTAGTCATAGGCCCAGCTAAACTATGGAAGTCAGCAATTTTTAAACTGGATGTTATTATTCTACCCCCCCCCCCTATAAACCCCCTCTATCCCCTGTAGTTGTTTAGATCCCTCTTAGCCACTATTTGTGAAAATTGTTGGCCCCAGTTGCTCACTTGAACACACACGGAGGCATCTCAAAAGTAGACTGTTGCTATTAAAAAATGCACTACCCACTCTGTTGCTGCATGGCGGACAAAGTGGGTCATCACACACACACACACACACACACACACACACACACACACGCTGACGAGAGCACTCCTCGTTTCCGTCACGTCGGAAAAGACTTTAACAGCTAAAATGACCAGACAAGGGCAGGAGGACAGGGTAGGAGGGAATTTACTCATTTTTTTTATCCCAATGCCAAAATAAGCCACACGACCAAATGTCTCTACTGTAAAAAAAAAATGTCCGACTGGTTCCAAATCCATTTTTCCGAAACAATTCAATTACTTCCGCGGCATTTCTCGCAATTTCCACAGCAATCGCCTTCTCTAATGACCCACGCTTGGGTAGGAAATAAGACTGATGACATCACTACTTGCCATTTAATGAGACAGCAAGTGTTGTATCATCTCCGAAGGACAAGACAAGGCTTTTGAATGCACGCACTGTTGAACAAGAATAATAAAGCATTTTTACTTGTCTGGATTGGACGTCTATTTTCGTCCGTGGCGAAAAAAAACTTGTTGATTTGTTTCTTTTTCGCTTCTCTGTCCTTTTTTATATCAACAACGCATTATTCTTTTATAGCAAATTGGCTTCATTTCCTCTTTCCGTTCTATTGTTACTCACTCTTGTCCATCCTCATCTCCCTTTACATTATTCCCGTTGAATCGCTATGGCGATGGACCGCCGCATTAATCATGGCATTGTCGGGGTGACGGATCGTGTTAATAATTTTTTTTCCTTCTATTTTTCCCTTACACTTTCCTCTCGTCTTTTTCAGGCAGAAATAAGGAAGCAAAAGGCACACACGTTGGTGATTAGCAATTAAATCTGGCAAGCACATTTCTATGGTGGCACCCTGCTGAGTTTAAGCTTGGCCACGCAACGCAGTGACTTCATCTCTAAAGGCTTAATCAAACTGTCACCAGTGCTCCATGAGCGCGTGCCGTAGGGAGAGAAAAGTATTTTAATACGTGACTATTTTGGTGTCTGACAAATTGCATATTTGCTTACGTCAAATATCAACTTTGTCAGGAATTTGGCCCAAAAATGTGTGCCATGAAATGCCCCAAATGGGTTATTTTAACAACATGATTACAGTTTTGCTAATCAACAAAAGTGCATTTTAGCTTCCAGGTTAGCAGAGAGCCATAGGCACCCTTCAAAATAACCACATATGGCTCGTAAGCCATAAGTTCTCTATCCCTGTCTTTGTATTTTGGAAATACAACCCAAAAAAAACGTAAAAATGCAGTTTTCATCTCATCTTGCTGTTGGCCAGGCGGCCAGATTTGGCACAGAGTGATGTCACATGCTAGTTTATTTTTAAATGAACTACTAATTACCAAAAAAACGCTTCACTGTGAAACTACAAAAGGTTGTTTTGCAACAATTGATCAAATTTAACTACTTGACATAGTGGTGACATAAACACTGGAGAAAAAAGTTAAAGCAAAAACAGAATATTGTCCAGAAGATAATTTCAGATGAATTCACAAATAAACCCTCACCTCAGAAACATTCGCTATAAAGTTTGCAGTCTAAATCAATGGCTGCCACAAATAGCAAAGACATCCACGACCATGTTAAATACCAGAACATAATTTCAACCATATTTATAGATTGACGAAATCCAAAGCAAACGCTGAGACAAAGATGAATTTCATCTGCAATCAGAGCTTCATTAGTGCGGCTCTACTTGTTAAGATTGATTTAATTATCAAATCATCTCCGCCATGCGTCGCACGTGCGAGATTAGCCGAGTGATCTTGGCTGACATTGATCGGCCTCGTCTAATTGGGAGCATCTAGCCGTGTAATTGATTGTGCTACACGGCGCCACGTGAATTCCACAGCGTCAACAACGTCGAATCACGCGGCGACGCCGAGTGACCGCGACGACAAAGCGCCCATATTGGTACGCTGTTGTGTTTCTATGGCAGACTAATGTGGCGCTTTAAACCTCGGTGAGCATCTGGAAGAAACTTGATTGAAAAGTTGAATTTCAGAGTAATTGGGTCCGAGGTTTTTCCTCCATATGTTGAGGGTGGAAGTTGTTTGCGCCCACAAGCTGCTAAGAAACGACCCGTGAGACATTTAGTGTAATTAGCCACTGCACACTCGCAACTGGATCTAATGAGATCCAAAGGCAACGCTACAACGAAAAAGTCTGCCTTGAAAAAGACAATAAAAGTAAGAAAAGCCAGCTCTGAATCAGCAGGGGGTCCACGTTGGAGCGTTTGCGTTAGAGTGTTGCCCCCCATTTCCCAGAGCTAATCACAAACATTTTTGCTAAACTATAAACTATTAGATGTGGGTGAGTGGTTAGCATGTGACAGTTCTGAGATTGAGGGTTTGATACCAGGTGCATGTTCTGCGGGTTTTCCCTGGGTACTCCACTGTCCGTATGCCAGGCCACATTGACTTAAAAAATTTGACAGATGGGCCGGGTCAGCACAAGATAGGATACATATAAAAAAGTGCATCCGTTAAGCGTACTATGAAATATAAACAGAAAAAAAGGACTATTAACATACTCATCACTCATCATTAAAGTAAAAAGTATAAAGTACTACAAAGTCAAGTAAAAAGGAATGTATTAAGAAATATTAAAATGTCATTTAAAAAAAGATAGAGGGGCTGGCTATAAAACAAATAAGAGTGGACAGAGCTACTGCCACTGGCTTCCGCGATGTGCCCTGCCTAGTACCCATAGTTAGCTGGGATAGACTCCAGCACCCTCCCTGACCCTTGTGAGGATAAGCGGTTCAGAGAATGAATGAATGTGGGCTGTAGCAATTAGTTTCCCTCCAAGAAGGCATCTTGTGCAGGCTGCAGACCGCAGTGTGACCTTGCAAAAGTCTGGCTGCGGAGATAAGCAAGCTGAGTCGCCCGCCCGCCATTGGCTCTCTGGCGCACTCTTCTCTTCTCTCCTGCACAGCTTCTTGGACTGCTGGATTCTATGTCAAACTATGTGATGCCATTTTTCAACTAAAAAATGCTGTTTTCTATTTAGGAAATGCATGTGAATGGAATATGATTTTGAATAAAGTGACAAATACAAGGACAGTTGCATGTTGTGGATGCTGCAAAATGATGTGGAATAAAGTGTGTTGTAGAATTGCAATAAATGAATGAATAATGGAATATTTTGTAATACTCTACAAGAAATGCTGTTATCTCATTTTCTGAACCACTATTTTTTCCACTAGGGTCGCAGGGGGTGCTGGAGCTTAACCCAACAGAGGCACAAAGAGACAAACAACCAATCAAGCTCATACTAATATGTGGAGGATAGTTGTCCAACTAGCCTACCGTTCATGTCTTTGAAATGCGGGAGAAAATGGAGTACCCAGAGAAAACCCACGCAATACCGGGCAGAACATGCAAACTCCACAGCGACCTGGATTTGAACCCAGGTCCCCCCCACTGTGATGCCGACGCGCTAAGCACTCAGCCGCCGGGCCGCCCGAATATACTGATAAATGATGCAAAATAAAAATGGGAATGTTGTAAAATGGTGTGGAATAATGCATGATAGGAAATTCTGTATAATAATCTTAAACGACAACAAGAAATGTTGAAGGATGTACAATACTGTAAAATGATGTGGAATAAGGAATGCCTGAATTGAAATTCTGGTAAATAAATGAATGATTTTCAAAGTGGAATGTTTTTAATAGTGTTAAATAAAGTGAAATAGGCTTAAACAATTAACATGTTTAAGAAAGTGGAGTAATATTAGATAAACAGTTGATGTGGAATAGTGCAATAAAATGTGGAATATGTAATGTGAAATTCTATTGAATCAAGTGGAATAAAGTTAAATGATGCCAAAAAGTGGAATACTCTAATTTACAGTCAACTCTTACATGGCTAAACTTGACTTAAAGTCATTTAATAATTTTCCTAACATATATAAATATAGAATATTACACATTTGATGAGTGGGTATCAACATTACTGTTGATATTCTTACAATTGACAGTTGCAAATTCCATTTTCTAGGCCTGAAATGTTGATTTTCTTCCCCTTATTGGACCTGCATGCAAACTACTAAAAAGGAGCTCAGTGTAGCATGAAAGTGAAAAGCAGTACTACAGTATTTCTTATCCAAATACTTTAAAATCCCTCTTTTGTCTGGCCAGTCGTACACAATCAATAGTCATTATGCTCAGCAAATTGATCCCCATTCTTCACATCACGCAAGCAATTGGAAGGCCGGCATAGGAGGAGAATTCCAATGGAAGCGTAAACATCTGTTCCTCTTTTAAAAGGTGCTTACGTGGGAACAATGGAACAAATAGGCACAAACTAATGACTACTGTTACTTGCTCTGTTTTGTGAATTTGATAGAGGGCATATAGTAATAGATTAAAGGAGTAGGGTGTCAAAATTAATAGTTGTAATAGCTTAATGTTTTTTTTCTCCAATTAAATATCATTTTAAATCTTACTTTTGGTGTAAAGTCTGTTTTTTTTGCCCAGGCTCAGCAATACTTGTTATTGTGATTAGTGGGTCATAATAAGGACCGTTTAGGATCATTATATTGAACGGTATTCGTCTAAATGGCAATTATGAGGAGTATTTTTCCCTAATTAAAGTTGTATACCATCATATTGAGGTCAAAGTTTAAGAAGGAAAGTCCTATTTTAACAAGGGAATTTAAAAGTTACTTTTCTCTAGAAATATTCTCAAAATGGAGGATGAATTTGGTGTTTATATACTATAAACATGCACTACTTTGAATAATAGAGCACTTTTGGAATATTTTACGGATTCCAACTTGAGAACCACAACATTATTATTATCAAATATAGGAGGAATAGTAAATTAAGCATGGATATTTTATCCAAAAGCCTACTTTGTCATTCATTCATCAAAAAAAGGGAAAACCATCAAAGATGTATTAAGATAGACAGCGGCCCATCATCTTAAAATGATAGGCAATCCCATCCAGCCCAGATTGGAAAAGGGATTCAAAAAGCGATGCCATGTCCACAAGTTGTGACAGCGCAATCATAAAAAGCAGAGACGCAAAGACCCTAATCTGCGGCCCACCACACAATCCTGTTAACGATGACTTACTACACCCTGTTTTTTTCTTCTTCTTGGGGTGATTTTACGGATGACACCCCATCATCGGACAAGATGACCGAGGACTGGCAAACATACCAAAATAGCTTTCCCCAAACACGATAACACAACAGAACCATGCCGACGTCTTGTAAACATGAAATTCCGATACGAGAATCGCAAAGATTTGTTTTTGGTCGTTAACGTGGGGACGCGGTTTTGATTTATTTTGCTCTTTTAATAAAGGTACAAAGGTTTTGGAAGAACATTTTTTTTTCCCCCCTAGACTTTTTTATATAGAAGATGACAAGTTTTCCTTGATCCCACTTTGCTTTTCACTACCTTTAAACCTTTTGCCAAGACACAAATCTTTAGATGAATTTCCACTGGTACGGACGGCGGCGTCTCCCGTGTCTGCCGGCGTTTCCCGCCCTGGTCGGCCATCTGATCTCTTAATGATGTGTGAAGTCATTTTTTTTTTTTAAAGTTTTCGCCCACTCTCTAATCTTTGGTGCTTTAGTAGCCTGTACAGATGGAACATATTTTTTCTTTTTTGCAAACTTTATGCAAACTAAGCACTTTGGGAAATCTTTACCATCCTAGGAGAGACTTTCACTTGGTGTGGATTGCTAAATTCCCTAAAGATGCAACATGCATACATCAAAAAGGACTGCAAACAGCCTTGAGCTGACTACTACATGGAGCCAAGTATTTGAAATGAGGAAGGCTAATGCATAATATTACACAAACTGCAAAAAAAGCACTCACTATTCCAGAATTGGGAGATATTCCACTCTCTATTCCAGAATTGGGGGACATTTTAAAAATAAACTTGGGTATTTTACATGTGATGCTCCATATTTATCAATAGTATATGCTGATTAGCTAAATGTATAGATCTGTTTTAAAAAATATATAGATTTTTTTATGGAATATGTGATTCATGGTAGCATGTAATTCACTGCTTTATTGTACTAAACTAAAAAAAAAATGTGGTTGTGGTCATTTTGGGAAAGCCAAATTTGATAAAGGATTCATATTATTTTCATTTAAAAATGTTCATAGAGTTTCAAAAAGATGATAATTTAATCTTAAGTGTATTACTTGAGTTATAATTTGCCATTCAGTGGTTAAAACAAGTACTAAATGTACTCAGAAAGTATTTACATTTGGTGGAGCAGGATGTAAAATGTCCTCCCATTCCGGAATAACCCAAAAGGTATATTTATTCCAGAAATAAACTAATACTCAAGTATCAGAGAATTCATGATCAGAACGACAGGTTTCTCACAAATTAGAATGCAGGAGTCTTGATGGGAAATCCTAAAAAATCCTCCCGATAACAGACAAAGTGACAAACGTCCAGGCCAGTCTATTCTGGTTGTAATTAAACGGACGGCGAGCGCGTGACTGCGGCGTACTGTGTCACCCAGACACTTGCATTAGAATGAATGACAATCTTCCGGCCAATCACTTGGTGCCTTTATGGATCATTTGTCAAAGCCTAGGCTGTTAGACTGCCAACTTCTTGACATTTACCCACAAATCCCCATTTCTTACACACATGCAAACACGCCAATGAACGCTTGTTGACATTTTACAACTGCACATTTTTCTCTGCGAGGCGTTTTCTGATGAAGGACGGGGAGCCGGACGCCGTGCAACTTAAGACAGATTGATGTGTTCACGGCAGTGTAAGCAAAAAAAAAAAAAAAGACGGGTCCAATTGAAGCTTTAAGAAAAAAAATGAAGTAGCCATCTGCAACTAGCGTATTAGCGGTCGGCAGATGACAGAAAGGCTGAAGGGATTAAAAGGGACTTGGTGAACTTTAACGGGGTGTGAAATCAGACAGTAACGGGAATAAATAGCAGTACAGATTGTTTTGACATACGAGTCGTATAGGGAATTATTTGGCGGATTTTGAGTGAGGAATACTTGACAGTTCAAGATTTTCCCCCAAAGACTAGAAATGGTCAAGTTGGAAGGGTAGAAGATGAAGTCCCAGGTGGGATTGGACCCAGTAGATGGAGTAAGAATACACAGAAGTAGAAATTCTGGAAAAAAGGAGTATTCATAGGGCTATAGGGCCAGGATAGGTTTTCAGACTAATGAGGCCCAAGGGTTATTAGAAATTCAGTTAAAAAAAAGGTACTTTGGACATTGAAGAGGTTGAAATGGGAAAAGTTGTACTTGCAAAAACCACACCTGCTGCACAGATGTTGCAAATAGTTTGTCTCATTTGGGCGGAGACTCGTGAGAACGCCAATTACGGGAGCGTCTTTTTTTGGGGTGTTGATATCTTCATATGGGCCTTGCTAATTTCTATTTTGCCACTACCTGTGGGGTTTGTGTTACCGTGGAGACAAAGTATTTGGGAGGAAAAAATACTTTAAATCAAATCACAATGTGAAAGTGATCATATCTGATGTCAGGGTTTACTTTGTCAACAGTTTAAGAAAAAAGGTAAATGGGGCGTAGTCATTTTTAACACAAGAGCCAAAATTCCTTGGCGGCCATTGACGGCAATAGGAGTCCAATCTGCTTCTACCAGGAAATCATTTGCTAGAAGCCCTGGTCGTGATGTACAATTTACTGCTGAATTCTCATTGGGATTACATGCAGCAAGATGCATCAGTATGCACAAGTGCAAGCCACACACACACACACACACACACACACGTGTTGCCTGCGAAGCACTTTGCGACATGTTCTCTGATCCATGACAGAGTGAAGGAAGGGCTGAGAGGGGGGAAGGTGGGACTTGTAAGGGGAGAACTCGGCCATAGTTGCATACATTGCAACAACACTCATTGGGCAAAATTTTACCAAGGTTTTTTTTAATTGCAGAAAATTATTTTTTTGCACTGCATGACAGATTGAAATTGCATGGCATTATTGTTCAAATAAAAACCCATGAAATCCAGAATGTGCTAGATTACTGCATGTTTATCTTTTAAAAGCCTCCCAGGTACATTGGATTGGACGTCTATTGCAATCAATGACAGTTTTGATAAATAATATAGGGTTATTTTGGTATTAATTTGAATGTATAAGCCACTACTATATATATTCTCTTTGGTAACTTCATTGCAGTACTATAAAGACAAAAAACAATGAATATTATTGCTTAAATTCAATATACAGTTGAAAAAAAACATGTATACCCCCCAAAATCCTTACCATACAATATTGTCTTTAAATCTAGATTCTTTTAACCACACCCCTCATTTTTTTTATCCAATTTTAATTTAAAAAATGGATTTCATACCATGCCTTGGTATAAAATCCAACCTCATACACATAATGTACTTGTCTTTTGCACAAAAAGTGTAAAGCCCAACAGTTAGCGAATTCAAGGTGCTCTCACTGACCGCACAATTTATGCCGTGACTTTGTCATGATAAACAAAACAAAAAAAACTACCAAATACATATGTAAACAGGCAGACCCCTGGAGCAGCTGTTGTCCCCAGTGAGGACCATGTGCTATTAGCACGCAAATACACACACACAACACACATACACATGCCTCAACATGAACTAAAGGTGACACGGAAAACAAACATATGCTTGAAAAATATGAAGGTTACCAGAGCCAAAGTGGCAAGACATTTTTGGTGAGTATTTAGGCACCGGAATTCAAATATTGTGTCTTTTCATGACATCCGGATTTACAAACTGTTACATAGACACAGATGCAAGCTTGGGTTTTTCCGTCCTTTAGCCTGGCAAAGAATAATAATTTATGAAGGTGCTTAAGATGACAAGAGTTGTGAGTCATAAAAAAACATGAAACACCAATCATAATTTATTTAGCATTTTAGACGGGGGCACCAAGTCAATTTTGTTGGGTATTCATAACTTATCATTATAATGAAAACACACAATAGCTGTATGAAAAAAAATACATCTAAATACATTTTTCCTTCAATGTAACAATTGGAAGTACTTTCCATTTGATCATTTTAGAGGGTTTTTTTCTTGTTTTGGTTTGGATTTCTTTTTGGATTGTGACCAATCGTGGACTGGCAAAACACTAAAGAAGGATGTAATTTAAAAAATAAACCCGTAAATAACGACCACAGCCAATAAATACAAAACTGGCCTGAAAGGTGCTGATATATCGAGCGTCTAATTAAAGCTATTAACAATAAAAGTTTTCTCTTGTGAGAAAGCCAACCAATTAGCAAACAATCTGATGGCGTGACCGACTTTAAAGGATTATTCATTACTCGCCTTAAGCACAGGTAGATGTGCAAACTAAGTCTGCCACAAAAAAATAAAATAAAACAAAGAAAAAATACATTTATAGCTGGATCTAGCCGACCCATGTTGGTAAAAGCTGATGAATATTTCAGAGTTCAAGACGTCGACATTACTGAGGCTGAATTGCAACATGGCTAACACACACACACGCACTCATCTGTATTATTAATCTTCCATTTTCATGTTTTATAATGATATGTATTCTTAAGGAGTCCCTTGGAAAGGCAACTTTTTTTCTGATGAATTGTACTGGTCGTAGTAAATACTATATTTCAAGAACGTCAACGATTAAAAAGGGTATTAGAAGAGCTGCAGGACTACGTCAGGCGCCCATTCCATGGCCGTTTGGGCCACGGCGAACACGGCGGCCCCCAGCGTGGCCGACAGCCCCCAGACGGCCATCTTCAACATCCTGCTCCCCTTCCCCCACTGCTGGCCTCCGTCCTCGGGCAAAGCCACGTCCAAGCTCGAATGGCGAGCTGCGGCGGCGATCACAGAACAAGTGTGAGCGGGGGGGTCGTAGAGGAGTCGAAGTGGGAGGGAGGGTAGGGGATTTTCATGCTTGCAATTTTGCTATTTTGCCCAGGATTAGAGGGAATATTACCGTACCGAGGAGAGGAAGAGGGAGTCTCTAATTATTTTTTCATCCACAAAGGGGGCGCTCATTAACACTTCCCACGCTTGATTGAAGGTGAAGTTAAATTGGGGTACACACTTGGTGACCATCAGGCTGACTATGAGCAAGGCCTGATTAGCATACCTTTACAAGATTATCCTGAGTAATTATGCTGTGTCTAGGGCTATGTGGAGTCATTTCCTAGTTCTAGTAGGCAGAAAAGTGATCAAGTTTTCCCCTTAATTTTTGGTCATTCATCCCTACTTGAGAATATTGTTGTGGATGGAGTACAGGGATAATGACGTTATACTGTTTTGGCTTCCAGAATTACATGCTACAGAGTTTTAGCTTACTTTTTTTCGTAGTTTTAATTAACCGTCTTTTAAGCCGCTATGATTACCTCGTTTGGAAGTAGTCTTGGTGAGACGCTGCAGAACCGAATCCGGTCTCTGGTGGCGTGTCGTCAGATGAAAGGCCTTGAAGGTACTTATGGACAAACTGGGGTATAAAAAATGGAGTCTTTTTAGATTTTTGATGGAATTTATATAGCGAAAAAATACTAGGTGGTGCTGCTTACCTTTTCCGTGGGTGCAATGCCACTCGTTTTGCCAGCAAGGCAGGAGGGTAACATTGAAATAGGTCTTGCGACTGGCCAATTAGGATTTCGTATGGGAGATCCTGGGGAATTTTTGAGAGGAGTTGGTGTACGGAGGCCATGTCGCAATCTGTTTGCTTCACTTCTGTCCCTCTGTGCAACACGATCTGATGGCAAGAAACAAATCCTGGTCAAAAAGGGGCACATTTCAGCAGGCACTTGAAAAGGACAGGGTGAGAAGACGAAAGTTTAGTAGTAGTAGTAGTAGTGAGTAAATGAGGTAGGCTTACTGTAGCAGCGAGGTAGATGGGCATCATTGGGTGTGAAGCTAAGAAGAAGTCGTAGAGTCGTAGTGTAAGTTTGAACTCTGACAGAACATGTCCGTACCACGTGATGAGCCAGGACAGGGCAAAGATGGTTCCCACTTCAGATCTAATAAGGAATATTAAATAAAATATATAAGGTGGTTTCAAATAAAAATGTTTTGTTTTGGGGTTTGCGAGTTTTTCATGGAAAACGACATGATTTTTGGGGTTTCATGCAGCATTATCATTGTATGCCACTCACAACTCTGTACTGCGATGCCCTCCTGTGGACTAAGACGGTACTACACATGGTAAGTGTATGTACTACTATATAGGCTGACCATCTGTGCTCAGGTCTTGAGTGAACTCAACCTTCCACTAATGTCAGCTGTAATGGAAAGAAAACAGATGGCTTGATTTGTACCTGATCATAAAATCATGCAGTTCTTTGTCCACTTCTTCCAATAAAGGCATCAGGTAGTTTAAAATATGTTTGGTGCTGTCCATTGTTGGATCCATGAAATCTCTGGGAAGAGAACAGAATAGAACTAATGTAATGCAGTGGCAACAAAAAAATGTTGCATATGTGAAAATGTATTTTTAAAAATGCTTTTTTTTTTAATTCAGGTACACGAATTTGATAAATTCCACTGCTAATATTGTCTTTTTTGATCCTACCTGAGGTGATATTGGGATAAAGTGCGCAACATTGCAAGGGCCATACGCTCCCCGACAACCAACAGCAGTGTGACAGCCACATCGTGGTAGCCTTGGTAGTAGTTGAGCTGCGGGTTCGACCTCAGAACCTCCAGGATGATGTCCACAAGCTGTTCCTGGAGCACGGCTCGCTCGGTAGGAGGCATACCTGAAAGAGATGAGCTATTAATATACGCTGCTTTTTGTAGTAAAGTAAAAAAATATTGAGCAGACGCACCTTTTGGAAAGCGCTTCATAGATCTGCTGACATCCAGCATCACCTGGTTGTAGTCTTTGTGGTTCTCGCGTCCATCTTTACCTACAACGTATTTTGGATTATTCCCCACACATTCCTTTCATTGATACCTTATTTAAGTTTTGTACTAACCAGGTTTGTAAGGCAAATCATAGGCGTTGATATTGAGCAGTTTGGGCCACACTTTTCTTCGAATTTCATTTGTAAGAAGGCCTCCTCTAGTGGTTGTGGCTCTTCTCAGGGACTCAATGTCAACTGGGTCACTGTAGATTGAATTGGATATATGATGGAAATGTTATTTTATTTTGTATTTAATTTTTTAAAATAATTGGGTGTATTTTGATTCAAAATATATACACCATACCAATAAAATCAAACAAAGGTCTTTTCTGTCATCATACACAGCTGGGTATAACAAAATACCACATTGTTTTACCTGTTTAAGGCTTGGTGAATGTCAACCAACTTCGTTTGTTTCCCACAGTCCACTTCTGTGAATAGATTGATCACAATTAAATGGTTATGACAGCAATAAGTCGCTCGATCTATAAGGTTTGAGAAAGCATACTTATTAAGGAAATGTGTCTGTCGGTTTGATCGTGGCAAGCTGCCACGCGGACAAACATTTGCGATCGCGAATTAACGTATACATAAAGTAACATAACGCGACTGTAACCACACGTGCATCTAAATGAATGCGGAAAAAATAATAGTTTGACCTTCCTTGTTACTTACCTCTCGTGACAGGTACATTCGATCCATTTAGTTTCTTTCTCTTGAACTTTTTCATCCCTTTTTAAAATAATCGAAAGAAACAAATCGTTGTTCTGTCATAGACGCATACAAATATAACAGCTGTTTAAGATTTTTTAACGCCACTTCCACGAGCAACTTTTCCTCATGTCTGTTATTGTGACTGCTTACTATTAGTCAATCCCATTGGACAAAATTAACACGTGGCTACAAGAGTGAATGTGGTTGGACACGTCAAGCAAACCTGTTTGTAGTTTTCCAAGTTATGTGGGCATTTTTAAATGTTTTGGATAAATTAGAAGCTTGCAATGTTTATAAATGTATAGTAAGAATTCGTAAGTATGATAATATATTATTTTGGACATACCATAAAACGGTTAGCCTGGTTGTATTTGTAGCACTCATATTTCAGGATTTACTGACACATAGTGGTGATTCGACGAACTGCAGCTAAATCAATGTGAAAAGAAGTATAAAAAAATACATGTTTAGCATTTACATTGCTAATGCTGAACAGTAGTGTTTATTATTATTTAGATGACCATGAAGAAGTGTAACCCACTTTCTAAATAAAGTAAAATGGGAATCTCATGTTGACATCTGGCAACCCATTGGCTAATTGCCCCATGAGCTTGATAGCGAAGGTAAAAAGCACGCCTTCATGCTTCTGCGCGTACACTTTTTCTGGAGACTTGGTGCTTTTAACCGCGTGACTCGTGTGCTGCGTTGGGCTCCGACAAGCCAAGGGCATCGTTGGCATGTCCGGGCGGATGAACACGGCGTGAACCGGGATGAGTGACCGAGCCGAGGTGGTGAGAGGGCCCGCAGCCCGGCAAAGGAGAACGACTATTATTGGGGGTGTGAAGCAGCAAGCCAACGGAGGCAAGTCGCACACGAGCTCTGCTGGGGACAAATCACTGCCCTATCCTGTCGGGAAGAAGACGGAGGGAACGACCAAGCGTCCTAATAACAATGACGGGAAAGCGGTTGCAGAACTGGGTCAGCAATCGACCCATAAACACAGCACGCCAGGAAGTCCATTGGACGAAATCGGCGAGGGGCTCAGGTAACCTTTTACTGACACCACCTAAACATCGGTCTTTTCTACATTCATAACTCGCTTAGTTATTGGCAAATGCTATCTCTATTATTATTATAAGTCGTAGTATTGAAACTAGTTGTGTAGCTATAGTTGTCTTTGCAATTCAGTTTATGGTGTAATTTGGGTTGAAGAAAAAACTGGGGTGCCTGAACGCCGCAGGGACAGGTGTGTAACCTGGTTGTCATAAACCTTAAATGACCCTTAATGGAAATTAAAAAAAAAAAAAAAAAACTAAATCATGCTCATTGATAATATAAACTTTACTATATTATAAGAATTGCATTCTACCATCTTGTTGCATTTTAAAATCTCATGTTGGGTCACAATAGCAATGAATGGTATGCAATTTCCAATAGGCAAACATAATGTGTGTTGCAAAATAACATTTTTGGTTGATTTATCATACAGAATTACACAATAAAAGCCTCAGGTTTGCACAATCCTACTGTTTCTGAATGCAACCCAATCTACCAATCCTTTATCTTAGATTAAGTTGTTGTTTTTGCTTGAGTGTTTTTAATATTTTGACCTATTTTTTTATATTCCAGCTGCCATGTCCTACAGGAGTCCCTACTTAGCTCTGCCAGCGGTTACAGTAACTACAGAGGAATTCTCAACTGGTGTGTTGTCATGCTGGTAAGTTTAATATAACATTTCCCTAAGGAGGTTAGCCATTCAAATTGTTGCCATCATATAACCAAATTAACATGTCAAAGCTAACTTATTTATATACACCGGTGTGTTCTCATCTTTCCATCTGCAATATCCGAATCCTAAAAATAAGACACTGATTCTATTAATAGAGTGACAATTCCATTCTTGAGTCTTTTGTCGAGAGATTCTTTCAAAAGGAAAAATGTTGACTTCATGTTTTTGAGAATACTCAAGAGGATCAAATCCATTCCAGACTTGCTACACCACTATTTCAAAATTTCACAGCCGTCCAAAATGATGACACAATGACCTTTGCTGTCCTTACTAAAGGTTACTAAAGCATTGGTCAGACAATACTTCGACATTACAGCAATACCAGTTGCAACACAGCTTGCTAAAGTCAAAACTTACATTTAAAACATGTTTTTTTTTATAACTAGCAATGACATGCTAACACACCTACGGCACTTATTGGTTGAAAAATAAGCACCCTCATAAACATTTATCAGATGCACCTCGACCTTTTTCCTGATCATAAAAAAAACCCACACCTCAATAACGGCTGTCAAAATATCATACAAAGAATATTTTTTATGCTCTTAGGTGCTGAGTAATGCACGCCTCTTCCTGGAGAATATAATTAAGTGAGTTTCATATTTTTTTTTATATGATACTTTCAATATGATGACTTAAAACTCTCTTCTCTAGATATGGTATCCTAGTAGACCCAATACAGGTGGTGTCTCTCTTCTTAAAGGACCCTTATAGCTGGCCAGCTGCCTGCCTCATTATTGGTATGACACTTTTCTATCATTATCTGTTGGGTTTTTGAGTTATGTTCAAAAGTTGTTTTGAGTAAGAGTCCTTGTCTGAAGTCCATACATTTGTTTTGAGCAAGAGCTGACCTGGTCATAAACTGACGTATTCCTACCAAAGTTCACGTGTTTTTTTCTTCTTCGTTTTTCCCAGCATCCAATGTGTTCATTTTGGTGGCTTTATATACGGAGAGACGTCTAGCTTTGGTGAGACCCTCCACATCTGACAGTTTTAAGAGCAATGAGTTAATATTTTAGTTTTTTGTGTTTTCAAGGGAACTGTGTCTGAAAGCACTGGCTTGATTCTGCACATATTCAACTTGGCATTTTTACTGATTGTTCCCTCTGCAACTGTTCTTGCGGTGACTTCTATCACCCCTGGTATGTAAATTAATATTATATCTTTATGGAAAAGCACATTCTAAGGAAGTTTTTATCTTTCAGTGGGAGGTATTCTCTCATTGGGCATTCACACAGTGCTGTTCCTCAAGCTGTACTCTTACCAGGACACCAACAGGTGGTGCCGTGAGATTAGACAAGCCAAAGCCAAAAAACTGACACGTTCCTACTCATGTTAGTACAAATTTTACGATTTTTTTCCCATTTTTTTTTAGACAACTATGCTTTAAAACAATACTTCTGTGATTCCCAGGCCCATCTGTGGCTCAATCCAATGGATCAGCAGTACACAGCCATGTGTCCTACCCAGGCAATCTCACACACAGAGGTGAAAACATCCTTTTTTGTCGTCGTTTGGAATACTTTTTATGCACAATTTTTTTTTTTTGTCTTTAGACATGTACTACTTTGTGTTTGCACCGACACTCTGCTACCAGCTCAACTTCCCACGCTCTCCTCGGATACGAAAGCGCTTCCTCCTCAGGAGGCTCTTTGAAATGGTGACATTTGAAATGTTACAATAAACAAAAAGTCCTATTTTGACTCAGAATTATGACTGTCTTTCCCCATTATAGCTATTTTTCATGCAACTGTTGGTGGGACTAATACAGCAGGTATTTCTTCTAACATTCAAACATTAAATATATACAAATCACTATCAACATAATCCTTTTTCTGTCTTATAGTGGATGGTTCCCACAATCCAGAACTCAATGAAGCCATTCCAGGTGGGGATGAAGTACTAATAAGTAACAGTTAAAAGGTGCGGTATGGCTTTTGAGTGACATTTGTTTGTCTCACTCAGGAAATGAACTTCTCTCGAATGGTGGAGCGTTTGCTTAAGTTGGCGGTGAGTCTCGCAGTTTTTAGATGGTGTGAATGTGGTGGCAGCTGGGAACAGCTTGTGAGTGTCAAAGTATGTTTTTAGGCCACGCCAAAGGAAAAAAAATGTACAAAACATTGTATTTGAAGGGCATGCCAGACAATGTTTGTGTCCATTTTTAATGAGTGTTAGGATGTGTTGTGACACAACGGAAACGGTCTAATGTGTAACACCAACGCCACGTGACTTCCACATTGTGTTCAAAAACACGTCAGAGATCACAATTCCGACACAAGGGTGTCAAACTCTGGTCCGCGGGCCACATTTGTGCCAACTAGATCTTACGTGGACTAGCTAGTTTTAATTTGGGTGTGATGTAATTAACTGAAGATATTTTTTACCTTGTCTGCAGGTGCCCAACCATTTAATCTGGTTAATCTTCTTCTATTGGTTCTTCCACTCGTCGATGAATTTCGTGGCTGAGCTGCTGCAATTCGGGGACAGGGAGTTCTACAGGGACTGGTGGTAATGGCAACAACAAAAATGGCTGATGTTAGCATAATGTAGACAGAAGTGCGGATAAACACTTTTTTTATGATGCAGGAACTCTGAGAGCGTCACCTACTTCTGGGCTAATTGGAATATCCCAGTTCACAAGTGGTGCCTAAGGTGAGCAAGACCACATTAGGGAACTTGATACACTTATTTTACGTTTTTTTGTTGTTTTCTAGGCATTTCTACAAGCCCATGTTAAGGAAAGGGGTCAACAAGCTAGTGGCCCAAAGTGCTGTTTTCCTGTTGTCTGCCTTTTTCCATGAGGTAAATTACGAAAAATAATAATAATAATTTATCATATTAACCCGTCTTTTTGGTTTTCCCCAGTATTTGGTGAGCGTCCCTCTAAAAATGTTCCGACTATGGGCTTTTATGGGCATGATGGCTCAGGTAAAATAAAAATGTAAATAATGCATACCGATGTGATTTTTCTTTTAAAATATCCCAATTTTTTGGCAGGTTCCTCTCGCTTGGTTCGTGGGTCGCTTCCTAAACGGTATCTATGGCAACGCAGCCGTATGGATGTCGCTCATTATTGGCCAACCGGTGGCTGTGCTGATGTACGTGCATGACTACTATATCCTGCACTACAGTACGTAAAGTAAATGGACATAACTGACCCCTATTTTTTTCAAATGAGTGGCCAAAGATGGAGGACATGAAGCAAAAAGGTTTTTCTCAACTATCAATGCAAGGTTCAAAGTCAATTGTGTAATAATAACATGACTTCTGTGTGTATGTTTTGCTGCCTTTCTAGTTTTGTTTTTCATCTCTGCAATAACATGCCATCCTTTTTGTTTTATTAGTTTTTCCGCGGTGGTTGGATAACCAGCGATAGCTTTAGCACTTTAAAGAGATGCATGCTCTCACCTTGAACTCGATTTTGGAAAAAAAAACTGTTATTTTTGTTTGTTTTTTGCCCTTACTTAAAACAATTAAACCAATGTTTCCCAACAGTTAAACCAAAGCATATATTAGTAATCAGAAGTGTTCTGGCATTGATAAATTAACATTATTTGTCCTAAATAGATTATTTTGGTACTGGTAGGGACTCTCTGAACTAAATTGTTTTAAAGGTTGTTTGCTTTTGGATCCAAAATATAATTAAAAACATTTCAGGGAACTTGGTGTGAAGAAATCATGATACAGCAGGGCTGGTAATTATGTCTAATAAATGAACAGAAAGTGCCTGTTTATTTTACAGTTGAAAAGAGGCCAAATAATTTGTACATTTGGTTCACAAATTGAGCTTTAATAGCCATTTGTGAAATGTATTTCATGAAATATGCACGGAAAGATGTAGCTTGTTTAACTGCCTTTTAAAAACCTTGTCAGTTGAATGTTTTGTGTGTTCCATCAATAAATTAAAATGAAATGTTTTGGTAATGTAAAGAATTGTCCTTTGTTTCATTTTATGCATCAAGAAGCCTTTAAAGTTTTTATTTTCACTGAATAAATGTAATATATTTGCAACTTTCATTTTGTCTAGTAGTATAGTATATGGTATTTGTATAGTTAAGAATGACGTCATGTTCATTTGAGCGTTCTGGGAATGTCAAGACAACACTTGACTAAATAAGTACTACATCCGGGTTTGTCCAAAAATTAATTTTTTTCCAATCATAAAACGGATTTATTCAAAGATTTGTTTATTTGGGGCGTGTAGCCTTTTTTTAGGTCAATGTCATGATTATTAGTAGTAAAACTACATTTGTGAAATAGAAAGCACAATTTTCCTTTAAAACTGTTCAACTAATTGGCTACCATTGACGATGAGACATGTCCAATAATGTAGGCTCTTTTCACCCTTTGAATATAGAGCGCACATACATTCTATTTGAACTGAAGGTAATTTAAAGGCGTTTTAGCGTGTTGAATGGGGACATCTTATTGTGAAAAAGCTACCGGAAGCATGTACTTTTTAGGATCCCATTTGCGTGACTTGATGAAGGACTTCCACACCCAGGGGACGTCCCCTACCTCGGTTGTCCACAGCAAACCTCAACTTTTTTCCTCCCCAATAATCCATTGGAACAAGGCGGTGCATTGTCAGCTCTGTGTTCAACATTTCATCCGACACTCTCGACGGTGAGTTCGACCGAAAAATCAAAGATCGCCTCTTGTTTTGTATTGTTTAATCGGCATAAAAGCTCCAACTTCCTCCTTGTTTGGAAGGCGACGGCAAAGCTAGTCGTTTAGCATGTAAACAGTTCTCCACTTTTAAGGTTTTACACGATTAAATCACTCCCGATGGCAGTTTTTTTAAATCCCTATGTAGATTAAAATTATTATTATTATAATGTATGTCAAAGGAAACTCATCTTTGGTCGATTTTTAAAGTTAAATGCTAGCGATGAAGCGACAAAAGAGCTAACTGTGAGGCTAGGCGGCGCAAAACAATACAATATTTACAAAGATTAAATTTTTGGAAAACATCCCCAGGGACGATTTTAGTTTGGAGTCAGCAGTCGTCATCTTTAAAGCGTCACTGATCTCCCGTACGTGACATTTTATGCGTTGATCTTCGTCATAACGCGCAAGTTTAGTGTCATCATGTAAAAATTGCTTAAAAATCATAATCAGACCAGGATAGAAATACAATCCAACCACCAAAATTGGTTTTATTTGGACTGGATTAATGATTTAGTTCTATTTGTACAAGCTTATCATCGTGCGTCATCATTGTACACTCATTAACTAACCGAATAAGACGTTTTGTCATCGTTAAACTCGTGCTATTCATGCCTTGTGAAATTCATTACATGCAAAAAAAAGTAATATAAACTTTTCCTTTTCACTTATCTTAGGCTATCCAGGACAAATGACGTCATTTCTACCATTTGTTTTATTTACTTAACCTCCCTTTTTAAAAATCATGAGTTTTGTTTTCCTACCATGTTTTTAATTATCAGTTAACGTCACGTGATTTACAGAGTCAGTTTTCTATTGAATTATACTTCCTTGTTTACGACAGATTTATTACTATAGCAGTTTACAAAATACTTTTTGCAAGATGTACCATACCATATTTGATTACTAATAAACGTCAGGAATAAATAAAGGAAAAAAAACTTGATCATAAATACAAAACAATAACTTTTTTTGGGTCAAATTACAAATGTAGGCCTTCAACAAATTGGTGCTAATTTTATGGTGGGCTATCAGCTGTGTTTTTCCTACCAATGATAAGACATCAATTGCTGGGCACAGTCCTGATTGTACTGTGGCCCTTTTTTATTGCTTACGTTTATAAATGACTCGACTGAAATTGCGTCTTTGCAAAAGAAGTAATGAGGTCGGCTTTTTTTTCTCAGCGGATATTCGTAATAATTGGGAAAAGTTTTTTGTCGGGTTTACGGCTACTCTGTTGACCTTTTTCCCGGCGGAGCGTCTTTTTACGAGCGCATTCTTGCTCGAGCCAACCAAGCTACTTGAAATCAAAAGAAGTCATGTGATCACGCATAAAATCCCAGTATAAACAACTGTAAAACCCTAAAAGGAAGTTTTTTTTAAGTAAAAACCCCAAATGAATCCTGTCCTATCTCCTAGTTTCAATAATTTGAACGTCAATTACCGTCAAGTATAGCGTGTCATATTTTAACCGAGCCACGAGCTCCAAATAGTGTCGCGCTGGCTAACAATAGCGAAAGACGGGGTTCTGGTCTAAAAGCGTCACTAAAAGCGGTCGACTAGCTAACGGCAAACGTCGCATTGTCGCACTCAGGAAGTCTGCCCTTTGACTGGAATGTCACCGGACGCCGGCGTCCACTCTCAATCTCCCCATTCCCAGATTGTCATTGTGCGGGGGCGACTTTGAAGCCCACGTCGCAAAATGACCGGAAATGACATCATTCCCGTTGAGGTTTCGATTGAGACGAAGCACCATTTAAAGGATTTCAACCCGAACTTTGACAGTGTCCTTATTTTACTTGTTTGCGTGTAAATAACGCTGAGAGGGAAACGTAAAAGTTGTTAAAGTACAGTCACGAGTGATATTTGCGTTAGCGCGCCTCTGTTTGTTTTGGATACCGACACCAGGAAGCATTGAGATTTTTCACATAATAGCCTGTGTCGAGTTTTTTTTACAATACTTTGAAATAAAAATGTTAAAAACCCATTGGGGTTGATAACAATACGCCACTTTATTTTGAATGGGAGGGGCCAATGAACACCTAGTTTAAATAATAAAGTGACCTTTTACTAAGCTATCACCATGAACAACAACGAATGACTTCAGCAAAGCGCCGAGCGAGATTGTTCCATTACGGCTTGTTAAAATGTTGCCCCGCCGGCTTTTGTTTGTCTTTTTCCCACGTTGCCCGGCCAAAGCATTCCGTAATTAGCGACTTTACGCCGGGCGAAACCATTTCCACCGCGGTAGACGTGACTAATCGTCGACTGACGCATATAGCGGCCATTGGTAGGGAGGGAGGGGGACATTCGTGCCTTGGCGGTGGGCTTCCTGCCCCCCCCGGGGGTCTGCTCTTTGGAACTGGGACGTGGGCCCACAGTGTGTTTGCGCACTGATAATGCACAAAAGCACAAAAGTTGACTAAAAGCATGTGGAAACGCACGTTGAGTCAGAGTTCACATTCAGATGGAAAGTCCCCCTCTCAGCAGGCTTTTCCAGGGGTGTTGTGTCTAGGGTTGGATAGTATTCTGCTGAAACGCAGTTTTTTTCCGTCCCCTGTTTGCGACAGAATCAGGTTTGGGGAAGAATAGGTTAGGAACACAATGCGGATTCGCTCCTATTTTGTGATCATTTGATTATTTGTTTCTCAGGTCATTCCAACGCAAAGCCCATCATGCCCTTGACTTAACCTAGCCCGAGACCCCTCCCATCCCATGAGGTCGCAATGAGTAACCCGCGGCAACAGTATCACGGGAGCACCGGCTCGGAACGCGAGCTCAACTCTGCCGCCTCCTCCGTTAGCCTACCCTCCGTCAGGAAGACCCCCAAGAAGCGCCGCCTCTCGCTACAGGCGCTCTTCGGCCGGCGACGGCGGTCCGAACGCGACGCCAAACGCAAGTCTAAATCCGCGGCGGAGCCGTCTACCCCCAGTGCGGATGGCGTCCCACCAGAGGTCGACAGGGTCTCCACGCGCTCCGTCCCGGCGGCGACGACAACCACCACCACCACTACCACGGCCACCCCCACTACAGCATCGGGCTCAGAACTGCTGGAATGCCCGCTGTGCCTACTTCGCCACACACGCGAACGTTTCCCCGACATCATGACGTGCCACCACCGCTCGTGCGCCGACTGCTTACGGCAGTACCTGCGCATCGAGATCTCGGAGTCGCGTGTCAACATCTGCTGCCCAGAGTGCTCGGAACGCTTCAACCCGCACGACATCGCCATGATTCTGGACGACCGCGCCCTAATGGAGAAGTACGAGGAGTTCATGCTACGTAGGTGGCTCGTGGCCGAGCCCGATTGTCGTTGGTGTCCGGCGCCGGACTGCGGGTAAGATATGAATTAAAAAAAAAATAAAATAAAAACTGCTTTTAAATGAATTGACAGCAATAGACGTCCAATTTATGAGTAGAGTTTAACTATGGGGAAGAATATTTTGGAAAGAATATTTCCCTTAGAGACACACACAGATGCTGTGTTGACATTTCACATAGAGGCTTTATGCATTTTATGTGCTGGCAAACCAAGGCGTCTCCATGTTTACCATATTTGGCACTAACCTGCTACATGTAACTACCAAGATGGGGACATTTGAGACTTGTCAAAGTATGTTCAACTTTGTTGTAAACAGGGAGAAAAGAGATTTATCATCACATCAATTTGACTGGTTTGGTAAATTGAAATGGTTACTTCACCTAATTTCTACCCCATTTGTTTTCCCACAGTTATGCCGTCATCGCGTTTGGCTGCGCCAGCTGCCCCAAGATTACATGCGGGCGCGAGGGCTGCGGCACCGAGTTTTGCTACCACTGCAAGCAGCTGTGGCACCCCAACCAGACGTGCGACACGGCACGCCAACAGAGGGCTCAGCACTTCCGCCTACGCAGTTTCCGCTCCTCGTCGCTGAGTTACAGCCAGGAGAGCGGCGCCGTCGGTAAATAAAAAAAAAAAAAACACTGCCGCGGATGACCTAACCCTAAAAATGCACGTTTTTAACGGAGTATATCTGCGTGTCTCCTAGGCGACGACATCAAGCCGTGCCCTCGCTGCGCCGCCTGTATCATTAAAATGAACGACGGTAGCTGTAATCACATGACGTGCGCTGTGTGTGGATGCGAGTTTTGCTGGCTTTGCATGAAGGAGATTTCGGACCTGCACTATCTAAGGTGAGATATTATGAAGTGGACATTTGGGGGGAAAAAACTTAAACAAATGTACTAATATCATTTTACATGTAGAAAATTGATTTGGCTCTCAAATTTTGCAGTATTTTTTTAAAAAACATTCTTAAACCACTTTTTCTAGGCAATTCTGGTTGTGACATCGCAAAAAATTTGTAGTTTGTGTCATTTGTGTCCAAAAATATGCTTTGTTGTCATTGAAACTTTTTAAATAGGGTTATTTGAACCATTTTGTGTGTGTGTGTGTCCCAAAGTCCATCCGGTTGTACCTTCTGGGGCAAGAAGCCATGGAGCCGCAAAAAGAAGATCCTCTGGCAGCTGGGGACTTTAGTGGGCGCTCCTGTGGGCATTGCCCTCATTGCGGGTATCGCCTTCCCCGCCATGATCATCGGGATCCCCGTTTATGTGGGAAGGAAGGTAAGCTTGAAGGAGGGGGAAAAAAAAGAAAGTGGATTAAATGTTGTTGTTTTTTTGGGTAGATTCACAATCGCTATGAGGGCAAAGACGTGTCAAAGCACAAGAGGAATTTGGTGATCGCGGGCGGCGTGACGTTGTCCGTCCTCGTGTCGCCGGCGGTTGCAGCTGTGACTGTTGGTAAGAATCAAACTTGATAGGATATTACATTTGCCAAATTTGGATAGTTGAATTATCTGATGTAGGGGTTCACTCTGTAACAGTTTATGACAGGGATATATATATATATCTTTTTTTTTTTTTTTATTCGAGGAATTGGAGTGCCCATCATGCTAGCATACGTCTACGGCGTCGTGCCCATCTCGCTGTGCCGGAGCGGCGGTTGCGGCGTGTCCACCGGCAACGGCAAAGGAGTCCGCATCGAGTTCGACGACGAGAACGATAACATGGGCGCCGGCGCCGCGGCGACAGGTGAGTCCGCCGACATGCCGTGCAATCCGCAGTAAAATAACAAAGCGGCTCGCCTCCACCAGACACGACGTCAGTGGCCGAGACCAGGCTGAACAACGCCAGCTTGGGAGACGGCGCCAGCGTGGGCGGTCTGACCGGCCTGAGCCTCAGCGTGAGCGGCACCCACATGGAGCGATGCGGCGTGGGCTCGGCCCAACGCGACAACATGAGCGACGACGCCAGCACCACCGCCCTCGCCGGCGCTAGCATCACTGGCAGTTTGTCGGGGAGCTGCTACAACAGGTTAGCCCAGGGGTGGGGAAAAAAAGGACTAAAGTATTAACATACTCATCATTAAAGTAAATAGTGTAAAGTACAAAGTCAAGTCAAAAGGAATGTATTAAGAAATAATCAATATTGGCAGCATTTGAATGCAATATTATTATGTCGTGCTAAATGTTCCGGGTTATTTTTCAGGATGGAGGTTCAAGCCGACGTCCAGAAGGAGCGCTGTAGTCTGAGCGGGGAGTCTGCAACCGTCAGCTTGGGAACCATGAGCGACAATGCCAGCACCAAAGCCATGGCAGGCTCCATACTCAGTGCCTACATGCCTTTAGAAAGGTCAGTGGCATATAAGTGCTTCTACCTAGTGGTTGATATTGGAATTACAATAATAGCTAACAACCACAATGCACATTTACATTCTGCGCAGAGACAACAGCCTGGAAGTGCAAGTGGACGTGGAGTCTAAAGAGGACAAAGTGCGACACTGCAGCGCCAGCAGCAGTCTGGACGAAGCCGGCTGCAGCGCCCCCACCGTCGTCGCCGCCCCCTCCAAGGACCATGACGCCTCATCCGCGGGGAGCACGAAAAGTAAAGGGAAGATGTGGAAACGCGGAGGAGGCAAAGCCGAGTCTAAAGTCAACCACGCCGACGGAGACGCAGAACGCCGAAGTACCGTCTCGTCCGAGTTGGACTCGCCGTCGCTGAGCGGGAGTTTGCCGTCGGTGGCCGGCTCGCAAGGCAGCCGATTGTCGGCCGAGCTCGGCGAAACGGAGGCCTTCCGACGACTGGCGGCGTCGCCCGACGAGGTTCTGTATATCGCCGAAGACCCCGCCGACGCCCGCGGATGTGTCGCCACTGACGTTTGAGGGGAAAAAAACTCACAAATCGTGTCTTAAGTCAAATTTGAAGGAAAAAAACGGGAAGCAGAAGGTCGGCGTTGAGATGAGGAATTGTGGGGAACGCGAAGGTCAACTTGAATGTACGCAAGAACGTTATTTCCAACATGGCGGTTGATTTGAAAAGATGGGGGAAAAAAAGATTTACAAATATCCACCACTGTGCCACTCGTTCTTACAAAGAGGGACCATTCGGTAGCAGTTTTAAGTCAATGTGTTTTTCTTTTTAACACTTTCATTTTTATTACATATGCAGTAATGCTTTTCTGGCTTATTTTCCATTTTGGGAAAGTTGAAGTTTTTTATGTCGCAACCCACACAGTTGGGTCTGAATTTTTTTCTACATGTCATTTGACAACATATTTTCCGTTTGGACAAATCTTACAAAGGAAGCTATGCAAAAAAAATTGTTCATTTTGTAAAAAAAATAAAGGGCATTTAATTGCTTCTCATTTCACCAAAGTTGTGAATTTTAGTTAAGAAATGAGATTGTTCAATGGGAGGAAATACTTTGTTTATTTCTCCCTTGAATAATTCCCATTTTATCATTTGATTTCCACCCATTTTTTCCATGATGGGTGCAAAAATCACTTCCTTTTCCCCCTCAGTGCCTTTTTAGGGAAACTTTGCCAAGTTTTCCAATTTTTAATTATCATCAAATCATGTTCAAATTCCCGAATGTCAACAGAAGAGAAGTGGTTTGTTTTCATGACAATTATACTGATTTATTTACAGTATGGGGGGTGGGGGGCGTTATATTTACTAATTGTAAGCTTTGTAATGTGCATCCAAATAAAGAAATGCTCAAATCAATTCTTATCAATGGATGTAACTTTTTGATATTTACCTCAAATACATGCAGCATGTTGATTTTGTGCAGTGTCATTGACCAAAAAAAATGATGCTAGCTGCTAGCATGATCCCTGTTAACGGGTTAAGTGGAACATTCTGAGGGTCAACCTGCAGAACAAAAACAAACAAGCATTTTTTTATCTCAAAAGGGAGAGTTATGATTAAAATGAAGTTACCTAAGCAGAGGTCATCCATAAGGCTCCGTCTCAGAAGTGAGGTCACCTCCAGTAGCTCTTCCTCGGCCTCCCTGACATTTGGGTCCAACTGAAGGACCTCCTGTAGGTCGCCACTAGCCGCCAGGTAGTCCTGAATGGCGAGGAGATCAAGTGAATGCCCTAAAAAAGTTTATATTTTGATATAATATAGTGGCGTCACCTGTAGACCCTTGTGGGCCAGTGCCCGTCTATAGAAGGCTTTCTTGTTATGGGGGTCCAAATGGAGAGCCGAGTCGCAGTCCTGCTTGGCCTCCTGGAAGCGCTCGAGCTTAAGCAAGCAGACAGCTCTGCCCAAAGGAGCGTCTTTATTCAAATTTGGCTGTTTTGAGTTGTTACTGTCGCTACCTGTTTGTGTAGAGAGAGCATTCCTCTGGTTTTAAGGACAGGCATTGGTCATAGTGGACCAGGGCGTCTTCAAAGTGACCCTTTTTCACCAGTTCGTTGCCTTGCAGTTTTAAGGTGTTGAAGCGGGACTCGTTCCGCCTGGCTGAAAAAAAAATGGATGAAAAGTCGACTTACAATCGGACGTCCATCCCCGTCAACGGCACTGAAACATGATCACGACGAAGAAACCCAACCCGCTTTGTTCCATGACAACAACAATGTCTGCATTATTGATGTAGAAAAAGTCAGGACGGACCTTGGTCTCGTGACGCCCGTTCTTGGGCCCGCTGGATGCTGGCCGGGTTCCCCTGATGCGCCTGCTGGACGGATAGCGGCACGGTGGGAATTTCCGGAAGTTTTTGACGCCACTCTGCCCCGTCCTGCTCAATGAGCAATTTCGTGATCCTGGAGGGAGGGATACATTGAACATCAATTTAACAATATTCTTACATCTGGGGATTATTATGGTGACTTGTAGCCTTTAAAACAGAAGATTAATACTACGAATATTTGAACTTGACCTGTGCACGCTGTCATTGGCCGCTCGCACTTCGACGTCAATTTGCAGGACGGTTTTGTAATCCACGTAGGCTTTGCGGTACCGCTCTAGCGACTCGTAGGCCGCCGCTCTGCGCAGAAGCGCCTTCAGGGAGAACGGCTGCAGCTCCAGAGCCCTAAGAGGATCACACAGAAGCTTCCTTGTGGGTCACCAAAATCCTCAAATCCCACCCCCTGTAAACACGCTTACTTGGTACAGTCTTCAATGCATTCGGGACTATTCCCGACCTTTAAGTGGCAAGCGGCACGGTTGGAGTAGAGGATGCTCAAGTCTTCGGGGTCGCCGCTACCTGCAATGTAAACGTCACAATTGACATCCAATCTGTAGGTCAACAGGGTTTATTTTTTGATGCGAACTTACCCGCTTGAGTGCAACCGTCAATGGTCTGGCTGTACTTGTCCAAAGCGTCGCCAAACTGTCCGTGTTTGAAAAGGTGGTTGCCCTCATTCTTCATGCGAGCCAGGTGGGGCGGGAGACCCCCAGCCGGGGCATCCAGATAACTCTGGTCCACGGAGGGGCGGCACGACTCGGGGATCGCCTCGACATTCCCGTTGGCCACCCTTTTGGCGCGGTCTGGGCCGGATACGCCCCCTCGGCCGGCGCCGGGGGGTTTCTCCTGCGTGTTGCCCATGCCGCACCGCCTCTGCAGTGGGTCCGCTTGCTCAGCACTCAAAGCTGCAGTAGCTCCATCTGGAAGGGGGGTTTCCGTCAGGATACACCCACCGGGACGCGTCATTGGCTAGGAGGCGGGGCCAAGGAAGTACTATGCAGTGCGATGCCTCTCCTCTCGGTGGCGTTGTAAAAGATGCTGGGGTGGATTAAGAGTATTATTTTTAATAAATATTTTAAAAATTAAATTAGCCAAAAGCAAAGTATTAGTGGATTGTATTATTTGTGTAATTGTGACCCATAAAAGGCAAACCGTGAGATATTTTCCAGGGGAAAAAAATGGTTATTAATGAAGACCAATCGTCCAGATTTATTCACACATTAAGAAACAGGGGCGAAAAACAATAAGAAAACAAAAGAGCCCCACTTTAGCGAGCGTCAAACACAACCACTGGGAACCAACAGTCAAGGAAAGCAGTTAATGTTATTCATAATGACATATTTCTTTTTGTAACAACACAGAAAGGATACATCTATTTGTCCTCTTCTTGTACATGATCCTGTAGCCACAGTCTCGGCATCGGATCGGATCACGAGCCTTGATTTCGTTTTCTGTGTGACACTCTTAGAACACAATAAAATCATTTAGCATTAAAATTAACGAAGTGAATGTATTGACTGTCAACGCTCAAGACCTAACGATTGACGGGAGTACTGTAAATTTATTCAAAATACCGAGTGTGATATAAGAGAGTTAATTTTAACTATAAACTTACCTCCACATATATAAAACATAGGCTGCTGCCGGGGTGGCTGCACATCTTGCGGGGTGTCCATTATGTGCTCTAAAGAATGTAGACATTAGCAGATTAGCATCAACGACATGCTAAACCTGAAAACAGCATGGCACTTGTAGCACTAGAAACAATGTCGTATAAAGTATTGCGTAAGTTAATGTGACTGAAGTATACATTAAAGCACAATATGCTGGAAATTAAAATATAAATAATACAAATGTTACACTACCGGCGAGGTTTGTTGTTTGATGCTTTTATCTGAGGAAGCGCTTCTTACGGGCATGCGTAGTGTAACGCACGACGGTGAGTAAAGAGGCTCGTGATTGGTCATAAAGATAGATGACGTTGGCTGTGTTTTAAAAACTTTATTTAACCACTCAACATTGACATTAGGTTCATCAGGACAATAACAACCACATATTTATTGCAAGTAAAAATACATTTTCTCTATAAATTGTTAAACATGTTTGGAAACAAATTTGATACATTCAAATGTTGCATGAGATGGAAACATCCAACTCAACAAACAAGAAATTTATAAGTGCAAAGAAAAGGAAGCTTAATAGTGGTCTTATGGTGAATGTATAAAATATAAACAAATCTCAACTCTCAAAACTATCATACCAAGTTGCATTTTAAATAATTACATGACATTCAGCATCACCAATAAATATTTGCATAAAAGTAAAACACTGCTATGGCATCAAATACTAATAATCTTAGCTTAATTTGGTAAACTGTGCAATTTAACATGCATAACTCGTTTTTTAATACTAAGTATGATATAGTAAATAAAGGAATGATAAAAAAATACATGCAAAATATTTTCACTAGTGCACCGCTTTCAGAATTTTACCACAATAATATAATACAGTAACCTTTTGTGGAAATATAATATAGCCTAAATCATACATGAAAATTAATCCTGGTTTTGCCCACTACACAGCAGAGACAATCCAGAAATACTGAGGCGAAGTACTAACACGCGTACGCCACTGTTTTCCACCATATCCACCCAAAGCCGGTCCCCGTCGACCCGCAACGTCACTCCGATGGAGCCGAGGAGCTTCTCTACCTGCTGGAAAGCTTCTTTTTCCCACAAAAGCGTAGGTAGAAACTGCATGGAGAGAGGATCACCACTCTCCTTCAACAAGCCCATCTGAAGACAGCAGTACAGTCATTTCAGACCTTTAAAAATAAAGATAAACAGTTTTCAAAACGGACTTGGACCAACCATGGCGCTGAAGGCTTGGAAGAACTTAGGCTGACTGTCACAGATGAGACTCAAAGTTTCATCTGGAAGCTCTGCGGAGAAGAAAACACTCAAATATTTGTTGGAAATGTTCTTAAAAATGCAGTTTTGGGTCTTACCTTCCAAAGCACTGACCAAGAGATGAACTGCATTGATGGAGGCATTGTCAGAGTTTTGGTTGACACAAACTTCCTCAAGCTAACCGTGATTTAAACATAGTTAGACTTGGAATGGTCGCCACGCAACTGAATAGTCACTCACGACATGTTGCAGATACAAGAGAGTAGCTCTGTCGCTCAGAATCTCTTGAAGTTTGCAGAACAAGGCCCAACAAGTTGTTTGGGGAAGAGCGGTGAGGGGAGTGAGGTCATCCATGTGAGATCCTAAGAACAGATGTGGTTTAAATTTCTTAGTATGTTACTTTCCTATTGTAAGGCTACTTATTCTCAAGTAGCATGTAGATAGAGGAACATATGTTTTTAAGGATTTAAATCTACTTAAAGAAATAAGTGGACAACAACCATCCTGCTCAATGTGTTCTTCTACAATTTTCTCATCAAAACATCTTCCGTCCACGAACATCAAGGACTCTTCAGACCAAGCCCCCCGCATGTCATTCTCAAAACCGCCAATTTTTCCAGGTTGAAGGCATAGTTCTGCAATGACACGCATATGTCATGGAAATCCAGAAAAATGAAGAAGAAAGTTCCCTGGAACTGCCTGAATTTATGAGGAAGTGACAAAACAAATGGGTCTTCTACTTACTATAGTGCCCCTCTTTTTTTATATCCAGTTCCAGAATACTATACGCAATGACCACACCAGATGGTATCTCCAAAGAAACATCACTGTCCGCCTCAATGTCGTTGCTCTCTTTGATACACATCTGGAACATCACGAGGAACCAAAGCTCAGAAAATCATCTTTATCTTCTTCCAGGGTAGAAGAAACTCACCTTAATGCTAGCCCCGAGTTTGCCCAACAGGTTCACCACACCATAAAATGCACATTTCTCTTTTTTGGTTTCCGTGACAACGCTGGCAGTCGTGGTGACGATCCTCTCTTTAACCACAGCCAGAACATCAGATCGCTTCTCCAGCTGCTGAACCAATACATGCTGCATGTCCACCAACCTGTTTCAAAGTAGACAAATATACAAAGTAACAAGATCCTCCTGAATGTGTCATTAGCGTCTTTTGTGCTATGCAATAAATAATTCAGCACCTGTTGTCCGAGTCCTGTAGCAACCTCTTCACATCCAGTTCTTCTTTCACCAGCTCGCCGAAATCCGAGAGAAGTTTTGATGACCCCTGACCTTCGACTTTCATGCCGACAGAACCGGCTTCGGCTTCAAGCGTCCCGGACAGCTTATCGCCCAAAATCCCGATGTATTTCAGGAAGTCTTTCTTGAACACAACTAAAAAAGACAATTTTTTTTTTGGTTAGAATCTGAATCTCATTATTAAAAGGCTGCTATTGACAAACACTGGCTAACCGGGTGTTAGGACGTCATCGCCTAGCAACAGATCACTAAGATTAAAATCCGTCGTCTGGTATTTGGGCCTCTGCCAGAACCATATACGCTTCTGTTTGACCACCAGAGCCATTGGAAGCAGCTTAGAAGAGTCATTCATGCGGGAAACGTGGATCAGTCTTCCGTCCTGGTCCACCTGACGGACAAAGTTGGCGGTGGCTTTGGAGAACATGGCCAGAACCGCTGAGAGAACAAAAACAAAACAAAACAAAAAGTGTATGGAGGTCAAATATATATATATGAAACTGGTGACAATGACATATACTAGCAAACAAGTTATGTAGTACTCATAGTGTTGTATATTCAATTAAAACGTTTCTTATTAGATTAGTTTTGATACTTTGTTATACATGTACAGTTTATTATTGCTTTAGAAGGCCCGTTATTGGTTAAAGATGAACAGGAGGAATTTCTTATGACATGTGATGAGAAGATAAAGGGGTGGGGCAAAATAAGTTGTTGGATAGAGTAGAGATATTTATGGAGGTATATGTATGTTTATTTTTAAGTCTTTGAAGCAAAAATGCAAATAATGTACTAGGTTATTAATTTAGAGATGAAAACAATGTACACAGTAGTTGTAGTTTTATATTTCAAAGCAGTTGAAGCTCTGTGTCTTATGACTAATGGAATATTGTGGTAAGAATGATATAAAACAACTACATTTTTACAGGGTAGTCATTTAGAGACCCTTACGGCTAATAAAAAAAAGCACACAGCTAAACTCATGACTCGGATTTAACCGTGAAAACACATTCTTGTCACAAGAAACACAAAAAAAGCATAAACACACCATTCTCAGAGTTAAAGAAGTCGTATGGTAGTAGTTATTCATTCCTTAGTACTTACCTCTTGTAATAAAGTTGTGGCGTCGCTGTTAAAGCTGTGTGGTGTCAAGTTCTTCAAGTTGAAGGTCACCGAAAAGAACGAGTGGAGGTCTTGCTGGAAAACTTTGGACTAAATAAAAGTGCTAAATGCTGGTTGAGAAAAAGAAAAGAATGGCAATGGGAGTTCCAGTCTTGCTTTTTACTTTTGCCTCCTCCCACTCCACTGCACTTAATTAACCAACGTGTGTGTGTGTGTGTGTGTGTGTGTGTGTGTGTGTGTGTGTGTGTGTGTGAGTGTGTGTGTGTGTGTGTGTGTGTGTGTGTGTGTGTGTGTGTGTGTGTGTTGTATTTGTCCACATGACAGCAATAGATGTCCAATCCATTTCAACTGGGAGGGTTGATTTGCTAACCCTCTTCCAATGTACTCGTAGTAAAATGGCTTATAAAGCCGCTTCAATACACAACATTCTTTTGCCATGTTTCAGCTTGAATGATTTTTTTCTCCATTCTCATCTGTTAAAATTCATTTATTTCGTGATTAAATTTGCCTAACATTATTGAAGCACCTGGTTTTAATACTAATTGATCGTTGCTTATGTTTTTCATATCATACCAGAAAAAAAATGTCTTTATTTTACACTATTATCAGTACACAAATGGGTAAAAAATAACCCATGCTATCATATTTCATAAAGAAAATGTCTAGATATTTTCTTATTTTAGTCACAGAAAACCACATATGCATTAAAGTTTGATTCAAACAGTAGTTTATTGCCTCTATTGACCAAATATGCTACTAAAATAGCAACTTCTAAACAGTTCACTTCTGTGGTCAACCAAGTAATAATAAAAACTTTTTCAAAACAGTTGAATGGTTGTTTTCATAACACATTTTTTTCCAATAAAAGTTGAATAGGTGCAGCACAGCAATAAAAGGCACTTTAAAAATATTGATGCATAAAATGATGTCTTGAATCTAGACTAGCAAAGTTCAATAATATTTAAAAAGAGACACTTGAATCTACACAAAGACCGCAATGAAAAATACGGCAGAGGAAGTCTTTGATACTTTTAGGTTGTCACGACACAAATCAGGACGTGAGGTGGACTCTCACTTCGTATTTTTTTACTTCCCATTGCGTTGTAATTTGTAGTGAAGTGAAAAGATAACCGCAGGTCACCACAACTCAGGGAAGTCCACCTTAGCGAAGCCCGGATCTCTGCGTAATTCCCAGTACGAGTTGTTGTTCACCCACGTGTCGTACTCTGACTTCCTATTAAAATGAGAAAAAAATTGTTTTGATTACTCCAAAAAACACTGTACAGCCACATAGTTTAATTTTTTTTATATATAGATTCTAGGGATTATATGGGCCGGGTCAACACATGATACGATACATATAAAAAAGTGCATCCGTTAACAGTACATATGAAACATAAACAGTAAAATGAACAATAAACATCTCAACACCAGTGAGGAGGTAACGGACTATCACTTGAGTCACAGTCATGTACGTATATGTTATCTCACAATCATGAGAGCGACAAAAAAAACAAAAAAATACATGTGTGCTTGTCTGATTGCGTCTCCCAAAACATACTTGAAGAAACGTGGTTGGTGGGTCATGTTGTTGTCCTCCAGCATTTTCCTTCTCTCTCTCTGAAGTTGTTCTATCCTCTGTTTCTGTCCTTCCGCTTCCTCCACATTGCCCTCCTCCAAACACCTGAAAGTGAAGTCACATGTATTTAAAATATATATAATATATAATATATATAAGAAATCAATGTCCACCTCTGGTCCAGCCTGAAGCGTGTATCTGTAGGGGGCAGCAGAGGTCTTGTTGTTGGATCCAACTCGTTCAATTCGATGGCAAATTTAGTGAAACCGTAGTACTGGTCGTGGTCTGGCGGCATGGCATCTAAACGCACATATCCGTGAGTATTGGAGAGCTGGAGTGTGATTCGGAAATGACTTTGCTACTCACTTGCTCTCCAAATGCAGGTGGCGGAAGGTGGGTCTCCTTGAAAAATGGACTCGTGCCATTTTCCAAACATGGAGTGGACGACTTGTCCGCTGGAATTGGTCACTACGCCCTCAATTTCGTTGACAGAAGAACTCCACGATCTTGCCTGAAAGAGTTTATCGGATAAAAAAAGTTGATTAATCCATCATTTGGTGTCCAATTTATGTAGACTTCATCCATAAGTTAAAACTTTTCCAAGTGTAATTTTAACCTAATCATTGAACAGATCCACATTTGTTTTTGTAATACCATATTTGACCAACAGAGGGTGCGTTCCACTCTCTTGTTAATGTGATGAGGATTTAAAGGAAAAATGAAGGCTGAAATAGTATTTATAATTGGAAAGGGCTGAAATTAACATTAAAATGAGACTAAGAGTGCAGTATATTAGGCTGTGAATAACTAAAGAGTGACTGTGTATAATCTGACCTTGACAAATGTGATTTTACACTCGCAAGTGTTATTGTTGACATTTTTAATGGTCATCTCTCCGTAGTGTTCGATCCAACGCTGTCCACTGATAATATTATGGATGCACGATGTCACTTTGTTCCATTCATAATGGTCCCCAAACCTAACAAACCCAGTTAGAACGTCAAAATTCATGTCCATGTCGACATTCAATAACGTAAACAGAAAAAAAATGGACTTACGAAGGCAGTGTCACATTAGTAGTACCCACTGGAACAATTTCCATAGATTTTCCCCAAAATTTGTTCCTCAATCGGACATCTGTAATGAATCATAGATGAAAAAAATAAGCACAATCCCCATTAACCAATTATCATACACACATTGTGATACAAAAATTCTTCATGCTCACCTTGCCAAAAAGCAAAGTTATTTGAATCTGCGTGGCACACTGAAACTGGTGGGTGATGGCTTACCTTTAAAAACACAACATGACAAAAAGTCATCAACAGTTCTGTCTCTTTTTTATGAAACAAAGGTAAAAAAAAAAGGTACTGACCTGTTCACCTATAAACTTAAAGCCCTTATCAGGTCTATCACACTCATAGGTTTCTCCCAAAACCGGATTGAAAGGTTTACTTGCAGCTCGATAGTAGGAAGATGTATACGCCGTTATAGCAAATGTAGCGACGTATACCTACACCAGAGAAGAAAATGGTCAAACTTGACCTTACTTTTCATGCTGTGAGTTTACATTATTACATCTTACCATACGCTGGTAAGGATTAGAAGTCTTATTAGCCTTGTCAAGCAGTTCGCTGTACTCCAGTTCCTCGCAAAGTCGCTGTAGCGTGTTGAGTGGTTCATTCAGCTGAACCGGCATGGCCACTTTGGACAAATCCTTGCCAATGTTGTTCCTCAGAATATTCCACAAACTCACACTGGATGGCGGACTAGGCGAAGGTAGTGTTTTGCGGCGACGTTGAACCACGGATCCGACACTACTGACTGTAAAAAGTGACCAAAAAAATGGCGTTACTTTTGAGATTTTAGTGGTTGTGTGGTTTAATGTACCTGAACTGTGTCTCTGGCTGGCCCCTTCGTTACTAAAGGTTTCCACGGAAACGCTGTCGCTCACGTCACTGATGTAGGAATCGTCGTCGGACAGCTGAGGACGTCCAAACAAAAAAAATAGGGAAAAATCAACAGCCAATCAGATTTTTGCTATAAATACAATAAGATTGCAGCAAACCTGTGTCCAAGTTGATGATGCCTTACCTCATTTTCAGAGGAGGACGAGGAAAGCAGGTATTCCTGCGCGTCATAGAACTCGCATACGGATTCGGGAATTGATGCTCTGCTGTCATTGGATGACTGGTGCACCAATGAATGGTCTTCGTCCAGGCATTCCTGATTGGATGGAAAATGTCAATACAGAAAATGACTGTTTTTATAGTGTTATCACATTAGTATGTTGACACTCACGGAGTTATAGGCTGACTTTAAGGCTGTGACCTGCATTGGTTGAGGGGGTTGTAGTTCCATTGTGTGTTTTAATCTTTCTCTTTCTGCGGAGAGGGAACTGTAGGCTGATTTCAGTGAAGTGTGGACTGCAGAGAAAATAATTGTAATGTATATAGCACATAAAGAAGACATTTATAAAGAAGGCTGACTCACTGTTGTTAGCAAGCCTATTGAAGTTTTCCTGTAGACGGGAAACCTCAACCGGAGAGTCCGGGGAGTCCGGAAATGTCTCTTGGTTGTTAGCTTCCACGTACGGGAGATTGGGATTAAGGGAGTGGTTTTGAGGCATCTGAAGGAGAGATTAAAAGGTCAAATATGTGGCGGAATGAACGTCAATACCCACAATTTTGTTGACATCACCTGTGTTGTTACTTTGCTATTTTTGCCATTCTTGGATCGCCATTTTTTGGACCTCTTCTCCTTTTTGGAGATGTCATTAGTAGATGTCTGTGGTAGCATAATACAGTGATTTTGCTAAGGTAGATTCAACATAATTGTATATGTCAAAAAGTCGTTATTTTTCTTACTTGAAGCATGTTGATGGATGAGGCGGAGTATGTACGGTGCATGACTTCCATGCTCCTCAAGACTAAATTGAGTTCTTGTAAGTTGGACTCACATTCTTCCAAATCTAGGCAAGTGAAATAATTTCAGTTAGTATTAGATCTAATGCAAAAAAAGGTATCGAAAGTGGAGTGTTTTGGTGCTAAAATGGATGAGTTGAAGGCAAACCTTTGGCGCACTTGTTCATGTCCTCTGAGGATTGAAGCCAAGAATTGATTTTGGCTTGATGGCTGGACGTCTGCTTGCGGAGGGAAGCCCCCTGAATTAAATAGACATCATTAGAAATTAAAGGACAAATGGCTCAAGTCGTCTTTATGAAATTATTGAAATGTGCCATTAGCAACTTGAAAAAGGCTCCTCAGATGTATAACTTATTTCAAAAGAGCACAAATATCATTTATACCACACCTTCCTTATGGAGTCACCGAGGGAGGGCGAAGAAAACTTGTGGCTGTGGTAATAGTGAGGATGAGGATACGATGAAATCTCGTTCTGACGAAATACACGATGATGACGCAGCTTGGTCACCCATTCCTCAAACACATCGAACGACTTCATCTTCAAGTGATAAATGTTGTCCTCCGTGTCCAAGTCAATGCACATGGATGATTTCTTGATGGTCATGACGGACAGGCCCACATCAATACAGCCGTGGACCTTTCCTTTCCTCAACTATCAGTAAAACAAAAAGTTAACATGGAAAACTACAACTATGAAGAAATGTACTACACTCAAGGAGATACCTACATCTGTGGCCCGCTTTGCATACTTTAGGATGCCTTTTTCCAACACAAAATATCTCTGAGTAAAGACAAAATATAACAGAAATGTTATTAATACACACCAATTCCGGACGTTTGGTCGCTGGTCAAATGTATTTAGATAAACAGTACTTAGATATTAACAGTACTTAGATATTAAACAGTACTTAGATATTAAACAGTACTTAGATATTAAACAGTACTTAGATATTAAACAGTACTTAGATATTAAACAGTACTTAGATATTAAACAGTACTTAGATATTAAACAGTACTTAGATATTAAACAGTACTTAGATATTAAACAGTACTTAGATATTAAACAGTACTTAGATATTAAACAGTACTTGGATATTAAACCGTCTCTCTTAGATATCAAACTTTCTCTCTTAGATATCAAACTTTCTCTCTTACAAATTAAACTCTCTCTCTCTTAGATATTAAACTCTCTTTAATATTAAACAGTACACTCTATGTCACCAAAAGACAGGCGACCAAACGACATCCAAGCCATTTTGTACCTTGTGCCATCCCTTCATGGGCCACTTCCTCCTTTTCAACAGAAAACCCTGTTGTGGCTCAGGTTGCTCCATCATGGCAGGTCCGCCCTTGAGCCCTTCCACAATTTCCCAACTATCCTGTAAAGAGAGCAGGCAAAAAAATAAGAGCATCCACGTACAAAAACCTAAGAACTGTTGACCAAAGTCCAATCTTACCTGGTTACAATCTTGCTTAGAAGAATCACTACTATCGCTATGAGTTGGCGACGGTGATGTCATCATTGGTCGTCCTTACCAGAGATCACGATGGAGTCGAACGCCGACCTTTGAAGGTCACACGACGGCGGTCTGCCGAGAAAGGTTAAAAGAATCTCATGTAAAAACGTTGTGCAAAGGTTACACTCTTTTTGATGAAAACACATTTGATACTAGATGAGTGGAAAAGAATGGCCTCTCATTGTGATGTAACAGAAATTCCACTCCGTGCTACGCATGGCTGTGTTTGTTCATGCTTTTTTTTTGTGTTGCTTTACCACAAGCGTCTCGCGGCCACGCCCCATACGGGCCTAAGCGAAGACCTGAATCCAGTTCAAAACGGCATTCAATGTTTTGTACACAGTAAATAGTCTAAAGTTCATTTAATAAGGCGCAGTTCAATCCACCTTCCGCATATAGAGCAATGGTTTAAATGAGTGTGTATCCTTTGCCGTGCCCAGAGGGTGAGTCAGCGACAGGAAAGAATTTGCTCTGTTACACTATACCAAATCCACTCTTAGTCTCAGACCCAAAACACAGACATCATAGAAACAATACACTTGAACTTGTCTTAATTTAGCTCGACAAATTTCCCACACTCATGTTACGGTACTGACTGACTAAATGAGTGGTCATTACAACCAGGCCATTACATAACACCCTTTTTATTCCTATTTCACATAATTTAGCCCTGTAAAGTGTGTTTTATGCTAATTTAAGTTAAAGTAAGATGCTAGCTGTCTGAAACGCTATTGTATAAATACAAAATGTTTCAGTCTGGGACTTTGAAAAGGTTTTAAGATAACCTAAGTATAATTCCAAACGGTAATGCTAGCCGTGTGAAACTTTATCGCGGTTTATCGGTAACCGGCTCAGCATATAATCCCGAAAAGTGTCAATCATTAATGACACAATTGGTTGTAAATGATCTGTTAAAGGAGAAAAGCAGTTATGTCATCAAGAAAGTCACAAGAATGACATTGAAGGTGCCTTGGGGAAGCCAAATATGTAACTTGTCTCTTGTTTCTTACAAACATTTTGTTATTACATGTATGATATGGCAAATAAATCTTTCCTGTTCACCAACATTAAGACAGGATGAACAGAGAGAAGCAGCCTGAGGAAATGTCAGACTGGACTTTCCAGTCATGAGAAAGTGAGACACAAAAAGATATTTGAGCAAGCATTCATATTCTTGCTCTATTACATAAATAAAGTCAATGTATACTTGCTACTAGTTTGTCAAGTTAGTATTTCTTGGAAAACAAAATTAAAAGTGCAAACTTGCAATAACTAGTGATACATGTTGCTCTTACATGTACAAATTTCACTTTTTTTCCCAAAGATTTACCCTATATTTTCATTTTTAAATCTCAAATGGCTTCCATATTGAACATTCCAGATTGTGTTAGCATAGAAATAGACTGCAAAGACTATCTATCCTTGCAAATGGACCAGCTGTTTACAAACCCTGTCGTATCTTCCTGAAAAGCTTCTTTACAGAAATGATCCTGCAAAATCTGTGCATTATTATCTCATGATTATCAGACTGCAATATGAGATTGCTTTAAACAGCCTGACAAAATGATCAGGCATTCAAATTTTGTGACAAAATACAGCAGCTGCCTTGTGGAGAGAGAAAAAAACATATGGCAGTAGCAGCACTTTGCAGTACTTATCTGACCTTTGACATCATGTCCATTGAGCGGACATATTTTTAACGACATGGTTGATTTCAACGTGAACGCTTGTCATGGCTGAAAGCTATCGTGTCAGCTAAGATAACTTATGTTATGCATTGTGGCTATGGGAACAAAACATGAACAACATTCATTCAACTTCATTATGATAACAAAACTTTTGCATGAATGAGATCGAGCAATTGAAGTAAGCCATGCAGTACATAGTAATAAAGAGCATAAGGAATGAAAATCAAGAATATATGTTCACAATGGAATGTTGTGCTTGACAGCTTTTAAGTGGGTGCGTTAAAATGGAGTGATAAATTGGCGCCTTACATCAGCACATCTTTTGAGTGCTGACAAACACAAACGTAATGAGGAAAAAAAAACACTTTGGTGGAATAATTGATTTGTTACCTTCTAATTAGCACAATAGATGCACAATTTCCCCCTTAGATGAAGTCTTAGTTCTTCTGCTTGAGTATTTAAAGTATATCAAGGATTGATTTTGTATTTGTCTTGCAGTTTTAAGGGGAATTTGTTGATTTTTTAATGAAAATATTTGTTATTATTTTCCTACTGTTGTTGTTGTTGTTATAATTCCGATTTATATTTAAGACAATACAAGTTTTACTATTGTTTTGATTTTTTAAAATCATATTCAAGCCCCCAAAGCGATTTTTCATGACTTTTATTGTGTTTTTTAAAACGTAATAGCCAAATTTAAAAAAACAGGCACCAATATCGACTAACTAAATGGCTAATAAATATTTTAAGATAGAGATCGACTCCACAGGTGTCCAGTTTTAAACGTTTACTTCCCCCAACCCGATGCCAACGCAGCAAAATCCCGAGAGAGGAAGAGAGCAATCCTCTCATTTACCAACGAATTAAAGCGTAAAAAACCCAACTGTTAACGCGGAGATGCTTGCAGACGCTCCCCCATATGTCACGACTTCTTATTAATTATTCCATCGAAAGCGTTTGACCGAAATCGTGTCAGTGCTGCTGTGCTATTTACACGGGGCGATAATTCCAATATAGATCTTTACCTGAGTTAAAAGTCCTAGCAGGAAGAAAATCGGCTTCCGTGAAAACAATCGCTTCGCATGATGAGCGTAGAAAGGTGGAGTAGTACCTGTCCGGGAAGTTCTCCCTAGTCCTCGTTTCATTGCTCGAAAATTGTAGAAGGGGGCGTAGTCTGTGGGCATCTTAAATTGATGGGCAGTTTTGTAAGCCAATCACAAGAGGGAATGTAGTTGCGAGGTGCGCAACATTGAGGTTGACGCTCGTTTGAAACTGGGCTCTTTTTGATGACGTATACATATATTTAACGCTGAATTCAGCCGGTGATTTCAACGCCAAAACAACGAAGAATCGACTTGTTTAAAGGTATAGAAAAATGAAAAAACATAATGTATGCAGTGATAAACATGGAACATAGTTGGTACAGGTATTTTAATTGTTTTACATATGTGTTTATTTGAAATGTGGGAGGAAACTGTGGTACCTGGAGAATACCCACATAGGCACATGTAAAGTGCGGACCGAACTGGAATCTAACCCATGATCCCAGATCTATTATTTTGCTAATAATGTCAACTAATAATATGAATAATTGAGAAAAAAACAAACCTGACATATGTATATTTTCACAGAGGCAATGGAAAAGTACAAAACAAAGAGATGGCGATAAAAAGGACACCAACAAATATTGTTTGAGTCCGCAACACCAACCGAACATCTTACATGAGGTAAATCAGAACTTTTATTTCCTATTTTCTTTATTTATGTTCCTTGGTTTGTGTTCCATCAGGTAAGTCCTTTGAATGCCTGTCAATCATATTTTGAATCAATATTTTGACAAAGTAACCATAAGACAATGCAAAATGTTATTAATTAGTACGTACAGGTGTACCAATTGACTTCATTAACAGCATTTGTTATGTGTACTACTTTGTTACCAGCCAAATGTTGACAGAAAATCACTTTGTAGTATTGCATAAATTGTTTATTTTTGCTTGTGGATGTGTACATTTATTTCTTTCTTGATACTTTGTTATGTAACAGATGGCAAATGTTGTTTTTAAACACATACACTCGTGAGAAAACTATCCTTTTGAAGTCAACAGTAAAATGTGTCTGACCAGTAAATAGCTCAATTTCCTTGCAATGCTTGCCCTGCCTCTGTTTAGCCAACAAAACAAATTTTCTTCTTTGCATGAGTACAAGGCTGCTCCTGTCTGTGTGTGCGCTTATTTCTATGGCAACAAGGGGTGGAGAATTGGGAGTGAAAGGAAGGGGAACATTTAGGAGAAAGAGAGAGTTGAATGTTTGTAGGAACTTGCAACGTGGCTGAAGGTGCTTGGAATTTGGAGTTGTGCACGTATACTATCGTTGTCGGCATTCCGACCTGAATATTTTCAAAGTACAAATACTATGTAGACAGTTTGAGGGAAACAAAACAATAGCTTGTGTCATGTCCTCAACCTAAAACTAAAGTACCGCACCTTCACATTTTTTTTTGGCACTGTTACACTATGTGAACCGCACCTATCAAACATTCCAATACAAGAGGGCCTAATTTACTCAACAAACAATGCCTTTTTATGATTTTAACATGGAATTTAAAAGCGAAAGAAGAGACAGTAGCTTGTAAATAAACTAACAACGAAACCTGATACCGGAAAAGCTATTTATGCGCTTCTTGTATCACATTTCTGGCTCAAACTGTACAAAGATAAGGAATTAAGACGTATTGTATTTTTTTGCATTATCTTGATTGGAATTTCTTGTAATTTTTAATGTACTTCAAAATTAATAATTTCAGATTTATGATTTGAACATACAGACCAAAACGTGTCGATCTATATTTAAATATACTCAAACGTGAACTACAAAAAGTAACAATTGCTATTCTTTGTTTATTAGCGTAGCTCATTGTTGCAATATTGTTTTGTACCCGCAGAGGGCAGCGTTTGACAGAATCACTCCATTGTTGTGAAATAATAGTGCTTGAATGAAGACTTTTACGGCCAAACTTTTTGTTCTATAATCTGTTTGGAATTAAGACCCGATACATAAATTCAGAGGATAGTGTGCCTTTTGTCACAACCCCCACTTTAAACCTCAGTTTTTTAGAGGATTAGTCTATTGCCTTTGCTCTTTTTACGATCTGAAGACATCATTTCTGAGTCATGATATGATTCAGTCTGATTACGTGCAGCCTCTTTAGTCCCATTTAGTCCATCAAAGTCTTGTTCTCACTCTTTTTCCTTGACACCACCCGCTTCCACACTCGCCACCCTTTCAACATGGCAATGGCGTGTTGTAATTCTTTCCAGATGTCCAAGTTCGCCTTGTGTTCTCCACTTCTGCACTCTCAAAGTCTCAAGCTCTTGTACTTCTTTCTCTCCAACATTTGCCTGAATAGCTCTTGCAAAGGGGGGTGACTGGATCTGAACATAATGCAAAGAAATATGCTATATTGCATTGCTGTGTTTTTGGAAAAGGGTCATTTTGAGGTTATTTTTTTATAAAACACATTGTATTGTGTTTTTGTATTGTGTATTGTCAACCAAGTGGCGGTTTGGAGCTTTCCTGTCCAGATGTTCCTTTTTTTGTGCCATTTTTGTTCATTTGATTTGCCATGGACGGCGATGGGTGCCCAATTCTTTTAAATTGGAATATAGGTCAGTTTTTTTGATAACGTTGGGTCATTCCACGCGCGCCCACATATCTCCACGCGCTGATAGATAGGAAAGAATCTCTTCCACCTTCCCCCTCTAAGTGCATAAACACGTTCACTCACCCCCGCAACAACATACACACACACACACACTGTTAGTCCAAGGCAAAGCTCTTCTTAATGATCCCAGCAGCTGTTGCTCTTGTAAACACACAATCCCGCCGCCTCCCCTCGGCCTCTTTTTGCTTCCTCACCTCCATTCCCACAAGCCAGTCAAGAATGTCAAAGATACATGCAAGATTAGACTAATCCCAAGTTGCAACTGAGGTCATTTGATTGGATACTTAAGTAACCAAGGTGCCATTCATCTTTCTTTTGAGTCAGATTGATTGGTTTTCATGTTGCTCCCATATGGGTTAACTCTTAACTTGAGGTCAGGCCCATAGAAGGGAAAAGAAAGCTGATTTACAACAGGATACATATGTTTCTACTAAGACACCTTTGCTTTGGCTTTGCTAGTTAGTCCGTCACACTTTATTCATATAAACAATGCAGATAGTGTTTCTTAACTTTTGTCATACTGAGATTTGCATTTGAAATTGAGTTAATTTTCTGCACATTTATTCATTAATTAAAGAAACGGTCAAAACAGTTCATTTTTCCTAAAAATGTTTAGTACAAATGTTTGAAATGTCCCTTCTTATGTTTGTTTTCAAAAAATTACAGAATTGGTAAAGCAATTTAACGCCATCAAAGGCCCTTAAAATGCAGTAGATTTGGTTAATATTTTTATACACTATAATATATTTCAGCATAATGAAATTGGTAATATATACCCAAGTATTTTTCATTTTTAAATGTAGTACTTTCCACCCGAAATATGGAAGTTTAAGTCCCAAACAGCAATTTCCAATTTTTGCTTCAGGGCTGCAAAACTCACAAAAATTGATTTTTTATATTTGTGTATGTTTTGAGAGCAACAGTTAGAAAAAAGATCCTTATGTTCTTTTAGTAGTATTACCACAATAGAGCAAAACTGACTCCTAATGTAGCCCTATACTGACATTCTACCTTTATTTTCATAAGTGCACCTTACGATAAAATGACTTAGAAGTTGCACACATGGTTCGCATTTACAGGCCAAAGAATTCAAATGGCAGACACCAGAGGGAGATGTGCCAAATCTGATCTGTAGGCTTGAAAGGAGATTTAAATGCAGGATGTGTTGGACTTGAGCCAACAAGAATCTTATGTTTTTTTCCCCCATGAGGTGTCCAGTTGTCACATCTACAAATTTAAGTCATTTAGCCATTAGCACACAAAAAGTAGTGTACTTTCATCTAGAAAAAAGATACTTCAAATTGAAGGACGCATGTTTTTTTGGGGGGGTCATAGTTGAGGTTCGGTTGCTGAAATGGTTTCCAGAGTTTAGGATTGGATGCCTCTTGGGGAACAAATCCCGCTGTTGGGCCTTGTTCTCATGCTCTCGTCATTTGGAAGATATCACAGTGTGATGTGAGCTCTCTCTGAGTCAAGATCTGTATATTACAGAGACAAAAACAGGACCCTTTGGGAAGCCCCCCTCTTGCGAGGAGTCATTTCCTGTCTAGGCCATTTTTTCGGTCTTATTCCCACGTCCCCGACTGTGGAACACACATGGAGTCAGAAGACATCGGACCCCCGTTGTCTGGTTTATGTCATGGACAAATGATGTTAGCTTTGGACTTTAGCGTTAGTCAGTAGAGGAAATCTTGCTCTTTGGAATGGAGGACATAACATGAATGGTGTAGACAGGGATGCAAGTAGGAAGGAAGGACGGACGGGAAACTGTTCTGGGACTTAACCTAGATTCAAAAATGAAGCTGGCATATTCATTTCCCGTGTAAAGTTTGTCATTTGTAAACCTTCTGAAAATGAACCAGCAGAAATGTAATGAAAAAAAATCACTCTTGTTGACAATCAGGAATGTATTATGGTTTTCTTTGAATTCAATTGGTATTTAGTCTTCCATGCAAAAAAAGATATATTAGAGATGTTAACAATATCACTACATTTAAAGTGCCTCCAAATGATAGTCTTTCAATGTAGAGTCTGTCAAAGTGGCGGCTCTAAAGTAAATGATGAGTGCACAGTGAACAGTATAGATGTATATGAAATTTCATGATTTTCCCCCCTTTTAAATCAATATTTGTAATTTTTTAATCATTTTTTGTGTGTTTTTCGCTCAAAAATCATTTGGTAAAATCTAATAATATATTTAGAAAGCTCAAATAAACATTGTTTTAGATCTATAAAAAACTGAATATTTAGGGCTTTTAATCCAGTTCTTATAATCTAATTTATTTTTAAAAATCTAAATATTATATCAAAAATGGTTCCAGTTGACGTTAACGCGCCCTGCAAACCCACCCGAGTCTGACACCCCTGATGTAGAGACATACAACATATGAGTAACTATATATATAAACATATACTACAACTATATCCAAATATTTGATAAATATTTCAGTACACTTGGGAAAAAAAACGACCATTTGCAACCTTAGGCATACTTTGAAGTTCCCCATAGTAGTTCAACAGCGTGGGAGTTTTGTCCACTCCGAAAAACCATTCAACCGTACCTCAGCGTCGCGCTTGGCCGCGCACGGGCACGCACAAAAAACTCGGTCAATGTCTCTCCCCTTCTGGCGTCCACGCTCCACCCTGCAAACTTCACCCGCTCACTTGTCACGCTCGCAAAGGAGGGACTAAATTGTACGAGTGTGTGTGTGTGTGTGTGTGTAATTCACAGCATATGGCCACTGAAGGGGATGGAGCAATACTGGGGATGTGAACCTTTACACTGATGGAGCCTCCCCCCGGATTCCTGCCCTAGGCTTATTGTCACGTTAAAGCCAGCAACAAGTGGAACATGCTACTCCGGTGCGCCCGATAAGGAGAACGCGAATGCCGCACCGGTGCCACCGGCGCCGCGGGGATGGATACCGTCTATTTCCTGGCGACGATGGGATGGGCTCTTCTATCTCTCCGAGGTTTTGCCTCTACTGGGGTTTGTCCCGATCGCTGCGATTGTCAGCAACCGCAGCGTCTTTCGTGCGCCAACCGCGGTTTGCGCGAGGTGCCACGGAATGCCGCCGGAGAGGAGGAGAAGGTGCTGGTCTTGAGCCTGGGGGGGAACTTTATCGGGAACATCTCTGCGATTGACTTGGGAAGGTACGCTGGTTTAGTTAGGTTGGATTTGCAGTTTAATCAAATCCAAAGCATCCATCCTAAGGCGTTTGAGAAACTGTCCAATTTGGAGGAGCTCTACTTGGGACATAATCATTTGTCGGATATTCAGCTGGGGACTCTGCAACCCTTGAAGAAATTGACGGTGCTTTGTGGAAATAATAATGATGTCAGTGAAATATCGCCAGGGATTTTTGCTAGTTTAGATCATCTCGTTAAATTGCGTTTGGATGGCAATCAGATTCAAAGCTTGCAGGATTCTGTATTTCAAGGCTTGGATAATTTGCGTTATCTTCATCTGGAGTCCAACCGGATTCGGCACATTCGCAGAAATGCCTTTTCTAAACTCGCCAATCTCCGGTTTCTCAACCTGGCTGTCAATAATCAGACGGTCCTGCGTGGCGCCCTTGCATTTTCCCATCTTTCCGCCTTGACGACGTTGCTGCTTTCAGAAAATGAAATTCAGCATGTCGGCAATAAGGTTTTCCATCATCTGAAAAGACTGTCGAAATTATCTCTGAGTAACAATAAGATTTCACATCTGCACATCGGGGCTCTGCTGGGATTGTCAAATCTCAAAGAGTTCCTGATTGATGGGAATGAACTGGAGAGCATCCCGGCTGGGCTTCTGGATCCTTTGGAACTCGTGGAGCATTTGGATTTCAGCCGCAACCGCATCTCTGTCGTCGACTCTTTAGCATTTCATCACCTTAAAGATCTCAGGGTTCTAAAATTAAACCAAAACCTGCTCACCAGCCTCTCCGGTGACATTTTCAACTTGAACCAAGTACTTGACCAAGTAGATCTCCATGGCAACAACTGGATTTGCGATTGTCGTCTGGACCAACTGAAAAAATGGATGTCCACCGCCCGTTCTCGGGGAAAACTTTCCGAAGTGTTTGTTCAATGCCATCGCCCGGCAACGCTTAAGGGGAACTCCTTGGAACATGTGAACCGTTCCCAGTTACAGTCCAATGGCAATTGGAGCCAATTGTGCGGCAGCCACATCGCACCCGAGGAAAGCCAAGGGGGGAAAACTCGGATCCAGATTAAGAGTGAAGTCTGGCATGGAGAAAAAGAACCAGAGAATCCATTGCAACAAAAGCAGGAGAAGACAACTCTGAGAACTGATGGGAAAGAACAAGTAGGGATACAAGGAGACCAAGGGGGGACCGAGATGCCAGAAACTGAGGTTCATTCATTCAAAAAAGACCCTATGGGGTCCAACTTCCCAACAGACACACTTAGAAAACGTGCCAAAGTTGCAGGGAAAATTCCCAGAACACCATTGGTAAAGGATCTTCTCAACCCAAGCCAGATGGCTCCCACTTCTACCATCCCACCAGGAGTCCTAAGAACGTTGCCGAAAAAGCTCCCCAATACCTTGACCGATCCATGCGGATTCAACCACCATAACATCGCCAATGTGTCAGTCGACCAGATCACCAGCAACACCGTAACAGTCCACTGGACCACACCAGGAGTCAGTGCCTTCCTGGACCAAGTGCACTACCGGATTCTGTTCGACCGGTTCGGGACAACCGACCGTTTCCCACGTTATGTCTACACCCCTGGTTCAGCCAGGTCGGTGACCCTCCGCGAACTCCTCCCGGAGGTCACCTATATGGTGTGTGTGGAGGGAGTGGTCGCCGGGTCTGTCTGTCAAGTGGCGCCACGTGACCACTGCTCCGGTCTGGTCACTCTCGCCGAAGACTCCGTCTCAAATTCCGACCTTCAGTTGGTGACGGTGTTGACGCTGGCGGGAAACGCCGCCTTGGTCGTGATCGTGGGTTCGGTCTGGCTGGGGCGCCGCATCAGGAAAAAATTGCAGAGGAGGAAGTCGGCAGTCCACGTGCGACACATGTACTCCACCAGGAGGCCGTTTCGTGCCAACGTGGCCAACACGACGGCGTCTAATGACTTCACCACCTATCAAAGTAGTCCCTTGGCTCGATTTGGATCGCCAAAACTGGGAGACCTCATTGAGTTCCCTGGTGATCGATTTCAGGAGGATGGTTCCTCTCGAAGAGAACTCGATATGCCAAGATTTTCGGACTAGTTTGCAATGGAATGGGATTTTACATTCTTTTTTGAACTCATTGGGAAATGTAAAGATGGGATATATTTTAGGGTCAGAATCCCAGTTTTTAGTTTTGCTCCCAGATGAAGCAATTTAAGCCACATAATGGAGTTAAGAGTTATCTTCAGTATAGTAAAGCATATTTTTTCTTTAGCCAATAAAGCAACAATTGTTTAGCTTAGTCATCAAGGCCTGTGTAATCCCAGAGGAAGACGCTAACCTCCTCCTCCTCCGACGTTCACATCCTTTTTTTGCCTTTTATTTCCTCCCACCTGCAAGTGCTTTGACATGTTGTGCTATTATTGTTTTGAATGCATGAGTGATTGTAGGAATGAGAGATCACTGATTTCAACCATGGTGCTACTTTTGACTTTTACATACTTTTTTTTCAATTTGTACAGGTTTTTTATACATTTTTTCATACTTTTCATTCATTTTTTAAAGTGTGCTGTATGGGTAGTTTTATTTTAATGCGTTAATAAAGCCTGATTTGTTAAACACAATGCACAATTTTTTTTTTTTTTTTGGTTATGTTCTTATTTTTTTGTTATTAATGATTATGGCAGTAAAAGGATATTGATTATCATAACACCTGAAGAATATATTGACCCTTATAAAAAAAAAAAAGCAACTGTATAAAAGCTGTCACCAGACGGCGCTATAGACTTCTCCATAAGAAAATCAATCATGACTAAAAGCAATAGCAAAATTGAGTTTTTTTTTTTATTGGGAATAAAGATATTCAACATAGTCAACATCTTTGCAGTACAAAAAAATTCAATCCAAGTGCAAATTAAATTATGCTATCACAAATAAGCGCAACTTTAGAGAAAGTTATTTTTCAAAAAGTGCCTGGAAGGAAATATTGCATCATTTAATGGCTTTCCAACCTAAATATATATCGAGTTAAATGTGTTATGCAATGACATTTGTATCTAAAAAAAGGTGTTCTTTCTATTATTGTACAAAAATATAGTCCTTTCTTTGAGGACAAGGCAAAAGGTGCACATTTTGCATATGTTCCGTTAAAAAATAGGAGCTTAAAGTAGGTATTTATATTTCAAAATTAGTGCAAGAAACAGGAGCAAGGCCAATTAAAATGAGCGTCCCTAATTAGCAATCTTGATGATGCAGCCATTTTAAAAAAAAGATAGACTTTAGTGAAATGAACATTTCACCACGTTAACACTGAAAATACAGTCCAGTCCCCCCATCTCTAATCTCCGGGTTTGGGGTCGCCCGGCATCAGCGAGGACGTGGTGACGCTGTTGTGCTGGATGGCCTGCCGATGACACCCGGATTCTACAGGGGAGGGGCTTCCACCCGGGCTCACCCCTGCAGCTGGACACAGAGACAGCTGTCAATCAAAGTCACTCGAGCCTTCGCTGGTGGTCCTGCGTACTCGTGTCCGTACTCCTGCGCGATAATTCAAATTATGGTGGTTGAAGATGTGGAAACTGTTTGGAAATCTGACTAGAATTGCTTAAGTTTAAACTTCTGTTGGATTTTGTTTCCATTTTTGTGAGTAATTTAGGTTTTATGGTTGCAAAATGATATAATTCAGATATATCCGCTAAATGAGACAGCAATCCTGGAACTAAATCCTGTGATTATTTTTTTTGTCTCCTTGTTTTGGAGTGATTGAGTAAAAATATACAATAACATAAAGTATACACAGGTTTTTTTTTTTAGATTAAAGTTAAATCTAATCTAATCTGGGGTTTTTGTAGACTTTATGTTATTGCAGATTTTTACTCCAAAGTCATGTGATGTAGTATTTCCAAATTTCCAATGAAATTCTTAATTGAAATGTCAATGATGTATTATTTTGTGTATTTTGAGTGTATTTTTTTGGACTCACTGTTGTACCCTTGTGCTTCCCTCTGTCTGGCTGTGACAGGACAGTCCTTATGTGTCAGCAAAATTTGCTTCAGTTGACCAACCTCCGACCTCAATGATGTCACCTCGTTCTAGGTAGGAGTCAAACACAACTTTATTTATACTCAAACCATGTACATAAGTGTAATTCACTGATAGAAAACGATAAACGCCACCTGGAGTTGGAGGTTAGTATGCGTCAGCTCCTCGGCTTTCTTCTCCAACGACGAAACCCACAATTTTCTCTTCTGTCTACAGCGTGTGGCGGCCGCCCGGTTGCGCTCCAGGAACTTTTGCCGCCGTTCGTCGGGGTCCTGCTCGGCCGTCCTCCTCCGCCGGCCGCAATGGCCGCTGGCCTGTAGCGCGTGATGGGAATGCGGCGAGTGACAGGACCGCATTTCTGGCGACATCTGTCAACATCAACAAGCGTCTTTGCAACGAGGAATTCAAGATGTCTTCCCCAGGGGGGCGAAGACACGTCATACCTGTGCAGGTACGGTCAATGGGGGTGCAGGAGGGGAACTTCGGGTGAGGTGAGCGGGGGGCGATGGGTGGGTCGGTGTGTTCCTGGACGGGTGAGGGTGGCTACCCAGAGATGGAGGATGGGTGGGATGACATCGCTGTTGGTAGCCCAGGGGGGGAGCGGTGAGCTGAGGGTGAGGATGAGGAGGATGATGATGATGAGGAGGATGATGGTGATGGGGGTGTTGGAGGGGAGGAGCCTGGTGGCGCTGGGACATGATCTCCAGCATTGAACTTGGAGGATTGTTCACATGGGGCATGACTGGGTGCTGCTGCTGTTGGTAGTGTTGGCCCATCAATTGCTTGGACCTCTAAATAAATGGAAGCACACCACTTCATTTTAACATTATACTAATTATTTTGGTGGTTAGTTGATTAGTAGGCTCAATATATTGTGTGATTTTGCTCTGTTAATGTGTATTGATAATGAATGCCACATGTCTGTTTGGATGTTTGTCTTTTGTTTTTGGTAAATGTGAAAACTGCTCCCCAAAAATCCAGTTTAAACTCCAGTGCGACTTATATATATTTTTTCCCTTTTCCCTGTGTATTCTTTGGCTAGTGCAACTCAAACTCAGGTACGGCTCAGTCTGAAAAATACAGTTGTCGGAATCCACGGAAGAAAAGAATGCACTTCCCCGTTAGTTCCATGATAGATTTAACTCATTAGCTACCATTGACTCAACCTGCCAAATGGAATGAATTGCCTATCCTTTTGCTGCCAACCTCTCCCAACCCAAATGGATTAGACGTCAATCACCATCAATTGCACTGAAATACGATCAATCGCTACCAACTCTCCTCTCATTTCATTATTTTTCTTTTGTCCCTCGCATTTGACAAAGGAGAAAATGAGTACAAGAGCTCCCGGGAGCAGGAGGGGGGTGAGGGGGGATCATGTTTGCGGCATGACATCACCCCCCCAACCCCCCCACTCCTCCATGGCAATATCGCTATCTGCTCCAAGTTACACAATATTTCTTTAAGAGAGGCGAGCTGACTTTTTCTCCCTTACTCTTCCACTTCAAGAGACGAGGGTGGGGGGGGCACACTTTAACGCCCGCCAAGGATGAGCTCATTCCGCCGTCTGTGCCAGCTGTAGCAGACGCACACATATACGCACCCAAGGAACAGGATGGGGCACGAGGATTGCAGCTCTGTTTACTACATAGAAACACACTGACATTGGGCTCTTAGGATTACATCATAGGTCTCCTTGGCCTGGATGACACATGCTAGTGATATTTTTGACCCAGGCTATCAGTCAATGGAGAGAGAAGTGCATATCAAGCACTTTCTGGTGTTGTTTGCCATTGACGGGGAGAGACGTCAAATCCATTTGAGTTGGGAGTGCTTGTTGGGAAGTAGTAGCCAAGTTAAAAATTATTAAAGGCAATTTTTATGGGCTGGTTGTGATTCAAAAAGGCATTTTAAGGGAAAAATTATTCATGAAAGAATATGATTTTGGGCCAGTGGATGTATCTTTTCTTAAAACTGTTTATTTGAGTTTAAAAGAATTGGACTTGTATTGATATCAATGGCAGCCAATGAGTTAACATGCAATTATCATTAGTTATTTACATCTCGTTTTTCGTTAATATGCTGCACGTCTATTCATTTTGAAACTGTGGTGAGATAAATGCATTTTTTAAGAAGAAGTCAATATTTCCAAACTCTAACAACGCTACAAAAAATAGTCCCGATGACGTGTTCGACTGTCCTTGACTTTTCAAAATTAGCATGTGTTATAAATTCCGCCAGCATTCATCGCACTAATGTCCAATTTCATTTTCAAACTTATAATGTAAAACGTAAAAAATCAATGGGCTTTTTCTTTTTTTTATGACACAGACAGCTTGCAACATACCTAAAAAAGAGAATGTAGGCGTAATGATTTGGATTGTATACTTATTTTGCTCCTCCAGCGCTAGGTTTTTATAGGACCTGATGTTCTTAACAGAGGGGGGAGGGAGTGATCTGCATACACAGGATGAAAATATTTCCTTTATAGCTGACTATTCAGTACCTGAGGCGAAGAACAGGACGGGTTGTTTATGGGGCCTGCTATACCCATTATACAGGACATCTGCTTCTCCATCTGAAGAAGAAATAAAGGACATGAGAATAAACCTTTCTCCCCTGAGGTCACATTTTTTGCCACTTTTGTGAAATTCATCTCCGCTGGAGTGGCTTTTTTTGAGCGTATGGGCATTTCAACTACTTTGAGCCAATGTGGTGGCGTCTTAGTCATTCAGATGGGGGAATCGAACCCGATGCGGGTCGGAGTCTGTGGCCCGTACTTACAGACATGTGTTGAGCAGATGCCCCTTGCATGGCGGGATCGGGCAGGGTGCCAGGTAGCGAGGCTGGTAGCGGTTGACGCTGTCTGTTGCGTATTTGGAGGAGGGAGGAAGGGGGTCCGGGAACGGGCCTGTCGTCAACCAGAGGGGGATAAACATAGCGACTTAGAGACAGAGGTGGAAATTGATGTGTATATCCAGGTTAGGTGCAGCTAAAATTGTAATGGAGATCGATATGTAAATGTACATATAACATATGCGCTTTGAGAACGAGCAAAGTCACAAATTAGAAGGGAAAAGATGGCTAAGGAGGAAAAGGAGACGGCCAGGAATCGCAGCGGGGGAAGGTTCCGCGCTCTGACCCGGCGCTTCTGAGCGACGGCCAACGCCACGGCCAGGATCGGGCTGAAGTCATCGACGATGATGTCATGGCTGAATCCGAGGCATGTGGAGCGTTTAGCTTTACGGCAAAAGGGGGCGAGCCAAGAACGCCGTTATTCGACGGATTTGAGAGCAGTTCTATGGGGCCTTGGGGCGTGAGGCCAGGGGGGTCTGGTTGCTAGGGAAACTGAAGGTAAACATTGGGGGAAACATTCAAATCAGGGGCGCTCGTATGATTTTTTTTTTTTGCTCCAAGATGGACTTTCCAAGCAAATTCTTTTCACGTGGACATGTTAACTCCAGATTAATAGTGAATAATGTCATTTTTATAAGAGCTGCCTTGCAAATTTAAAAAATAATTAGTCCAACTATTGATGGTATCCCTATTTTAAACATGTGTTACAAGTCTTTTGTCTTTGGTGACAGATTTTTTTCCCATCCTAGGGACTATTAGGGGATTAGCTAATCCTCTTTTTTTCAGTTACAATAATAATCCAGGGGGACGCAGCGGAAGCTTTTTACGCACTGTCCGGATGTCTGTAATCATTACAAAATGTGTAGGAGTGTAATGTTTGGTAATAAGTAGCTGGTCTGGTTCCTTTTCCTATTTTTGTTCTCACATCTGAGAGAATGGATGAAGATGGTTATTAACCAATTGGGTGTGTACACCAATTACGCTTACCCCGAGTGGGTGAATGCGGATGAGGCCCGGTTGTCGGCGGATCCAGACTGGGTGGTGGAAATGGATCGCCGGCTTGCCAGGCTGCAACTGGGGGGTGGCTGGGGCTGGGGGGGCAGATGGTGCAGCGGTGGGTGATGGACTTGGTGGCCCTTGACTTGGTGCTGATTCATACAAGAAGGCCCATTACGGGAAACCGCCTGCGTGGAGAGACGGGGGAGCAGCTGGATGCGTTTTCTAGGCTCTTTTGATAGTTATTTTAAACACGGGTGGGCAACAAAAAAACTAAAAGTCTCCTTTTAATCCCATTTCACTTTCATCGATGACGATAGATTGGGAGTCATTCAATGGGACCGGAGGACCCAAATAGTGTGTTGGTTATTCGGTCGGACCTGTTTGCTCTCCTCTTTTTCTTTTTCTTTTTCTTGTTCTTGAAGAAACTCCTCCTCTATCTCCTGGAACAGACCAACTTCTTCACAGTTCTGCAGGAAGCGGGTGGGGGTCGGGGTCTCGTCTAGGGTTAACAGAAAAATTAAATGGATTTGTGTACTTTACCCATCATTCCAAATATTTTGCTTTTTGTCATTCTTGGGCATGACCGGACGTTTGGTCGCCGTTTTTTTGGTCCCTTTCGGTCGCTAATGATGACAGACAGTTTACTGTTGAAACCAGCTCTCAAAATTATATTCATGAGAGAGAGTTTAATATCAAAGTACAGTTTAATATCTAAGTACTTTCTAATATCTAAGTACTTTTTAATATCTAAGTACTGTTGAAACCAGCTCTCAAAATTATATTCATAAGAGAGTTTCAAATCTAAATATCTATTGTTTCAACAGTACTTAGATATTAAACAGTACTTCGATATTAAACAGTACTTAGATATTAAACTTTCTCTCATGAATATAATTTTGAGAGCAGGTTTCAACAGTAAACTCTCTGTCACCATTTGACCGGCGACCAAAAGGGACCAAAAGACTGGCGACCAAAAGTCCGAGCACCCTTTTAGGACCTGTGTGTCTAACGGAAGCATTTCCATTCTAGACAAGGTGGAAGGTCTCTCACTCCATTCTTTCATGAGTGATACTTGAAAGGGACGCAAAGCCACAGATGTGAATTTACGGGCCCTCCGGACAGCTTTTAAATCAGCCTGATGTACAGTATGTGTCCAGAGAGACAGCGGTTGCTATAGTTACAGCCATGTCGCATTACCATTAGTCTAACCAACAGGATGACAATAATGACACGTTGGGCTTTCTTCTGTGATTTATCACCTCAGTGGGACTGACGCCTTAACCCACTAGTGTTTTTAATTTAAAAGTGTTTTTTTTTTACAGCTGTGACATCATTGTTTTTTCTCTAATCTGATGGAGGATCAGTTAGGGATAAAAGGCAATACTTATCCGATTTTTTTTTAGGTTTTCTCACCAGTAAAAGTCGTTTTGGAAGACGAGAACTTGAGGGTCATCTGGTGTTTTTGTCGATGCATGATGAGATGTTCCTCAAATTGGAAGCTCTGTGGGAGGAATTTTGTATCAGTGCATTTGGCAGAATGGCAAAAAAAGGGTAAATTTATAAGAAAAGCAGACCTGAGAGCAGCCGGGGGCCTCGCACCCAAATGGCTTAACCTGTTTGTCATTCATGTCATATGCAGCCCTACACAAAGAGAGAATGGGGGCAGCGTTTTTAGTGGCAGGGTAATCACACTGTATGCATGGGACTCTATCTTACTCATCTTGCAGTTACAGTGAGGTGATGTCATGCAGGAAGCATCCTCTGTTCTATATTTCCAGGAGACAAATCTCTTAACCGCAGATTGTATGTTACGCTTCCGATTATCGTGGCCCGACCGACTAGAAGAAGTCAAGTGTCGGGAGATAGATGTAGAAACATTATCTGGACTTCAGTGATCTCTTGTGTGTAAGATAAGGTTGTTTGGGGCTACTACCAACGTGTTATCAAATTACCTGCCACCTTCTTTTTGATAGTGGACTAAAAAAAATTGAGACGTTCATTCTCTATATATATGTGTCTGGGAATGTCTTTTGAATTTCGTTTTATTGATTTTGGGGGCATGTAGTGCAAATTAATATGAAAATGAGATGCAAAACTATTTAATCAGTGTAATATAAAATTAAATTGCATGATATTAAAAAAAATCCAAGTCGATTAATCACCAAAATAGTATGATATTAGATTTTTTTTCTTTTTAGATGCAATGGATGTCCAATCTATACATTGGCAAATATAACTTTAGCATTAGTGCACGATAATGTAACGGGATAAAAAGGACACATGCTTGTCGTGCCTCACATGAAATCAAGTCATCGTAGTATATAAATATAAATGCAAATAGGCAAAGGCTTGACCCCCCCATCCCCATCCCCTCCCCTCCTTCCACTCAGCTATTAAGCCGCTGATGTGATTATGACTTTGGAGGTGTCAGTGCTGCCGGAGCAGCATTTTCCATTGGGGGCCGCGCTCCGTGTCGCCAAAGGTACCGTTTGCTTTAGTCCGTCGTTTGGATTTAAGGGGTGATTGAGCTCGCGGAATGGAAAGGAAAGGGCAGGGGTGTAAAGAGGGAGAGAAGGGGGAGGAGGACGAGGAGGAAGAGGAGGAGGGGGTTGCAATGAATGGAAGGGAGGGCTCCACCGGCCCATGTCTGACAGGTTTGAACCTGCTTCAACCCCCATTTTCCAAGTCCTGGTGAGTAGAGGTGACTTCATAGGTGTACACGCGCATGAGCAAGTGTATGCTTGTGTAAAAAAGGAAAAAATAGATAGATAGATAGATAGATAGATAGATGGATAGAGAGATAGGGGGTTGGGGGAGATAGATGGATTATTGTTTGTTTGTAAATAAACAGACTCAGCATATTTCAAGTTAAACCTTCTGTCAGACATCAACGCAGGGTGACGTCATCTTTTAAATACTTCAATCCAACAAAGTACAAATCAACGCATTATCTTGGGGGTAACAATTGATATTGGTATGACTGGTAAGAATTATAATGTAGTTGTTTTATGTATTCAATTATTATCAGCAAAGTTTCAGTGATTGAGGTAAACATAATTCCAGCAAATGTCATTTTTCATCTGTACAATATGACATAATAAGGTATTCAAACATTTTTCCATAGGTAATGCTAACAAATAACTATATGGACCATGTTTAGTGTGTTATATATTGACCATAAATAGGTTTGCGTATAATATTTTATATATCATGCAAAAGCAGACTAATAATTGTAATATTTTTATGAAAATAAGTAGTCATATGGACAAGGAGATGAAATAATGGAAACCCAACATTAATAACCATATTAATAATGTTATTTACTAACTTTGTGTTGTTGCCGCATGTCAACATCGTCTTTGGAGTTCATTCAAAACAAAACAGAAATCAGAAGCAGGCGCTCGTTTCTCTTGCGCATCAAATCCTCTTCGAGTTACGACGCGGTTGTCAGTAGTTGTATTTCCCAAAATCAGCTTCCGTAAGTCAGATTAAAAAAACAATACAAAAAAATAAAAACAAGCCCCTTGCGGCTCCGTTCTGTCACACGCGACCGACCACAGGTCGACCACCGACCGGCGCTTAGACGCTCCTGCGGGACAGCCGAACTTCTCGCCCCCCGATCGAAGAAAAAAAAACAGCTGACGGCAAGTTCGCAGGACTCCTTGCTAGTTTTATGAATGGAGGGAGCAGACGGCAGCTAAACTTACCTTCAAGTGAAGAGGGACAAGCGGCGCGAGGAACCACGTTGGACTGGTGCGGGATGACAATACATTCTATTTACAGACGCATTACATCATTCGTGTGACGTCACGTGGGATTCCTGAACTTCTAAATCATTGCGGTCCCGCACTGAGTGGGGGTGGGCGGGGTTTAGCTTCACACCAAGTCGCTTCTCTGCCGGAGCTTCGACCGGACTGACTGCCGGTGATGAGGCCGCCGAAGGCTTCTTATTTTCGGGGTGGCTTGGCAGGACGTCCCGTAAGCCTCGGTCGAGATTCGAAACATTCACAAGTGGAAAAGGATAGTATGATGTTTAAGTAAAATAGCACATTTGGGGTTAAAATACATTTAAAATATGTTTGCTTTTGTTACTTTTTTAAAGAAATAAAAACTCCATTTATTGTCTGTCCTGCAAAATTTCGCATATGGTAGTAATATGATATTACGTGTTTAAAAATGATACTACAAATGTGATTTACAGTAGTATTTAAAAAAATATATTACATTTCCTTTCAAACTAGTGCTTGTACCACCTAAAAAAATACTCAGCTTTCCAAGTACCACTACAATGATCAATGATAAAATACAGTACAAAGGAAAAACTGCATTCTTGCAAAGTACACTATATTTGAATTGTAAGCTGCTGTAAAATTACCACCTGTGTGGTTGAATTGTGTGGGGGGGGGGGGTTAACTCATTAGCTGCCATTGACAGGCCTATACATCCAATTATGTTTTTTTTTACCTTCAGTAACTATTACACAAATGGAACGTGTCCTTTCACATGTCCAGTGACAGTAACGTCTGCCATGTTTGGTCAGGCTTTCCTGCACCCGAGCCAAGGCTGGGGGGAGTGGAATTTAGTTGTGGGACGTGCAGGAGAAGGGGGCCCAGCCCTACTGACTCATCACCCGCCAATGAAGCGAAGCATGCAAATGAGCACGGCTGCGGCAACAAGCCCAAACAGGAAGTTGTGATGATGTCATTTTGTGTGCACGGGCCATTCTCCCCATGTGGACGTGAATCAGAGTTCTGTTTCGAGCCAAGATAAGGGATGTTTTATAGCGAGGGTGCGTGCCAGTGCAAAGTAGCACTTAACAGTCACACTCCAGGCCCGTCACGACAACCAGGGCCCCTCTTCTTGGTTCTGTGGGGTAGACAATACCTCTTGGATGGCTTCCAAGTCCATCATTCTATTCCCCTAAAACAGTCCTTAGCAATTTTTCTCTCAAAGACCCATGACATGTGGCGCCTAGCTGGTTTTTGCATTAATTTACTACACCATCTTCCACCATCTTGTTTATGGGCCGTGGAGGTGAGCGAGTGTGTGCTTCCAGCATGTCACGGGTGAGTTTGCCGAGGTCAGTGGCCAGTATTTTATGGCAGGCTGTTATAATGCTCAATTAACAGGCCAGCCGGCCCAGATCAGCCAACCTCGCTGATTTAAGAACATTCTCCACTCTCTGGGAGCCGCACTGGAGTCAAGCATTATAAAGTGACATTAATCAGTAAGCTTTATAGATGGACATGTGTTGTTAGTGGCGTAGGCAACTTTGGTTTTATTGTTGAGACATATCAACAAAATCCAAATCTGAAATTTTACGTCAGCTACATAAGTGGGCCTCTCATGGTATAAATACATATATAGTTTAAATCATTTACTGCCATTGGCATGGATGGATGTCTGAGAATGGAATTAATGAATGATTGGACGCCTATCACTGTCAATGGCAGCCAGTGAGGAAATTATTGTGCCACTTTACAGATCCGTGACTTCTCTATTCATTCATTTTCTGTACCGCAGATTGGTTGCACCAGGAGACAGATGACCATTCACATCTAGGGGTCTGGGAGGAAACCAAAGTACCTTGATAAAACCCACGCAGGCACAACTCAAGAACGTCGGAACGCACCGGGAATTGAACCCCCGATCTCATCACTGCGAGGTGAGTGTGCTATAACCACTTTTCACCATCCCATTTAACTAATGATAACTCTAAAAAGAACTATGTGCATTGAGTTTCCCATCCTTTGACACACAAATAAATTAACAAGTAATTTTTTTAGCATTATATTTCAAGTTCTTCTAAAGGTGCAGTAGTCAGGTACCACATGCATGTGGGCCTGATGTAATTTAAAAACATATATACATATATTTCAATTCCCCTGTTCAAATTTTGGACTGCCATATTGACATTGTATCTAAATAGACCCTTAAAGACAACATATGTTCGATTCAGTATGGACATTTGCATATAAAACATTGCTTTATCGATAATTGTTGTCATATACACGTAAATGAGCAGTCTGGTGCTTATTTGAATATGAATGATGGTGTGTTTTCACAGGTTCACACTTGCAAACAGGTAAGCGGGTCATGACGTAGTGGACCAGGCAGACAGGCAGGCAGCCCCCCAGCACCACCTCCCCCACCCCCACCCACTGCCTCTCTCGCCTCCCAGCTGCGTCCGCCGCTGCCCCGTCTGGTCGCCCCGGCGTGCGCTCCCTTGCTCCGCTCTCTTCCCCGATCCCTCTCCCCGGACCCGAATCCCTCCCCGCCAGCTAACCTTCCCTCGGTTCCACCGCCCCCGCACCCTCCGGCACCCGCAAAAAAGAACCCCGTCGCCCCCCCACCCCGCCCGGTGAATGCAGCAGCGCGCCCCCACCACCACCCCGGTGAAAACAACATGACGGGCATCGCCGCCGCTTCCTTCTTCTCCAATTCGTGCAGGTTTGGAGGCTGCGGGCTCCAGTTCGAGTCTCTCGCCGAGCTCATCGTCCACATCGAGGACAATCACATCGGTGAGTCGGCCGTCGGTGGGTGTGGAGGGGGGTGTGTGGGGGTCTTGGACGAGCAATCGGCTTAGCCTCCAAGCTAGCTAGCCAGCTAAAGCCTCGTCAACTCGGGTTCCGCTACTGCCGCAGCGGGGTTTAGCGTCGACTTTATTTAGCGTTGAAAATGAAGCCGAGTGAGCGTTGTTTGGCGTCGGTGCCTAGATCGGGGTCGTCCGATCTGCCGATGCGACCCCGGTGGCGTTTGCGCGTAATTAGCATCCCGATCAGACAGCGGTTCCCCAGCTAACGTTTCAATGTTGGCCACCGATGAGGGCCTGCCCGATGCCCCTCGGTTAGCGGATCCAACACGTCCGCAAAGCGGCACCCTGAGCACAAATCACACTCATTGACGTGTGATTGCGTCCCTGTCATTTGACTTGGATGCATTTGTTTTATTATGACCCCCACCCCCCATCCACTAAAATGCACAAGTCAGAACTTGTTGCACTTTTCATAAAGTTTGTCCGCAATTGAGGACTGCCTGCAAGGCTTGAGGACTGCCTGCAAGGCTTTTCATTCCATCCACTCATCCAACCATTTCCTATAGGCTTATTTTGGTTGGGGGGGGGGGGGGTCTCCTTTCAGGATGAGTTGCAAGGTAATTCAGAGTAATAATTCCTCAGTGAGCAATGAAAAGCCATTAGATGTGGGTGGGGGGGGGGGGTGTTAAAAATTCACTTAGCATAAAGATTCATTTTCATTTGACCTGACTTTTTATAGATGTGTTTTAACCACAAATACATTACTAGAACCCTGTGACAAAATCCCCAACTCCATGCATAATTAACTCATTCCTTGCCATTGACAGTGATTGTTTACAAATCAATCTGAACATATCTGCCAGCCCTCCCGGTCAAAATGGAATGGACATCTATCACTGACAATAACAGCCTCCAAGAGTCTCCATAAGAGAATTTGAGATGACACCAAGGCCCTATTACTTTTAAAATGAAACTCCTCAACTCACTTCCTTGACATAGACATGCCCACAAGATGGTGCCAGAATGTTTCTGTCTGCGCCTCAAAACTCGCCAATATGTAAATTCCCATCTACAAGCGACAAATTGACAGTCATAACAAAGAACCCTACTACGCTTAATAAACAAAATTACGAGCTCATCAGTATTCTGGTGCAGTGGAACGAAGAGATGCACGACGGTGACCGTAGACGGAAACGTTTGTGCACCCGGTCGCTATGGCAACTGGCAGCTTCTAAAAGGGGGTCAGGAAGGCAGCGCTTTGGCGTCAAGCCGGCACACCTGCTGTCTGCTCCACAAAGAGCCCACGCGGCCGTGCCGTCGGTCGGGGTGAGGACACCCCATGTGATGTCACACCAGAACAGATGATGTGTTTGTAGGCCGGGTGGGGGGCTGCTCCAATCTGTGAATAGCGCTGACGTTCTTACCTCTGCTTCTAGTTAAGTCGAAAATGAGAAGAGAAGAAATATTTGTACACTCCCTTCAAATTGATAATTAGGCAAGGGTGGACCTCCAGCTCACCTGGTGGTAAAATGAATAGCTCTGTACACTCTCCTGGGTCAGCTATCAGTTGCCCATACAGGCCCCCCATCTGCCCCATAGTTTGACCTTTGCCCTCGGAGCCGTAGAGCCTGCTGACTGGTCATTTACCAGTCCGATTAATGACCGGCGCTCTGCTGGCTTTTAGTGCCACAGCTGGTCGTCAGTGGCTATGAAAGCTCCAAGTTTAATCGATAGCTGGCATGCGATTGGTTACCGCATCTGCCTGAGTGACAGAAGCATAGTTTTGTTTAATTATTGGCTGCTATTGGCGGTGATATTCATTTTGACTGCATTTATGGAATGTTTGTTGCAGTCAGTGATAGTGAATGTGTTCATGATTAATGTGTGTGAATGGCTTTCAAATTGTAATGTAACTTTCAGTTTAAATTGACATTTTCATACAATGACGTTTCAATATTATTACAGGACTAGTGGTATGTATGCCATGAATAGTTGAACTAAGTTAGTTGTGCTTAAAAGCATCACTACTACACAAGCCCTCTTTAAAAACCTTTTCTTGTAACAGCGCTGCCGTCTTGTGGTCGCACTACCACATTGCACCATGCACCCAAACTAGTTAGAGTGCTACAAACATGAAAACTAAACAACTCCGTGATAATATCCATTGACGACCTCATCCTTTAAAAACAGCGATGACACAAACATACACAACAACAACAACAATGACATAACTGTGCTCTTTAGATTGAGGAAGAAAAGCAGATTTAATTGTTGTCCCAATAGGTCAGGTGTGTGGAATGTGATGATGTCAGGCCGACCCGCCCGCATTCACATTGGGATTTCACCAACACACGCACCAACCTGCCCCGTCACCCCAACAAAGGCAGCACAAAGAATCTGAGCACAGTAGAGATTAAACAAGGGGAAAACACTTGAGGGCAAAGTAGGGAAATGCCAAATGGCTTCTTTTTTTCCATACTGTAAACAAGTCTGCCCCCATTTCCATGATGTTACTTACAATAGACAATAGCGCATCTGTGCTTTGCAATTTCACCCCAAAAAATGTTTTTACTTTAATAATCATATATACATATGTACTTGCAGTTTGCTTGACTTTAGCCTCTGCACTTAAAGTCCATTGTTAGAAAGGAAAATCGATTTAGCGGCCCCCTAGATGGCGCTCATAGCCTGACTAAAGTCTCCAACTTGGCCTTTCAAAAGCCACGTTGTTTCCCACTGACGTTGGCGAGGTGTGACACGGGAAAGGGTGTGCGTGAAGTGTACTATTTCCTGAATGACCTGTGAGGGTGTAGCGGCCCAATTAGTGTATCGGCATCTCCAAAGCGGAACTGTGGAAGCTCTCTTTTCACACCACGCAAGCCAGCTAACACATCATCATCGTGTGGCGGAAGTGGCCTGGGCCCCAAGTGCCACGCCACGCACCGCACAGTGTAATTACAGGGAACGTTACCTTTTTTGGGGGGGTTTGTTAGCCCCTCCCACATTCCCGTGCGTCGGCCTTCATCCGGTTGCCTGCTGCTCGAGAAACATGTTCAAATACTGCGTGTGGCTTAATTAGCAGCCTGCAAAACAAGCTGTGCATTCTTGGACGGCTTCCAAAACATGTGGAGACACACACATAAACACACATATGCACGTTTAGTTACAGGTTACATCGTAACAGCAGGGGGCGCTCATTTGCCACGCTGAAAAAAATCCGAAAACCAAAACGACGATAGGTTATCGAGAATCTGAGTGGTTCAACAGAAAAGTAAAGCTATGAAGGTTTCCTGCGCCGCAAGGCGAACAGACGTCGTAAATATGGCGCCCGTTGAAAACCCGCACCTGGCTCACCTCACAGACATCGTCACCGCATAAAACCGACTGCGTTGCTGGTTCACAATCCTTTGAATCGTTGGTAGACATGTAAAAAGCCCCCGCTTAGTGACTTTTATGGTCCTTTTGTCACCACGTTAGTTGTTTGTCAGTGTTAGCATCCAGAATATGGCACCTAAAAAACGCTCACATCTGACAACCATTACATGACACACACGAATTGTGGATCCCATCAATTCCTTAGCTCAACACTGGATGGCGGTAGTGCTTCGCAGTAGCCCTATCCTGAGGCCCCCCCATTGCTTGGTAAGGAGACTTCCTTTTTTTGATGTGAAATTGTTAATGGCACTCCCCTCGGGCAATGGAAGTCACCCTAAAGTCCGTTTGTGTGTGTTTTCCAAGTACACTGTATACATTCATCCTTTGGTCCCGTGCGAAAGTCTTTTTTTCGCCGCTCTCAAGACACAAAGTCTGGGAAGGGCAGCGTGCTGCATTCACAGAGGGCCTTATCGCCACTCGTGACCGTCTTCCGTGCCGTGTTTGTCACTCGCCCTTCTGAATGGTCGCCATTTATCCGACAAATCAGTCCACTTTTTCAATGGGGAATCTCTCTCTGTTTCAGACACTGATCCTCGAGTTCTGGAGAAACAAGAACAGCAGCAACCCACCTACTTGGCCCTCAGCTACATCAACAGGTATACCAACCGCCACCTTTAGGGGGCAGCGTGGGTCTGCCGGCGCCGATCTGGCCCTTTGCGTGCTTTCAATTCGCCAAAGGCGGGCAGCCGTCGAAATAATGACGGATGTCTTCCCATCGACGGCATGACTCATTCACAGAGCGGGGGGTGGGGGGGGTTGCACTCCGAAGACATTAGACGCCTGATTCAGGATGACGACCCAAGCGCTGTTTTGTGGCGAACCGATACGTCACATGACTCTTAAATCACTCCGAGCCACAACATGAAAAAAATGTTAGTGCCTAAAGAGACATTTTTTTTTAATCTTTGAGGGCATTAAAACCTTTTTTCTTACCGACACAGACGTCCAATCTAATTAATCTAATCTAAACAGCGCCCCTTTGTCCTCAGGTTCATGACAGACGCAGCACGGCGAGAACAGGAGACCCTGAAGAAGAAAGCGGCGCCTAAACTTTCGCTGTCCATCACGGGCGCCGTGTCCAGAAACAGTACAGCCACGCCCCCTCGCCATACTAGCGGCAACCTGACGCCGCCCGTCACGCCCCCCATCACTCCTTCCTCGTCCTTCCGCAGCAGCACGCCGACAGGTACGACAGGTGTGTGTGCGTGCGCCCCAAATGCGGGAAGAGTTTATTTTCGTCTCTAAGATACATTCAAAGAAGATGAATTATCAAAAATGTGCATTTTCATTTCAGTCATTGATCACTGCCATTTCTCCCAGTCAGATTACAATAGTATATAGCATATATAATATATTTTCTGAGCACTACATGATATCTTTTCTAATAATATATAAAAAAAAATCTCTATTGGTAAAGGTGCTACAATGGGAAAATAAATCCAGTTTATTTTCATTTCAATGTTAAAAAACAGTTTAAAATATGTCTTTTTTAAAAAGTTATGAGCCTGGCCACAGAACTCATCCACTAAGTAAATCACTATATGTTGAAAAATGCTAACACCACTTGCCTTAAGCAAATTCGTCATCTTGGTATGTGAATAGTATTCGTCTTTGTGCACACACAGAAAAACTAAGATGAGTTCTTTCTAGCCCATTAGACTGTGTGTGTGTGTGTGTGTTTTAAATAAAAAGGACTCCTGCCGCGAGCAGACCAGTCAACACTCTTCTAATTACATAGCAGCTGTCATGCTGTGTGTTCAAAATGGGCCCCGTGTGTACACACACACACACACACACACACACACTTGCACAAATCGGCCCAAATGGTTCCCAAAACTAGTGTTAGGTCTGCACTTTTCCACACGTGCCAGAGTACCTAGCATCCATTTCCTCTTGCTGTGGTGCAGCGTATCCTGCGAGACAGCGGGGGGCCGGCGCGCCCAAACTTTTTCCCGGCCTGGGTGACGGGAATTGCTCCCATTTAATGTTCTCCCCGAATACGACAGCATATTTACTACAGGCCTTGGCGTGTTTTCAGGGAGCGAATACGACGAAGAGGAGGTGGACTACGAGGAGTCGGACAGCGACGAATCGTGGACCACCGAGAGCGCCATCAGCTCTGAATCCATACTTAGCTCCATGTGCATGAACGGTGGAGAGGAGAAACCGTTTGCCTGCCCCGTGCCGGGCTGCAAAAAGAGATACAAGGTGAGTGAGCAAAATGTGGAAAGCGCAATTCATTCATTTTCTCCATATTTATAACCAAAAATTAGATCACTTGTTTTTATATTAAAAAAAACAAACGACTCCCACTACCTAGGCATTAGGCACATACTGTTTATATCAGGGGTAGGGAACCTATGGCTCAGGAGCCATATGTGGCTCTTTTGATGGGTGCCTTTTTAAATCATAGTTTTTCTTCATTAGACTATTTTATATAAATGTAATGGTGATAAATTATATAATGTTAAAAATCCTGTTTATTTATTGAAGTAGTGCAACTTTGTGAAATGGGGCGCCCACTACATGATAAATAATTTTATAAAAATAAAAATGTTAGACATACAATACACTACTATTGCACTGAGAATGAATTAGCCACAAACAAAGGCATTAACCTAACAACTAAATATGAATGACATTATATTTAAAGCCATGCTAGGAATTCCAGCATCAATTATTGGTCAGTGAGGACAGTCTAACCTGTGTGGTGAGTAATGCATCCTTAACAATTGAAATACAAAATAATTTGTTTTCATTTGTTAGCTATTTCAATGGTCTAATTCCAGTCCCCCATTTACATTCATAATAACAGTTGTAGTTGGTCATCACACAATTGAAAACACACTATATCCAATTATTATGGTGATATTTGACTGAATTTATGAAAGATAAACAACATTTTCCCTGACACGCTAAGTGTCAAAAAGTGAGCCAAAAGTTCCCAAGAATAAAATCAGTCAGTCAGTCACCCTCGACACAACTTGATTGAGGCCCGCTCAGAATAATGACATTTTTACTACATCGTTTAACGTTATTTCAATGTCACATTGACACATGTGAACATGACGGAACACTTTATGACCCGCAGACATTTTTATGGACGCGTTCCCAATTGCTCCTGAAGATTTATGCTTATTAAAAAACAAAAAAAAAACTAAAGACATTGGCATTGTGCACTTGCAGAACGTGAACGGCATCAAGTACCACGCCAAGAATGGCCACCGCACGCAAATCCGTGTGAGGAAGCCGTTCAAATGCCGTTGTGGGAAGAGCTACAAGACGTCGCAGGGCCTGAGGCATCACACCATCAACTTCCACCCGCCCGTCTCCACGGAAATCCTGCGCAAGATTCAAGGCTAGGCTCCTCCCCCTGAAAGGTTCCTCTCCTCACACTAAAAACAAAAAATGCATGCTTTAAGTTCTTTCCCTATGAGTTCCTTCTTATCTTATCTTATATCACTCGTATTTCCAAAAGTATATCTTTGCATTATTTTTGATTGTACATTTGCACATTTCGTATATGCTATCAGTTATTTTTTTCACATTTTAACTTGGTGCTAAAGGAAGTGAGCGAGCGAGAAAGAGAGCGAAAACGCAACCAAGCCCCGCCCCCTTCGCACAATTTATACCTCCTTGTTTCCTTTTTTTTTGCCTTTTGTTTATCAACTTTTAAGTTATATTACAAATCGATATATTGCTATATAAACAGTAGACACATAGTTGTATATACAAAAAAAAACTATAAGCCTATACACGAATAGTTACATTTTATTTGCAAGCTTTATTTTATATACTTTTTCTCGTCAGTATTTTTGGCCCTGAAGTTTCAGATATTTTTCTAATACGCCGGCTAATTTTTTCCTAATATGGGAAAAATATCAATAAGATAATAATGTGAGTGTATTGTTGCTACATGAGGAGAAAAAGTCCATTTTAAAGTTTTATAATGATGTTAAAACGGCAGTTATTCGATTTTTTTTACAAGCTATAATGGTGATACTGGACTTTTTTTTCCTAATGTGGCTGTAATACACCTTCATAAATATTTGCAATCTGTTTTTTTCCCCTCTTTCATAGCAAGTTTCATTTATCAATCATGTCATTCCAGTTGCCAACATTTTTGACATTTTTTCCATGATGGTTGCCAACAGCTCTCCACTGCCAAAACATCCACCATAACATGTGCCTGAATGGGGGGAGAAAAAGGGTGAGGAGAGGGCGTATCTCATCACCCTAAACAAAAAAAAAAAGAAGGAAAATGGGTGTACGTACGTTGAATGTTTTACGCATGCACTCATAAGGGTGATTTGTACAAAAAAAGAAGAGATTAGCAGCTACAACCCGTTTTTTGTGCCACGAGAGCATTCCAATTGCGCGTAGGGGAAAGTGCACGCATATCAAGACGTCAGCTTCGAGTGTTTTTGTGCCGTTTAGTGCGATTGTGTCATGTGGGTGTGCCAGCTCAATCCTGTGGAGCAGGAAAGAGCGCCACCTACACGTCGTCCCTTTTTTTAAAGGAGCGGAAAAGGTCCATTTTGTGCATTAAGAAAAGTCCCATCCGCGGCGAAAGAAGAGTGATGACTGTCGCCACGGTAACGATTCCACGTCCCCCCCTCTGGACAATGAGAGTACAGTATTAGACGTGGGAGGGAGGGGGGGTAAAAGGCGAGGAGTCCCATATTTACAATGTACAGTGAATGTATCGTAAGGTGTCCTTTTGTCAAGTGCTTTTAAATTATATTTTCGTATGTAATGTGGACTTAAGTGTTTTGTATCGGGGGAAGGGTGTATCGTCTTTCATATAAAAGAGAAGCTGCTTCAATGTAAAGACAGGTGCCAGCCTGGAAAAAAATGCAAAAAATAAAGACTTACGGTCAAGTCGTTTTATGGGTAAGCTCATTTATTATTCATCAAGGGTTGTTGTTGTTTTTTTGATGAATGTGGAAATGACACTTGGTGTACTTTTCAGGAGAATATGGAGGAATATGGCCACACGTGAGTAGTAACCATACACGTCACACGTTTCCATTTATGTACATTACATTCAGAATAAAGCCTTGTTTAGTGCAGATACATTAAAATGTAATGTTTTTTTTCTTTTGACGTTTCAACGCCATGGAAAGCCAATCTTAACAGACACGATGCTTTATTCCCGTCAATGGCGATGGATGTTAAATCCTCTTCCCTGAGGCAGAGCAGCGTAATGGTTCGGAAGCGATTGAGCTCACGATGACACTTATTTCAATTCTTTTTACACAGTCATTTCTCCATTTTTTTAAATACAATATCCACATGCAATAGCAAGTGGGGGACAAAATGAGCTGACAAATTTGGAAGGAAAAAAAAAAGCCTTTGCGTGTCTCCCTTATTGTAACCTGCAACAAAAATAATTAAATACTACGGATGATTGTACACTTGACGACACAAAACGGCAATGGTCGCCCCCGTTACTCGATCTGGTCAAAGTTGAGCACGTGGCCGTCAAAGTGCGTGAGGACGTGCCTCTCGAAGACGCGTTGATGGCATTCGAGGGGGAATTGCTCGGCGCACACGGGGCAAACCTTCCAGTGGCTTTCAACGTGCTGCTCGAAGCTGCGCTGCTCAAAGTGGGGAGGGAAGATCACCTCGCACAGAGGGCAGCGTTTGTGCACGTGGTTGCTGGGGGATGACAATGGCAGCCAATCAGTTCAACGTAACACTTAAAATCCCACCAAACCAACAGAAAATCAACTGGAAATGGCCAAAAACCAACAGGAACCAAAAAAAACAAACAAACAAGAAGCCTCCTTCAAAATCATTAGGAAATTATCCAACATTTACAATAAGTAACCCTTAGGAAATCATCCAAAATTGACCATAAGTAACCCACAAATACCCCAAAAATGGAAGTGATGCAAAATGCCACACTCTAAAAACAACTACATTAAAACGATTTTAAAATGTGTTATCTAAATACCCTTAAATGTTCAAAATGACCCCTAAAAGTGCCATCAAAATCACTTAATTCTATGTAATTAAGAAGACTTCAAGAATAGTTGAAGCTGAAATAATATGCATGTTCTCAAATGTAATTGTCATTTCTTCTAACAACACTAGGGGCACTCGTCTACCAGAAATGATCCAGTACACTTGTAAGTAGTATCAGTGCATTGAAATCTTAAATGGTTGAATATGTATGTGATATTTTTAATTTCAGATATAACCTATATTGAGGACATCCTGCTTTTTAACAAAGTCTTGTAAGGCAGCTGTTGTGTCAATGTACAACTATTTTATATGTTGTGAACCAACCTGGACTCAAAGCAGAAGGCGGCCCTTGCTTCGTCCCTTTTCCCGGGTGGATGGTCGCACGACGCCTGAGCTCCGTCACCCCTCTATGCACGGAAAGTAAACAAAAAGTAAGTTGTCGCTGGGCGGCTCGGTGGAAGTATTTCCTCGCTTACGTCATGTGCTTCTTTAGGTGGCTCCTCCGCAGTCTTCGGGGGGCTGGTGCTGCGTGAAGGCTGGATGCGGACCACCTCTTGGGCCCAGCCCGCCCCGGGGTTGGAAATGGGGTCCGTTGGAGTGATTGGCGGCGCGCAGGGAGTGGCACAAGGCGGGGCTTCGGGTGGAGGCCGAATCAATTGCTCCGGAGAAAGAGAGATGTCTGTTTCCTGGTCTAAAAAAAAGTCAAGGTAAAGTTTTTTTCCAGTTTCCTATTAGAAATATACCGTATTTTCCGGACTATAAGTCGCACTTTTTCACATTTAGGCTGGGTCTATGACTTATAATTTTTATTTTATTTTTTGCGACTTAAGAATCCAAAAAAAATAGGCTACCTTGCGTGTCATGGTCGGCGTACGGGTTCCCAAACTGCAGTTCCGCGGGCCTTCGTGGCACCAACGGAGGCGGCGAGGGGTCTTGCGGGTACGGTAGCGGGTACCTCATCACCAAAGCCCGCCCCACGTCCGCCTCCTCATCGCGGACATCTTGCTCCCGACTTAAAAAGTAATGCAATTCCTTGAAAAGAAGTCAAAAGGATTCAACTTTAGTTTCCTTCTTCACTGACGTCGCCCTTTGTGATAATATGTGCGGCTTTAGCATTAGTCTTCTACTCATTACTGTAATAGGTGTCAGACTTTGGCTCCATCACCCCCTCCCCGACCTCCACAGATGACTTCATTAGTGCTCTGTTAGCAGGTTTAACATTTAAACCAGGGTTGGCTAGGTGAAACAGACACGCCGCCTGGCATTTGCATGGAGAGATTAATTAGCGGGGGAGGTCGGGGAATGGAACCACGCCACTAAAGAGCACACGTGTGTTCGTGCAGAATGGAAAAATAATAATATAGCCTTTAAAATGGGATTTTAAGGGTGCCTGGAAATGAGTGCCAGTTTCAAATCCAGTTTCTACCTCTTGTAGCCTTTCTTTGTCCTCCAAAGCCCGGGCAAGGTCTTGTTTCAACTCCATCACCTCATTGGTCCGTTCTGCCATTTGAACCTTACACACACACACACACAACAAGAAGTTATAGCAACCTAGTGGCCATCTCGTCTCTTATTTCATCCCCAAAAACCCTTCGCGTCTGTCTGTCTGTCCGGACGGCTTTGCCAACTCTTGAATAGTGTTTGCTTTTTCTGTTTTTCTTTTTTTTTGGGCCCCCTTCTTCCAAATTCCCTTTCATCTCCTTCGGTGAAAGCCCCGAGGGGATTTACGGCACGGCATTAGGAGGGTGAAGTTCAGGTGGGGAACGAATGCGACTGTCCGTCTGCCTCTCTAACTTCAGCCATGATGTAAATAGTCGTAAAACATGGCGGGTGGGGGTCCCCTACTCAGACGGGAGGTCCGATCAAAGACCAGGGAGGGAGGGGGCTCATGCTTAAAAGTGCTGTTAAGTTAAGATTGCTTACAGTTGGATTTATTGAACGGCGATTGGCGTCCAATCCATCGCAACTCCAATTCCGATGGATGGGACGCCAATCCCCGGTGAGCACTCACTCGAAATCGTTCCTCCTCATTGGCCAGCCGCTGTTGGAGCGTCTCGTTAATGGCGCACTGCTCCTTCCACTTTTCTTCCATTAGTGCTAGCTCCTCCTCCACAGAGGGGCTTTGTGGCGCCGTTTCTTCTTCTTCGTCTTCGTCTTCGTCTTCTTCCTGTCTGACCCCCTCCTCCTCCCTCGCCGCGTCCTTTTCTTCCCCGGCACCCGCCCACTTGGACGGGACCTCCACCCAGCTGGTCATTCGCAGGCTGTCCTCCCTCCTCTCATCGCGTTCTCCTTCCGGGGCCGACTTGTCGTCGTCCCGCTTAACTCCCGCAATGTCCGCGGTGGTGCTTGGGTTTTCTAGTTCAGTGCTGATTGTCAAGGTAGACGCCTCTTGGAGGGCAATAATTCCTATTAAAAAAAAAAAGAAAAATTCTGATTAATATCTAAAGGGGAAAATAGTTTAAATTATTTTTTTTTGTGCATTGGCCAAATGCAATTATTATCACAATTATATTCTAATTCAACTCAATTTTAAATCATGTGTAGGTTTTTTTTTATGTTACTTTCATATGTAATGGCTGAGGCGTACATTTTTTTATCTTTTTAAGGAATTTCAAATATTCATTCCTCAATTCCAAATCAGTAAATTCGCGGGTATGAGCATACCCGCCGTGGGTGAATCCGGAGTTGGGGTCAGCGGTTCTGGGACCGTCTCGGTAGACGCGTTTCTCTTGTGCTCCTGCGTACAGCAGAAAAATAGCGTGCAAATATGTGGGTGATTCCTGCTTGGGTTTTTTTTTTTTTGGTCTTTCTGGTTCCACGGCAAAGTCACTCACCGCGTGCGACTCGCCGGCGTTGAGTTTGGCCACCTGCCTGCGCAGCCGCTGGCACTCTCGGTATTTCTCTTTGTAATGTTCGGCCGCCATGTGCAAACGCAACTTTAGTTCTTCCACTTCTCGCTGCAGTTCGGCTTCTGCTTCCGACACGACCAGCGTGTTTGTGGCCGCCTCGCCCTGAAAAAATGACAACTAAAATGTTGATGCGCCAATAGTTACTCCAATGGGTTAACGAACGACAAACTGCCACCTTGCGCGTGGCGCTTCGCATGCGATCCAGCTGCTCCTCCATATTTTGGCATTCGGCCTGTGCGTCGGAAAGGCTGGCACGAAGTTTGTCCACCTCCAGGCGGGCGCGGTACAGCTCCGTCACGGAGTGTTCGCGAGCGCCGGTCGAGTCGCGGAGCTCCGAGGCTAGAAGGGATGCTTGTTGGCGGGATGCCGCCAACTGCTCCTCGGCCTGGCGTAGCCTCTCCCGCACGTGTGCTAACTCGGCCTGGAAAAAAATTGTTACTTTTAACATTTGGGGGTTTTAATGCAATAGAAAAAGATCAGGTGGATGCTAGCTGAGGGCTAAGGCTAGACATGAGTTTTAGCTTGTTCATATCTTTTAATCTAGTGATAATATATACTGATGAAACTGTTATGCTAGTATTTTTTGAAGCTTGCCTTGTCATCTTTGAGTATGAGCAACTCCTTCTCCAAATTATCCCGTTGTGCCGCACAGATCCGGAGCCGCTCCAACTCCTCCTGGAACTGAGCGATGGTCACCTCCCGGTTGAGCTCCACCGCCTTCAGCATCTGCAGCTCGGCACTCAGCTTGGTGTTTTCCAGTTCGGTGCCCCGCAGGTGAACCTGCACAGGTACGAATCCCAAAAACAAAAGCTCAGAGCAACTCTTTGCGGGTCAACAAATATCTCCTCCTACCTTGTAAAGATCTCTGTCGTCCTTTTCATTCTTCAACTGGATCTCCAAATGATCCCTCTCCCCCGTCAGCTTGTTGAAACGGTCACGTAAACTAGAAAGTACAAAATCCAGACTTTATTTGCCTTGTTTACCAGACGTACTTTCCTCCAAAATGGTTTCTACGTTACCAGTCCAGCTCAGTCTCTTTCTGTAGACCTCGCTGTGTGACTCCCAACAAGTCCTCCTCCAGCTGCCGTACTCGATCGCTGGCCTCCGTTAGCCTCCTTCTGGCCTCCTCGCGTTCCTCCGACAGACTTTGCGAGGAACGCAGGAGCTCCTGGAGGAAGGGTAGATAGGTTAGGGTAGGGTAGGGTTAGGTTAGGGTAGGGTTAGAGTAGATTAGGGTAGGGTTAGAGTAGATTAGGGTAGGGTTAGAGTAGATTAGGGTAAGTTAGGGTAGGTTAGGGTATGTTAGGGTAGGTTAGGGTTAGGGTAGGTCAGGGTTAGAGTAAGAGTTTAATATCTAAATGCATTTGACATCCCTAACGGCGACCAAAAGACAGGCGGCCAAAAGACCAGCGACCAAACGTCCGAGCACCTTAAAAGTTCCGTTCGACTTGTTCACAGTCGGTAATAAATAATATTTATTTTCTTCACGTGCTCTTTGGTAACTTGTTGCAACTTGCGCTGGAGTAGCAGAGCGCAATAAATCACAAATAATATCATTCGTCACCACAGAGGAACTTTTCCACACCCTCAATTGTAATTCAAAGTGGACATGCAAACGGTTGTCGCTTCAGGGCATTGCAACATCAGTATGATTTTTTTTTTTTGGCAGCAGTTTGGGAGGCACTTTAACACTTCATAAAGACCTTATAAAAAGTGTAGTCATAAAATTAGCAACCACAAAAAAAATGTACTTAGCATTTCATGTAAAACTCACAAAAAGATTTTCATCGGGCATAACACGCCTGATGCAAAAGAAAAAAAAATGGACGCACGCGTCCACTAGTCGTATATCAACAAACGGAAAAAGGAAGTTGAGTGGTAATGAGAGAGCGTGCGGATTTCCAACCCGTAATTTATAGTCATTTTGCCTTTAGTGAAAAGCCAAACAAAGACAATTCTAACTCAAAGCAGCCTGCTTTGAATTTTAGGCCTTAGTGCGCCGCTAGAGGGCGATAGCACACAAGCATCAAAAACTGGACTATCGGAAGCCCTTTTAGGCCAACTAGTTTATCGTTCAAGTTAGCATTTGCGTTAGATTATTGTTTATATCTTCGTTTAACCAATCGTGTTTAACTGACGTTTATCGCTGTCAATGGCGTCGAAGGGGATTTAACATTTAACCTGGTTGTGTGTTCGGAGAAGGCAGCACGTCTCCCTTTCTTGTTCCCGTTCGCGGGAAAGACGCTTCTGTTCGTCCTGCAGCTGCTGGTTTTCTTCTTGGAGGAGCCGCATTGATTTCCGGAGCTCCTTCAGCTCCTGATGCGTCTCCTCCACGCGCTAAGAAAAGGGAAATAACGAAATGGGGCGATAGTTAACGGGCGCTATGGTGATTTTTTCCCGTTTTTCGTACCTCCAGCAAGCCACTTTTGTTGGTGACCACCAATATGTCGGAATTGCTGTCTTCTTCACTGACAGTAAGAAGTTCTTCTTCGGTGGGCGTGGCCGACCTGAACTGGAAGGGTGTACTGGCCCCTCTGATGTCACCACCATGTGTCACGTAACAGAACTGGTAGAATTCCCCGTCAGATTTTGGAACGTAATAACCTGAGTGAAACATGACAATAGATGGATTAGTTGGATTATGCTTGCCGTTAAACCGCAAATTGATTCATTGTAATGCTTTGAGGAATGAGGATGTGGAAAAATAGTTGATTTTGGCGGTGGTTCATATTGAAAAATTGACGGTTGACTTTAGTTGGCCAACTTTAAAAATTAAGGAATAAACAAAATGACCTAATATGGAGTCGATGTGACAAATCAGGATAAAGTGAATTTTAGAAGTTTTGCCATATTGCCCAGGCCTAATATGCCTCCTACACTTTTTTAAAAAATAATATTTTTTTACTGTTTTGCATTATTAACTACTAACTTTCTTCTTTTAAAAAAAAATGTCTAGTACTAACGAGGCTAAAATATACAGGAGTTTATGTTAACCATTTTTTAACTAAGTTTCCCTCCAGTGCAGGAAATCCGTCTGCAAACTTCTTTTATGGACTAACGACATAACCACAGCATGCGCTCATATTTTCTTTCTGTAATATCTGACCATTTTGGGCCCAGTAAATCCAGTTGCATACTGGCCATAACTTTAAGTCCATGTGTGTGTGAGAGTGTGTGTGTGTGTGTGTGTGTGTGTGTGTGTGTGTGTGTGTGTGTGTGTGTGTGTGTGTGTGTGTGTGTGTGTGTGTGTGTGTGTGTGTGTGTGTGTGTGTGTGTGTGTGTATGGTTGGTTTGAAGGTGCTCAGGTCCCGGTTATGTTTCCTGATTAAATAAAAGTGCTCTTTTAATACGCGTCATAAAATGCTAAAGTTATTTGGGAAAAAATCAAGCGTGTGTAATTGGCTAGTGTATACCTTGGAACACCACACTTCTGTTCACAGTACTTCCCGGCTCGTATTTTTCAGGCATGGGGGACCACATGAAGGTGTAGTAATCTCGAGCTGTGCTCCAGCCAACCTGAGGACGACACAAGTCAAGGTAAGAGTCAAATTCTCTTCTTTTTACATTTAAATCTATTTTGACTGTGAGGGCCAATCACTAAAATTAATTTCACCTTTTTAATATTTATTTAAGTATAATAGAATGGCATCTTAGTCACATTAACATATTAATGTTAGCTACAATTTAATACATGAACTATTATGCTTCACAATATTTTTTCTGTATGTTTAGAAATAGGTCGTTTTTTATTCAGTTTGAATGTTTTGTAATGATGGAATTTTAAAATTAAAACTGTACTTTTTAAATGTTAGTTTTTTAAAATTGCGGTATCATGATAAGATTTTTTTAGGCGATATTTGACTTAAAAAGGGATTTTTGTATGTATTTTTAGTTGCAAAAAAAATTAGATTATGCTAAATCCTAATCTTAATTCTAAATATTTTTATAAACTGCTATAAAAAAACGATGTCCCAAACATTTTAGTTTAAAAGCATTACCATTGCAACATATTTAAATCTTACAATCCTCCCAACCTCTCCTGAAAACCACAACAACCACAAGAATCGTCCTCTATGATACAACATAAATAAAGGCCTATAAAAAAATACTGAATCAACTCTTTAAAACCCAGAAATAAATCAACAAAGGACCACAATAGAAAAAACACTGCTTTTTCTCCTCTCTTTGGCGCCTGTTTGGCTTTCTTAAAATGAGGCTTTCATGGGAGGTGTCAGTCTACAGTTTACACTGCAGCTGTGTGTGAGAGTGTGTATACGCGCCAAAACTGTAGCTAGGGTTAAAAAAAGGAGGGTGGGGTGGTGTAATGTGACAATTTGACACAAAATGCCATGGAAAAGACGTTGTATGCTGCTATGTGGCACTTAACCAAAGTAAGATTCGAACCCGTGCCACGCGAGGGGAAAAAAATGCGGCGACACGAGTATCTCGTGTACGTCCTCTCGCTGTCGGCCTCCCGCCAGATCAGCTTGTCCGCTCACGCGTGCTTGCGTTACAGTGAGGAAACATAAATAATTTTGCTAATTGCAGAGTGAAGGTGACTGACAACGGCCTTCGGTATGGTGCGGCATTCCAGCACAGCACTCGTGTTATAAAGTAATCACAGGCATGGCGTCTATCAATCATTCAGCCAAAGGGGTGAGGGAACAGCGCGATGACACCTAAATTACACACCCGCGCCATTGGGTTTCTCCCTGCTCACCTGGCAAAACATGCCACGACCAAAAATCTTCCACGGGGCTTTTTTAGACAGCTGTTTGCATTGGAGAAACTAAAAATTAAAAATAAGAAGTCTAAAAAAAGGTAAAAACTAAAGTAAATGGTTGAATAAGGGGATTATATTCAAGGTTTGTTGGAAAAAGGAATACTAGACAAAAGATGGTAGGCTTGGAACAGTGTGTTTATGATCGACAGGTTGTGAATAGTAGTGGCCGCTAGGGGGCATCGGTGCACAAGTCAATTCAACTGCGTGAGTCATTGACGTGAAAAATAATGTGAGAATCACGCTGCGTGTTGTTGTTTATTTCACGGGTTTTACGGTAATAGACTCCCAATTTATTTGCGCTGTGAGGCCTTTTACATTTCAAATGGATTGGACGTCTATTCCAGTAGATGGCAGTGAAACATGACCGTTCATTAAAGTTTAATTAGCACAAACCGTTACCAATACACTTTTGGCAAATAAACTTTATTCCTTTTTAATTGGAGCGGCAGATTTGATGTCAATGATAAAATGTTTTTGTATCGTGACTTTATGGAGACATTTCATTTGGTGCTTTTAATTGGGATGACGATTAAGAGTAAAAGAGTGGATGGAAATGGGAGATTGGAGCTTGATTTACCTTAAAAATGCCCACCCAGTCCTTGAAGTGAGGTGTGATGTAAGGGGTGAGAGTGTAGCGACATTCCAGGGGTGCTTGAGGCAGGAAACTTTTGCCGACGTTTTGGAATATGACATGAGCAAAATTGGACGTTTCCATGATACTCATGACACTGCTGCCAGGTGAGGAATCCACCACCTGGAATGAGGACATGGTCTCTTCTTGCTCACTTCATTGGTCTAGAAAAAGATGCAGAGAAACTATTTATTTCCTGCTACAAAAATATAGTTTACTTTCATTTGCCTATTGACACAAAAGAGATCAGGGGAGGTGAGAGGCTCTTTAAAAAAACATATATTATGTCATTTTTAAGCTTTAATGTTTGGGAAAAGTCATGAAAGCACATAACAAAATATACATAGTCTAAAAACGCTTTGAAGTGATTAAAGACAGACTTTATTTCTTTTAAATGAGATTCAATTTAATAGTTTTTTGCTATTTCCTATGTAAATTAATAATACAGTACTATACCTATCATATAATATACTAATCCAAAATACTGCATTCTATTGTTTTGATGGTGTTGCGTTCGATTGCCCTCGGAAAGAGAAACACTGCTTTACAGTGCGTTACTTTATATTAACTATTTGTAGAAATCAAAGCCAATAGAAAGCTGATATTGATATATTGTCAAATCCGAAGCCTTGTTATAGTGTCCTGAGCCGATCTTGCTGTAAATACGCAGTCATCTCAATTCTATTGGCTAAGTAGCTACGTAAGCCTGGGAACAGGCCATGTCATGTCAAGTCTTTAGCTGGCTAAATATGGCTTGAGTCAGCAGGCTAGCAGAAACAATGGTTCGATCGCCGGCGTCGCGGCCGCCCCATTGGCTTCGGCATCACATTTCTAAGTACTGCAAGTGGGAAAACAGAGGAATAGCTCACGAGCGGTTCGTTGTTTTGGTCCCTGTCCTGTCTGCGATGTTATGGAAGCGCGGAGGAGGAGGAGGAGGATGCACCGCTTCCTGAAAGCAAACGATAGATAACTTCCGGGATGATGCGATGACGAGAGATGCTGAGGGAGACATTCAAAAATAAAACACAAGAAATCATAGAAAAATGTTACTTTTAAGTAGTGTACCCTTAAAACAGCGATCGGGGGGATATATCTGTGTTAATTTGAAAGCATGTACGACTGAAGGGCAATGAAAACAAACCATAGTCCGCCTTTAAATCACCCCTATTGGCTGAGACGAAAGCTCTCGAACTACAATTGGTTGAATTAACTGTCAATCTTTAGTGGTTTATTTTGCTCGAGAGGCGTGACAACTGTCACAGTGAATGCCGACTGCCGAGGTCAAGGGGAAAAAGCATGGCAGCGTTGTTTAGAGGGGTTGCAAATGTTTTTCCAACGTGGAATAAACATGTCAGCCCTACTTTGGGTAACGTATCTCCCCATGTGTTTTTTCTGGTGTTGTCTTGTTTTAGATCTGCAAGAATGCTAAGACCAATGCTAGTTGTGTTAGCATGCTGAAGTGACAGCAGTCCCTTTGTTAACTATACCTGCTCTGTGCAATCATGGTTCCATAAATGCAACCTTAATTCATCTTTTAAATCATCTTTATCGTGCAGATGCAAATTGCAATTGTATTTTTAGTTCCAAATAAGTAGAATTATAATTGAAGTTATAAATACATTTCAAAATAACCACATTTCCAATGACTTCTTACATCATAACATCAGCGTGCCAATGAATGTTTATGCAGAATTATCATCCCTTAAAAATAAAGCAACTAGATTTTCCAGTCTTAAATTACTCAGATACATCGTAAATCAAGATGCACCATTCATTTACTGCAAGTAAACCATTTTGCTTGATCAGTACTTGGCACAAAAGCTTCTTTGAATTTAGACTAAAACTATTGGTCAACTTTAATGCTGTGATAAATGTGCCTAACTATAAATGCGCTTAGTATTTGTACTTCATTGTAAAGCTTTTTTGTTGTCTGCTTGGTGAGCTGCCAGTATTTAGTATTGTTACACTGCCAGGACTTTGGCTCATCCTTCACTGTTTAATAGGTTAGCCAAAAAATAGAATAAAAAAATCCAAAGGTTGGCTCTAAAAGTGACCTGCACAAGTTCATTTTAGGTTACGGCACTTTTTATTGGAAAAAAACAAGTTCAAGTGAATACTTCTTTGATGACTTCTTTTACACGGCTGACTCTATGCTGTTTTTTTGTTCTTGTCTTTCAGTCTTCATGCGGTCAATGGCCTCCAAAACACCAGTTGGGTTTATTGGTTTGGGAAACATGGGCAGCCCCATGGCCAAGAATCTCCTGAAGAATGGATACCCTATAATCGGTACTGATGTCTTTCCGGAGTCCTGCAAAGAGTTGCGTGATCTCGGAGCCCAGGTAACAACTTTTAAAAGCTCTCATACGCAAATACAGTGGTTGTAAAGTCCTTCAATACTTGTCACTGTATATCCAAGGTGTTAAAGTGGCGGCCCGGGGGCCAAATCTGGCCCACCACGTCATTTTGTGCGGCCCGAGAATGTAAATCATGTGTGCCGACTTTCTGTTTTAGGATCAAATTAAACTGAAGAGTATAGATGTATATTAAATTTCCTGATTTTCCCCCTTTTAAATCTATAATTGTTATTTTGTAATATTTTTTTCTGTTTTTAGTTCAAAAATCATTTTGTAAAATCTAAAAATATTGTTTTAGATCTATCAAAAACTGAATATTCAGGGATTTTAATCCATTTATAATTTTAAAAAATCTAATATTATATCTAAAACGTTCCAGCCCACATAAAATCCAGTTGACGTTAATATGGCCGACTCTGACACCCTAGCTGCACATAAATAGTACATAAATGGATTTATTTTTGCAGGTGGTGGACACCCCAGCAGATGTGGCTGAGAAAGCAGACCGCATTTTCACAATGCTACCCTCAAGTCCAAATGTCGTTGAGGTTTACACGGGCCAAAATGGCATACTTAAGTAAGTGTTGCCACACTTTCAAATGTCCCGATAAACATGTCACAAATTGACGATGTTATCAAAAAATCTGTTTCATTATTAGGAAGGTCAAAAAGGGGACGCTTCTAATCGACTCTTCTACCATCGACCCTGCCGTCTCGAAAGAAATGGCGGTGGCTGCAGAGAAGATGGGCGCTGTATTCATGGATGCACCAGTATCAGGAGGTAATGCATATACCGTAGTTTTACCACTATATGGCGCACTTAAAAGTCTTAAATATTCTCCAAAATAAACATGGCGCCTTATAATCCAGTGTGCTTTATATATAGGAAAAAAAATCTAATCTGTCATTCGTTGATGGTGCGCCTTATAGTCCTGAAAATACGCTATATATTTTTAAAGTCATTTTTGACTGTCCACAGCACTAAAATATCATTTTAAAAGTAACTAAGAATCCAATTGGACTATCCTTATTGGTCATTCTGCGACCTATTCCTGACCCAATCACTGTAAATTTCACCTAGTGGACCTTTTGGGTTAATGTCACAACACGGGTCGTAATTACTGAAGCGGCGAGGTGCCCGTCTTAAGGTTTTATTACCGCATTTGACCAAGAGGTCTCGGAGACAGGGTTGAGGTTTTAAGTCCTCATTACGTCGGCGCTGTCTGCCTCGCCATGGCCGCTTGACAGAGCACAGGATCGCCAGTCGCTCTTAATGGGCCGCGTCGAAGAAGTCCCGCGTCAGAGCTTTTTCACCTTGATGGAGCCGTAATGGCGGCTAACCTATGTTAGTGCCTTTCATGTTAGATAGAGAGTCATAAAGAGGAGAAAAGCTCCCACGCTCAAACTGTCAATCACCAGGTTTAAACGGGATTCCTTTCATCTCGCAAGTAAAATTTAGATTTGGAGAAAGCCAAATTGTGACGTACGGATTTGCTTTCCTTTGACGGTAGCCAACTTTCGATTGCGCAATTGGGAATAAACGCACGACACACTCGGCTACTCGGCCGCTCCCGTTCGAAAAAGGATGGCGTGTTTACCAGCTGCTGGCGTCTGCGAGATCAGAGCCGTAAGCCAGATACTCTCCCTTAACACACACATTGTTTACATACTACAGACAGAGAACAGTTAGTGTGTGCACTCCTCTGTGAAGTTTGTCTCCCAAATGAGCTTTTTACTAGACGGAGATGGCCAATGATTGACCTTCTTCTATGACTGGCTTTGCCAAACACTTTTTCCATTCGTGTATACTCTTACTTTTAATTTTTTATGGTTTTCTCAATTATTATACAATACTTTTTTTATTACAGGGAAGACTACAGAATCTTTTTAAAGAATATTTATAGGGTTTTCCCCCTTTTTTAACCATTATTTAAGACTGAAAGAGAAAAATATTTCTTTATTTAAGAAAATAAAAAGACACAAAATATTTTTTCTAAATAGTGAGGATATAGTGACTCTAGTGAGGTTATATTAGTTGAGAAAATTAGATGATGTGAAAGTTTCTTGATGATTTTGAATCCTCCTCAGATGGGAAAATAATGTGTTGTGAGGGTGTTGGCGTACACTTGGAAAAAAATAGAAACTGTGGCAAGCTCGTTAGCAGTAATGACCCAAAATGGCTGTGTTTGTCCCTCCATGCCCACGGCGGTGTGCCACATTTCTAACGCTTTTAAAACCACCCTGAAAAATTTTCTTTGTTTTTTTCCCCAGCACTGGGAAAATCCTTAAATTCTTTCAAACTGAGGCTAATGTTAGTTAGTTCTGTAGTCAAACTATTTTTCGGATATTTTAGCAAAGAACAAGGAAAAAATTAGGCATGTTTTCAATCTATGTCAGTGGCAGTAGAAAGTAACAGATCACTCAGTCCAGGTTAATCCAGTCTGAGAATGGGATTAATGACAAGATGAGTCACATAGCCTGACTGCCAGTTAGCAGAGGTTAGCAATTATTTGGCTTCGAAGGCCAGTGGGGGTGTGTCGTGGTTGCAGTCTGTCACTTTGACGGCTAACCAGAACTAGTGAGACGGTGACCCAAAGACTAGATTAGCATAACAAGCCCCCCATTGAAGGCTACTGGTGACACAGAGATGGGGAGTTGGGAGGAGATGGACGGACGGAAGGGTGGTAAACAGTCAGTCAGTGTGGATGGATGGATGGAGGGGGGTGTTCTGGGGGTGTAGGGGTTCTGGAACCCGTGCTCCAGATGGAGCTGGAGCCACAGCAGCTGTGGACTGGCTCCCACTTCTCCAATGTCATCTGTCGTTTGTGTTTGTGCGTGCCCACTTGTGTTTGTGCGCAATGTCAGCTGGTGGACGAGTGGTATTAACCAACTCTGTCCATCAAACGCAACTCAAATGTCACTCGCTTAAGCAGGAATTAGCATTGCTTTCACTTTTTGAAAAGAGTCCTGATAATGACGTGCCGCTAGAATAATTGTACACAGTTCTTCGCTTGCTTGCACATTTTGTGGGTGTGTGGGTTTTTTTTAAATGAGAGAAAGGATTGATTGTGGTCCTTGACTTCCCACTCCATTCTCTTGTCAACTAGCATTGACTACCAAGGCTCGGTTGGCGGAATTGAGCCGTTGTTGAGGGTGATGATGATCATGATGGCGCTGATTATTAAAGTTGGTCTCGTGGTCGATGGTTTGGCGTAGCAATTTTTGCATCCTAAAGCGATGTTGTCCCTAAGAAGCAAATTGAAAGGAAAACTTGAGTCTCAGTTTCTCACGGTGTCAGTTCTCATAGTATTGTACTCATTAGCCAGAGTGTTTTTAGCACCACGTCGCCGCATTAGCACATTTTGGCAGACAAATGGTTGGAAGTGACATTTTTAATAGCTTTTATGAGTCTGCGCGATTGGAGGTTTTGTTTTTTTGCATGCTTTAACTGAATTACTCGATATCCGTTATGGTTTTAATGGCGCCTTCATGGCTTTTTAATTTGTTTGAGAAGGCGATCATCCCGTGGGTGTAATTATATTGGTGGAGCACATGAGGCCATGCCGTTGGCTTCTATTCATTGATTGGCTCCTGCAGGGAAGCTAAAGTTAGCTGGGAAATGTTTGGGAGTAAACAAGGTTGTGTTTGTTTACTGCAAACGTACTGCCTTGCAAATCAAATTGGGCCACAATACTAATAATTGTAGTAGTTTTGAATGTAATGTTTAAAAAGCACATTTCTTTACTTATTGATTGGCATTGCAACTTATACTCAGGTTAGGTTAAATTCACAAATTCCTAAATATTATTTCACACTAGCCAGCATATCAGATATGAACTATTTTTTTAATAGTGGCTTAATGTTCCTTTGTCCCCCCAAAAAAATGAAAGCATTTAATTCTGTCCATACAGTAAGAATGAGCAAAAAAGTACCCATCAGGCCGCATCAAACCCCCCTAGCGGTCCACTTTTGGCCCGGGGACCACAGATTTGACACCCCTGCATAATTTTTCACATTTCGAACTCTGCTAGGCCCCGCCTCCTAAAGGCACACAAACCTTATTCAACGATACCGCATTTTTTTCCAAAAATTGTGTTGAATACTGAAGTTGGAGTCACCCAATCAACAACTGCCTGGCTCCTCCCCTCCCCTCCTCGCACTCACACATCTTGTCTCCCCCTAGGGGGCGTCGTGTAGCTGCGCGGCGCTAACGATCCGCGACTGTCACTCCCGCTGGGATGGATGAGCCGGCGCGCCGGGCTCTCAAGAAACCTCATTAGGATTCCTTTTTAATCCGTCTCTGACAGAACCGACCCGAGAATGGGACGTCCCTCTACACGTGCACCTTGATGCATATGTGCATAACATAGCTAACACGCTTATGCATGTTGAAAAATAGTTGTCGATATTCTAACCAGCACACATTTCGATATTGGTATTTTTCTCTTTGGCCCCGACTAAATTCGATTTTCCATCCGTCCTCTATGACAACTGCTTACAGAAATCCTCTACATATCATCACAGCTTATTAGGGTGATTAGTTCATTTGCAAGTATTGGGAGGTAAAAAAGAATGTATTTGAGTCTCTATATATTCGCTGTTTGTTTTCTCTTTAGTGAAGTGTATTGATCGGTGCATTGACCGCATTATCGATAATTGCCTCTTTAGTTGCCGGCGAACCGTGATCTCTGCTAATTAAGCGGCAGTTGTCGCACTGCCCTTTTTAAGTGGATGTGCATCTCGTAAAGAAATAGACTCAAAGGGTAGATTTTATTTGATATGCCATAGCATGTGTCAGGACAAAACTGTGAACCATTAATAGAAAAGAGAGCAAAGTGCTGAATTGCTTTAAAAAAACTTTATTTCAATTGACGGCAAGAGATGTCCAATCCGTATTTAGCAATAGAAGCAAAGTGTAAATATTGCTTACCAAAGATTTGTAAAAACTACCAGTAAAAAAGAAAAAGATTAATTTTTTCGCATACATTGCATGACAATCCTCTCCATTCTTCTTCTTCCTGTACCTATATAATGTAATTTTGTCTCTTTGGTCACTCTTAATTCCTGTTCAATTATTAACACGGCCATTATTAGGTGGTCAGTATTAAGAGCTCTTTCATTACAGTTTGACGACACCCCGAAGAGATTCAGAAATTTCTCTTTCCCCTTTCACTCTACCTCCATAAAAGTCTTGGATTCTGCAAGCTGCTCAACATTTTGCGCTTTTGTTCGGGCGTCTGGGGAGATCCGTCGAAGCATTTAAAAGGATAACACTGGCCCGATGGGCTCCAACGCATTTGAAAAGATGTTATTTTTTTACATGAAGAGCCGGTCAGAGGGGGGGCACCAGGGGGGTCACCGTTGCCTCCCACAACATGGCACGCTCCTTAAGCCATCAGGCGTGGGGAGGGATGCCTAATTGAACATGATAAAGTGAAAAGTTAATTACCCCTCAAGCTTGTCAGCGATGGGCCAAAGAGGAGGAGCCGCGTCGGTCGGGCGCAGCTGCCGCGTCGTGGACGTACGTCTGCGTGAGGGTGAAAGAGAAGGGGCCACGGGACAAAAGGCAAAAGGGCTCCCGCGAGGGTTGTGCGGCGGATGATTGCAACAATCGCCTTTTAAACATGCGAACGTCCCTCTGCTACAACGCTACTTAACACGCCGGAAGTGTAAAGATGAACTGCAAAATTTGGTTAAGTTACATTACAAGTGAAATGTACCCAATGTGTAACAATGCCTTCTGATGATGAATAATTAGAATATGTACTAATTATAGGGGTGATCCTACTTTGCGGTTTTTTAACGGTCGTGGCCATCTTTGTTCGACAATACCCGTGATATTCAAGGGATTATATACATATACATGTACATATACATATATATACATACACATAGTACACATAGTACACATACACATAATACACATACACATAGTACCCATACACATAGTACACATACACATGGTACACATACACATGGTACACATACACATGGTACACATACACATGGTACACATACACATAGTACACTTACACATAGTACACATACACAGTACACATACACAGTACACATACACATAGTACACATACACATAGTACACATACATACATATACATACATATACATATGTAACATGTTGAAATTTGGGGTGGCTGCTTATTTTTACATAAGGTGTATTATGTGATGTGTTCAGGTGTTGGCGCAGCCAGCTTAGCCAAGCTCACCTTCATGGTGGGCGGAGCCGAGGAAGAGTACCATGCCGCGCAGGAGCTTCTCACCTGCATGGGAGCCAATGTCGTCTACTGTGGACAAGTTGGTTCCGGACAGGTAAAAGTCTCAATTGTCACTTTTATGCAAATACCGATTCATGAAAGTTCTTTGTTCAATTTCCCCAGGCGGCAAAGATCTGCAACAACATGCTTCTGGCCATTGGGATGATTGGAACAGCAGAAACCATGAACCTTGGGATCAGGTAAGGTCACTTTACCCCTAGTTTGCAGTGTGCTAGCATAGTCGCTTCATCATAGAAAACAATGGGTATCCTTTTTTGCTAAACCGTAGCGTCAAATCATTCTTCTTTATATTCTTCTACAGTATGTTTTTGTCACAATATGTTAGCATGCTGTAAAGCTAAAGTTGCATCAGAAGATGTCAACATCACAAGCCCGTTAGCCAGTAAAAATCCAGGAAATAAAAGCACTTTATAGTCCAAAAAATCCAGTAGTTTAGTTCCTAGGAGTGCAAAAAAGGTCACCATAGCCTGCAAGAAAGATTGATGAGGAGGTGGAGTCCCTACCTCTGATTTACATTTGCTGATTTACTCCCACAAAGATCCCGTCAGATTGCATTTAAGAGTATTAATAACAAGATATCAAGATAAATGACAATTTAAAAAAAAATCAATAATAACCTTCTTTAGCCTATCCCTGTTCTTCTCAATAGAAACTGTCCTCCCCAAGTGTAAATTACCAAAAGTGATACACTTGTCTTGTCAGACAACTTCCTCCGTTCTGTCTTAATATGAGGTGTTTTTTTTTTTTTTTTTTTACGGGTTTAGACGACTTAAATGGCGTTGTGCACCTGGTTTTGATGCGCTCGTATGAACGTGCGTGCGTGCAGCTGTGCTTTGGCTGCTGATTTATCATTGCTGAGACGGAAAAAAAAGGAAAATTGGCAAGAGCGGTCGCACGTAAATCCTCATACTCGGCTACTGAAATATGAAGGCATTAAAGGAGGAACAGGGATTTACACGTCGCAACATTTGGGTCACACACACACACGCGCCTTTTTTTGTTCTTTTAACTCACCCGACAATATTTTTATGGCAGGGGTAGGGAACCTATGGCTCAGGAGCCATATGTGGCTCTTTTGATGGGTGTATATAGCTCTCCGCCTTTTTAAATCATACATTTTTCTTCATTAGACTCTTCTGCATGCATATTCTCTCATTGATATTCATTGATTAGCAACAGTATTCAAAAGAATTCAGACTTTTTTTTAGTTTTAAGTGGTGAAATGAATCATAAATGTGAGCATTTACATGTATTTTGACTTTTAAATTCTGAGTATGGCTCTCAAGGAATAATGTTTGAAAAAATGAATTGTTTATGGCTCTCTTTTGCACACTTTTCCTTTTTTTATTTTATTTTTTTGCTACTCATTCTTGTTTTTTGAAGCTAATTTGTTGATCTCAGATGGAGGTTGAACCCACCCGTCCACCAGCAGAGCGTGACGTTGTCAAAATGCAAAGAATGGCCCCGCGTGCCAATTAGAAAGGCGCACACCAGCCGTCTTTCTTCTTCTTCTTCTTAGTCTGTATTTGTGTTCCCTCTTCATTTTATTCCGTCCTTTTTAAATCCCTTTGCTGCTCTTTTGCCTCATTTGCGCGTCCTGTCATTTCTGCATGCAGTCAAGCAGTCAGCGTGGGGGGTGCCGACTGCAACTGTGTTTTTTAATGATGTACATGAACATGAAAGGAGGGGATTTATAGTGTAGCGCGTCTGCGTCGCATTTTCACACACACACACACAGATACACACACGTATATATAGTGGTGCGGGAAATTTGAAAAGGTCATGACAACAGGCAGCCATGTTTTGCCAAGAGGAATTAAATCTTTCTCTCAGCGCTGCCTGAAGGAATTGATTAGTGCTTATAAATGTGCTCGTTGGCTCTTTAAATGAAAGCGTTGAAGCTCGTCAGTTCACTTATTAGCTCTTTAGTGCCATAACAAACAGGAGTTGGGCTCTTTAATTGAAGTGGGAGATCCGAAAAGTTGTTTTTTTTCATGTTCTTATGGTTTTTTTTATATCACTTGCTGGCGTAGATGTCCAATTTGTTAGCATCTAGCTAGTGCCTGCAATGGGATTCAAGTGACGGATTTGTACACTGTTTAAATGATAGTTTTGTCAAAGAGTGTTCAAAAATGGACTAGCAAGACTCACTGTTTGTTGTTATTGTTAAAAAATAGATATCTATGTAGAGTTATGTTGTGGTTTTGTGTTCTTAAAAAATCATAGCAGCAAAGGACATTTGGGAAAAGAGTATATGGACGAATACTTGTTGTGTTTATCGTGTGATATGTTGAAAGATGAAATTTAAAGTGGAAGTAACTCGAGATGAACATGGAATACCGTTACAGTAAAAGTTCTAGTTGGGGGCCATAGAAGAATCTTGAGTTTTATTAACATCTGACGTTTGTTTTTGTTGTTGTTGTTGTTGTTGTTTTTCCTCCAAGAACTTGCGATTAATCCTCAATAGCACATTTCTGTCATAGCAACACGTTTTGCACATCCGTGACAATCTTGTTAAAAGCGTGACATGTCCACTTCTCCTCGCAAATTACTGCGGGCGGGCAACACCTCCACCTCCAAGAAATTCATTGATTTATCGTTAACGGGGGGACAGCAGCTCGCCGTCGCCGTCCCCGCCCGCCACAACAAATGATCGGCCCGCTCTGGCGCGTTTTATGGTGCGCCCAGCCCGTAACCTTTCCAGCCGCTGACCCGGAACGTGGGGAGGGGCCAGCGTCTATGCCTGGGACGGAGGGGGGGGGATGTCCAACATATGTCCCCTTAAGTCGCGGGAGATTGGGGAGGAAAGTGAAAATAGACGCCACGTTTCCAAAACATAGCCTTAAATGTGGCCAGCCTTTACGTTGGATTTTTAGTATCTTAGTTGTGGCATCCTGCGCCTGCTTTTGCGTCCAATCAGAGGCGACAGTCAAGTTTATGGCTCTCCCGTGCCGCTTAAAGCGCTTCACCTCCTCCTCTTGTACGAAGGGATGATGAAGGATAGATGTGGCGCTAAACATCAATACTGCATTAGGCGCCATTACCAAGCCTACTGCCATTAACGCTAAAGAATGGTCGCAAGCGGGCGGAAAGTTCAGCAGGGGTCATTTTAAGGGGTCTTAGACTGGTGCATTAGATATTTGGTCATTGCTTGATATGGTAATCAGACATTGACTGAATTCACATCGAATTCACATTTTTTCATTGAAAAAATTGAATGTTTTCTTCTAATTTCAGATTGGGATTGGACCCCAAGTTACTCGCCAAGGTCCTCAACATGTCCTCCGGTCGCTGCTGGTCCAGTGACACGTATAATCCCGTCCCTGGCGTCATGGAGGGGGTCCCTTCCGCCAATAACTACCAAGGAGGCTTTGGAACCACACTCATGGCCAAAGTAAGCAAAAAGTCAATGAGATATAATACTTGATTGACACTTTCTCTGTCCTAGGATCTAGGCTTAGCCCAAAACACAGCCACCAACACTAAGACGCCGATCCCTCTTGGCTCATTGGCGCACCAGATTTTCAGAGTAATGGCTTCCCGCGGCTACGCCAACAAGGACTTCTCCTCCATTTTCCAGTTTCTACGCGAAGAGGAAGGACAGTAAGGCGAGCACACAAAATCCAACTACACAAATACGTCCTAAAATACTCAGGGTAGACTACACTTTTGCTTTTTGGTAAATCTACAATCCAAATATTAGACAACACAGTGCATAGAATAACACAGGTTTACGTTTCACTATACTTATCCCTCAGGATAATTATAAGAATTGATAGTTTTGGCCGTTTTTCGATCCTCACTGTGGAATATTGTTACATTTTAGACGTTTTGAGTTTTAGCATTACTCAGGGGAGGGGGTCCGGATTATAGGATTGACTTGAATTTACCTCATTGCCACTCAAGTATTAACCCTTGTCAATCACAGTTTGACTTGTACACCGACCGGTTATCTACTTCTACCTGTTTTCCTGTTGTCACTTGAATAGATAAAGTCAAGGAACTGTTAGTTCATCCCTGCTTTAACTGCCAATCCAGTTAAGCAAATGTATATATTTATTTTTCTTGTCGTATTAGCAACAGTTTCCCCATCAACCTTATACTTGAACCGAAGATGTTTATTAAAATGTGTTCTGTGTACGCTTTCTTTTAATTTTTTTTTTAACCCGGCTGCATTTTTTTCTCATTTCTATTAATGAATGCAATTATAACTTAATACAATTTAGTTTCGCCTCTCAATAACATCGTCCATATTGTCGTCTTGTGCTTTCTAGCCAATCCAAACCGGCTCTTATAGCCATGGAATGATTCATTCGGAATGGAGCCAAAGTGACACGTCGCTAAATTAGCTGCTGAAAACTGGAAGCTATAATAGCTTGCCCAGTAGCCCGTAACAAGCCCCTCACAGTAAACTATTGTGGACTTGATATCTTTGCCACAACGCCGCCAATAATAATTCAGCCCCGGGCCGCCACCAAACAAGTCTGGTCCACAACGCCCCACCACCCCCCCCAACCCTCTTCTTGAGTCATTGACTCCGCTTAGGTTCATTAGCGAAGATAATTTCACTGCAGGCCAACGCCAAACACGTCGGCGTGACAGCTAATTACAACATCACGTTTGGATTTGAATATGTATGCAATGCCTTAGTTTGGAATGTCATCATGCTAAACAGTCACTTTAATAATGAAAAAAAAACAACATCATGATTCTTTGACTTGAGCATGTCATTCATTTGCATAGAGAAATATAAATAAATGCATATACATTGATAAAAGGTTCTTAAAAACTAAATGAAACCCATTTAAAGCAATATACACAATAACAAACCTGTTATTATTATCAGAATTACTCTATTTTACCATATTTGAGTATTTTAATACAATATTTTACTTCACAATACGTTGAGTGATGACATCATTAAAAAAAAGCGAATGTCATGCAGAGGATGAAGAATATATTCCCACTTTTGTACCACAAAGACTAGAACAATACAGTAAATCCATCCCATAACTTGTACCCAACAATTCTACCTTAACAACCATAACATACTCCACTAATAAAATAATAATAATAGTCATTAACAAACTCCCAATTTTCCAAACATGCTACTATAAGACATTTACCATCCAATCTCTATCTATCCATCATATTTACCATATCTTCATGTATTTCCTGCCCTTTCTCCACCTTCCACTATTTCCCCAGAACAAAAACCGCGAACACCGCGGGCGTACAGTCGCCCGACGTCACCTGTGAGTAACGATAGCGGGCGCTCGCTATTCATCACCCGCCGCCGCCGCCATACGTGCTCAGTAGCTCTTCATTATATTAATTACTCTCTTTGGAAGAGTGATCATGGGCCCCGGTCGGATTGCAACGGCGCCCCGGTACCGACGGAGTCCTTCTTGAGTAATCGTGCCGCGCTCTAAAAGCGCCCCGCAGAACTCGGCGAGGGGTCTTAAATACCCGGCGGGTGGGTCGGCATCCCGGGAAAACACATTTATCTTTGCCTGTGTTTGGGTGGTTGTATTCCAAAGGCTACAGGTGAAGTTGTTTAATGGATTTTACACTTAGTTTGTTGTTTTCTAAACCTGCGTATTCATTTTTTTCCCTCATCCAATCAGAGCCAGATCAACATGAAGTGTTTTCCCATTTCCAACCATGTGAAATTGGCAGATTCTTCAAAAATATGTAAGCGTCCCTATTTTTCAGATTGATATTTTCAATTGTTATTCTTTGAGAGCCATACTCAGGATTTATTAGACGTAAAAAAAACATAAAAACGTGCATTTTTAGTCATTTCACTGCCTTTATAGTTGAAAAAGTCTCAGAATTATGTTGACAAAAATTATTACCCTGATGCTAATCAATGGGATGCATGCATGCAGAAAGGTTTAATTAAAAACTGGAAGTTTAAAGAGACTCTAGACATAGTGTACAGATTTTAGCTCACAGTGAGCCATAAGCACCCATCCAAAGAGCCACATGTGGCTCCCGAGCCATAGCTTCCCTACCCCTGGTTTAGAGTCTGCAATAGCCTCATCTCGTTCTCTTTAAAGTTATCGTCACGGCCAATTGGCCCGATACGCTACGCCTGTCCGCCGCTAATTGAACAGAGATGGAACAAGCGGGGGAGGGGGGGGAAGATGGTAAAAAAAGAGGGAGGACGGGCGTTGGAGGCCTTATTGATTAGCTTGCTAGCGTTGCAATGTTTCTCTCCTGACGCTTACAAGCATTAAAGCTACATAAACACCTATAATTGGTTCGTTTAGAGGCGTGCGGAGGGGATGCGCTAACGCCCCCCTACGTTATCGGGTCGGGCTAAATTAAACGCTTGTTAATGTCATTCTCGTGGCTCGCCGAGAGGTCGAGATCGCCACGGCGTACTAAAACGGAATGCTAAAATTGTCCTGGGAGAGTAGAATGGAAGACGGACGGGGAGGGGCGCCGTTGACTGTGACAAATTAGCTCTCGGATCCGAGGCTTGGCCAGCCAGAGAGACGCAACGTTATTATGCTGTTTTGAGAAAAGATGGCGTAGGACTGTTGGGACTTTGACGCATCTTCACATTAAATAAGACGATTCCAACTAAGAATTAAGAATTTCTAGGTTGAACTCAATACAAGTGTACAGTCAATCCAATAGTCCTAGCATGCTAAGCTAGCCGTCTGCACATTGATTTCAGTTGTAGTTCCACTTGTCTTCTGCCCCGTCAATCAAAGTTCTCTCAGATAGCTCCATGATTGCAATCGACACTCCGATGATGGAAGCGAATAAAACTGCGAGTGACAAGCACGGCGCGTGAGTCACGACCGCGTATTAAAAGTGGAATGTGACACTCGGGCGTTCTTTACTCAGACCTGCTTTATGACGGCCGATGTTCAATCCCTGCTTGCGTATTTTTATGCTTGCGAGTTACTTTTAAAGTCACACTTTACTGAATTCCATAGATTGGACTTTACTGCGCCACATCTTTTTTTTTGTAAAAATGACCCCAAAAATAGTGCAAAACACACTGTTAATGTCATTTTTCTGTTAGCCAGGGAACCAGAGCTAGCAAAGTTAGCATGGCTGTGTCACCCAGTGTTAGTTGTTGTTGTTTTTTGAAGATTAATAAGTTATTTATTTTTCAATCAGTATGCTAGCCTCTAGATGTAGCCAATGTTATTGAACCCCAAGCTATTTCATCACTGGTTTCAACTATGCAGAGGCTGACCTTTTAATATATCATTGTTATTGCATAATTTCAACATCACTGTGAATCTAATCCATTTTGAATCAACAGCAGTTGATTTTTGTGCTGACCACATCGGACCCCCTAGCGAACCACTTTGGGCCCATGAGCCATACCTTTGACACCCCAGCTTTAAAGCAACATGCATTGGAAAAAGCAACGTGTCGCCTTTTGCCATAAAACAAATGAGCTACTTCTCTCTTTTTAAGCAAAGTCGACGTTTCAGTGGACTTTTTCCAATCCTTCCCGCGTTCAACTCCTCACCGCTGCCCAAACAAGTCTTTACCCAACGTAAACTGGGTCGGGCCGACGAGTGGGCCGCGGTCCCGTCCTCGTAAAGACGCCGTGGCGCTTATAGGAGCCCTGTTTACAGATAGGCCCCGACGGCTCACCTCTGATCTGCCCGCCGACAGAAAGAAAGAAAGAAAGAAAAACGTGGGAGCGGGGAGGCATGGAGACGCCAGGGGTTGCATGATTGCAGGACAAACTCATAAAAGTTCCATTAACCCAAGAGAAGTTAAAGAGGCCCTGTTTTCATCCAGCAGACAGCCGTCACAAACAAAGCATCACCATAAAGCCAAGCCTCCTTCCTTTCTTCTTGATCTCTCCGCAATGCCGCTCTCCTTTTTCAAAAAAAAAAATGTCCAACCGTGCCCATGCCGGCGTGTCCAACCTTTTAGGAAAGTCACCTTTAGATGACCGAAACACGATTCGGCGGCGACTGGCGCGTCTTTAAAGATGTTAGCGTCAGCTTGTCTGCGTTATTAAATGCCGCATCCGGTCGCGACGGCTTTTACGGCTGGGCGATCATGTAAAATCATCGTGGCAGATTTTGATGGCTTTCAAAGTGGCGGTTTCCTGTTTGCGAGAGGAGGCCACCTACTCGCTTTGTTTACAGATTGTAATCTGCTATCAATAGCTTGCCTGCTACTTTTTTTTAAATGACTTAAAACAGGTTAAAGTGTATATATGTCGGGACCTTTTTGACCAAGAGAGCTATAAACAATTCATATTTTCTAATATTATTCCTTGAGAGCCATACTCCGAATTTAAAAGTCAAAATACATGAAAATGTGAGCATTTATTATTCATTTCACTACTTTGAAAGTCAAAAAAAGTCGAAATTCTTTTGAAAATATTATATCATTGTTGCATATCAATGAGAGGATGCACACAGAAGAGTCTAATAAATAAAAATTATGATTTTAAAAAGTCGGAGAGCCATATACACCCATCAAAAGAGCCATATATGGCTCCCGAGCCATAGGTTTCCTACCCCTGTTATAGAGAATTGCACTTTATTTTTGAATATCATTACGTATTGACATTTTAAATTCATAAATTGGACCCCAACATATTCATGTATTCATCTATTGGCTATTATTATAATTATTATTATTTAATAATTTGATATTTTTATGGAAACCTTTAGAGTCATTGTGTATTTTCAACAGTGAAAAAGTACACCACTAAAGTTCTTGGCTTTAAGGTAATACCACACAACTTTTCATCTTTGCCGTCCAAGCAACGAAAAACGACAACATCCAAAACAACAATTGACTCCCAAGGATTGACGTCATCTGCACTCATTACTAAGAAAACCATGTCCAATCAACATCATCCATTTGACAGAAACTTCTTTTTTGTCTCCAAACATATGCAAAGATGTTGTTTTTTAAGTACTGTTTATCCTTGAAACCAAGTTTCCACAGCTTGACACGGTAAGCGGAATCATGTTTTCACATCACACACACACACACACACACACACACATGATTTGACCCCCAGTCTACCTTGTCAATCAGCTGACTTTTATTGTTTTAGGGAGGTCTGCTCCAAGCCAAAGAGTGTGAGTGTTCTTTCAAATCATCCATTAAGCCACTAAGTACAAGCTCTTATGCCCCCGATATCTCCCCTCACTAAGTTCCCATGGCGTAACCCTAACCCACCAAAATGGAAAACGCTGACTAAGTGCCATTGACGGGAATGCACGTCCAATCCATCACAATGGGCCATCATTAATGTGTATTTCTGTTTTTAATTCATCTTAATTTTGATAATTTATTTCATATTAACAATGTATTCCTTTATAAATACATTTAGAGTAATGAATTATGTAAACAAAGTACTGTTATGAGTAATAATTTTCTAAAAATAATTGTTGTCAATATCTAAAAAGATGTTTAATGTGGTAACCACCTTCCTGGAAAGGGTTAAAATTAGATAAATTAATCACAAATTTTAAAAATACTGAATACTTGGTGTTGCATTTGTAACTCTATTTGTTTACAAATGACTGTGTTTTAAAAAAACAATAACTGAAAAGTAATTTTCTTGCAAATGTTCCTATGCAAACTTAAACAACATATAATAATAATTTCCATTGGACGAAGAGGAAATTAAAATAAATAAATAAAATAAAATTAAAAAAAAAAACGGAAACGCATTTTTTTAATGATGACGACACTTCTGGAATTTCTGGACTCAACCATTGTTATCAAGGGTAAGTGACCACCACAAGTTATGAATGGACAACTTTGTCGAGTTATTTAATGAATATTTCTTCGATCTGAATATCGATCTATCTACATATACAATATATCATATTCATGTTTTGAGTTATATTAAAGAATTTACTGTGTCTTAATATTAGACCAGAGTGACAGCTTTATCGGACTTAATGACAACCACATATACAACTCAAATGGTACAGTCCAAACAAGTGGCGTGGAATTCAATTCTAATCGGCCGAAATGTTTGCATGCGTTTACTCGCTTTGGGTCCGATTGATCACCCTGGATTTGTTTGCAATGGATTTATTCGATATCAGGATTATTTTTGGTGTCCAAAATGCACACCAGAAGATCGTTGTTGGATTTATATTTCCTTCTTCTAAATGGATCATACAAGATGCAAGACATCAAATATAGGTACGTGAAGCATGCTTTTTGAAATGTTTGGGGCGAGGCCTTTCGCCCTGTATTTCAATACATGTGCAAATTACATATTTTGGTGTGCAAACACGATCAAATGGGATGGGGGTTGAATTATTATTGTACAATAATTCACTTGCACTGATGTTTAAATGTGGATGCTTAGGAATATCTTGGGGATGCTTGAATCTGTCTATTCAGCAAACATTACGCCGTTTAAAATGGCATTCAACCCCCTCCCTCCATTGATTTAACATGACACACACATACACACACACACACACACACACACACACAGACACACACACACACACACACACACACACACACACACACGCACACATATATATCGCATTTCCCAAATGACACTAGCAGGCCATCCAAACACATGAAGGTCCCAATTGTCTTGCTAGTATGCACATTAATCTCACATTTATCATGATTATGCAGCCTTTTGCGCTGTGGCCCGTTGTGAATTAAGATTGAGGCCCATTTAAAGTGATATTTCATGTTTGGTTTGGGACAGCTGTATACCGAACCGCCCCCTGTCTAAATGTTTTGTAAAGCATAGTAAAAGCTGGGAGCAGATATTGGCCTATTCTGTGCAATAGCTGCAAATGTGGATGGCGTTTTATGCGTCAAATTTGTGTGTGGTTTTACATTTTGTCGATGCACAGCACCTTTTTGAAAGTAATATTGATGTCATGATGGTATATGTGTGTATTTAAGGTAAGTCCGCCTTGATAGTTGACATCAATCTGCTTAAACGCCGTGTTATTCCAAACATATGCATTTTAATCAGTGCGGTCACACTTACAAGAAGTGCAGCTAATAAGGCCATCAATCAAGATGCAAGTAGGGGGTGGGGGGGTGCTAGGGGGTCTTTGCTACGCGTGGCTGCACGAGTGTCTTATTAGGAATAAAATCGAGGAGGTTTTGGAAATTGTTGGAGAGTAGTGTTTTTTGAGAGATAATTCAGGACTCGAAATTGTGCAATGATTATGCAGCTTGTTTTAAAATTGGTGCATTTTGCTCTGTGGTTGTGATAATGTATTATTTAGCCAATTCTGCTAAATGTGTATGAAAGGATTATATTTTTTGTGTATATTAGGTGTATTATTAGTGTTTATTGGCAGACAAAATTAAAATGCTGCCATAATGCATATGAATTGCACGTTTGCAAAGAATACATTTCAACAGTTTTTTTATGATATTTAACTGGATTCAAAGGTAAGTTAACAATTGTATTTTGTCAAATTTTATTCAGTGCTGTGTGTAGTTGATTTTTTTCACCCTCGTAATGTACATATACACATTTTTAGATGTGGAAGAATAAAATGAGGCTGCCCCACAATTTAAAAAAAGAACACTACTTAGAACTAACTTACTCTTGCTCTAATCATGAGCCAAAAAATGGAACACTATAAAAAAAAATACTTTTAAGCATTTATTCCAAACTTGGCATTGAGTCCACCTCAAAAACGAAATCAAACGAAAATACATAAATACACTGATAGTAACATTTATAATAATGATGTGTTGGCTCTTCAATTCAGGTAAGAATACAAAATACTTTTTTTTTCTTCACGTATTTGATTGTCCACTCCATCTTTTTGTTGTAATCCGCTCCCCAGGCGCCTTGTTACCTTTTTCCGGCAGCAAGCATCCCCTTTTCTGCTCTTATCATTAATTCCGCATTCAAAATTCACCGGCGCGCGCAAATACATCACGCTGTAATGTCGAGCCCACCACGTTGGGAAGATTTTCCTCTAATGAGACGGCTGTAGCCCCCTTAACAAATCCCCCTTGTTAGAAATAGCATCCTACAGTCACTTTATATGTCATCGACGGATAGGAAAAAGACTGGAAATAGCAATTGAGATCTCAGTACATTTTTTTTGTGGCTCCTCATTGTTATAATTTGTAGTTTTTGCTGTGGTGCAGGTTTGAAATGTAGTCCAGGTTCTATCTAGTGAGCGGAAGTTCTTCACGTTGATCCACCGTGACGGATTTGCTCAATACAGAAGGCGTAAATGTCACTAAAGCCTCAGTCCGGCTTGTCGGGGAGCAGATAAAGTCCCCCGGCGATAGGCCTCCTCCGGGAGTAGTAGCCGAGCGGCAGGCCAGGCACGTGCAGGGGCTCCCCCCGGGCCCCGGCCCGTGGGCCGAGCCGTGGCGGTACAAAGATGGCGGTCTGAAGGAGCATAGGAGTTCAGCTCTCTGATAGGGGTGAGGCAGCATCCGGAAGCCGTCTAAGGCCCGCAATGGGGTGGGTGTCGGAGCTGAGCCGGCTCCCAGGGGTGCGTAGTAAGGCAGGGGTAGGTGGGACGGGAAGGGGTAGGGTAGGCCCCCGGTAGCGGCGGCTGCTGCAGCGTGGCTCATCATGTAGCTGTAGAAGGCGGGGTCGGCCGGGTGGGGCCATGTCATTGCTAGACGTTGACGTTTGTCCTTCATCCGCCGGTTCTGGAACCAAACCTGAGTGGGATGGAGATGCCATGGTTGAAATATTAACCAGATCAGAGACCAGGCTGAAGCTTAAGCTCCGCCTTAAATCTGTGAGATGTGGCAGGGCTGTTTTCTGATCATTTTTTTGATTCAGATGATGCCTAAACAGTCCTACCTTGATAGTGGTTTCCGGGAGATTCAAGGCGGCCGCCAGCTCGCAGCGTCTGGGCCTGGAGACGTAGTTCTCCCGGTAAAATTCCTTCTCCAGCCGTGCGATTTGCTCCCGGGTGAAGGCCGTTCGGTACCGACGAATTTGCTCGGCCGAGTAGGACAGGGAGTTGGCACCCGGGACGGGCTTGCCTGGGTCGGAACCCGAGTCGCTGGGTGCGTCCGGTGAATCCCCATGGCGATCTATAAGGATAAAAATACACATTGTGGTCAATCATTTCATCTTTTTCTAAGATCATATGCCAAACTGGCATCAGTATATTGACAATTGGAATGATCCCTCTAATCAGTGGATTCTATTCACTAAAATATTATGACGGCCATTTTTTAGATTCCCTATCTCACATGTATACACACATGTGTAGTCCCCCCTTTTATCTCAATACTCCAAACTTCCTCACCCACCTTTATTTGAGGGGTAGTCCATACTCTCCGGAGTACAGCTGACATCAATCTCCTCATAAAAGTCCGACTCTGTGTCCGAACTGCTGCCGTCTTGGTCTCGAGAGCCACGGGGACGCTCCCCCAAATTCCTCCGGGCGAGCTCCATCTCCATCACCGCCTCCGTCCTGGTGAAGGCGCTAACGCCGACTCCGCAGCGTCCGTGCTCGGGCTTTCCCAGTGAGCGTCTCCCCGGGCTCCGGTCCTCCGAGGACTGGACCGGTGGCGTCTCCTCTCGGCTCTCCATCCCGACAAACAATCAAACAACAACAACTAAAATAAAAAAAATAACGGCACAGAAGTGCGCAGTCCCTCCGCTGCTGGTCGTATCACGGGGGCGAGGGGGGGGGTGCAATCGCTCGTGGGTCGCTGGCGTCTTGTGGGCCGGCCGGACTAAGAAGTGGAGGAGGGAGGCTTCTGTGGGGATGCAATCCGCTCTGACCCTGACACTAGAGTGCGGAGGAAGGAGCTAGACTTGGGATCACTATTCCCTCGCCTGCCCCCCCCCCCCCCCTCCTCTTAGTCGTCATAGGCCAGTATAGGATGCCCCGTTGACGTCACATATTGATTGTATGTTTAAACTGGAAGCGCAAAGAATTACACTCGAATTACTGGGTTGGCTATTATAAGAAATCCACCCACTGTTGTTGTTGTTTAAGCCAGGAAAGCCAAAGTCCAGTCCTGGTAGTTCATGCAAAGGAATAAACATAGAAAAGTTTGCCTAGTTGCTACTTGAAAAATGAAAAGCACATTATATTAGTATTAGTATTTATTTTAAGTACATGATTGATTATTTAATAAGAGCTCAATTTGAGCCAACATATGACTGCCTCCAAAAAATGTCATTAGCATTCTAGCCATATAACACAATAAGTAGTTATTTTGACTGCAGGATATAGTTGTAAAAACATCCCTGTTTTTTTAAATCTCAAAACCAGTTATACCCCCCCCCCCCCCCCACACACACACACACACACACACACACAAATAACAGCACCCCCCCCCCCAAAATAAAACATCCCTCATGTCATTTGCTGCTCCCATGCACTCCCTTAAGTGGAGTCAAATAAAGTCCTCATAGGTCAAGTCTTAGGGTCACTTTAGATAAGAGACCCTTTGACATCGGAGCCTTGAAGAGCCCCGCAGACCAGGAAGCAAAATATCTTGCATCTCCTTCAAGCTTTACATCAAGTTCATCACTATGTCAACACATCCCTCCTTTTATTTGTGCACTTCTACTAGAGAAGATTGAGCCTGATATCTTTAATAATGCCCTCCAATGACTCATTCCATCCAATAATATACTCCATCTTTGTCTGGATGGCAAAGAATAGTCTGAAACGTCTTCAAACGTCTTCAAATGGACCAATTGCTACTGCATTTGTGTCCAAATGAGGCTTATTTGAAGTACTGTACTATCCAGATGGGGACAGTCACGTGATGTTGAATAGTGCAATTCCCAGAATGGAGAGTGAAACTTTTTGACAGGAAAGTCGTGCTCAACATTTCAATTCAGCCTGCGGAAATAGCCCTTTCCTCCCGTTTGTTGCCGCAGGGCATGCTGGGACAGACACGCCAAGGACAGGCGCGGTAGCCTCTGCTGTCCTTGTGCGCCCTCACCTGTCTGTCCAAGGAAAAGCCCCGGCTAGAGGCCCCCTTCCCCCCCCTAGACTTACTGTCTGTCTGTGTGTCTGCTGAGAAGTCGAAGCAAATTCCTTTGCTTTTTCTCCCCCAACTCCAAAAGGGGGGTTTTGGGGGGGCTATTCTACTGTCGTTGACTTTTCATCACATTTGAGTGACAGTCGTTGTCCAATGAGTCATGACGTCATTGGCAAAAATAGGATTGATACACCTGCAATGTATTTTTGATACCAATTGCCCCCCAGGAGAAATGCATCCCAAAATAACTATATTATGTACAGTAGGACCAAGTGTTTATTATAAATGAAGTTAGATGAATATGCAGTTTTTGGCCATGTTTGTTGAAATTGTAGTATTTTAGAAAAGTATGTGTTTAGTGTACAATGTATTGGAATCAAATTTCGTTTCTTACAAGTGCATTGGTTTTATTTTAAACTATAAAATGACATGCTTTTTAAATATAATATTGCAGTTGTTGGGAAATTAGATTGTATTGCAATATATTGTGCATTAGCTCAAGAGAATGTGGCAATTTTATTATTCTGGAAGTGAATAGCAAAGTATTTTTCAGTGCTAAATAACTCCATACTCCTTTTTAAATGTACTGCTGTTTGAATATTCGCACTTATTGATAGGGACATTTAAAATACGTTCATATTAGTCAAAGCAAAATGCATTGCAAAGATTATTGATATAGTATAAATGTTGAATGATATAGAATTTAGGTTGAATCAAGCTAAATAAGTACCCCAATGTATACATTGTTATTACTCTCCAATTGTTAGTGCGCTATTTTAATACGTTTTTATTCCCAGCCTTTCTAACCAATGCAATATATCATATATAATTTTCTAAATAAATCATTGCTTGGATTTGATTTGCATCAATATAGTAAATATTTTCCACTCCTAACTTGAATTTAGTTCATCTCTTTCCAATATTTGCTCCCCTTGTAGTCCGTTTAGTATTGAAACACTGCAATTAGTTGCTTTACAAATGAAACTTACCTATTTGTGCTCCAGTGATATTTTAATTTATTATTATCAAATGTCTAGAAACACTATACACTCTCTCGTCGTCCTTTGATTATTTTATAAGCCATTCAGCATCCATGTTGATGTCAAAAATGTCCTATATGGCAAATATTATATTACACTCCTTGTTGTTATGCGACGGTCCTATCTCTTGTTTAAAATAAATAAATAAATCACGTCGATAACAAGACACTTTTGCGCAACCGTCTTGACCTTGAACGCTTTCCGGTAACGTCCTACTTTACCAGGGTGTGTTTTGGATATTGGACGACGAAATACACACACACACACACACACACACACACACACACACACACACACATGGAAAAGTATACAAGTGGACCATTTTTTTTAGACGCTTGAATATGATTATTATTAATATTTTTGTAATCCGAATTGATATTGAGGCCTCATTCTGGCTCATGTCCACAAAGGTGACTTGTTATTTGTTGGGGGGGTAGTTCCCAGTTAGAGGAGGGGGTGTCAAAGCACCCCCTCACTTTTTATGAGGCAGCCCAACTTGAACTTGACCATGGCGTCTGGGAAGTCCACGCCTTTGGCCCTGTTTTGTTTTGCTTTTTGTTGCTTCCAGTCATTTCTTGCAAAGAAAATGCGTTTGTTTTGAAGCTAAAATGAAGGGATGATTGCCTCTCCCTGTGCTTTTTTCTTCTTCTTTTTCCCCCTTTCTTGCCTCAGTTTGGCCTTGAAAGAATATGACGCATACGTGTATTTAACTGCATGGCTGACCTTGAAACTCTTTGCGTTATAGTCTCATCCCTGTCATACTGCTTACTGTAAAACGACAAGCTTGGGGAAGGGGGGGGGGCATAAAGTAGGGCAACAGTTGTGGTATAGCGAGGTAACTCATTCTTGGCATTTTGAGAAAAAATGATATTTGTAAGTTGTCATTTGTAAACAGTCATTTTAGAAGCGTCTATCTTTGGACTGATCTTGGTTTAAAAATAGGAATATTATTATAGTTTTGCCTGATTTCGTTTTGACACGTAGCTTCAAACTCCAATATTAAGAAATATATGAAAATTTAATGGGCGTTTGTGGGGTGCAATACCATAAGTAATACTTTTTGTATTTGAATTAAAATAGTGTCGTGGTATTTGAAGGAAGAGGGTGCATCTTTTATTTTTTTATAGCTCAGAAAATGGATTATTTTTATTTAGGCTTATATGCTCATTTATGGGCTTGCTTCTGTACTCGATATTTTTTCTTGTATTGGGATAAGTACCTCAAAACGAGAGATAAATACATATGTTTAAAATTCTTTTCTTATTTGCGTCTCTCGTCTGGAAACTGATTGTGCGTCAGGCCCAAAATGGAGTCCTGTTAACTTTATTTTTCATCATTTGAGCATGATCAATACAATTGTATTATAGTCACGTGTAGTGTTTTGTCGCGTTTACATCTCCGTTTTTGTTCAATATGAAATTTCGTCCTTTTGAATTGCAGTTTATGGCGAGAAAGTAAAACAAGGGCGAGTCTATTTGCCCTGGTTTTCATTTTTTCGCTCTCTATCCTAGTCTGACTTCACATTTTATCATGACATTTGGACTTATTTTATAAATAGGACATGTCTTGCTTTTGCGCCTCATTTAGATGTCAATCTTAATCTATTTTGTGTTATAACGGCAGTTGAAAATATACCTTTTATTGTAGTCTCGCTTCATTTGGGCGTTGTACTTTTATTTATACATTTCACGTCATAGTTTCATCATGAATGTCCAAATTGTACGTGCAACAAGTTGGGCTGATATAGTTTGGAATTGATAATATTGTCGAATTTACTACACTATCCTAGTAAGACACGTTTGAACTGCACATTTTTTTGCAATATGCAGCCAATTGACACGCGTGGATGAATTCTAAGGGCCTTTTTTCATCATTTTCCAATTGGAAAAATGACGTTAATGACTTAAAACGCCTAAAAGCAATTTTCAACTGAATGCAACTTTTTCCTCTGTGAGTTTATATAGTTATTTCTTTATTTTTATTGAATGTTGGATCATATAATATGAAATAATTTCAGATATTCGTGATTGATAGAGTTTATACTTCACACTACACAAATTCCCTCCCCATGTTCCTTATGCTTAAAAATATACAGCTCATCCAATATAAAAATGAACTCAAATGTAAAATAATATTAATTTAAAATGAATATGCAGTTGTTATTTTGTATAGTAAAACGTTAACTTTAAAACAAGGCTTTAGCATCATACTACCATGTGCTATATTCTTATTGGTGATATATGCTCATGATACTTTTTCATATTTTCCACTAAAATCAACTGCAAAAATATATATATGAATTTATTTGCCATTAAAAACTAAGATCATATTGACAAAATACCCCCCCCCCAAAAAATAAAATAACACAACTTTGAGCCTGAAACATAAAAATAAGTCCAGCAAGGTAGAATAAATAGACCAAAAATGTCATTTTCTGAACCAGATAGACACGTTAAGACCCCCCCTCCCCAAACAAAATATAAAACATAATAAAAAATAAAATAAAACAACTTTGAGCATTAAAAATTAAAATAATTCCAACATAGTAGATTAAATGCACCAAAAAAAAATCATTCTGAATCAGATAGAGACAAAATGTTTAGACCCTCTCCCCTCACACACACACACACACGCAAACAAAAACAAAAAAAACACCCCCAAAGATGTCCAAATCCTCGCCCGAGTCATTTCTCGTGTTTGGATGCACTTGGCCCCTAAAAGACCCTCACCACAGCGTGGAAAAGTGCAGTTAGAAACGAGCTGCGTGCTGGAGAAAACCAAATGACAGTAAAAGTTAATGTCCTCCAATCGCCTTAACTGGGACAGGAATTCTCACCCTTCCGTTCTTTTCAAGGCGCTCAGACGCTCCCTTCAAAGCCTCAATGGCCCCCAGGCTGCTTAACGGCGAGACGGCAACTTTCAACTTGACCTTGGCCTCCAGCGGCGCCCCCCACACCCCCCTTAATTAGCCCCAGTCACAACAATAGCCCTCCAAACCTAAACCTGTACTGCGTTGGGGGTCGCAAAAGTTTTTTTCTCCCCAAAAAATCAGGAAAATATCATCTTAAATAGGAACTAATAAATTTAAATAGTTTTTATTTTCCTTTTTTTTATTATAACTTGTTTGCTATACCCCAGGGGTTAGACGTAGGGGGAAAGGAATGGAATATTTGAATCATACTTTTAGCTTATGCATCGTTGCTGTTTTTTCTTCTTCTTCTTTTTAAATGGAATTCTCAGTCAGTCTCAGTATTCGGAAGCACGCCTACCCATGAAAATAGTCGTCGACACGTTGCGAGTGCTTCTGAAAAAAATGCCTGGCATCTGTGTGGACGTGTTCGCTTGAAATTCAAACCTGGTTTGAAGTACTTTGACTTTATTTACAGTAAAAGTATGTGGCATGCATCAAGTGCCTCATTCTGCCTTCTGTCAGTATTCTTGTGACTTTTAATTACACTAATTCACGTTGGCTTTAATATCATTATAATTAGGAATAGTATTGATATGTAGTATATTTATTCCGCAGTGTAGTGTGCACTTGAGTGTGTGTGTGTTGGTTGGAGGGGGGGGGGGGGTCTCATTTGTGACAAGATTGTATGCATAAATAAGAGTGTAAAGGAGCTGTGTCATCTCAATTTGCCATTTTGGGTGTCCACGGTTGAGGGGTGCGTTGTATTTTAACTGATTTGTCGGCCAGGAGTCGTTAATGTTGTTCATCAGGGGTGTGGCAGAGGGAGAAACGTGGTGGGGAAACATGGGGGGGATTTACACGAATCTATAGGTGTGCATTCCTGATTATGGCCAAGGATGGTCCGGTCAACTTGGACATAGTCTTGCATGGAATGATCTCAAGTGGGATTGTTTAGCCTCCCTCCCGAAGCCGCACAGTGGGTCACGTGTGCCTCAGCCAACCAATGGCAACGCTTGCTCTTCGCTCCGGTGCGCGTCACCGGCAAGCCAGGATGGCTCTTTTTTCACTCGCTGGGCTTTTTCTACGAGAGCCACAAGCTTCCATGTCGGACGGCGTGCTATGACAACGTCACTGCTGCTCCGTCCTCCTCGCTGCTGGCTCGACCCGTCGGGGATGTTCCTCTACGACGGCGGTGGCGGCGGAGGGGGTTCCGATGAAGTGAGCAAGAACATGGAGGGTGGTTTTGCGGGCGGCAACTTCGCCGCGCGCCAGTGCCGGAACCTGATGGCGCACCACCCGGCCTCGCTGGCGCCCAGCGCTGCGGCGTACCCGTCTTCGGCCGCCTCTACCGAGGTCCCTCCCGGCAGTGTGCAGGGCGAGCCGGCCAAGCAGTGCAGCCCTTGCTCGGCCTCGCAGAATTCCTCCAGCGCCTCCCTGCCTTACGGCTACTTCGGAGGCGGTGGAGGCGGCTACTACCCGTGCAGGATGGCGCCGCACCACGGCGGGATCAAGCCGTGTGGAGCGCAGCCCCCCTCCGCCTATATGCAGGACGCATCGGCAGCCCCCGGGCCAGGCCCCGTCCCCGGTCACGGCCACGGTCCCTGCCCTGGTCCCGGCGAAGACTTCGCCTCCCGGGCCAAGGAATTCGCCTTCTACCCCACCTACTCGTCGGGGCCCTACCAGCCCATGCCCGGCTACCTGGACGTCCCCGTAGTGCCCGCTCTCGGAGCGCCTTCGGAGGCCAGGCACGAGCCGACCGCCTTGCTTCCCATGGAGAGCTATCCGCCCTGGAGCCTGGCCCCGAACGGCTGGAACGGCCAGCTCTACTGCGGCAAAGAGCAGCCCCAATCCGGGCACGTGCAGTGGAAGTCTTCGCTGCCAGGTGAGAGCCACGAGGGGCGAAAAAATGAAGAAATACAAAATATGCCCCCCCTCACAAAATAATGCCCCTGTGTCTTGGCACTTGGCTTTTAACAAATTACCCAATAGGGGTTCATTTGAGTCAAATTACTGGGTCAAAAGGGGCAACTACCACTTGGGTTACGTTGACCTAAATAGTTACTTCGTCGATTTTTCTGGGCTTAGAACTATCCCATGGCGTATTTGTATCCATTTAGCACCTTAATATAAAGTAGTATTATTATGATTATTATTTTACAATTGTGTCCTTTTTAAACAAACCCATTTACGTTTGCACGAAAAACTGCAGTTACTTGAGTTAGTGGGACACAAATATTATAATTTAGGGATCCAAATTGATACAAAATAACCCTATTACATTTGCATTTGCTTTTTTTAAAATGTATATGTAAAAAGAATATAATTTAGCTGTCAAAAGTCGAAACTACCCCTAATACAATTACTACTTAGTTATATGGATCTATTTTGGGGGGCATTTAAGTACATTTCAGGGCTCAAATACTCCAACAATTTAGTCATTTTACCCTATAAAAATAACACAACTGCTTTTAATTAAAAATAAAAACGTTACACGTCAAACGAGTTGGGCTAGCCCACTACAAAAGTACTTTGACTATTTTGATCAAATTAATCTCTCGTTCCATGTTTTTATTCCCAACAATCTCATTTTGTAGTAACTATCATACGTAAAAAAATGCAATATTTACGTTTTGCTTTAATGATTTAAAAAAACACAAGAACAAATCTTGCAATGGACAATTCCTCTTGATTCCATTCCCCCCTCACTATGAATCCAAATAGAAATTTCCCGTTTATATTTTTACATTGGAATGATTCAAAAAACGGCGTGCGTGTCCAAGATCCACTTGTTGACGCACTCTGTGCCCCCCTCCCTCCCTCCTTCCCTCCCTCCCTCCCGGCTTGCAGAGGCGGTGTCCTTGCACTCAGGAGGCGACCCGAGCTCGTACAGGCGTGGGAGGAAGAAGCGCGTCCCGTACACCAAAGTGCAACTGAAGGAACTGGAACGGGAATATGCCGCTAATAAATTTATCACCAAGGACAAACGCAGGAGGATTTCTGCCCAGACCAACCTGTCCGAACGACAGGTGACGATTTGGTTTCAAAATAGACGCGTCAAGGAGAAGAAGGTGGTCAACAAATTGAAGCCTGTCAGCTAGTTCCTCAAACACACACACACATACACTCTCAAACTCACTCTCTCACACACTTTCTCTCTCACACACACACTCTCACACACACTCAAACTCACTCTCTCACACTTTCTCTCTCTCACACACACACTCTCACACACACTCAAACTCACTCTCTCACACTTTCTCTCTCACACACACTCAAACTCACTCTCTCACACTTTCTCTCTCACACACACTCTCACACACTCTCACACACTCTCTCACACTCTCTCACACACTCTCTCACGCACACTCTCTCACACACACTCTCTCACACACACTCTCTCACACACACTCTCTCACACACTCTCACACACACTCTCTCACACACACTCTCTCACACGCACTCTCTCACGCACACTCTCTCACACACTCTCTCACACACACTCTCTCACGCGCACTCTTTCACGCACACTCTCTCACACACACTCTCTCTCACACTCTCTCACACACACTCTCTCACGCGCACTCTCACACACACATTCTCACACACACAATCACGCACTCTCTCTCTCTCACACAAAAACACACACACACACTCTCTCTCTCTCACACACACACACACACACACACTCAGAGAGTAGGTTGGAACTGCAGTCATTTGTTGGTTTGATATCCTGGAGCTTTTTTCTGGGGGCAAAAACAGCCATTTTGTTCCCCAAGAAGGAGAAATAGCAAACATTGAACTTCCATCTTTTTTTGGGTGCTTCCACCCTTTTATCTGCAGCTTTTAACGAGAGTGATAAAAATTCAAAGATCCGTAGGAAACGACGCCATTTCGGATTTGGACCTTGGGATTGTTAAATATTAATCTCCCAGTTTTTTTTCTCATTTTACTCACTTGTTTAGCTTGTAGTGATTGTTGTTCTTAACCATCTCCATCGTGCAATTCTGCAATGCTCAGATAATCTTCTGGGATATATTATGTGTTGATGTTGTGCATATAGCTTTTGATAACGCGTGGCTTGTATATGAAGTCAACTCGAGCATGATGTCAACGTGTGCGTGTCCGTGCTAATAAAGTATGGAACGTTTGGTCGAAATGTATCTAAGATGGTCGAAAGCAGACTCTTTAAATATGTCCTCGTAAGGATTTCTTTGGGATTTTGAGTTTGTGGTCAACTTGAACGTGAACGTGTCATGTGGAATTGCTTGCATCATATTGGAATGCTTTTATGAGGATTGAAAATCTTTAAAACGTGTGAAAATGTGTGACGTAAATTTAGATTGTGGGAGGATTTGGAGCAGATATGTAGTGAAACACTGCCACTTAGCGACCATCTTGTGACTAACAATCGTTTCAATCAACGGTCCTAATCTTGCATCACTTTATCGCATTATGTCGCTTTTCATCATGCTCTGTATTATCTACTATGATATAAAAAATGTAGCAAAAATATAAGAATGTGCAGTGAAATTTAGAAATCTTCATCTAATTCGCATGCTTTTCCTATTTACGGTACCAAATAATTTCATGAAAGTACCCCATAGTTTTTATTTTTCTCCATTGTACTCTAACTAGTTGCTTGTCACGACACTTAATATCGCTCATCAAAATTGACATTTCTGTATATTTTCAGCAAATATTAAACTGTACATTTTTTGGCATAATTTAAAAATACACTCCTTATATCTTGAACATTGTCCTGTTTTGTTTACACTCTTAAAAGACAACATCATGGCACATTCTTAAATGTTTTCAAAATATATATTGACAAAATTATGTTGTTTTAACACATACAGGTATATTTTACATTAACATTTATACATATTTCAGCATACAGTGACGTTAATTTACTTTTTTGTTCAGCACCCAGTGACCTTATTTGACTTTTGTTTAGTATTTAGTTGTATTTGCTAATGAGACAGTCTGCCTAAGTCCCAATTTACATAAATGTTATTTCTAGACTCAAAAAAGTATATTAATTTCAACAAATTGGACGTCTGTCGCCGTCAATGGTACCAGAATACTGTAAACAGTGTCCCCGTAGCTCTTCTATGCTGACGTCACCTGAGTACTGACGCTCTCCCCGCATGCGCACTGGGCAGCTACTGCGGAAGCTCATTTGAGAGGCGTCACCCAATGGTGGCGAGCTCTGATTGGCCGTGTCCAAATGAAAACAAACCCAAGCCCTGCCTCTTTTGCTTCCCCCGTCACTCGATCCCTCGTCACTCTCGCAGGCAGGGAGTCATCACGTGGGACTTTTATGAATGGACCGCCCATTGTTTTTAGTAGAGTAGTGCACAAAACAAATGAGCTTGTACTGCCACCATGAGGCCAACAGTGGTTTTGCCGTGCTTGCATTGACCTTGTCTTTTACTTAACTTGAACGGGAAGAGGACTTTGGTTTACTCATGACCACGTTTGAAATTGAACATATGATTTTTTTCATTGTTTTACAATGTAAAGAGTACTGTTTATATAAGCGCGTGACGTCATCTTCCGTCGCCGAATGAGTCTGCCAGACGTTCCTTTTGCTCTTTACTTTGACCTTCGCTGTAGGCCCACACACACCAACAGGAACTTCCAGTTTAGGTCGTCAAAAGAATGTTAGAGACACCAATAAAATTCGCCCATGTTAAATAATTGCATTTAATTCACATGTGAAATAGAAATTAGCAGCCACTGCATTTTTGTATTCCAAAAATATACATATGGATTGCTATTTTAATACTTTTGCATGTCCCTTAGTATTTTTTTAACTCGATGGGCTACAATACACTAATGTGTTTTGGCTGTATGGAAAAAAATATTTGTGAACACAGTATTTTAACTCATGAGTTGTTATTAATGTGGATATATACATCCAGTCCATTAAAAGCGTGAAAATAAGCATTCTAATTTGTTCCAATAATTAGAACTTGATTTAATTACTTTTTATAAACAGACTTCTAAATTGTCAAGGACTGTGTTAATAGTAAATGAAAAAGATATTTAAAACAAGTTGATAATACTATTTTTTACTATAATGTAAATATAGAAAAAAGTACTCAGGGTAAAAACATTTGATTATATATTTTTTAATGTAAAATACAAGCATTAATCATAAGGAAATCCTCTTTTCAACATTATAACTGCTTCTGCCTTTAGCCTAAAGTGAATTACCATCCCCTAAATGTGAAATATCTGCAGTGTTTTGATAGTTGAAATGCGTTTTACTACCCACATGTAAAGCAGTGTGTGAAGAAGTTGACTTTATTGTGAGCCTCAAATCGTCTTTCTTCCTCCATTGTTGCTCGCCCAAGTTAACCACACACCAGTCGGCGTTGTGCTCTCGTTGACCGTGGAGTTGCTTACTATCCTCGGAAGGATTATCCTCGATCCCTCGGTAATTTGCTCTCACCTGTAGAGGAGCAAAAAAAGAAAAAGAAAAACAACAACAGCGTCCAACATCAGGTTTTTACCTCATTATTTCTCCATCTTTTTATACTCTGTAAATATTTTAGTCTCTGTTCCACCCTAAATGACTTTTACACTCCCCGTGAAAATTCAAGTTCAAAAACGGCATATTTTTGTTTACTCCTAGTCACGAAATAAGCAACGACAAGTTGCATTTCTTTTAGTTTTCACTTTAAATTAGATCTTTTGTAAAGTTTTTTTTACTCCCCCTTGCAGGTGTAATAGTTCTTTTATTTTTCTCCTTCTCGCCATAAAATGAAGACAAAACCAGGCACTAAAAAACGGGCTTTTTTTGCTCTCGTTGAAGGAGTGCAGCGAAACTACAGGAGGTTTTCTTTCTGGGGGCTTTGAATGCGTCAATTGGGGCTGTTTTACAGCCTGCACGCTGGCCTACCTGACGGCTAACTGTACTCGCTAAATAGGCTTTCTTTGCACTTGTCTGCACGGGGGATTAAAAGAGAAAAAAATGCATTGAGATTTGCTATAATTTGGGAGAAAGAAGCTTGAAATAGTGCTTGTTAAACAGCGAGAAGTGGAAGTGTAGTGTATTTGGTCGAGTGTGTGTGAGGGTGTGTATGCTTACATGTGTCAGACGGTTTTCTGGAGGCTTTTTTTTGGACTAAATGGCGAGGAAATTGTGCAGTTGTTTGGTTTTTTTAGAGGAGATGGATTGGTGGAATTAGATGTTTGGAGCTTTTAAGGCAAAATTTGGGAAAGTGTGGGGCTTGCGTTTGTTTTAATGTGTTGACTATTTTGCAAATGGTGTTCAAATATGACGTATTTTCCTCCTTTTTTCACAAAATATGTATTTTAAAAATTCTAAAATGCTCAAGTGCAGCTTATTTTCAACTTGGCATCTTTTTTTGGTGTGTGTATATTTCTTAAGTATATCTTTATTTGTAATTGTAGTGTATATAGTGTACCAGATTGCAAGGTAAGTGCAAGGTCAAATAAATTCACTCACTATTTTCTTTGCAAAATCACAAGACAATTCATAAAATGAAAGAAAAAATGTTTTTACATTTTCTGTGCAATGCAAGTTTATTTATGAATTCCATCTTCCAACTTTAAAAACTGCAACATGTGCTTTTTCGAGTTAGGCTTTTCCTTCAAGTGACTGTTTATTTCACACAATTCTAACAAAACGCATTATACCCTAAACTAGACTTTTAGAGTTAACTTTTACATCTAAACTTTGCTTTCCAAGCCCATCATTTAAGGAGTAGACATTTTCGTTTCGGCCAACACGAATCAATAACATCACAAGTTGTAAGCCAAATATTCCCCCCTCCATCCCAACAACGACTTTCCTATCCTATCCCCCTTTCCCCAACATGGAGGCCCCGAAATGCCATCTCATGACCCAAAAGCGTGCTTAAAGGCAAGAGCAATTAAAAGCACCTCATCCGGGGCCCTTTGCTCTCAGGGCCTCTTTTCCCTCCCCCGAACTTGAAGTCGACCGTCCGTCCACACAAAGCTTTGGCTTTGACGACTCTGCCACGCACGCAGCGTGCCGGCTGCACTTTCCTTGCCAAAAAAGGGGGAAAATAGCCACTCCAAAGCCATTTAACAAGACCCCGATTGAGCCCAAGCCAAGCAACGTGAGTGGAACTTACCCCTTTTGTTGTGTGAGGTGTCTGCGGGGGTGAAGAAGCACAGCAGAAGAGCCGACCGACTATAAAAAGGCACGTCTACGCATCCTGTGCTCAATTAGGACTTGACAAAAAAAGACCCTACGCACCTCGTCCAATTCTGTCCGGACTCAACAAGAGGCGGAGTCTTAAAAGTGGACTAAAACATTTGTTTTATTTGTTTCTACACATAATAATTCTGAAAATATAAGCCAGTCACTTCAAGATGGAAGAGGAAAAGGGGATATTTTTCCAGCTTGAGTTTTACAATGCTATCAAAAAGTCCAAAAAATGCTGACTAGGTTGTCTTAATCCGAGTTTTGCTGCAAAAAAGGAAAGAAAAGCCACAAAATCCAGTCAGATTTCACTTGGAGAATATTGTGTGTAATCTGGGTTGCCATTTCCAAAATATCAGTCTTTTTTGAAATATGTCGAGGGGGAAGATGAAGACGTCCGCACGTAAAAAGTCAGCGTGCTGCGAGAAATGGAGCGCTTTATCTCCCGTCTTGGAATCACTACACGTATCATTGAAAAGAGAATATTATTATCCTTAAGAGCAGTTGACGACTTCCACCACTTTTTTTGTAGTGATGTCAAACCACTTTTGTAGTGGAAAAGACTTCATTTGGACTTTTTTTGGAGGGGATTAGTGTCCTTTCACCTTGCTGCATGCAGACAGTTGCAACATTGCTTTGAACATGACCCTGATTACCAAATGCCAGCCAAATGCTGGCAAGTTGTAAAATACAGCAAATGCTGTTGACTGAGGCGCCTCCAAAATGTAGACTTTGTTTATTATTCTTGTTTTTATTATTTTTTCTCGCCCCTTGAAGAACACAAAGTGAAATACAGTCAAAGAATGTCAACCATTCGACAGGAGAGTTAACATGGTGGAAATTATTGAAGAAAAATGCACAAGATGGCAAACAAAGTCGTGTAGTTTTTTTTTTAACCCCACCGACTAACCCCCCCCCCCCATCCCCATACACACCTCCTCCCCCCTCGTTGTGGTGATTTGTTGCAATTTCAAAGAATTCATTCCGAGTCGAATGCAGCGATAAACTATCAATGTCAAGCTTAGTGGAGGCGTGCACGCGCTTGGCGTGCGCGCCCGCACGCACCGGCGACCTGTCAATTTCTGGCTGGCGGTCGGTCACGTGACGCCCGCCTCCGTGGAGTGGATGGCGACGGCTCTCCACGTCAGCTTTTGCAATTTCTGCCCGGTGGAGAAAGAGCTTGGCGAGAAGAAAGCAACCCACGCTCGAAGAAGCCGAGGCAAGGAAGGACCCAAGAAAGGAGGGAGGGAGAGAGGGAGAGAGAGGGAGGGCAGACAGACAGGCAGGCAAGCAGGCAGGCAGGCAGGCAGGAGGAGGCGACCGCTCGGTCCCCCGGTCCCTCGGTCCCTCGGTCGCTCGGCCGGCGACAGGGGGAAATAATATACCATGATGGATTTTGACGACAGGGTCCCTGTCGGCTCCAACATGTATTTACCCAGCTGCACTTACTATGAGTTCTCGGCGCTGCCCTCCTTTTTGTCCCAAAGTCCATCCACCCGGCCATACTCGTACTCGTCCAACCTGCCGCAAGTGCAGCCGGTCCGGGAGGTGACGTTCCGGGAATACGCTGCCATAGATGCCTCCAGCAAATGGAGCCACCGTAGCAATTTGGCTCAGTGCTACCCGGGTGCCGAAGATGTGGTTCACCCAGTCCAGGCGCAGGCGCAGGCGCAAGCGCAGGCGGACATTTTCGGCAAGAGTAGCCCGGCCTCGGCCGCTGCCGCCGCTTACCACCACCACCATCACCACCATCACCATCACGCCGCCGCCGCCGCGGCCGCTGCCGCCGCAGCCGCTGCGGCTGCTGCCGGCTCTTCTAATTTCTACGGCAACGTGGGTCGAAATGGGGTTCTTCCACAAGCTTTCGACCAGTTCTATGAGACGGCTTACGGCCCCTCGTCGGAGAACTCTTCGGCCAACTTCGCCCCGGACAAGCCGAGCGGCAAACCCCCCGCTTCGGCTCCGGACGACTCAGTCTCGGGCTCCTCCGAAGCCAAGGAACCACGCGAAGAGGACAACAGCAGTCCCGAGCTGTCTTCCGGCAACAATGAGGACAAATCCACCAGCAGTAAGTTTTGCAACTTTGCCATCTTGTTAAACATTTTATATGCTCTTTTTATAAGCGCATAATGTTTATAGAGGGTCCACGGACCCCCCACCCCAACCCCCTCCTCCTTTGCTCTCTGTCCCGAACAAACTTTGGTATAAACGGCACCATCACGTGCTCGTTTTTGAAATTGACCATGAAAATACTTTTTTTTTACATTCAAATAAGTGCAAAAAAAATTCAACCACTTTATATTTAGTTTATTCTCCGTTTTTAACGTTAAAACCGTGTGCAAAATACCACTCGGAGTGTGCCAGCCCAGTTGGAAAAGGTCAAAGCCAAACAGCACCGACTGTTTTCAGTCAAGTGGAGAACAGCGTAAAAAAAAATAGGATATTTTATGATTCATAGAGGGATTGTTAAATGTCCATCTATTTTTTTGTTGTTGTGTGGGGGGATTCTTAGATGGAGCCAGGACCCGCAAGAAGAGGTGCCCCTACTCCAAATATCAGATCCGAGAACTGGAGCGTGAGTTCTTTTTCAGCGTGTACATTAACAAGGAGAAACGTCTGCAATTGTCTCGGATGCTCAACCTGACCGACCGTCAAGTCAAGATCTGGTTTCAAAACCGACGTATGAAGGAGAAGAAGCTCAACAGAGACCGATTGCAATATTATACAGTCAACCCGTTGCTCTAGTGGGAGCAAGCGGCCATTAATTCGGACCCTCACCGAGGGACAAACGAGACTGGGACTCTCTCACTCTCACTCTCTTTCTCTCAGGCTGCGGTTTTAATTGTCTCCCCGCCGACATCAACAGTGGTTCTTTATCAAAGTCCTGGGTGGAAAGGACTGACTGAATCAGTGTATTTTGTTATATATATAAAAAAAATCCATTTTTTTGGTATTAAATCACAATTCATGTTTAATAAGTGAATCAATACAAGTAACGGTGCGACCAAATGACGTCAGAACGAATGAGAATGTAACGTGATGTTTATTTTTTTGTTTTATTTTAATTTTTTTCGGGGGGGGGGGGGTGTATTTATTTCGTAGGCACTCGTTTACTATCTTTTCACGTCACAGCGAATTGTATTTATATCGATTTTTTTAATAGCCCACAACGTCTTTAGATTGTTTTTTGTTTTTTTTGTTCTTAAAGTGACTTTGTGGTTAAATAATGCAGGTCTAACCACCAGAGACATAAGCTCGTTGCACTGACGTTAATACACGGCCAAAATTGCAGGTATAGTATAGAAACACTCGACTGTTTTCTGTTTGGATTTTTAAGACTGACGCGTGTCATGTCAAAAAAACAAAAAAAAAGTTGAATTTTGTGGATGCGTCAAGTCAAAAAAAAAAGCTGGTCAGGGTTGTCCAATCTCTCGCTCGTTTTTGCCCCAAACACAATTGTGTATTATACTATATTTGCAAATAAAGACAATTGAAAATATTACTGCTGGATGTGTTTTTGTGGGTGTTTTTGGCTTGTTAAAGTGGTATTATTCAAATTAGCGGTTTGCAGGTCTAAAAAAAAAGTGTGTTTTGCAGGTAAGTTTTACAAAAATAATGAAATGTTTATATTATGTTCAAATAAGGTGGCTAAATTAGAGGGTATTTTTTTGCTATATTTTGTAGGCTTTCATTTAAAATGATTTAGACTTGTCAATCATGGTGGAAGATGGTATTTAAAAAAAAACTTGCATTGCAACATTCTAATCACTTATTTAAGAAAGTGTTTTTTATAGATTGCATTGTCATATATTACAACTTTATAACGTTAACAAAGGACTGCCTATACTTACTACTTTGGTCATTTTACTCCGTTTAAAATACATACAATGTTTTGTATTGTAGACTTTGTCACTTTTTGACACATTTTGTTATGTGATTGACTCAAATTAGATTTTTTTTTGCATTTTGCCTTTGGTATACTAATAACATTTGGGTTATATAAATGCCAAATTTGAAAATAACCCACTTGTGTTTTCAAAAGGAAAGACTCTTCCCCCTTTCCTCCAATTTGACCCTAACAAATGGGCTATTCAACTATTTGGGTCAAATAAAATGAAGTCAAAAGCAACTGGTTTAAAGTTTGCATTCTTCATGAGTAAAAAAAAAAAGACCCAGTAAGGGAACAACTATACTTGTGTGACTTTTAGTAGTTAAAAGGATGAACTACAACTGAGCGAATCCAATTTTGTAGGTCAAAGCAGTCCAAGGATGTTCCCTTTTTGCAGCCAGATTAGATCCAACCTGTTCTAATGTGCTATATATCACATCCAACGACAGGTATATTTACAACAAGGTCACTTTAAAATGACTTGCTACGTTTTGACCCACATTTTTTGGGGGGGAGTCTCTTCACATGACTCAAAATGACGTTGAGCGACATTAACTAAGAAATGTGATTTAAAAAAATCACACAATTTAGTTAGTTTATACCCCACTATTTCTCCACCTTGCATATATAGACTTGTAAAAAAGCATTGATATGTAGATTTCAGCCGGTCGTATTGTCTATTATTTCACTCAAATAAACCCCATTACTTTGAAACTATCGTCTTTTTAGCAATGAACCCGAACAAAACAACCAAATGGCCTTTCCCCCCTCCTCAAATTTCACTAACTTGGTGTGGTCTTATTGCCTCTTTTATTTTCGTCCAACATGCACTCTTTCTTGGCACTTAGTGCTTCTCTTTTTTCTTTTTTTTTTTTCTCCTGGTGTGTCTCCCCACTGTTGTTTTTTTTTCTTCACCAAAGCACTAGGCTTTGGTCAGCCTCGCCATATTTGCTGTTGTTATCGGCGTCTTTATGGCAGGCAGCCGCAGCGCATTGGCGTTCATATATGACAGTCAAAAGGCTCATAAACGCCGGCCGGCGGCGAGAGTGAGGGAGCGAGGGAGCGAGGGGGGTGAGAGAGAGCGAGACTGAAGTTTATGGTTGTCCTCTGTGCAGTCCGACCGGCCTTGCTTTGCTTTGCTTTGCCTTGCCTTGCCTTGCCTTGCCTGGCCGTCCCTGGCCGCGCGCACACGCTGGAATTCTGTCCCTAATTACGGGACATCCTCCCCGTTACCCCGGCAACGCGCCCATAAAAGCCGTCTGAGGGTCTGGAGCATTTGTACAATTGGAGTGCACCCGCAATAAAGCGTCTGAGACCCAAGGTTATTAACTGTTGCTAAGGAGGCGACAGGAAGAGGAAGAAGGAGAAAGGGGGATTACACTTTTTGCCTCTTGGCTGCTGGACTTCACTTTTTTTTTTTTACCTCCTTCCTTCCTTCCTTCCTTCTACCGGGCTCCCGGATCACTGACTCCGCGGTGAGAGAGAGAGAGCTCTTGACGACCGGCTCCGGTTTAGTTTTTACCACCGGGCGGCGCTATGGGAGCCAATGTCACGGCCGCAGGTAAAAAACAAAAACAAAACAAAAAAAATAAGACAATAAATGATAATAATAATCCAAAAGTTAGACGAGAACTCCTCCGGTAAAGTCGTCTACGCTGAAAGGACCACACGCGAGTGTCGTTCCCTAAATCAAGGCAGGCCCTGGGTGGACGTTTGTCTTCATTTCCGACCGCTTGACGGCCTGCCAAGAAGGAACACTTGGCTGAACGTGCCTAGCGAGCACGGGGACTTATTAGTCCGAGGCGATTGGAGCCCATAGCTGGCAAAGCAAGGCTTCCGCTGCGTGTAATAAAACGCCGTGTTATCGTCGGTGGGCGAACTCGATCCCCAAGCCGATCAAAGACAGCGGTCGGATGGGAAATACTCGCTCGGGCAGCTGTGAAAAGGAGCATTTAATAGCTGTAATTAATAACCGCGGCGGAAAGGTATCGATAGCCATCTCCTCCACAGTAATTGATGGATTTAGTTCCACGTACATTGACTCAAATGTCCCAAAAGACTGAGGGATATCATTTTTTTGTATCAGCTCTTGGATTTATTATTTTTTTGGTTCATTTCATGGTTTTTTTTATGACATTTGAAATTTTAAAGCCGTTTGGAATAGTTGACGTGTGTGGTGAGCTATGTTTTTCAAAGGCTTCAAATAACTCTGAATTTGCAAGCTAAGGTAAAATTATATGGGGAATTAAATATAGAGGTGCTTTGGAAAGTTCAGTTTTTGCATATGTAATGCCATTGGCGGTTTTAGACGTCTTGGATTTGGTGTCAGTTGTTGATAGTGGCAGTCAATTGATTTATAAAGGATTTTATATATGTTTATTACCATTTTGTTGGTGCAAAATGTTGTGTGAAAGCATATTTGTTTAAGGCCATTTAATATTTGCTGATTACTTGAAGATAGAAATATAGTTTAGTTTGTTTTGTATTTAAAAATGTACAATGACGTCCAATCTATTTCAATTCTTGACTGGCAGCGAGTGTTGAAATGGATTGAATGATTATTGTCGTCAAAAACCAAAAATTGATTTGTAAAAAAAAAATGCATGCATTTTTATTCTAAATTGCCCTTACATTTATGGACATTTTATTCCAAATACACGCTTTAATGCAATTTGCAGTTTGGGTAATTTGCCTGCAGGTTTTAACAACAATTTATTCTTCTGCATAAAAAAATATTGAACAAAGCCTTTCCCATCCCCAAATCATAAAATCATGTATTTGGGAATAAATTGCTTCCCATAAAAGAAGCAAAAAGAGTGTATAAGTTGACATTTATTCGAACATTTGACAGTAAAATGCTGCAACTGCTTTCCATTTTGTCTAAATGTGACCGTTTTTGTTATAGTGACCAAACATTTTTGCCAATATGCTTTGATTTAATACATTTGCCTATAAATCTGTGCTTTATTAATGTATCGAGATTGTGTCAGGCCTTGCATAGTGAATTTTCTTTTGCCTGTTTCGACAAACTCCCCAGGGCATATTTTCGCAAACAAAATGTCTTTTTTTAGTGCACTCTCCTTTTGAAAAAGTGCTTTCCATTTTCTTGCCCTGGGCTCATTTTTAGCAACATTTTAGGACTCCCATCGAGCCCCTTTGGCTTTGTTTTGCAGTCTTAGGCAGGCATGTTTCAACCTGATTTCTTTCTCTCTATGTACATTCATAGTTGTAGAAGAATATCATGTAGTATAGATACTAAGGGAATTGTCAGTCGCATTATAAAGCAAGACGAATGCATATTTATCCCGAATGGCTGCTCTCGTCGTCTTTCGCCTCGGTGAGCTACGCAGGCTGCCAATGGGCGGGACTTAGGTCAGTCCCGAGCCTCTCATTGGTCAGCACTCGCTCACGCAGCGACGAGGGGCGCTCCTAACCATAGGCGGCATGTTATGCGCGAGAAATGTCAGACCGAGGGGGCTTCCTTCTCCCTTCGCCAAAATACTCTCCAATAATGTCATGTTCGGACGGCCCGTCAGGAAATGCCTTCTTGGTGGATTCTCTGATCGGAGCCGGAACTGGTGGGGGTCACTACGCGGCCGTGGAGGTGCCCTACGGACTCCACAACTATGGATACTTTGCACCCAAGCGCACCGAGGTGGGCGCCCAGAACCTGCTGGGGGGGCCGGGCGCCTACCTGTCCGGGATGGAGATGTGGATGGACGCGCAGAGGTCGTGCCGAGTGGAGCAAGAACGCTCCTCTTCGGCTCCTCAGGTGGCGCCTTGCTCCTTCCCGGGTATCAAGGAGGAGAGTGCTTACTGTCTCTACGAGCAGACTAAGGGTTCCAAATCTTCCGGGGGTGCTGAAGATCTGACGTATGCCAGGACTGCCGCCCCCGGCACGACAGACGAACACGACCACGGCAATGGCAACGGTGGAGGAGGAAGCGCGTTGGCTATGCCTTGCTATTTCCGCTCGTCCCCGACTCATGCGCACCCTCATAAACTTTACAACGCCGACGGCCCAACGCCCAATCCGCCCTACTCGCATTCGGGGGTTCCAGCCCGCTTCCGCTCGCCTCAGCAGGAGGACGGCAGGGGTGTTGGTGAGCCCGGCCCCGTGGCTGAACAACACCGGCAGGCACAGGTGGCTCCTGCCCGCGAAGAGGCGCGAGAGTCGGGCACAGATGTGGAAGGCTCCTCGGCGGAAGAGGATACCGATGAGCAAGACAAGGACGGAAAATGTAAGCAGACTTCACGTGTGTGTGTGTATGTGGGGTGGGAGTAGGAGGGGGTGGGGGGTCCTTTGGGGGGTAGGGGGGCACTTCCACAACGTGTTAGCATGCATCACCTGTTTGCAGTCTTAACATTTAAATGAGCTACTTGGTAGAAAGAAACAAGACTGACCATAGACTAGGGTTATTTAGATGTATATTTATTTCATTGAAGCTATTGATAGATATGCACGATGCTTATTTGTAGACGTGTATTTTATTTGAAGCTAATGATAGATTTCAATTCTATATCACGTCAGGTGTTCGAAATGTTTATTGTGTTCATACCACAATGACTTCAAATTTTAAAAGGCATTTGGAAACTTGTGACAGTACCCCCCCCCCACACACACACATACACAAACAGTACATATAACAGATACATATATTAGTGCTCACACACAAACAGTACATGTAGCTGATATGCATATTAGTAGTCACACACACGTACAGAAACACACCCCCTTTAAAACATTGAAACGAATTAAAATACTCGCCACTCATGAAAATGCTAAACAGCATTTATTGCAAGTCAACAGTCTCTTTAGTAAACAAAAGCACATATACAAGACACTGCCACAATCGTAAAGATTCAACCACAATGAAAAGTACTAAATCCGCGTGCATGTTGACACACACACTATCTCACACACACACTCACACACACACACACACACACACACACACACACACACACTCACACACACACACACACACACACACACACACACACACATACGAAGCGACTTGAATAAAAATATAAAGTAGCAGTATGGATACTAATACTTTTTTTGACAAATACATACAAAAGTAAAATATGAGACCAATAAAATGACACAGAATACATAATTACACGAATACAGATCAACTCCACACAACCACAAACCCACAAGCAAAACATCAAACACTCCCAATCACTGTCATAAAATCTGAACACACACATTCTAGTCGACCAACACACACACACACACACACACACACACACACACACACACACACTCAAAGTAAAATACATTTATTGAAGTACAAACCCAATCCTAACACATTTTCTCCCTATTTTCACTTAAAATATAGCCCATGTCCCCCGAAAATTATTAATTAATTAATTATTAACTATTACCAGTTGTATTAATTTAATCCCCTCTTTTTTTAACTACTTGGGTCAAGATTACCTAAATAGTGTCCACTTTTGGATCAAAGTAATAACCAAATTGTTATTAATTTGGGATATCACAATTTTAAAGCACACCACTATAGCTACACTATTTTATTCAGTTTTTTCTTAATGGGTTTTGCTGGTGCCCAAACACTCTTTATAAGTGTGTGTGTATAAAAACACACCCTCTAAAGATTTAAAAATACTAGTAATAGTGAAAGTCCCAAATTTGGGGAAATATTTTTCTTAGTTTTTAATCCCATTTGCACACTTAAATGTAGTTATATTTCCCAACCCAACACACACATAATGAAGAATTTAGACCTGCCTACTGTCACAAATCTCCAAATGGACACCTTAGTGTAGAGGATTTCCCACAATGCAATGCATCAACACACTGGTGTGTTCCTTATGTTTAGGCGACAGCAAAAGCGAAAACACAGCCAACTGGCTGACGGCAAAAAGTGGCCGGAAGAAGCGTTGCCCTTACACCAAACACCAAACTCTGGAGCTGGAGAAAGAATTCCTCTTCAACATGTACCTGACTCGAGAGCGCCGCCTTGAGATCAGCAAAAACGTGCACCTGACTGACAGACAGGTCAAGATTTGGTTCCAAAACCGACGAATGAAATTGAAGAAAATGACCAGGGAAAACAGGATCCGGGAGCTCACGTCCAATTACGGATTTTCGTGATAAACGAGGTGACGAAAAAACAAAAACAAACATTCATAATCACTGCCCCCCCTACCCTACATTACCACGACCACCCAGCCATTTCACTGCACTTAATTCCCCCCACAAACACTCAAAAATATTCAATTCCAACCACAATTTCTCCTCTTTTTTTACACAAATTTCCACACAAAAATCCCTCACTGTGCATGCGTGGAAACATTTTTGGAATCCACACGTTATTACTAATTAATAACAACAAAAACCCACGCACGAAACTCACTTGCTCGATCAACAGGCCTCTTACCAAGTGCGCCAATTGCGCAACAATTTTGGGTGCAAAAAGCCACACACACACGTTTTTTATTTCCCTGTGTGCGCGTGCGTGTGTGTGTATGTACATACCGATATTGTGTTTTTGTGTCATGCTGAATAAATTATCGCTCTGTCGCATTTACGTAGTAGTTGCTTGTTTTTTTTTGCTCCCCGTGTGGTGCAATCCCCCCCTCCTGCACCCCCTAAAATCCGAGCCCCATCTTTGATTTGCGCGGCGAGGGGCAATGTAGTTTGCTAATTAGCATCGGAAATAATGAAGAAACGAGGTTGGAAGGAGTCTGAGCTGCACGCGGGCGGCTATTGTGGAGTTTTATGACCGGCTGCATGCTATACGAGCTTTCTCGCTCGCTCTCCCCGCTTTAGTCTTGGGAGAGGAGAGGAGAGGAAGGGAGGCCATACTTGTCTGCACGTTTCTTCTTTGCTTTCTTCCTTTTTGCGTATACGTGTGGACGCTGGGGAACTGGGATTAACTGGGAATCGAGACAGGAGGCGGCGATCGGCGCTGGGTGAGTGAGTGAGTGAGTGAGTGCGGCAATGCGGCCCGGCTTCGTGTGTGTTCGGAATGGCTCGGCTAAACTCGGCTATTTTCGGCTAGGCTCGGTTCTCCTTGCGAGGATTTGGATTGTGACGACTTTTTTTTTTTTACTCCCCCTTGATGGACTGTCGTGTGGTTTAGGTAGTTTCATGTTGTTGGGGTGCATTTTTGAACTCTGCAACATGAAACTGTCTTAATTGCCCCAGTTGTGAACGTCGACGTCGAATGAAGAAAGCATGAAAAAATATGACATGTTTTTTTATTTTTTTATTTTTTATTTTGTTGCTTGTCTTGGGAGAAAATGCTTTTGACGTGGACGCAGACGCAAGGCCTCGGTTACGACCACTGCAGTGGAGGGGAAGGGGAAGGGGAAGGGGAAGGTGAATGGGCCAACAGCGACCTCCGCGGGTTGTGTGACACCGGATGCTTCCGCTGCGCAATCTAGAGACAAAAGGAGGTCGAGAGAGAGAGAAAGAGGGAGAGAGAGAGAAAAGGAGAAGGGCTTTATGGCTAGCTTTAGATCCGCCAGACAGGCTGCTGTTATCTAGCCCAGCAAACGAGCTCAATAGCCCCTGTGGTAAAGTTGGGGAGGGGGGACACACCCTCATTCAGTTTTTACAGTCGCAATAGCGGTGTGCTTTCCTCAATTCAGGCACTCCTTCCTGTCAATATACCCCCAACTCCCCCCTTTGATGTCTGTCTGTGTGCAAAACAACACACCTTTTAGGATGTACACTTGTTCAAGGCTGGCATAGACGGCAATAGACGTCCAATTTGTTTGAACTGGAAGGTTGGAAGTGATATGTTCCACTGCAGTTTGAATGGGTTGGGCATCTAAAACCTTGGTTGCGGATTGTATATATGCTGATGTGTTTTTGCAGTTTTCACATAGTATTTTAACGCCAAATGTTCTCTATAAGAAAATTAATGGAGTTAAAACATTTAAAGAGGATGCACATTTGTTTCATTTTGGCTTGGATGGTCAAATATGTCATGTTCATTTGAACTGGGAGTGCTGGGAGCGATTGTATATTCGCTACCAGCCACTCTTGTAAGTCAAATGGATTGGACGACTATTGTCGTCAATAAAAGTGAAATATTCATTTGCAATTGAAATAGATGGAACATCTATAGCCTTGTGTGTCATTGAGAAAAAATTACTTGTCGCTTGGACTAATCATTTAACACCAAATGTTCTCTATCATTAGAAATAGAGTAAAGTTTTTAAGATATATACATGGTCAAGGCTGATAGATAGCTATTGACGTCTAATCCATTTGAATAGAAAGTACTAATTGTACAGTTGCTGCCAGCATTGTTCAAATGGATTGGATGTCTATTACAGTCAATAAAAATGAAATAATCAATTCCTCTTTAAATGGTTTGGATATCTAAAATCTTCCATTGCATTGAAAAAAAATGACTTGCTTCTTATAGTAAATATTGTGTCATATTTTCTTGCAGTTATTCCCCATAACATTCGTGTCTGCAACAAAATGGTAGTAAATTTAAATGTTCCTAATCATGATTTATTTTGAACGAATTTAAAAATGTCATTTCATATATTGTGACGTCAGATTTTCACTGCGGCACTGTTTTGTAATGGTGCAATAATAAAACGCAAAAAAAAACAGGCCCGTGTGCTTATAGAGACGTTAATTGGAGTTAAATAAATTATAAACATGTCAATTTAGTGATCGCAGTTGGTTTATTTCTGAAAATACATTACTAATACATTTATGTTGTTGCAGTGTGCAAAATGCAATACTTTTCGATATTATTTGATTTGTATTATTGATTGCTTAAATGAGTTACTATGCTATATTGTTCATCTTTAAACGTCTGGGTAGCGAAAATACTTATAAAAAAGGTGCATAATGTAGTTAGAAATTGTCATTTTCTTGCAGTATTTCTGCCAATTTGAAGTACGTATGGCTTTTGTTTAGTTTTATATTTGGTGTGTTAAAATGTGGAGCGACCTGCATTTAAATATATATAAAATAAACGTCTAATTCCAAGCCATGATTTGAATAGGACAAAATTGTGTGCTGTTGATATGACAAAAAAATTATGTATAGGTGAATTTGAAATGGAAATATAGTTATATATGCCATATTAATGGCGTAAACACACGGATAGTAGTGCGTGTGTGTGTGTGTGTTTTGGTCTTGTTGAGAACTGTAAATTGTGAACAAGTTGTTAAAATCGAACTCCAATCCACGTTAAAGTTAACGGCCATGTTTTATTTCCATCCCACACGCACATTATCCCAATCGTAAGGGTGCAAATAACCACTTGATTTCCACCCCTAAATGAATAAAGTAGTTTTGTATCATTGAATTCGAAATGGAAATAGTCATGGAAATTAGGTTGACGTCAAATGTAGTGTTAAAAAAAGTCCTTCATGTGAAACACATTGTTGTACTTTGAATTCTTTTTTGTTGTTGTTTTGTTTTGCTTTACAGCAATGCTGGTTGCTTACGTGGCCAATAAAATAGCTCATAAAAGGAGCCGAGAAAATACCAGTGTTTTTTGCAGCGTCGCTTGAACGTAAAGCAACGACCAATGCATTTTTTTCTGCTTCTGGCATCTAATACTTCATTCATTTTTTTGTCCTTTATCCCCAAATCTTGCTCATTTGATTCGTTTATTCTCATTTCCCCGAGTCTGCTCGTTATTGGGGGGCCGGGTGCGTATTTAATGAGCGGAGGGGCTTGATTTATACTTTATTGTTCGAGCCGTAGGATCACGTGAACCTTCTCGTCCAATGGCATGGCGACGTGGCTCCCACATTACAACCCACTGTAGTCTTGCGAGGGGCCAAGTTGCTACTTGATTTCTGCACATTGTTATTTTGCGAGGCGAGGCCACTTGTGTGTGTGCGTGCGTGCGCGTGTGTGCTTTTTTGTTGTTGTTGTGGTTGTTGTTATTGTTATTGTTGTTATTGTTATTGTCGTCGTCGTCGTCATCGTCGCTGCTATACCACCGTCGCTGTTGTGTGGCCGACCGGCGGACTAGCGTGCATGCGATCGTGCAGTTGTCCGCCATGTCGACATCCGGAGCTCTGACTAGTTACTACGTCGATTCCCTCATTCTCCCCGAGAGCGAGGAGCTCTCCATGGCGAGATACCCCCCCGCCCCAACCCCCGGCTACCCACACGGCCGTCAGCACCCGACTCCCATCGGAGACCACGGCGAGTTAGGGACGTGCACCTTCCCGTCTAAAGCGCCCGTTTTCGGCCCGTCGTGGGGACACGTCCCGGCGCAGTTCCCGAGCGCCGTCTCGTCAGTCTACCACCACCCGTACGGGCATCCACAAGGCTCAGTCGGAGCCGAGTCAGACCCCCGCTACCAGTCATGGCTCCTGGAGCCTGTATCGGGATTACCAGCAGCTGCAGCGTCGCACCATTTCGGAATCAAACCCGAGGCCGGCGGCTCACACGCGGCGGCGTTGCTGCTCTCCGACTACGGCTCTATGCCTCCAGCCGGGGACAAGGATACACCAGGCGGCCGAGGAGCCGAATTGAATGGGGAGGCTGAAGACAAGCCCGGCTTGGATCCGAGTAAGTCCAGTCTTATTTTTTTTTTAGCTTTAGTTTTTAGGGCTTCTTGGCTGTCACGTCAGGCGTCACATGCCATTCTTTACATGCCATTTCCTTGTAGGCGCGCCCGAACCGAGCCTAGCCAAGCTATATCCCCCCCACCCCCATTTCCCCCCAACCTCTCTATCTCTATACGTATAGAGTATAGTAGTAGCATCTTCCATATTAATAACCACCAAGTCCACCTTAGATTTTTTACGACCCGTCAAGGTTTCCTTGCATTTATGATTTTTTTGGCCCCCCCTCGTATCCATAAAGAGTGTTGACCCACCACCATCCACCATCCACCCCCCCCACCTCCCTTCTTCCCCTTCCCCTCCGTGCATTGCATGCGCTGTTTCCAGATAACCCCGTGTCCAACTGGCTCCACGCGAGCAGCACGAGAAAAAAACGCTGTCCCTATACCAAGCACCAGATCCTGGAACTGGAGAAAGAATTCCTGTTTAACACCTACCTGACCAGGGATCGAAGGTACGAGGTGGCGAGGCTCTTGAACCTCACCGAGAGACAAGTTAAAATCTGGTTCCAGAACCGTCGGATGAAGATGAAGAAGTTTAACAAAGATGGCGTGTCTAAAGATGAGTGAGTGTGTGAGTGAGGGAGTGAATGATGAAGCACATTTGGAGGCCAATGGCACAGGAAAAAAATATCCTCTCTAGGCTCCCAATATAGTACAAACTATTAGGTTTATTGTATAAAAAAAGCATGTTAGGCTCTCGTTTGAAGCGACTACCTTTTTTTGTTAATATTGCACAATTTTAACAGTGCCCATTTTATGTTAGTTGTCATTTCCTCTTGTGTTTTTTTTACGATTATGAAATAGTACCTCGTTAGTGATTTTTAAATTTTTTTTATAATATTTTTTTTTTGGCCTGATCTTTGTGCTTGTTTGTGTTTTGGATGTTTCCAATTGAGCTAGTTTGTTAAATGTGTTGCATTTTGTTGTTGTTTATATAATTGCTAGAATTATGACTTTAGTATGACAATTATAGTAAAAAAAAATTATATTCCTATAGGTGCTACATCTCAAACCTCCTGAAAGTATTAGAATAGTTCTGTTACATGACTGACTACCTATTATGTGTTATCAACTACCTACAATAACCTATTTTTTCCTCCTGGTAAATTATTTTCCAATCCCTCCATTGATTAGTATGCATTTTTTTTAATCATTATTTCACCAGGAGGAATTAAATAACACACTGTAGGTGAAAAAAATAAATGGATTACCTCTCGGTTCACCGACCGTCTTCATCTCGGTTCTCAAAAATGTAATTTGTACTTTATTTATTAAAAAAATAAATAAAAATAAAACAAATTATATCTGCACAAGTGCACGGCGACTCTAATTGGGGGGGGGGCGACAAAATGCGGATACGCTCAACAAATATAAGCAGATGTTTTTTTTTTTTTTTTGAGGATACAGTATACAGAGGATGTCGATGGCTCTATAGAGCCGTAAAAGACAATTACCGCTATAACATTTTATGGGGTGCAAATCGCTGCAAGGCGAGCGGACACCAAACAAGAAAGAACAAGGCACGACGAAGTGGAGAATTTTGGAATTTGAATTTTACCAGATTCAATCTGCAAACCCCCCAAAAACAACACAAAAACCACCATGGACCTTCCTCGAGGTTCAAGTCTGAACACGAAGAAAAATATGTGACAAGAAATGAACACATGAAGAAAATAACATGACGCCTAATCATATAAGAACCCCCCCCCCCCACACACACACACACACACACACAGAAACCCAAAAATATTCCAAGGCGAATTTGGAGTGTGTTGTGACGCGCTTGGGGGCGACACAGATGGACCCTAACTTCAAAGAAGAGACAGTGCCATAAACTTCTATACTGTCTGGCATTCCACTTTTAATGGTTTTATGACCGTCCAGACACAATTAGGCTGTTTCCAGAATGGCTGCCATTTGTTTTTTTCTTCTTTTTTTGCTGGCGGACAAAAGGCCGAGCGGAAATGATCAGCTTTATTGGCGTCTTCCCAACGGGGACGCGCATACACGACTCACGGTCATTTGGACTCGCCCTTTGTTTCTACCTGGGAACCTTCCGCCCTCTGCACCCCCGTTGCAACACGGCGAGACGATCATAAACTGTCTCAGAAAAGCCAAAAATAAAGGGGGAGATTCTAAAATATATTTAAAAGGACGAGAAAACAACAAAACTCTAGTATTTAATATTTCTACTCGCAATGTAAAGCATTTTTTGACTGCAAAATCAAGGCTAGACTCGAACACACTATTTTTTGCTCTTCTATGAGCCTGATATACACATATTTTTGTTTAAATGATAGCAAAATGTGTGAAATATAGTCGTTTCCTTCTGATGAATAATACTCAATCATTTTTATTGCTATTTTGTTGAATCAATGTGCTGTTATTTTAACCCTCTTATAACTAATGGATAATTACTTGCTTCCCTCATGTTTTCTTTTTTTTAAAATGGCTACCATTTTTCAAATTCTGCCAGTTGTGTAAACTTTGAGTACAGAAAAAAACCCGAAATGGGTATTTAAAACCAATTGTTAAATTTAAACTATGTATCATCTTTGTAATAACTATCTTTATTGCCTAAATCCCATTGGTGAAGAAAGACGTCCAATCCATTTAAGTTGAACTTCTCCCAGTTTATGTAAATTGGAAGATACATATTGTCTTTCCATAAAATGGATTGGACGTCTCTCGCCGTCAATCGCAAAATGACTTCAGAAAGCAATTTGCTGCATTCTGGTTGTTCTCCAGTGGGTGGCGACACTGTTCCACAATAGTGCCTTAATACGTCCTTTTAATAAACCTGCTCTGCGGTGGCTAGAATCGTCTTGTAACATTTTTAACACTAACAATTTGACACTTTTAGAATTTAACTCTTTTTAGCAGTCGTTGAACATGCAAAGCGTGGAATATAGTGGCTCGTGGAATTACTTGTAACATGGCAGCAATAACAAAAAATGGAACCTGGGCTGTTAAGGCAAAATATGAATTAAGTGTGGGCTTGAATTATTCAAAAAAATCCAGTTCTAATATGTATCGATGATTTTTACTCGTTGCTATGTAATATACAATGTTGCTACTATATTATACGAAAGAATACAATTTTGTCATGGCATATCTTTGCTGCGTCTATTTTCTATCTCCGCGTTGAACATAACATTATTTTGAATCTTATTTTAAATATTACATAGTGGCATGAGAAAAAATTAAATCTGTTTACTGAATAGTTCTTATATTGTGCACAGCATGATGATGTTTTATTTATCATTTTTTGTCCTTATAATTGCCATATTATATCATTAGGATTAGTTTATTTGCAACTTAATACATGTTGGCATATGTATATTATGCATGGGTGGTATCTATTACCTATACACGTAAATATATCGGTGTAAACATGTTTTGCATACAAGCGTGTATTTGTGTGTTAATGTATACGTATTTACAAATGTGTTAGTGTGTGTGTGTGTGTGTGTGTGTGTGTGTGTGTGTGTGTGTGTGTGTATGAATACATATAGTATATTTTTTATATACACTATGTATGTATGTATATATATTTTGTATGTATATATGTATGTGTATATGTATATATATGTGTATATATATGTATGTATATGTGTATATATATGTATGTATATATGTGTATACATATGTATGTATATGTGTATACATATGTATGTATATATGTATATATATATATGTATGTATATATGTGTATATATATGTATGTATATATGTATATATATGTATGTATATATATGTATGTATATGTGTATATATATGTATGTATATATGAGTATATATATATATGTATGTATGTGTATATATATGTATGTATATATGTGTATATATATATATATCTGTATATTTGTATGTATATATATGTATGTATATTCTGTGCAGAATACATGTTTGAATTTATGTAGTGTAGGCGGCGTGTACATATTGAGTGTGTGTGTGTGTGTGTGTGTATACATGACTATGAATGTGTGTATTCACGCACACTATGTATAAGAGCAATTTGTTATTTGATGTTGGAGTTGAACAATTGGGTCATAGAAATTTTTAATTTAGTATTTATTTGTCATGATCGATTTTTATTTTTTTATGTGTTTTATATATATTTTTAGGATGGAATGTTTCTATAGTGTATTACTCAGTATGCTGGAATTAAATACACGTAAATGATAGTCATGTAAATGACAATTTAAAGGTTAGAATGCAGTGGATGATGGAAATTTGAGAATTAAGGAAGAAGTTGATATTTTTAGCAATTTTAGATGTATTCATATTTGAGAATTATATATATCAATGTAGAAAATGGATTGCTGGGTTTTTGGCATTTGATATTAAGGATACCATTTCCATGTTAGTGCACAGTTTAAAATTGCATAGTGTTTAGTAGTGCAGTTTTTGGACGAGGGAATCCTTTGTTTCCTACTCTGCAGCCTTCGCCATGACGGATTTCATATCCTTCTCCCGATTGGTTCCTTATCTACGGGCCCAAATCACGTGACATAGTTTCTTGGTTCACGCTTTTAAATTGGTGTTTGGCGTAAATCTCAGCCCTATTGCTGTCATATATCAAAGCAGCTCATAAAAACGACACTGAGGATTGTCCAACAACAAATCAGGCCTCGACAAAATATGATTTCTTATTATCCGATAGCCTTTTTTTTTCCTTCTTAGCTAAATAAACACCGGTCAGTCCGCATTTTGTGTTATGAATCCATTCATACTAGTCTGACCCGGCCGGGCGAGCCAAGTGCAGAGACTTTTCCGCCGCCGGATCGACAAGGCCGGATGCGGTCTGCCTGAAAGCACAAAAAAAACAGCAGGTACGTGCTGGCTACTCTTAAGAAAAATGTCCTTCTTTCTGCGTTTTTTCTTCACACAATGATACTTAGGCTAACTATTGGGCTTTCAATTAATTTGGCAAAGCACTGGTGTTGCAAGGGAGGAATCGTAAAAGTTTTATTGCGCAACTAATGAGTTTTGCAGCCATAAATTCATTTGGTCAGCGCCTCTGTGTTCGGCACCAATAGACCCTGCCGTTGAGGGGGGGGCGGTATTACTCTCATCGCCTCTTATTCCCTTTGTGGTTGTAAAAAAAGGGTGCTTTTGTGTAAATCAGCTTGGCCTCTACTTTCACATTTTTTTAAAGTGAAAAAATAAATAAGTAGAAATTGTCAGGTGTATTTTTATGGTGCACAATTGCACAAATTTCAGGGGAAAAACGACAATGTACACATGTTTTTTTTTGTACATTGCATTTTTAATATAAAAATAATCTTCTTTGGTTTCCAGGTTTAAAGCTGATGTCCATCCAATAATCAAACAGGAGAGGAAAAATTGTCATCCAAAGTGTCCGGCATGGGATGGAATTTAATTTGCTGCAACATATGAATACTGCAATCCTTCCAAGGTAAGATTCACTGCAAAATGAGCACAGAAATATACATTAAAAAATAGACAATTCATTTTAAATAAAAGACAACTTTCAGGCACATTTGACATTTTAAATTGCACATTTAAAAGAAATATAGTAAGCTCCAGGAAGATATATTTTACCTGAAATGTCAATTCTATGGCAGCACATTAAGCACGTGCACAAATTCAATAAAGTCCCATTTAGGAACTCATTCACCAAATATTGATTGGACTTGTCTGTCAATAGCCATCCATATTGTGCACGTGCCCTTTTTACCTCAAGAAAAGTATATTCACATTTAATATGTATAATATAAACATTTTAGAACAAAAAATACACATCAATTGTACTATTTTTTCTTCAATTATTTGATCAATGTTTTGATTCCAACTCTCCAACGAAAATATTCCGAGCAATCGTCATATTTTCCCTCAAATTACAAAGCAGAAAACATATTCCCCACTTTTGTATTTACAACCATAATTACGTATCCCTTTTTTCCCCCTCCGCCCAAAATTTGAGTATAAGACGACTTGTAGAAGGTCGGCGCAACATTCCTCTGCGCAAAAAGGAGAATTTACTATCCAACTCCTCCCTTTCAAAGATGGCGTCTGCTCCCTCTCTTCCATTTCATCCCTACCTCACCCCCTCTCTTTCCTGGGTCATAAATCCGTTGTTGTTTATGAAAATTTACAACACGGCGATCCGGCTTTACGAGCTATCCTGGCTTCCTATTGGCTACGGCTCGTCACATGGCCCGGAGCAGTGAACATGAACTTTTTCTATATAATTTCCAATCGAGGAATACAGCAGCCTTTCATTAAAGAGACTGAGGCTCCCACGCGGATGTTCTTTTCCAGGCGGTGGTCCTCTACAACCTCACATTCTTAATTTTTTTCTTTCTATTTTTGAAGGATTTGATAGCAACATGCCCCTCCCCCATTTATATGACTGGATGCTTTTGAGAAAACAAATCCCAGGAGTCATTGGATTTCTATCCGAACACCTGCCCAGACTCGAATCACCGCAATCGGTAAGTCGTCTGCTATATTTTTCTATCTAAAACCAGCATTTTTTAATGAATTATGCTTCATGGTGACGTCAGCAGAATCATTTTCTTGTTCATATTAGTCTGTAATTTGTTTGCCCTTATGTGTGTTTGTTATGGATTTGTAACTGGGATGGGCTTGAACCGCAATTACGTAGCTAGTGGAGGGTTTGTCTCCCCCTGGTGGTCGCTATAGTCTAGGTGGAAGGAACGATCGGCACGTTGACCTCTATTCCTGCAGTGGAAATATGTGTTTGAAGTTTGGGGCTCGGTGGGAGTGCACCATCGCCTTCACAATGAATCTAACTTCTAAGCTAATCTCTTTTTTTTAAGTGCATGTGGTTTAAATGGAACCATGACATGTTTGCTTGCCCACTCATGTTAGGTTGACGTGTGCCATTGACTGTCATATGTGTCAAAAGTGGGCACATTTTCTGGGTTGAATTTGGTTTTCGTGCCGGCATACATCAACACGCTAAATAATAATCATTCCCTTTTTGTGTTAGCTTGATATAATTTGGAATATATGTATTGCTGGAGTCAAGGACAGAAAAAATAACATTTTATATTGATTAATTGCCTTTCAATAAATGATTGGTTGTCAATGACGGACACTCCATTGATTTTAAATTATTCCAATTGCATGTAAATGATGTTCTACTTTTAAAATTGCATTTTATTTTTCAGTGCAAATGTTATTTAGATGTATAATACTTGCATAAGAACTACTATGCTAGTCCGTAAATGAAAATAATTCATAATATTGGCTACTGAATTAATTCTTTTAGCCCTTCCTATTTCAAATGGATTGGACAATAGCAAACAATGACTATTATTGTTTTATTTATGTGTGGCTAAGAATATGATTCCAATTTAAAAATGGAAAATCTGCCAGTTTTTAGTTCAAATCCATATTTTTGCCAAAATGTGTTGGTGTATGAGAAGCCTGTAGAGTGCACTGCCGCCTTGTTAATTCTTCACAACCCCTGTTTTTTTTCTCCACGAGCCCCCTTTTTTTTAGCTCCTGGGTGTGTCCTTGTCTCGACTTGAGGGGGGAAATGCTTTTGTGAGAACTTTGTCGCCATTGGCCTGCCATAAATCAGCTGTTTGAGGAAATACACTCACTTTGTTGTCCTTCACGCACCGTCAAATCAACGTAGTGTACATACAAGAATTTGTAAGAAATAGTGTAGCTATTTAGGCATTTATATTGATATTTTTTTAGGGTTGTCCGTGTATTTTGGGTCTGTGTAAGTGTGAGTACAGGGTGGGAAAGTGTGAAGGCAGAAAGCGACTTGACAAGCTCACAAAAGAAGCAAAGGGCTGCCATAAAAATTCCTCAAGTCTGCGTGTGACCAAACGGAGTCGAGCTCCATAGGCTCTTGCTTTTTGCACGTCCATTTTTGTTTAGAATAGACGGCGAGGCATTTAAGGCCATCTATTTTGAAAATTGCGGTAAAATGACATTTTGCACCAAGGCTAAATCTTTGTCTTGTGGTTGTGTGACGTGGAAGGCTATGTTTCTTCTTCTTCTTTGGATTGTTTTGTATTGAATTCAATAGTTTTCAAGGGTGTCGATTGTTTTGCATCCGGCGGTTTGCAGGACGAGTTTCCCTTTGGGACAATTCATGTCCACAGGACTGGAAGGACAGAGGGCAATTTTGTTGCTGTGAATTTGTTTGGATTTTGTGACAGAATTTTTTTTTAGGATGATTTAATCAGAAGTACATTCGCATACTGTGGATTTAAGTGTATAATTGTATTTGTTAAATTGCAAATGTTGTTGTGTATTAACTAAAAAACCCAAATTGGGTTAAATTTTAACCAAATTGTTGTGTTAAAGGAGGCCGATTTGCATTTAATGTCATTTTACACTAAAAATTGGGGCAGTTCTTTGGATGCCATAAAATAGTTTTTTATGCAAACTGTAAATATTTATTAGAATGTGAAATGTAAATTTTGCTAATGCTATTTCTTGGTTATAAACACTTCATTTATTTAGGTCAAATAGTGCTATGATAATTATTCTCTTCGTCTATTACATATATAAACAAAGTGGTTATTTGTAAACCAATTGTATCAATGAGTATGTTAAATTGGTTTAAAAATAACACAATTTGAATGATAATATAGGAAAAATAGTGTTTGCCCAATGAACTTGAATGTTATATAATAGATAGTCCTATTTTTACTTTTTGAAACTAAATGGGATCCTTATTTGGAAAGTATATTGATTTAAATGATGGGTTTGGTATGTTTTACTTTGACAAATGCATTCAAAGGTGCATAAAATACATACCAAAAGACAAAAATGCGTATTTACATATACACATTTGTTTCCAACGTCCCAAAACACGAATTTCCTACTACGAAATCTGTCGCTACGTTAGCAAATATTCGAGAAGCGTCGTTGAGGTCGAAGAAAAACGTCCACTTTTTTTGCACGGCACTTGACGGCATTGTTTCCGAGGCGTTTTTGCCGCAATGCTCGTTAACCTCCCGATGACCTCGCTGCGTCAGTTCGCCCCTAGCGCCAGAGGATGGCGCAGCAGGACCAGGCAAAGTTCGTCCCCGGGAGCCAGCAAGAGTCCTCCTCACTTCCCACCGAACAACTCCCCCCTCCCTCCCTCGCGAGTTTACCTCCGGAGGTCACCAAGCAGGATTTACGACTGGTCAACAAAAGCACGTGATACTCCGCCGTACCCCATATTTGGGTGCCTACGTAAGAGCCGAAGAATCAAGTCCACGGCCCGCTCATTTCCATAATTCATCATAAATTGTGCAAGGCTGCTATAGGACGCGCTAAAGCATAAGAGCCACAAATCAAAAGCGCGCTGGCTTTTTTGCGCTTTTCTGTCGCCTTTCCTCGCCTCGCCTTGCCTTACCTCGCCTCGGCTTTCCACACCGTCTCCCCCCCTTAAAAAAAACGAGCCCCAAAATCCAGTACCGGTGGAGGAATTGTCAACAAATGAGCTCCTATTTCGTCAACTCATTCTGCGGTCGCTATCCCAATGGCGCGGACTTCCAGTTGCATAATTACGGGGAGCACGGTTCGGCGGACGAGCCTTACCGAGACTCTGGTGGTATGCACCCGGCGCCCAGGTACGGTTATGGTTACAACGGGATGGACTTAAGTGTCGGTCGGCCCTCATCTGCCAACGCCGGACACTTTGTGCAACAGCAACAGCAACAGCAACAGCAGCAGGGCGGCGAGCGCACCTCCGACTGGGTCGGGGACAAGGCGGCGCCGGTTTCGGCAACCGACCCGGGCAGGTACACGCCATCTACGGACCAGCAACAACACCAACAACAGCAACAACAACAACAACAACAGCAAGCAGTCCTCCCGTGCGCCTCTTCCTCGTCCTCCACTTCCCCAGGCGAGTCTCGAAACCAGCACCGAGCAGCCAAAAACTCCCTAACCAGTCCCTGCCCCGGCACCCTGCTGCACAACCGGGACTGCACCCCTAAGGGCACCCCCCATGACGAAGAGAAACCCACAGGCAGCGCCCCAGGAACGCCACACAACGACCCAGCCCAGCCTCAGATATATCCGTGGATGAGGAAACTACACATAAGTCACGGTAAACTTCACTTCGCTCATCGATGTAAATAGCCAGAGGGGCTTACTCTACCCATATAAGGAGCAGCTTTTTCCATATTTTATTTCGAGAATATTAATAGAGGAGCTTGTTGTTTTTTTTCCCACCAAACCTAGCATTTTTATAGTCCTTAACATTCACACACTTGACCAATGTAGTAAAGTCAAGTTTATTTTGATTAGTTTTTACGCTTCCCATAGGAAAATAGGCCCCTTTTTAACGTATACTTTTATGGTAAAAACAAAAAATACATTATATATATATATGGACATCGTTTCCCCACATATTTCTTTCATAGTCCAGCACTTTTATTATTTTTTGAAAGGAACTAAAAGCCCCACGTTTGTCTTTCTCTCTCGGCTCGTCTTCTAAGATTTATCCGGTCCAGAGGGCAAGCGTGCCCGGACCGCCTACACCCGCTACCAGACGCTGGAGCTGGAGAAGGAGTTCCATTTTAACCGCTACCTGACCCGGCGACGAAGGATCGAGATCGCACATGCCTTGTGCCTCTCAGAGAGACAGATCAAAATATGGTTCCAGAACCGTCGGATGAAGTGGAAGAAAGACAACAAGCTGAAGAGCATGAGCATGGCTGCGGGTGCAGGGGGGTACAGGCCCTAAAACGGGGAACCCCCACCCCCCTACTACCCCTCATTAACCCCACCCCCCTCCCTAAAAGTTGCAGAGACTTCACTTTTTATTTTTAGTGGTCAAATAAATGTACAGTTCTGTCTAGATTTTAGAGCAAACGAATAAATGTCGGTTTAAATTATTTCTCGTGGAGAAAAAGAAGGGCAAAAAAATGCTACCTAATAAAAAAATTAATACATCCAGCGAATGCACTCAGTGTACACTCACTTGTTCCATTTTTTTGTGTGTATACTTCCAGTATGTTGTGTATTGTATTTATTTGTGCGTTGTGCTAAATGGAAAAACGACGAGAAAATTCCAAAGTGATTCTTGTATTTTACATTTTTTTTCTTTATTTTCTGCAGCTTTCAAAAAAAAAAAGAAACAAGTTTGCTGTGTATAACCCGCGTGGTGTTAAGCTTTATCATTTTTTTCTCCTATTTTATTTTTTAAGACTGGAAGTCGAGAATGTACTGTAAAAAAAACATTGTTGCTGTTTGTTCATCATAATAAACTTTCTACTGGAACTGCATTTTTTATAGTGTGCTGAGAATTAAGAAGAAAAGGCCGCATTCCATTTCGTTCTTAAAAAGTTTGACAGAAATTCAACAGGTTTTCCAGTTAAATATCGATTTTGACTCACCTTTCTGGTTCGGGTGGGCTTTTTTAGGGGTTCCTCTTTTACCTCGGACATACAGCAAAGTGTCTTTTTTCAAGCTGTAAACTTTATTAAGCCCTTTTCTACTTCCTTTGACATTTGTCTGCTAAATGAATGGGGGGGATTCATGCAGGGGGGGCGGTTTGTCTAGGAATTAGATCGTAAAAATCATCGTGAGCGCGTCCAGATAGGCTCACAGGCCATAAACGGTCACGTGATGGCCATTAAAGTAAGTTTTATGGTTTTGGGGAGTTGACAGTATATTGCACATAACATAATCGCAGTGACGAGAAGGTTTGCTTTGACTCTGCCTTTTGCAGCCCAGCAAGAAACGTCGCTTGACCGGACAGAACCGAACCAAACCGGACTGGATCACCTATGATCGAATTGGACCGGGATAGACCGGACGTATGGCCGACATGAGAAGCGCCTCTTCGGGTGAGTTTGGAGAACAAGCGAGTCTGTGTTTAAGGCTCGCTTATTTATTATACGAGCTCCTCTCTATCTTTCCCAATTAGGCTAATTTGTCAGTAGTGCTGGGCGGAATTCTGGGTCTGGGCAGATGTTGCAGGCAAGGGTTGGGTCCGTCCGGCTTATGGACATTTAATTGCTTCCTTCCCCGGCGTAACTTGTTTCTCTCCATCTGGGTTGCGAGTCATAATCCATTTTTTTGCATGTCATTATGTCAGTGCTCATTTGTACCCACTGACTTGTCTTCGAGGAGGATGTGTGTCTTTTTTGGGGGGGAATTGGTTTTTTTTGGAGGGGAAGTACACCCCCGTGTTGAGTTTATTTGGTGATGGGATGTAAACGATGTCAAGTAAACACAAGTTAGCAGCAGGGACACGTTGGAAAAAAAGGAATTCCGTTTTGTGTCAGATGTGTCATTTCGACTTCGGGGTTGAAAAGTTCAAGCCTCGTTTTTTAAGGGAAAAGTCACTCTCGCTTTGGGGTGACCCCCAACTCAGACCAAAACCCATTGTTGTCTTCATTTGGATCACTTGACTATTTCTGGGCCTTTTGCAAGCTTTTATTATACGTAAATAGGCCTAAATATTTTGGTAGATTCAGTAAAATTTGCATTAAAAAAAGCATATCCATTTTTTTTTGTGCGAATGGCAACCTTAATTTTTTATTCAACCTTTTGTTACACCATAATTATATCTTAAAGCAAGTGTGTATCATTTTGAATGAAAATTAAAGCTAAACAAAATACTAATATATGTAAATATATTTATATTACAGCTCAAATTAATATTATTAACCATGTAAATCAACAATATCCCCCAAAAACATCAGTGCGTAGCAATTTTAATAAACCCAACATAAAAAAATCCCCCAAAAATAATCTTTTTAGCCCCCAACAACCTCGTCAATAAATCCTTTTCCAACAACAACAATTTCCCCTTTTACCCAATCGATAAGAAAAAGACGAAACACAGCCCATATTTGATATATTAATTTTATTCCATTTTCCCCAAAGTATGCCTAAGTGCATTTGGGCTACGTATATGTGATCACTAAAGTGGCCTCCAAGGCAATAAAATCCCAACATCCCCATCTTTTCCCTCAAAAACAGTCTCATTCAAATAAGCACTCTCGAAACCCAATGGCTACTTTTTGGCTCTTTTTCTGCATATTTTTATGCTTTCGGAACATTTTAATCAAACCTCTATTGCCCATACATCCCTCGCCTATTGCCTATACCTCATTGGATGATATACCCCCCTCCCAAACCCCCTCAAACCACCTTATGAGCTCAGGTTTAGGCGTGTCGTCTTCCCAGCACAATGCCAATAAAACACGAGAGAGGGAGAGAGCTTGGCTTTTTTCGAAATGAAAAGGCGAGGCCATACGTCAAAAGATGGCGAGGGTTCAGATGCAGGTCAGGCCGCTCTAAGATGAATGTGCAGACTCTCTAAGCCACCAGCAGAGCTCGCTTTAGGCCAAGTTCACCGTCAGCATCTGCAAAAAAACCCCTAAAAACGAGACGAATGTAAAGGAAGGATGCATTCAAAAAATGAAAACATTCTTTTTTTTTTTTTACATATTCCATCGTCAATAGAGGTGCAGGGTAGTCTTTTCTAAGGGAGTTGGGGGGGGCCTCAATGTTGGCAAGGGAAGGAAAAATGGGGGTCAAAAGTTGGCCGGCCATCTTGACTGGTCGTAGTTGCACAAAAGGCAGAATAGCTTTGGATTACATATGTTGTAGCGTGCACTCCAGGTGAACCCTGCTTGCACGGTGACCCCCCCAAAAGCCCCTCTGTACCCCCCACCCTAACCGACGTCCCCGCCAACAAGATGGAGTGCGTGACTGGCGTTTTATTATGGCGCTTGATTGGTGAATTTCCTTTGAATAAATTGCGTTTGATATGTTTGGGGACGACATTTGCATTTGGACGATTGATACTTTCGACCCGGTCACCGCCTAATGGGAAGGCCCAGCCTGTCTGATGGCGTGCAACCCCCCCACACACCCCCAAAAAAGGAGCGCCTGGACCCCTTAAAAACCATTTAGCTGCTCTCATCCCCATCGTGTTGAATAGAAAGCTTTTAGGGGGACTGAAATGGCACAGATGGTTTTTTTTTGGGGTGAATGGATTCAAAACGGAATTGTTTTTGGAAGATGTAAAAATGAGAAGTTTGGGAAATTTAAATGAAATGATGGCTGTTTGAATAATCTAGATTTGCGTATTTTTTGTATTTTCATTCCAAAGCGAGTGATTGTATTGCATAGGAATTAAATTGAAGTAAAGGGAGACATTTATTGATTTATTTGTTGGTTAGATCAATACATTTGATTCCTTTTTTTGGGTTCAGTATTTCACATATTTGTGCTATTATTACTCATATGCTATTATTTAGCTGTAATATTACAGTCTCAATGTGATAACTTAACTTTGATGAGCTAACGCTACACATTCCCTATTTGATAAGCCTTTTTATTCATCCCATCCCATATTTCATTTGAAAATAAATGACAAAGTATCAAAAGAGTCAACCTTCACGCATCCAATAACACATTTGCACTTGACACCAATCTCAAATTTGAAATAATTCAAGCAGCAGCTCCCTTTTTAAATGCTTTTCGATATCCAGCACCATTCTTCAGCTTCACATTTTCTTCCATTTTCAGGCCTTTTTCTGGAAATGGACATTTTTTTCCTTCTTCACATTCACATTCACATTGAAAGCACGAAGATAGTATTCATTATTATTAGAGGCAGCAGACAAGAGACCTTGTGTGAGCCGCCAGCAATTCACTTCTAATCTAAATTTACAGTAAGCTGTCACACAAGGTGATGAATCTTACCTGAGTAGACCTTGCTGGAATTATGAAGTGGAACAGTAGACTTTGCTGCCATTTGACGACAATAGATGTCCAATTATTTGAAGGCACCAAAGTGTGTTTCCATGCAGCGTTTCTCCATTCTGACATTCTTGTACTTTAAAATGATTGGACATCTATCAATTGTAGCCAATTAATTACATCTAGTATCTATATAGATATAGATATATACGTACATAGAGATAGACATATTTTTGTTAGCATATTTAGCATATGTAGAGACATATATGGAGATATAGCTATAGATGGTTAGACACATTTTTTCAATATATTTAATAGATATAAGTTAACATACATTTTCATGGACATACTATATTGATGAATATATACATAGGTATAGATTAATATATTACATGTATTTATAGACATATACATATTTTATTATATCTATAGATCTAGAAGTAAATACACTTATATAGGCATTCAAATAAATAAATATATACATATATACATACAGAGAGGAATATAATATGACATATATTTATAGAATAAATCCACATATGCAATACATATATACATACGCATTGATATAGCTGAATATAATATGACATTTATATACATACATGCATGTATAGATGGTTTCTACTTAAAGGTATTTTATATACATATATGTATATATCCATAGATCAATTAATATACATTTAAATAAACTTAGAAATAGAAATATGCAATTACATAGATATAGAAAGCTGCAAGTATATAGACATTTAAATATATATGTATGCACACACACACACACACACACACACCAACACACACCTCTATACACATACATATATGCATATTTGCCGGCCTTCATAATACACTCGTTTAAATAATTTATAGCAAGAAAAGGCCTTTTGAAATTTCACACTCCCCAAAAAAATGAATAAAATTTCACCTGAAGTCGGTCCGCTTATGCAATAAAATTCTATAGCACTCCATTCGTTTTATAGGTTATTTCTATCAAAAATTTAGGAAGACACATTTCAAAAATGGTAAGAGAAAATGTGCAAGTACTCACCCGTGAGCTCCTCGTTGAAGGAAAGCAAAAAAGTGCATGTGGATGGACCCATCGCTCTATCACCCCAAATCCAGAAGTCCAAGTCCGGGGTGAAGAGCGGGTCAGCGTGTCTAAGCGATATGAAAATGTCCCCCCTTTTGGAAGAAGGGGGCACGCCTTGTTGTTTAACAAAGACTGTCAATGGGCAAGATTAATCAGAAACAAAATGGAAACTGTGTCACTTTGGGGTCAGGCACAAGTTATCTCGCTTTGGGGGAGTGAAGACAGAGATGGGGGGGGGGGGGGATTTTCTTTTCTTTTTTCTTTTTTTTTTTGGAACAGGGGGGCATATAGGGGAGAAAGGAAACACTTTGGAATATTTGTTAAGTTTTGGGCTTCTTGTTTGTGCCTGCAGAGGCCTCGGAGCATCTTGGACCAGTTTGCTTCATCACCCCCAACATGGAGGAAAGGAGGCTGCTTGGACACCTGATGGCTGCAGGTCAGAAATGTGGATTTACAACTATTTGGGGGGGCTTCTTGCAGTACACCACAACGAAATGTCTATCAATGTATTCATTATTACCATTTAAATATGCTTAGATAAATACGTCATATAAATGTACACATAGGAACCAAATGGGAAATTATGGATGCTAGCTAATATTTCAAAATATCGTTTTGTAAACTTGAATTATGATTATTAATTATTTTTTTAGATATAGTAAATATATTAAGATATTTGGGTGATGTAGATGTAAATATAGTATTTTAGCTGAAGTGGATTTGGGCTGAAATAAGGTAAGTGATGGAAATGATAGTTTTTGGATATATTTTTTTCACATAGGGCTGATATTCTTTTGGTTGGAAATCTGTTTGTCCTTGGATGATAGGAAATCCTCCTTCCTCTACGTATATGTCGCTTTAGTTTGGCTGTATTTTGCATTTTTTTTCCTAGCTAGAAGCATTCGCACTGTGGTTTTGTGTGTTTATCGATGGCTGTTTTGATAAGGAAGGATGATCTGATGAATATCAGTGGTTGTTTTTAAAGAAAAATTGGCGATTGTGAGTGTTTTTTTATTGGTATTGGTGTATGATGTTGCTGGTGGTTGCAGCTTTATTTTAGAGACTATATTTGCCTTTAGGGAGGATATTTGAAAGCCCCGTGCGTGTTGTCAAGTGATCCCAGGTGATGAATATTGTCCTGACATTTCGTGTAGTTTTTGCTCTTTTTTACCCCCCCCCTTTTTTTTGTAATCCGAAACCTCGCCCACACAAGTTTGACGGGGCGCAGTAAACAAGTCGCTTGATTGGTTTTGCTGTGATCTAATAAGATCGAAGAAGGTGGAAAAAAAGGGGGCTACGTCAAGGCAGTCCACCGAGACTGTGCTGGTGCCAATGCCATGCTTTCCATTGGTTCCTGTTTACATGATGCCCGCAGGACGCTCGACGATTGGCGGCCCAGCTCACGTGACCACGCAACTTTGTACATTTGACAGCGAGTAGGAGGGTTTTGTGGAGATCCGAAAAACGACAGCCCGATAAAAATTAGTATTGTTGCACTTCACAAATTAATGACCATGAGTTCCTACTTGATAAACTCCAACTATATCGAGCCATCCTTCCCTCCATGCGACGAATACCAGCAAGGCGGATACATCCCCAACCCGGGGGATTACTACGAGCGGCCAAAGGACTCGGGCTTCCCCCACCACGAAGAGCCGTCTTACCCCCGCTCCAACTACACGGACGCGGGCTACGACTACGCCGGGGTGCCGGTAGCGGCGGATGATTTCGGAGAGGGCCACCTTTCGGTCGCCACCGCCGTCGCCGTCGCACGACAACAACCACCACCACCTCCTCCACCGCCGCAATCGACCACGTCTACCACGTCGACGCTCGCCCAGAACCACGGAGCGCGTCTCCAGGAGGGCTCCGTCCCGGGCCCCGCCAAGGACTGCAGCCTAGCCGGCGAAGCCTACCCATGCACGGGGAAGCAGGGCAGAGAACCCGTGGTCTACCCCTGGATGAAAAAAGTCCACGTTAGCACCGGTGAGTCTCTCGCCTTTGAGCACACAGAGAGCAGCGCAGAGGCGCGCGTCTGTCCGGGGGAGCGCTCAGTAGCGAGCGGCCCTCTTTTTACGGCTGCAATTTACGACTATGGAGCAGCGGGGTCGGTAATTAAGGACCCTCGTAAATTTTATCGCCCGTGTACGTCTGTCGCTCTTTTTTTTTTTTTTAAGCCGGCCTGACTCCGTTTGTAGTGTAGCCCACAATGTCATCGCTTTAAACGCGGAAACATTGGCAGCAAATAGTCCATGGCTTTTTATTACGATTTAGGCACAATCTGTGGAATTGTGTTTAACACCTGCCTGTTTGCCTGTCTGCGACCCCCCTCCTCCTCCTCCTCCTCCTTACACCCCCCCCCCCCCCACCACTACCATCTTCCTTTCCTCCACCATGCACCCCCCCCCACCTCAAACCCCCCACCACCCAGTCAATGCCAGTTACACCGGTGGAGTACCCAAGAGGTCCCGCACTGCCTACACCCGCCAGCAGGCTCTGGAGCTGGAGAAGGAGTTCCACTTCAACCGCTACCTGACCCGACGTAGGCGGGTGGAGATTGCGCATACCATGTGCCTGTCCGAGCGCCAGGTGAAGATCTGGTTTCAAAACCGTAGGATGAAGTGGAAGAAGGAGCACAAGCTGCCCAACACTAAAATTCGCTCCAATTCGGCCTCTTCCACATCCGGGGCCCAACAACAGCAAATGAAAACAGGCCAACAGCTCGTACCCACGCCGTGCACCGTCCCTCTATAATGGCCCCTTAAAAAAAAACAACCAAAAAAACAACAACAAAAACAACAACCCAAACCAGACTGAGATGGGAAACAACACAAATGGAAATAAACGGACCGAGTCAATATTTTGCCCCTTTTTCCCCCCATCTTCACACACTTGACATGTATATTTTTTTTCAATTCCCCCCCATGGCGACTGAAAGGTTCACATTTTCCTTTTTAATTTTTATTTTTTTTACAAATGAAGGATAAAGGACAGTCAAACGGATCAAACTAAAAAAAAATGTTGCATTTCACGTTAATGGCCAAAAATGGGCGAGCCAGACGCTCAAATCCTTTTAGGATTTTTATTTTATTTTTAATTTTCCCACCCCATTTCAAATTTTCCATGGAAAATTTAAATATACTTGAAAGTGGCTGTTTTTTTTAAAGCAGATTTGTTAAAGGAGTTGAATTGTAGTCAGGGTTGTGCATGTGTTTGATTGTAGTTGATGCGGCCACGTTGTAATGTACATATTGACAAAAAATGAAGGCTCAACGACGAGGAGTGCATTTCTACAGATAGACATTTTTTTGTTGTTGTGCTCGTTAGTTTGGCGTCGTCAGTTGTTTGTCGGAGTCGTCGTGCTCGCCCCGTCTCATGTCGTGTTGGTGGAAACTGTGAATATTATTCCTTCCTTCGTCTTTGTGTCGACGTAGTCGTGTTGTATAGACTCAATATGTCTTTGTGAAATAAATGTGGATTCACTTGTAAGGATGAGACAGATTTTGATTTTTAATAATTGGCAATTGCATAGGATTTGAATTTAGACCCCCCCAAAAAATTACAATATTTATAAGGGCCGATAACTGTACTTAAAAAAATATAGATTACAGCTAATTTAGTCAAACTGGCTTTTGCAATGCATGTTTTAGTCTAAAAATATATATTTTAAGGGAGTGTCACTATACATTTTAATGATGACCCTCAACTGTAAATTTAAGGCCTAAATTGTTGTAATTTTTTGCAAGCCGACGGCAAATCGTCCTTGGCATTTGCCTATTATGTTCCCCGAGCCCGAATACACCCGAGTGTGAGCGTTCCTCACTACCTGCTACATCCAAACAATGAAGGGTTCACGTAAAGGACACGACCAAACTGACCAATCACCGGCCCGCAGCCCTTCTCGTGACCCCCCGACCTTTCGACACATACAATGTTCAGACCATACATCAGTGCTGAGACCCCCGAGAGTCTTTTCTTTTGCGTTGACGATTGTGACCCCGAGACGGCACCTTGAGGGGAAAAAAAATTCAAAGAATGGATTTTAATACAAAAAAAAAACATTTTAAATATCATGTTGCTGTCCAAAGAGTGTGAGCGACTGGCCCAAAGAAGTCCAATTTGAAGTCATTTGCCAATAGAGGTCACTTCCAACGTACTGAAATTTTAATTTGCCCATCACGTTGAATAATGAATGGCCCCGGGTTAGAAATAGATGGAAAATGGGACTTATATTTTCATTTCAAGTCATCTCCTCACAGCGTCGGTCACGTCTTCTGCTCCCGCGCTGACCGGCATGACTTGTGAGTAGACTTTTTTTTCCTTCAAAATATGTCTAAGTCTTGCAATGTCCATAGTACTTACTTTTCATTTAGGTTTCAGAGTAAATGCGTTTTTAATGTAAAATGAATTTTTATTGACTGGTGAGAAAAGTCCATTCCATTTGAGCTAGATTCTGGAGCTGCATGTGGCTCATGAGCCACAGGTTTTTGAAAATTGTTTTTTTATTGGATTATTTTACTGTCCTTAATGGTGCAAGATGTCCAATGCATATTTTTTTGGTAGAAAGGGATTGGACGCCGGCTTTTTGTCTATGGAAAACTAGAAGTAATTGTGTTTAATGCGTGTGTTTAAAATGAGTGAACCAAATTCAAAAAATTGATATCTTGTACCATCATGTACTGAAGGATTGGTCCCCTTTCTACTCTTACTACTGTAGTAAGCATTTTATTTTGAAAGCACTAATAAGTAGTATGTTTTTAGCTAACTATTAGTAATTTGCCCACTTACACTAAGTCAAAGACGGCCATAGACGAGAAAGTCTAGCAACTATCTCCCAGATCCAAAGATTGGACACCTATGTCCGTCAATAACAGCTAGCTAATACTTCATTTTGAATATAGCAAGAACTTTAGGGGCGCTTTGGAGTTGTCAGGACAACTTGAAAGGTCCTTTTGAAGAGGAAAACACAATGGACACCCAGCCACAATTGTAAATCATTAACATAGTCCTCAGGGCCTGACTTGCTTGCCATTATGTTCATTATTATTGCTACACTTTGCACATAATTCCCCATTAAAAGACAGGCAACCGTTTAAAAAGGCACTTTATTGAGTAAAAGCTAAGTACACGTGGTAGAATTGTACAAAGGCAAACCACAGGAATGTAGTTTTCTCACGATCACTGATGTCAAGCTATATCTTGACTTAAGCTAGCTGTTTAGAGCCGCTTGTCAACATTGTGCAAAGATACGCTCCTGCCTGCTTCTGGCCATCGTCCAGCCGCTCTTTGAACTCCTCCTCGCTGACACGATAAGAAGCGTTGCCGGCTGGAAAGCAGCCCGCGGCGTTCCCCGACGACGTTGGGATTGTATAGTGACGAGCCGGGATTCCGTCTGTAAACGGGGAGAAGAAACGCAAAAAAAATGCTTAGTTTTTCGCTCAAGTTTAGCTACACAAAGGATGGCCGCGAGGGCAGGGCAGGGCGGGGAAGGGCTAGCTAGCGTGTATGTCCACTAGTGATTAATTGACCTGGTGGGATTTTTCCACGCCCGCTTCTTGGTGTTGACTGAAAACAAGCGACAAACAGGCCGAGGAAGAACTGAAAATGAGGATTTGTGAACCAGAGTTGAGGTCGTCAGCGGTTAGCTTGTAGTTTTAGCTTGTTGGATGTAATGGATGTTCAATTTCTTTTGACTGGGAGGGTTGGCAGGGATTCCAATAGGCGGCTTATGAGCTTACTAATACGTAAAAAAATGGAGGAGGGTTGTAATTATATATGTTGACCGAGAGTAACTTGAATTGTTTTTTTTTTGTAAAAAAAATAGGTAGTTCAAAAAGTTTTGGGAGCAAAATAGTCAAAATGTTATGGAAAATGCTTAGTATTTTTATTGTAGTGAAATGTATGTATTCTAAATGCGTACACATTGTAACACTCCTTAAAAATATTAGGGTTAGTAAATATTAGTAAATATTTTGCGGTGCTAAAAAATACATTGTGTATCGTCATAAAATTGCTAGTAAACACCCCGTGTTATATAGAATTTCATTTAAACAAATTAATATTTCTGCACAAATTGCTTTTCTGCAGCTTTGTGCAAATCACCCTCATTAGAATGCTTTCTTGTAATATAATTTGTGAGTATGCTATTTACACAAATTCATACTTAGTTCACCTAAATTAGTATTTTATCTTTGTGGGTTAGAAAAATGGTGATTTGCACCCCAAGTTTTTTATTCATATATTTTGTGCAAATGAATAATTTTTCATTTTGTACAAATGAATCATTTTTCATTTTGTGCAAAAAAGTTGTGTTGAAATCCTAAGATTTCATTGAAACGTGGGTTATAGTATGGAATGGTTGTTTACCTCCCACATTAATGATTCCCAGGGTGAAATAAAAGCGATTTAAGTCACGTGACGTGATGGTGGCAGTGGCGAGCAAGCCCATGATGCTGCTGCTGATAGCCCCACTTTACACGAGGGGACTCCTTCACCAGTTTGGATTTATCGCGTGGAGAGCAGAAGCAGGAAAAAAAAAGAAAGAAAGAAGCCAAACCAGATAGGAGAGAACGTGTGTGTGTATGTGTGTGTGTGCGTGTGTGTGTGTGTGGTATTACACGGCTGTCACCGACGGATATGTTTTTCCACGCGGAGAGAGCTCAAGCTTTGGGAGGATGGATTTTATTTGGAGGCATTTCCGTCAATTGTTCGGTTTTGGGGTGAGTTATTGTGGCCCAAAGAAGAGGTCAGTATTAAACACTTGAGAAAATGACATTTTAAGTGTGTGTGTGTGTGTGTGTGTGTGTAGAAATGTGAAAGCGTGTGTGTGTGTTTTTTGTTTTATTGAGATGTAGGAATATCACCACCTCCATTTTTATTTAAAATTATGATCTTATTAGAAGTGGTTATGTTATATATATTTTGTATGTGGTTAAAAAATATATAGTCCTACATAAAGGGTAAAATAATTCGTAAGTTGAATTGAGAATGTACCTTTTTTTTGGTAAATGCATTTGGATTTGTGCGTAAAAATGAAGTACTAGGAAGTAGGTGACCGTTGGTAGGGGAGATTGGCTGGGAAGAAAGACGGAGTAGCAGCTTGGGCTCGCCTCGACGGGGCTCGAACGGCCCCGAGCCGAGGTCACGACGCTCCGCCGTGATTTATGGGCGAAGGGACTCTGGGAAGAAGGGGCTCCGCACCTAATGACTATTCGATCCGTAGCTGAGCGAAACAACAAGAAACCTATTTGCATAAAGCTATTTTCTGTCTTTTTTTTGACTAAACATTCCACACGGGTGGCTCCATTTCATTTCCCATAGAAAAAAAAATACATTAAATCTAATTAATATATACATATATATTTAAAAAAGATCCCATTCCTTAACATTTTTTTCTTCTCCATTTCAGAACTTTGGCTCCATAAAAGCACACCAAGCAACACTCCAGTCTACCGGTAAGTCTATCTTGATATCTTTATTTATTATTATTATTATTTATTTCCGATAATAAGTAGAACGTCCACTTTTTTTATTTTTTAAAGAAAGGCTATGCCGACCTAAGCAGCGTTTTTTTCGTTCGGCCGGGAACAATCATTCCTCGCGGTGCACTTGTCTGCCAAGCGAGCTGTAATTTGTCACCATAAACGTGACGACGTCGACGCTGCCTCCTTTCAAAAAGCCATTTCCACTCCAACCATGTACGCGTGCGATACATATTTATAAATTCGATACATCTCTTTACCGGCCTTTACGTCGATGACTTTTAACCCTTTCCTTTTTAAAAATAGAAGAAGAATCAGCACTTTTAAGCACAAAGGGGTCAATAATTAATCCTCAGCATCCCACGCGGACTGACTTTTTCATGCCCCCCCCACCCCACAACAAAAAAAAAAAAAATGGAGAGAGCGAGCTGAGCAGACGTTTTTCTTTCTTTCCTTTAAGAAAAAGGCAACATTACTACGCCAAGGGATTCCCCACCACTCGCTCCTGCATCCACTTTGCTCAAGTTAATCATTAACCCCCCCCCCCCCCCCCCCCCTCATCCCCACCTACGCCCCCCTTTCTACGTACACATTCCTTGTCTTCTCCTCGTATCAAGGATGCATTTTTTTGTGATGATGTTCAATTTCTCCTTCGCCCTCGTTTGCTCACATGAGGAAGAGGAGGAGGAAGATGATGAGGAGGAGGAGGCTTGATTTTTTTTGAACTGAGGCGCGACTCCATTTGCATAATTTTGCTTGTCTACGACTTGGAGTGGCGTTAGCTCGCACCAGAAGCTCTAGTCCATTCCAGTCCGGTTCGAGCCTCGCTTCCGATGGCCTAACCATCGATTGGAGTCAGATAAGACTTATCTAAACTGACCCGCCCGTTTTTTGGGGCTAATCTCCATGTACACATCCACATCGAGTGGGGTAGATACGAAGAAGAAGACGAGGAGGAGAAAAAAAAACCAAAGAGGGGCTGCTACCATCACCACCACTACTATTACTACTACTTCTCCTTCTCCTCCTCCTCCTCCTCTTCTTCTTCTTTCTCTTTTTTTCTCCTCCCCTCCTCGCCACTCTCCTTGTTGTGGTGGCTGCGTGCACGCATGCACAGGCGTTCGTTCGCCTCCCCAACTTTTTTCCTCCGGATTACTACTTTGATCGATTTCGCCGCTGAATGAGAAAATATTGCCCGCTGCTCTGCACCGGGCGTCAGAGGTTAAGGTAAGCGGGGCTAAAAAGGGGGGAGAGAGAAAAAAGGCACCCGGCTCCCCTTCTCCATGGCCGGACGAGTCGGGGTGTCGCGCGCACACGCGGTGATTTATCACCCGGTGACTTGGACGGCGGTTCAGGAAGAGTTCACACACGCACACGCGAGCAGATTTCGCTTAACGTGGAGGAGAGGACCACGGGAGATCCAGGCGGAATTTTTGCAAAGCGTCCCCCCTATTTTTTTCTTCTACGGGATCGGATTAGACAAAGAATCGCGATGAGGAGTTTGGCTGGAAGTCGTATTCAACAATGCATTTGGCGAAATTGTATATATATTTTTAAATTTGGTTGGAGATGGAGCAAACGAATTATTTTAGGGGGGATTTAAGACAGTTTATCTAGTAGGGAAACTATATTTATTTTTTGGGGAGGCTCTTTCATTTAAAAATGAAGCGTTTAGATTATATATATGTAAAAAATATATTCTTTTGCGTTATAATTAATGTAAAAAAATGTAATCTTACTTTATTTGTGCGTATGCATGCGCGTTTGTTGTAATGACGCCCCGGGACGGTCAGCCTTTATTATGGGTCAGCATAGGAAAAAGTTCACATTTTGGCTTTTAAAGATGCGCCAATGTCCACCCGGTTTTTCGAGTTTTTTTTTTTAGGGGGGTGGGTGGGCAAAGATGTCATGTGTAGACAGACGAAAAGGAATGTGTTGGTTATTTGAAAAAGGCTTTCGCGTTAGACTTGTTAACGAAGAGCAGAGTTTTAAAATGGCATTCTCGGCCGTCAGCTTTTGAACGTTGCTTAGCACACGCAGATGGTTTTTGGAAAAGGTCGTTCAAAGTAGCCATACGGTAAACGGTAATCTCACACGGGCCCAATCTCGCCGGCTCGCCTATAGCGCGCCGTGTCAGGGCCGCATTGAAAAGTAAGATGGATCGCCACCATTTCGTCTCCTCACAGTGCTTGTTGTAACCCCAGGTTCACCCGAGGAGGCCATTGGCGGAGAGGCGTCACGTGACCACGGGGTGCCAATGTTCTTCTACAAGGGTGTCAAGACCCTGTCACTTTGTGAAATAAATATTGGGAAACGGCGAGATGCAAAAGGCAACCTACTACGACAGCTCGGCAATTTACACTGGCTACCCGTATCAAAGCGCAAATGGCTTCGGTTATGATGCCAATCAGGTCCAATATCCCCGCGCCTCTCATGTGGAAAGTGACTACCATCGACCCGCCTGCTCGCTACAGTCTCCCGACGGCGGTTCGGCGGCGGAGAGCCGCGGAGGTGGAGGCGGCGACCCGAGCTCCGCCCAGCCGCCACAGCCACAACAACCACTACCACCACCGCTGCCGACGACGACGACAACGACCACTAACGACGACGGCAGCCCGACTCCGACGCCGACCCACACGCCGACGCCGTCACGCTCCCCCCCGGACTCCGGCAAACCCGGCAAAAGCGGATCCCCTTCTTCATCCACCAATCGAGGCAAACAGATCTTCCCCTGGATGAAGGAATCGCGGCAGAACACCAAGCAAAAACCCGCAAATAACGCCACTTCAGGTACATGAATACACACGCAATGCATTATTTTACACTCGATTCGATACATACGCGATTTGGCCTACTTCATTTTGTGTATTGGCGAGGACGTTTCAAGGCCCCCCACGGCTCCCCCTTGTTCCCAGCCCCCACGCATTGAGGTTAGATCCCAAAGTTGGCCTGCAGATGACCTCTGCCTACTGTAAACACAGCCATCACACACACGCACGTACATAGCGTCCCCGCCGAGTCAACAAACATGCACGCTAACATCAAGCAGTTGTCTCAAGTGAGCCTTCCCCTAAAGCCACTAATGTCAACTCCAAAAATACAGCACTAATATTGCTTATTTATTTTTTTACCCCCACAAATAGATATTGCATGGGATTGACCAAGGATAAGAATTTGCCCATATTTGCCCCTATACTCCCCCCAAAAATGGACACTTGTGTTGTTGGTTAGCTTTTTTGTTGTTGTTAACCTAGCAGGCCTTTAATTCATGTACTTTTGTTCAACAAACTAGCACTTGGGTCAATTTAATACTACCCCTAAAATGTATTTGGATTACTCTTTCGTAACTGTTTCGGATGTACTTTTTTGAACATTTATATTATAACTAGAGAGACCTTAAATTATTGTGGGTAAAACAAAATCAAATTTGGACTTTTTGAAAGGGACTAACAATAGAAATTGAGTTAAATTACGTTTTTCGGTTACTTAACCTTACTGGTACATTTGAAATAACTGTTTTAAAACGATTATTTTCATAAATGTAGTTTTTCTAATGCCCATATATTGCATGTTTGTTTAAAAATAGCCTTTTTATTTTATAAAATGCATTTAAGTTAAATGTACTTTGCACCATTAGTTAAGTATATTAGAACATAATAGTCCAAATCATCGTTAAATGTCTTTTTGACCCACTTAGAAAAAAAATGTAATTTTTTAAAACTGTAAACACCAAAATGAAGCTATGTAAATATTTACGCAAAAATCACCAACAACCATTTGTCCAAATTTGACCCAAATATCTTAAATAACCCTTTTTTGGCATCCAACTAACCCCATTTTTGAATCAAAAATAAGCTACCATACTTTAATTGTCTTTTAATTTCAGCATTTTGCGCCTTTAAGGCAAATGCAAAGTGAGTAGTTTTCCCGAACATCCCATTCTGATATCTGTCATATATATTTATAAATAGCCTACTATACACCCCCCCCCCCTTCCCCTCCCATCCATGCACTTGTACAAGCTCTTACATCACAAACCTCCTGAAATTCTCAGTGGCGTTGATGTCATTCTGGAGTCCCTCTGCTCCACGTTTTTGCACGACAGGTAGTAAAATTTACGGCCGGCTTTTGGCCGCCCGCCACGGCACGCAAGAAGCGTGTCTGCTTTTTTTGTGTGAAGGGGGCAGGCAGGCTTGCTTATCTGCTGCACTCACAATGAGAAATGTGCCTTGGGCGGCTGCTACCGTGCGACGGCAAGTCGGGGGGGATTCCCAATGTGACACTTTGGCCTACTATTTCGTAGTACTGTCCTGTTTTGGCCCAAAAATGGCGTCTGTGATCAAACCTTTAGGATAACATGCTTGGTTTAACATCTTGCGCGAATATTTTGGAGCTAAATGAAATGTTAGCCAAATTGTTAAGTATTTTTATACTAAATAAGTACTTGGTAATATAGTGTTTGTGTATGATGGTGGTCAATTTATGTGAAGGCCCATCTGTGTCATGTGATGAGGTGATTATACTTTTTATAGGATTTTCTTTAGAGTCGTGAAGGCCGTTGGAGATAAACCGCAATGTGTACCATGATGGAAATGAGTTTGACATATGGGAGACTTTTTGTTGCTTAAACTGTTCGGATTTTGCAGATGTATTGAAGTGTAGATACTCGTATTTCAGATGATTGCAGTAATCAACATTTTGAGATAGTTTGGTTGGAGGGAACACAACATTTAGGTTGTTGATGTATTTGGGTTAAAGTTATGGTGGATGTTTTTTATCCAATAGTTTTAAATGTTAATGTTTTTTGAAAACTTTTTTTGCAGTTTGGTTAAAAAAGGGGTAAGTAACACTTGGAGTATTTTGACCTAAAAAATGCAATTGTTAGTTGGAAATTGTACCAAGTTTAAAAGATAACTTGTTTTTTTTAACAAAAGGGGGACCAACAACCACTTAGGTTGTTTTGACCAAAAAGTTGAATTACCTTATTTGTCCATCTCCCTGTCAAAACCATCTAAAGGTAAGTTTAAAAAGTATCCTTTCTCTAAATGTACTGAAATTTTGGTGATTCAACTTATTGGGTTTAAATAATGCAATGTTGTGTATACCTTTCAAAACAATACTTCCCTTTTTTTACAGCAAATTTTTGAACACATTGACACTTTAGAGACACTTTGGGTTCAAATGTAACCAACTACCAGTTGAACTAGTTTTATTTTGACCCATACAGATTCCATTTGGAGGATTGAAGGTAAAAAATAGTCAATAGATCCATAATTTTTCAAACTATTGACCCACTTCTTTTTTAAGTGCACCACCCAAGACAATTCAAGCACTGCCATTGGCTATACATATCCAATCCATTTCTTTTTGGGTATGAGTGATAATTTGGACCCATTTGAACATGTCTGCCAACTTCCCCAGTCCATACAGATTGGCCAACACAGTTAAAAACTTGTCAGGGCGCTCTTATCTGCCATGCACGTGGTGGTCTTATACTCCATCCTGATTACTAACTGACGTCCTTCTCTCGACAGCGGAGAGCTGCCCCGGAGACAAGAGCCCCCCCGGCTCGGCGGCCTCCAAACGAGCCCGGACAGCTTACACCAGCGCCCAGCTGGTAGAGTTAGAGAAGGAGTTCCACTTCAACCGCTACCTTTGCCGCCCCCGTCGCGTGGAGATGGCCAACTTGCTGAACCTGACGGAAAGACAGATCAAAATCTGGTTCCAAAACCGACGAATGAAGTACAAGAAGGACCAGAAAGGCGCGGGGATGATGCCATCCCCCGGCGGCCAATCGCCACGTAGTCCGGCGGGCCCCCCCTCGGCCGGAGGCTACCTCACCTCTATGCATTCTCTGGTTAACGGCGTCCCCTACGAGTCCCAGTCGCCCAACTCGTACGCCAAAGCCCTCCCCAACGCTTACGGCATGGCGCCGTCCTACCAGGCGCCCTTGGGCAACGCCCACAAGAGGTACCCCGACTCTGCTACCCCAGAGTACGACACACACGCCCTGCAGGGTGGTGGCAACTACATGCAGGGTAGCCCGGTGGCGTACGTCGGCGGGGGTTACGCCGAAGCGGCGCCCAACTCCGGGGCGTCCCTTTTTGGCCTGGGCCCCCTTTCCCACCCGCCCCCTAACATGGACTACAACGGAGCAATCAGCATGGGCAACGGTCAGCACCATGGCGGTGGTTGCGAGGCCCCCCCCACTTATACGGACCTCACGCCGCAATACTCTCAGGGAAGAATCCAGGAGGCGCCCAAACTGACTCATCTGTAGCGATGTGAGGAGGGCGCAGCCCACCATTATACACCCACCCACCTATCCACCCCCCGGCCCCCCCATCCCCTATACGTCCGTATCACTCCGCCCATTGTCTGGCGGCCACCTCCGGACCGCATCACCCTCTTTCCTTTGTGTGCCTCCACACTGCGTCGAGCTTCTCTTCTTTTTTTTCTTCCTTCTTTTTAGTTTGATGGCGTGTGACGTAGCGTTAGCATAAATAATCTTTTTCTCTTTTTATATCTATATATTTTTTTGCTCCAATAAGACATTTACCCCCCCCCCCACCCCCCACAACCAGGCTCGAAGAGGGCCTATTTAATCGATTTTTTTGAAATGTTTTTCAAATTCAAAAAACAGGGTATTATTATGTAAACATGCTAGTCGTTTTTTTGTTTTTTTTATGTGAACTTATTTATCCGCATTTGAAGTTAATTTTTTTAATGCACTTTGTTGCACTTGTGAAAGAATCCGATGCATTTGTCAAAATAAGGGTAACAAGCTATTGTAGCCCTTAGCTTGTCTAGTTCTATTTGGACTTTCTGATGTTATTTATTTTTTTGTTTTAGTTTTAACACAAAAAAAATGGCCTTGGTATTATTTGACAGCTTTTGCGAGAAGAAGCTATAGGTGAGTTTTAAGCGTCCCTCTATTTTCAATCTGCTCTATTTCCACCCTTTTTTCTTAGATTGAATATTTACTTCAATTTTTTTTTTTTATATTCGCAGGATGTAAACTCAATCAGTCGACGCAATAAGGGTGGAAAAAAGCATAAGGCGAGTTTCCTTTAGTGAACACAATTTAAACACACGACGAACAATTTCATAAACATTCCATGCTGCTCCAGTTCGAAATCAATAAAACCATTGAATTACGTACCGAGCATATTTGTTTTAATTCAAATTAGCTTCAGAATGCAACTCGTTAATTTAGAACTAGGAAAAACGCCTATGTCAAATTTACCCCTAAATACCCTGTAAATGATTATCTACAAAAAAATGGTCATTTTCAATAAGAAAAGGTAAAATATTTGCCTTGTTTATATCCTCGTATCTGCGATGAGATGTGAAGCAAATCCTGGGGTGGCCTTCTTGTTTCTCCCTTCCTGCGTGGGCACATCCATAATCATAAAAATGTCAGCCCCTGCAAATAGACAACAAGCCAAATGAGAAATCGTTTAAAAAACGAACATTTTTTTCCCCCCAACATGCTCCGACTCGCCTAATGTGCTCTCATTCTGCTCCTGTAAAAAAAAAATGCTTTTAAAATACCCAAGCAGTATAAGAAAAATACACTCTAAAAGCAACATTAATTTTTGGTCGATTTGTTAAAAAAAATAACAACCAATTTTTTAGCCCCTTAAAAAATATCAATTCTCCATCACTCCCCAAACAAAAAACAATAAAATCCCCCTACTCTAAAAAAATACAATTCCCTAATATCCTTAACCCTAAAATATAAACATATACACGATAAATCCAACAAAAAAAACTAGTGCACGACATATGGTTAGCAGGGAAAAGGTAGAACAATGTCTTGTCAAAAACATGTCAAATCTGGACTTTAGCATCGCGGCTGCTCACCACCAGCAATTTAAACCCTACAAAAAATACATTTAACACATATATATTCCCATCCGTGGGAAAGTTACTTTAAAATCCCTTTTTTCTGACTTGTATAGGCACGGCGAAAGAAAAGAAAAAATCCCCCATCCAAACAAATACTCACCCACACCTTTTCCACACAAAGGCTTCCTGCAAAACTCCCAATGGCCATCTTCTTTTAACACTCACCCCCTAAAAAAATAAAAAATAAACAACAATAATATTAAAACAAACCATTTTTTTCCAGATATTTCTCAAGATAACACTTAAGGTAGGTATACCTCTGCTTACTTACCCAGTGTTGCGTTCAAGTGTCTTTCCCCGCTCAGGAAACATGTTGTTCGGTTTCTAATCTATCTTCTCTCCCTCCCTCCAGCGACAGGGCCGAACGAAGCTGAAAGAAAAAATGCTTTCCAATGTGAGCGAGCAGTGTTTGTGGCCGTTTCCTGGCTGCATTTGATGCGGGGGAGAGTTAGAAGCCTTAAATGTGTTGTGAGGGCACCGAGCTGTCAGACCTTTTGGCGAGTAAGATTGATCGCGCACAGGCTTCCAGCACTCTTTGTTTGGTGTATAAGCAACAAAACTGCGGAGAGAGCCATCTCGTTTCTTCCTCTCTCTTTAGTACTCACTATTTGTCTTTGGATAGGAAAAAATCTACCACGTCGTGTTTAAAAAAAGCTCAAATGTGGCTTTCGCACTTTGCACGGCCGTAAAAAAAAAGAAGCCAAGTCACAGCAGGGGTGCTTCGAAAGCAAATATTCGTTTACGCTGCCGATTTTTTGGCTTTTTTTGGAGGGGGTTTTATAGGCCTGTCGAGGCGTTTATACGCCATCGTGAAAATTGAGCTTTAAAACACTGAGTTGGCTAGGATTGATCACCTTCAAAGTGGATACGGCATGGCTAACTTGGACAAGTCTTTAAATGGCAGTTCGTGGGTTACGCGTGACGTGGGCGCCCACGCGCGCGTGCACGAGGGCGTGGGGTGGGGGGCGTTCTCGCTTGACACCCTCCAACAATACCAGAAAGAGGAGTGCACGAATCTTGCCTGTCTGTAATATCGGGGCTGTTCTTGAAAAGAAGCTTTTTTTCTTCTTCTTTTTAGTCTAGCCGGGGGGCTCTTGAGTAAGGTGAGGGGGCGAGAAAGAGAGGAAAGGAGAAGGAGGATGGAAATCAAAGTAGGCCAGAGTAGCGGACTTTTTTGCATCCGTCGGGCGCATGGCTTCTTTTGATTAAAGCCCAAATTGTCATTGGGCAGAAGCAATCATGTGACAGGCAACTCGCTCCACTTTGCAGCTTGTCTTCATGAATTCAATAGTTTGATAGTAGCTGGGTCCCTGCACGGCCATAATCGCTGATGTAGGAAGAGTCAGGCTTTTTCCTATGTGTATATGTGTGTGTATGTGTGTGCGCATACGTGTACGCGTGCGTGTGCACGAGTGAGTGGGGTGTTTTTTTTTTCTTCCTCCGGACTAATTTTCGTCTCGTCGACAAATAAGGCGCGCAAAGTTTCCCCGGCTCGCAGGGAGAGGAGATGAATTACGAATTCGAGCGAGAGAGCGGATTTATCAATAGTCAGCCGTCGCTTGCTGAGTGCCTGACATCTTTCCCCCCTGTCGCTGATTCATTTCAAAGTTCATCAATCAAGAGCTCGACACTGATTCCTCCTCCCTTCGAGCAGACTATCCCCAGCCTGAGCCTAAACCCGGGCAGCCATCCACGCCACGGCCGCCCGAGACATAGCCCCGACGGATGCAGCCCACTACCCACCGCTTCTCTACCCCCGGAGTACCCGTGGATGCGGGAGAAGAAAGCCTCCAAGCGGAACCACCTGCCCAGCTCCTCCAGCACCACCACCAACGCCGCCACTGCCGCTACCGTCACCGCTACAGCCGCCGCTAACAATGGCCCCGTCTGCAGCTTTTCTCCTAAAGGTAAAGAGAAGCCATGTTTTATTCTCCGCACTCAAAAAAAACGTGCTAAAAAAAAAAAGTTTGCCTCGATTTACGCTTTGATTTATTCCCCCTCGTCCTGCATGACAGTAATGAAGAGTGATGGCGTAGCATTCATTAAAAAAAGTCGGCACTTCTTCGTGTTTACTTTGACTGTCGCGAGACGATTTACGCACTGATTTTTATGTCGAAATCTTCGTAATCTAACTCTTTATGTTCTCCCACCCCTTCCTCCGTGTAGACTCGCCCGAAGTGGCCGAAAACGGAGGCGTCAACGGCGGCTCGCGGCGCCTCCGCACGGCCTATACTAACACTCAGCTACTGGAGCTGGAGAAGGAATTCCACTTCAACAAGTATCTATGCCGGCCCCGGAGGGTGGAAATCGCGGCTCTACTCGACTTGACAGAACGCCAAGTTAAAGTGTGGTTCCAGAACCGGCGAATGAAGCACAAGCGACAGACACAGTGCAAGGACAACCAGCACGGGGAGGCCGGCAAACTCGGGCCCGGCAGCGAGGACGACGACGAGGGAGCCGGCTATGAGCTGGATCGCGAGCGGGAGAGGGATCGTGAGCCGGATCCGGAGCGGGATGCCTTCTCCTTTCAGGACAACAATGGCTCGCAGGTCCACAATGGCGGGCCGGCCGGCTTCGGTGGCGGCAGCAATGAGAAAAATGTGAAACATTTTCTTCCTACTGTGGCGGCCTGTGCGGCAACAATAGGCCCCGGCTCGGCGGCATCCGTGCCGGACAATGGCCACAGTCCTCCGAGCCTGGATGTTTCTCTACACGATTTCCAGGGTTTTTCGTCGGATTCCTGCGGCCAGCTGCAGCTTTCCGACGCCGCCTCGCCCAGTTTATCCGAGTCCTTGGACAGCCCCGCGGACATTTGCGCCGACACTTTTTACTTTTTCTCCGAATCCCTGACTACAATCGACCTGCAGAATCTCAACTATTAACGCTAATCAATCCTCGGCTATTTCTCCCCCAGCTTCATTCACATTTTATGTACGTTCGGCACACGTTTTTTTTTTATTTTAATTTTATTTTTGCGGGACGTTAAGCAGGATTGTAACTATAGAACGAATTGATTTTTTTTCGTGTGTGTGTGTGTGTGAACATTACAATCGCCCGTGTGTGTGTGTGTGTGTGAAGAATTCGACGTCCTTTTTATTTTTGTATAGCTTCCAACGTCTTGACTATTTTTGTTAGAATACAATTATCTTGCTACAATCTTCTTTGGATTTGCACTCCTTTTCTATTTACCGAGCTATTATTGAGATTTACTTAATTCGACTATAGGAAATTAAACAACCATGCAAATTGTACAACAGGTTGCTAATGAATATAAATGGTTAGAGAGCCCCCTCCCCTTTTTTAATGAACGCCTTCTATATTAACCTTAAATGTATTTTTAGCCATTTAATTTTAATGTTATTTTCTATGCTTTCTAGCAGGGCTTCTTGACACGGTGCAAGCAAACATGCAAGTCTTGCTTCGCCTCGCATGTTTGCCTCCAGGAGCTCATAAATCACCACCCTGGCATGAATGGGACGGACATTAAAGAGAGCAATTGTGACTTAATGTTCCCGAATACAAGGCCACTTCCATTTTGCCGAACCCCCCCTGCACCCCCCACCTCGATATCTGGCTTGAGAGTGTCTCCACGCGTTGGGTAATGATTCATTTTTATGGGCAGCCTGTTTAAACAGGCAAACAAACCTCCGATTCGAAACACGTCCTTCCTTGACGGATGAATTGTGAGGGCTTCTTTTATTATCTTTACGATTATTTAGCAGGATTATTTGCTTTTAGTCGTCAGGGGGTGCTAGGAGGGGGGTTATTTCGACGCTGGATTCGATAGGATGATTATGAATAGCTTTGCTCTATTGCTTTTACACTCGAGTTGACTTATGGGAATCGTTAGGCTCGATATCAGGATGGGACTTTGGGCGTCAAATCAACAGCCACTAGTTGCGTGGATCGATTTAATCATCTGAAGATGATAAAAATCGTTGCCTTAGTGGTGACAAAAATGGGGGGATGTAGCAGAGTGGGGTTGTGAGCAAATCATTCCGAGACAACGCGTCTATTCTGGGCTTCTAGGTGGACACAAAGAGTGGAGGACTGCCTGGCTAACGCTCGCTCGAATGTGTGGGCGTCAGAATGCAGAATGGCGCCCACGCATGCGCAGCAGATGCTGGTCGAAGGGGGGAAGGGGAGAGAGAGAAAGAGAGAGAGTGCCACTGACCGCCATTGCTCACTTGGAATCTTGTCGTCACTCTTGTCGCAGAGAAACGTCCAATCATTTTGTTCTTGCAGCGATTAGACGTCCGTAGTCGGCCATGACAGTTCAACCTGAGAAGGAATTGCAGATTACTCAGTTTTTATATTCGTCATGTCTGGTTTAACAAACATTTGGTTGTTTGTTTGATCCATGTTGACAAGGTATAAGTATTTTGGTAGTCCATTTTGGACCAAATTGTGATTAAAAGCATTGAATTTTGTATTCTTTCAGATGGAGCTTTATAGACGTCGAATCCATTTTGTTTGCAAAGGTTGATGGCGCTGGGCGTCCAATCTTGTCAAATGGATTGGATGTCTGGAGTTGTCAGTGGCAAGAATGAGTTAAGGTAATGATGATAAATAAGAATAATTCTTTGTTAATTCATTGTTGAGTTGAGATAGAATGATTGATGCCACCTTCCCACTCAAACTGGATTGTACGTCTATCCTCGTCAATGGCAGCCAATGAGTTAAGGTAATGACAACAAACACAAATAAGTCATTGTTACTTCACTTTTGAGTTATGATAGAATGATTGATCCCACCCTCCCACTGAAACAGGATTGGACGTCTATCCTCGTCAATGGCAGCCAATGAGGTAAAGTAACACCCACACACAAAACATGTCTTTTTACTTATTTTTTGGGTTACCAACATCGAAAATGAAGTAAAATATATTCTCTATCATTAAACAAAAATGAAAGCAACAAAATGGATTTCAATAGAACATTCTGGAACATTTATAGATATAATGGCTCACAGTTTAGCAATTATTTTCTAACCCTATCACTTTGAGTTTAAGTTAAAAAAGACACTTTGAAAAATAGTTGGATTATTTCAATGTCACACTATAACTTGAGTTACTTTAACATTGTGAATAGACTCCATTGACTCCTATTAGCATAATGCAATGTTGCATATATCCTTAAACTTCGTATAGTACGAACGTTATTCAAACCTACTTCTAGTTTTTCATTATATACACGATTACATCAGCACATATGTCATTATTTGTGGAATTTACATAGTCATTTTTCTTTTTTTTCAGCAATGGATTGTGGTTGCAGTTCCACATTAGACCACTATGAGCGCTAACTCCCTTTGAATTTCTTTAGACCCCTCCCCTCTCCACCTCCTCCCCCTTCTCCCTCCTCGGTAAAGAGGTTGCCCTCCAGTATGCTCCCACTTACTCCCTCTTCCCACGCCAGCCCCATCTCGTCAAACCTTCATTTATTTCCCCCAACAGCTTGATTTGATGAACTTTTCAACAGACCCTCGCCGCAGGCTACGCATTATCACATCATTTGATCACCACATAATGAATACATACAGGGTGTATAAGTGAAGTCGAAGATGACCCTGAGCAGAAAACAAATTTATAATATCACCTTCTATTAGTAACTGGCCATTTCGTTCCCCTTCCAGCAATTCACTAAAGAGCGCGTGCGACGCTAACGTAAGAAGAAAAAAAAGCACATTATCCTCCATCGGTTTCTACCAGGGGGTCAATGGAGCGAAACAATTGGCCCTTGTTCCCCACTGTGACAATATTTGCCAAGTAAATCCCGAGCAGTGTTAAAGCGTGACACATTTGCCATTAGAATGGCACACTGATAGCCTCCAGCAAGTTACAAAAAACAACTTCTTATAACCATTACGCCCTAAAAAACGCAGTTAAATGTGATAATGTACCTGAGCCCTTGGAAATTGGACCATCAACGCCGCCATCCGACCTCCCGGTGCGTGGCAGCCCGACCGCCGTCCGCCAGCGAATGCTGGCCGGACGACCGGTCGTTCCCTGGCCCGCCCGCCCGGTCGGTCGATGACGCGCGTCACCTTGATCGACGAGCGTCTGGAATTTCAATAGGTACTCAAACAGCGATCTGTCAGCGACTGAGGGGATAAGCTCAAGTGTCTGACTGGCTGACCCCTGTTCACGTGACCAGCACCGTTCCTCCTCTCGAGGTGTCCAAAGGTAAAATGTTGGCACGGTCACTCAGGGTAAGAGAGGCGCTCCCCGGCCGCCCCGCAGCGCAATCACACGCTCCCGAAGATGCCACAATGAGCGGCACTTTCTTTGACTACTCGGTCATGAGTGGCGAGGGGGGCTCGTGCTCGGTCAGAGCCTTCCACCCGGATCACGGGATTACAACTTTCCAGTCGTGCGGTGCCGAAGTGGCCAACAGGACTTCCCCGGACGACGCCCCCCACCAGCCGCAGGCGAGCTCGTATCAGCCCCCCGCGGCTGCGGGCAACTTGCAGGGTCTCGCTTACGGCTCGGGCTACGGTGCGCAAACTTTTTGCACTTCTTACAACCATTACGCCCTGAACCAGGAAGTAGACGCCGCCGCTGCGGGGTTCCCCCTGGTCTACTCGGGGAACCTTTCCGCCTCGGTGGTGCAGGCGCACCATCGACAAGGTTACAGCGCGTCTGCACAGCTGGCTCATTTGCAGTACGGCCACCCTGCCTACGGGGGCGGCCACGAGCAGGGCACCCCCTTCCCGGGGTGCTCGAACCCTCTGTCCCCTCTGCATGCGGCTCACCTTGAGGGCTGCTGCTCCCCCCTGTCTGAGGGGGGTTCCAATGCACAGACCTTCGACTGGATGAAAGTCAAGAGGAATCCACCCAAAACAGGTCTGTCTAATCGTCAGCCACTAAGTGGCATTACTAATGTATCAAATACTCTTGCTTCCAGGTTCTATAGCACAGGTATGTATGTACGTGACATATATCGTATATATGTATGTGTATATATGGATATATCCATGTGTATATATGTATATATCTGTGTATATATGTATATATCTATGTGTACATATGTATATATCTGTATATATGTGTATATATATATATATACATATGTATATATCTGTGTATATATGTATATGTGCATATATATATCTGTATTTATGTATATATATATATATATGTATATATATGTATATATTTATGTGTGTATATATATGTATATATGTGTATATATATATATATATATATATATATATATATGTATGTATATGTATGTACGTATATATATATATGTATATATATGTATGTTTGTACAACACATTAGAAGTTTAGCATACAGGCAACAATTTATCAACATTTCATAGATATTGAAGTACAAATTATTAGTTTCAATACTAAATAAAGCTTGGTTATTTTTTTAAGCATAAAATAACCCAAGGGCGCAAATTTTGAGACAGAAGCAAAACTAGCCATTGATCCTATTACCGAGAAACCACTTTGGTATTTTCATGACCAACAATAACACCAACAGCCAAAATTATAAAGCTCCCGACATGTATTATGTCAACAACAGGCCAACATGTAAAGGTGCACATTTTTCCATACGAAGTATAAAATGTAAACAATAAGTGAACAGCTAAAAAGCACAATTGTTGAAATCTAAAAGTGAACAATTTCTTTTCTTCTAGGCCGTTCCGGCGAATATGGCTACGGCAGTCCTCCCAACACAGTGCGAACCAACTTCACCACCAAACAACTAACGGAGCTGGAGAAGGAATTTCACTTCAACAAATATCTGACGCGAGCACGCCGCGTGGAGATCGCCGCCACTTTGCAACTGAACGAGACGCAGGTGAAAATCTGGTTCCAGAACCGCAGGATGAAGCAAAAAAAGCGAGAAAAGGAAGGCTTGCTCCCTGTCAAGGCAACGACCTCCGACCCCGGGAAACGTCCGCCGGATAAATCAGACGACGCGACATCCGAGGGCTCCCTCTCGGCTCCTTCGACGCCGTCGCCGCCTTCTTCCAACGGCGCCGACGCCTACTAAACTCCCACTACGCCAAATTGACATTATGGAGGGACTTGTGCACTTTTTGGACATGGACGCAAAATTCTGCTTTTCTATTGTGCGTTGTTGTCTTAATCCAGAAAATGTGCAGTACAAAGTGGACCCCCGTTTATTCATGGATTTGCCCACCCCCGATATTTTTTTTGGAATTCCTTTACATTTAATATCACTTAAAAAAAGTGAGCCGCAAAAAGTCTTTTGATTAAGACTTATTTACCATTTTATTAAGTTTAAAAAAATAATTTTAATTCCTCCATAAGAGAAAATGATCCAAATAATTGCATTTTTTTTGGCCTGTAGTCCAAATCCATATGATAAATAGGGGTCCACTTCTTTTAGTTAAAACTTTGCCAAAGTTGTGTTCCAAAGCCAAACAATCCTAATCAACATTTTAGTGTGAAAGTTGAATTGCATGGTGAGGTCAAGTGTTATTGCTGAGTTTTATCAGTTGAACCTGGCACGTGATTCCGGGTTTTTTGTGTTCCTAATCGATACCTCAAACATTTACGGGTCAATAATTAAAGTGAGAACTTGAAAGCACGTCATGTCCTATTTGTGATTTCACACAAAATGACAATTTTTGATGATATGCCTTTAAAAAAATGGGCCGGGCCTTTTATGCTCTATGTATTCGGCCCTGTCTTTTTGTTCTAATTGTTTTAATTCCTTGTGTGCAGCATGCGAGTCCAGCCTTCCTCCATAAAAGGACAAAAAGAAGCATGATTAATGATCGCAGTGCACTTGAAGTTGGCGGATTTTGCAGGACGTGCTGAGGCAAAACCACGAACCACCGCATGTGAGTTGCTTTCGAGCCTGTTTTTTCCCTCTAAAATCGTTTTCATCCTATGTTAGTGGTTAATAATTACAAAAGATGCTTATATAATTCGTGTAATTTTGCATTGTAATTTCAATCCTACTAGTCTATTTTTAAATGCTTCCTGAAAATACATTTAGTTGCGTATTAGTATTTTATTTAAAAGGAATCGCAAGCACCCAAAAGTAAATTTTCAAGCGTTTACTAAACTTTAAAGCATTTATAATTCAGGTTTGTAGTAGAATGAAAATTTAAAAAACATTAAACTAAAAACGACATTTAATCTTTTAATAATTTGAATCGATTGAAAAGGAATTAGGTTGTTTGCATCAAATCTTGCCCCATTATTTTTTAACCGAATTACATTGTTTAGCATGTTATAACACTAAAATATATTTTAAAAACAGACCTTTTAAAGAGTAAAAGTAATTCATTTAAATGTTTTCTTAATGAATCTGATCTGAATTTGAATTACCATTTGGGAAAAAAAGGCCTAGGAAAAAAAATACAAAATCCAGTAAAAAATAAAATAAAATAAACTTTAAGCTTGTGAGATCGAAGAAGCAAATTGAAAACAAAGCTGACCCCCCAAAAAGAAAGCCTAAGGTCAACTTGCGGTCACACTAGCTAGTTTGTTGTCACAGCATACACACACACACACACACACACACACACACACACACACACACACACACACACACACAAACACACACAAAGAAAACACACAAACGTATGCCTCTTGTAGTTTTTTTTAAAACGCAAACTAACTAACTATAGTGCAAAATACAATTTATTTAGAGTAATACATAAAATCGCCTGTATTGTAATCTGTTGAAAAATAAAATAGTATTTTATAATATTAAAAAGTAATACTGCTTTTGGATTAATGTTCTTAATCTTTTGTAAATAAGAGCAAAACCCTTTACTCCACTAAATAATTATTTCAAAACATTTTTGTCATGCTTCGAGTTTCGATTTAGATGATTTGAAATGTTGTTGCTGGCCACTTGATTAGGTACACCTATGGTGAAAAAAAACGACGTAGTAACCTATGTCGTTTTTCTCCAAAAAACGACATAGTAACCTATGTCGTTTTTCTCCAAAAAACGACATAGTAACCTATGTCGTTTTTCTCCAAAAAACGACATAGTAACCTATGTCGTTTTTCTCCAAAAAACAACGTAGTAACCTGTCGTTTTTCTAAAAAAAAAACGACATAGTAACCTATGTCGTTTTTCTCCAAAAAAATCGACATAGTAACCTATGTTGTTTTTCTCAAAAAAACGACATAGTAACCTATGTCGACATAGGTTACTATGTCGTTTTTTGGAGAAAAACAACATAGGTTACTATGTCGTTTTTTTTGGAGAAAAACGACATAGGTTACTATGTCGTTTTTCTCAAAAAAAAAACCGACATAGTAACCTATGTCGTTTTTCTCCAAAAAACGACATAGTAACCTATGTCGTTTTTCTCCAAAAAACGACATAGTAACCTATGTTGTTTTTCTCCAAAAAACGACATAGTAACCTATGTTGTTTTTAAAAAAAAAAACGACATAGTAACCTATGTTGTTTTTCAAAAAAAAAACGACATAGTAACCTATGTCGTTTTTCTAAAAAAAACGACATAGTAACCTATGTCGTTTTTAGGAGAAAAACCACATAGGTTACTATGTCGTTTTTAGGAGAAAAACCACATAGGTTACTATGTCGTTTTTAGGAGAAAAACGACATAGGTTACTATGTCGTTTTTTTTTTTTGAAAAACGACATAGGTTACTGTCGTTTTTTGGAGAAAAACAACATAGGTTACTATGTCGTTTTTTTTTTGGAGAAAAACGACATAGGTTACTATGTCGTTTTTTTGGAGAAAAACGACATAGTAACCTATGTCATTTTTCTCCAAAAAAAACGACATAGTAACCTATGTCGTTTTTCTCCAAAAAAACGACATAGTAACCTATGTCGTTTTTCTCCAAAAAAACGACATAGTAACCTATGTCGTTTTTCTAAAAAAAAACCCGACAGTAACCTATGTTGTTTTTCTCAAAAAAAACAACATAGTAACCTATGTCGTTTTCTCCCAAAAAAACGACATAGTAACCTATGTCGTTTTTCTCCAAAAAAACGACATAGTAACCTATGTCATTTTTTTCCCAAAAAAACGACATAGTAACCTATGTAATTTTTCTCCAAAAAAAACGACATAGTAACCTATGTCATTTTTCTCCCAAAAAAACGACATAGTAACCTATGTCGTTTTTTTGGAGAAAAACGACATAGTAACCTATGTCGTTTTTCTCCAAAAAAACGACATAGTAACCTATGTCGTTTTTCTAAAAAAAAAACGACATAGGTTACTATGTCGTTTTTTGGAGAAAAACGACATAGTAACCTATGTCGTTTTTCTCCAAAAAACCGACATAGTAACCTATGTTGTTTTTCTCCAAAAAACGACATAGGTTACTATGTCATTTTTTGGAGAAAAACAACATAGGTTACTATGTCGTTTTTTTGGAGAAAAAAGACATAGGTTACTATGTCGTTTTTTGGAGAAAAACGACATAGTAATCTATGTCGTTTTTTGGAAAAAAAAGGGCATAGTAACCTATGTTGTTTTTCTAAAAAAAAAAAACGACATAGTAACCTATGTCGTTTTTCTCAAAAAAAAAAACGACATAGTAACCTATGTCGTTTTCTCCCAAAAAAACGACATAGTAACCTATGTCGTTTTTTTGGAGAAAAACGACATAGCAACCTATGTCATTTTTCTCCAAAAAAAACGATGTCGTTTTTCTCCAAAGAAAACGACATAGTAACCTATGTCGTTTTTCTCCAAAAAAACAACATAATAACCTATGTTGTTTTTCTCAAAAAAACGACATAGTAACCTATGTCGTTTTCTCCCAAAAAAAACGACATAGTAACCTATGTCGTTTTTTTGGAGAAAAACGACATAGTAACCTATGTCGTTTTTCTCCAAAAAAACGACATAATAACCTATGTCGTTTTTCTAAAAAAAAAAAACGACATAGGTTACTATGTCGTTTTTTGGAGAAAAATGACATAGTAACCTATGTCGTTTTTCTCCAAAAAACCGACATAGTAACCTATGTTGTTTTTCTCCAAAAAACGACATAGGTTACTATGTCATTTTTTGGAGAAAAACAACATAGGTTACTATGTCGTTTTTTCCAAAAAAACGACATAGTAACCTATGTCGTTTTTTTGGAGAAAAATGACAAAGTAACCTATGTCATTTTTCTCCAAGAAAACGACATAGTAACCTATGTCGTTTTTCTCCAAAAAAACGACATAGTAACCTATGTCGTTTTTCTCCAAAAAACCGACATAGTAACCTATGTTGTTTTTTTTGGAGAAAAAAGACATAGGTTACTATGTCGTTTTTTGGAGAAAAACGACATAGGTTACTATGTCGTTTTTTGGAGAAAAACGACATAGTAACCTATGTTGTTTTTCTAAAAAAAAAACGACATAGTAACCTATGTCGTTTTTCTAAAAAAAAACGACATAGGTTACTATGTTTTTTGGAGAAAAATGACATAGTAACCTATGTCGTTTTTCTACAAAACTATAAATTGAAAAACTAATAAATTGTTTTCCTGAAAAGTCTGACTACATGTTTAATATGAATTAAAGAGTTTTTTTTCTTCTTGTTCCATTTTACAGACTACTTGGTTCAGTGATCAGCCCAAACACCGACAGCGGGAATCGAACCAACGTCGTCCACACGGGAGTCCAGTGATCTAACCTCTGCGCCGGCCAAGTGGCTACACTTTTCTTTGTGATCATTTGAGTTTTTTTTAGAAGTCCACAGAAACAACTAAGTGAAAAAATGTCCCAACCGGGATTCGAACCCACGTCTCCCACACGGGAGTCCAGTGATCTAACCTCTGCGCCAACCAAGTGGCTACACTTTTCTTCGTGATCATTTGAGTGTCTTCAGAAGTCCACAGAAAAAACTAAGTGAAGAAATGTCCCAACTGGGATTCGAACCCACGTCTCCCACACGGGAGTCCAGTGATTTAACTTCTGCGCCAACCAAGTGGCTACATTTTTCTTTGTAATCATTTGAGTGTTTTTAGAAGTCCACAGAAACAACTAAGTGAAAAAATGTCCCATCCGAGATTCGAACCCACAACTCCCACACGGGAGTCCAGTGATCTAACCTCTGCGCCAACCAAGTGGCTACAATTTTATTTGTAATCATTTGAGTGTCTTTAGAAGTCCAAAAGTCTCCAAAAAAACGACATAGGTTAGTATGTCGTTTTTTTGGAAAAAAACGACATAGGTTAGTATGTCATTTTTATGGAAAAAAAACGACATAGGTTAGTATGTCGTTTTAATGGAAAAAACGACATAGGTTAGTATGTCGTTTTTTTTGGAAAAAAACGACATAGGTTAGTATGTCGTTTTTTATGGAAAAAACGACATAGGTTAGTATGTCGTTTTTTTTGGAAAAAAACGACATAGGTTAGTATGTCGTTTTTATGGAAAAAACGACATAGGTTAGTATGTCGTTTTTTTGGAAAAAAACGACATAGGTTAGTATGTCGTTTTTTTGGAAGAAAACGGCATAGGTTAGTATGTCGTTTTTTTGGAAAAAAACGACATAGGTTAGTATGTCGTTTTTTTGGAAAAAAACGACATAGGTTAGTATGTCGTTTTTATGGAAAAAAACGACATAGGTTAGTATGTCGTTTTTATGGAAAAAACGACATAGGTTAGTATGTCGTTTTTTTGGAAAAAAACGACATAGGTTAGTATGTCGTTTTTTTGGAAAAAAACGACATAGGTTAGTATGTCGTTTTTTATGGAAAAAACGACATAGGTTAGTATGTTGTTTTTTTTGGAAAAAAACGACATAGGTTAGTATGTCGTTTTTTTGGAAAAAAACGACATAGGTTAGTATGTCGTTTTTTTGGAAAAAAACGACATAGGTTAGTATGTCGTTTTTATGGAAAAAAACGACATAGGTTAGTATGTCGTTTTAATGGAAAAAACGACATAGGTTAGTATGTCGTTTTTTTTAGAAAAAACCGACATAGGTTAGTATGTCATTTTTATGGAAAAAAACGACATAGGTTAGTATGTCGTTTTTATGGAAAAAACGACATAGGTTAGTATGTCGTTTTTTTGGAAAAAAACGACATAGGTTAGTATGTCGTTTTTTTGGAAAAAAACGACATAGGTTAGTATGTCGTTTTTATGGAAAAAACGACATAGGTTAGTATGTCGTTTTTTTTTGAAAAAAAACGACATAGGTTAGTATGTCGTTTTTTTGGAAAAAAACGACATAGGTTAGTATGTCGTTTTTTTGGAAAAAAACGACATAGGTTAGTATGTCGTTTTTTTTTGGAAAAAACGAAATAGGTTAGTATGTCGTTTTTATGGAAAAAAACGACATAGGTTAGTATGTCGTTTTTATGGAAAAAACGACATAGGTTAGTATGTCGTTTTTTTGGGAAAAAAACGACATAGGTTAGTATGTCGTTTTTTTGGAAAAAAACGACATAGGTTAGTATGTCGTTTTTTTGGAAAAAAACGACATAGGTTAGTATGTCGTTTTTTATGGAAAAAACGACATAGGTTAGTATGTCGTTTTTTTGGAAAAAAACGACATAGGTTAGTATGTCGTTTTTATGGAAAAAACGACATAGGTTAGTATGTCGTTTTTTTGGAAAAAAACGACATAGGTTAGTATGTCGTTTTTTTGGAAAAAAACGACATAGGTTAGTATGTCGTTTTTTTGGAAAAAAACGACATAGGTTAGTTAGTATGTCGTTTTTTATGGAAAAAACGACATAGGTTAGTATGTCGTTTTTATGGAAAAAACGACATAGGTTAGTATGTCGTTTTTTTGGAAAAAAACGACATAGATTAGTATGTCGTTTTTATGGAAAAAAACGACATAGGTTAGTATGTCGTTTTTATGGAAAAAACGACATAGGTTAGTATGTCGTTTTTTTTCCAAAAAAACGACATACTAACCTATGTCGTTTTTTATGGAAAAAACGACATAGGTTAGTATGTCGTTTTTTTGGAAAAAACGACATAGGTTAGTATGTCGTTTTTTTGGAAAAAAACGACATAGGTTAGTATGTCGTTTTTTTGGAAAAAAACGACATAGGTTAGTATGTCGTTTTTTTGGAAAAAAACGACATAGGTTAGTATGTCGTTTTTTGGGAAAAAAACGACATAGGTTAGTATGTCGTTTTTTTGGAAAAAAAACGACATAGGTTAGTATGTCGTTTTTTTGGAAAAAAACGACATAGGTTAGTATGTCGTTTTTTTGGAAAAAAACGACATAGGTTAGTATGTCGTTTTTTATGGAAAAAACGACATAGGTTAGTATGTCATTTTTTTTGGAAAAAACGACATAGGTTAGTATGTCGTTTTTTTGGAAAAAAACGACATAGGTTAGTATGTCGTTTTTTTGGAAAAAAACGACATAGGTTAGTATGTCGTTTTTTGGGAAAAAAACGACATAGGTTAGTATGTCGTTTTTTTGGAAAAAAACGACATAGGTTAGTATGTCGTTTTTTAGGAAAAAAACGACATAGGTTAGTATGTCGTTTTTATGGAAAAAACGACATAGGTTAGTATGTCGTTTTTATGGAAAAAACGACATAGGTTAGTATGTCGTTTTTTTTGAAAAAAACGACATAGGTTAGTATGTCGTTTTTTTTGAAAAAAACGACATAGGTTAGTATGTCGTTTTTTTGGAAAAAAACGACATAGGTTAGTATGTCGTTTTTTTGGAAAAAAACGACATAGGTTAGTATGTCGTTTTTTATGGAAAAAACGACATAGGTTAGTATGTCGTTTTTTATGGAAAAAACGACATAGGTTAGTATGTCGTTTTTTTGGAAAAAAACGACATAGGTTAGTATGTCGTTTTTATGGAAAAAACGACATAGGTTAGTATGTCGTTTTTTTGGAAAAAAACGACATAGGTTAGTATGTCGTTTTTTTGGAAAAAAACGACATAGGTTAGTATGTCGTTTTTATGGAAAAAACGACATAGGTTAGTATGTCGTTTTTTTTTGAAAAAAAACGACATAGGTTAGTATGTCGTTTTTTTGGAAAAAAACGACATAGGTTAGTATGTCGTTTTTTTGGAAAAAAACGACATAGGTTAGTATGTCGTTTTTTTTTGGAAAAAACGAAATAGGTTAGTATGTCGTTTTTATGGAAAAAAACGACATAGGTTAGTATGTCGTTTTTATGGAAAAAACGACATAGGTTAGTATGTCGTTTTTTTGGGAAAAAAACGACATAGGTTAGTATGTCGTTTTTTTGGAAAAAAACGACATAGGTTAGTATGTCGTTTTTTTGGAAAAAAACGACATAGGTTAGTATGTCGTTTTTTATGGAAAAAACGACATAGGTTAGTATGTCGTTTTTTTGGAAAAAAACGACATAGGTTAGTATGTCGTTTTTATGGAAAAAACGACATAGGTTAGTATGTCGTTTTTTTGGAAAAAAACGACATAGGTTAGTATGTCGTTTTTTTGGAAAAAAACGACATAGGTTAGTATGTCGTTTTTTTGGAAAAAAACGACATAGGTTAGTTAGTATGTCGTTTTTTATGGAAAAAACGACATAGGTTAGTATGTCGTTTTTATGGAAAAAACGACATAGGTTAGTATGTCGTTTTTTTGGAAAAAAACGACATAGATTAGTATGTCGTTTTTATGGAAAAAAACGACATAGGTTAGTATGTCGTTTTTATGGAAAAAACGACATAGGTTAGTATGTCGTTTTTTTTCCAAAAAAACGACATACTAACCTATGTCGTTTTTTATGGAAAAAACGACATAGGTTAGTATGTCGTTTTTTTGGAAAAAACGACATAGGTTAGTATGTCGTTTTTTTGGAAAAAAACGACATAGGTTAGTATGTCGTTTTTTTGGAAAAAAACGACATAGGTTAGTATGTCGTTTTTTTGGAAAAAAACGACATAGGTTAGTATGTCGTTTTTTGGGAAAAAAACGACATAGGTTAGTATGTCGTTTTTTTGGAAAAAAACGACATAGGTTAGTATGTCGTTTTTTATGGAAAAAACGACATAGGTTAGTATGTCATTTTTTTTGGAAAAAACGACATAGGTTAGTATGTCGTTTTTTTGGAAAAAAACGACATAGGTTAGTATGTCGTTTTTTTGGAAAAAAACGACATAGGTTAGTATGTCGTTTTTTGGGAAAAAAACGACATAGGTTAGTATGTCGTTTTTTTGGAAAAAAACGACATAGGTTAGTATGTCGTTTTTTAGGAAAAAAACGACATAGGTTAGTATGTCGTTTTTATGGAAAAAACGACATAGGTTAGTATGTCGTTTTTATGGAAAAAACGACATAGGTTAGTATGTCGTTTTTTTTGAAAAAAACGACATAGGTTAGTATGTCGTTTTTTTTTGAAAAAAACGACATAGGTTAGTATGTCGTTTTTTTGGAAAAAAACGACATAGGTTAGTATGTCGTTTTTTTGGAAAAAAACGACATAGGTTAGTATGTCGTTTTTTATGGAAAAAACGACATAGGTTAGTATGTCGTTTTTTATGGAAAAAACGACATAGGTTAGTATGTCGTTTTTTTGGAAAAAAACGACATAGGTTAGTATGTCGTTTTTATGGAAAAAACGACATAGGTTAGTATGTCGTTTTTTTGGAAAAAAACGACATAGGTTAGTATGTCGTTTTTTTGGAAAAAAACGACATAGGTTAGTATGTCGTTTTTATGGAAAAAACGACATAGGTTAGTATGTCGTTTTTTTTTGAAAAAAAACGACATAGGTTAGTATGTCGTTTTTTTGGAAAAAAACGACATAGGTTAGTATGTCGTTTTTTTGGAAAAAAACGACATAGGTTAGTATGTCGTTTTTTTTTTGAAAAAACGAAATAGGTTAGTATGTCGTTTTTATGGAAAAAAACGACATAGGTTAGTATGTCGTTTTTATGGAAAAAACGACATAGGTTAGTATGTCGTTTTTTTGGGAAAAAAACGACATAGGTTAGTATGTCGTTTTTTTGGAAAAAAACGACATAGGTTAGTATGTCGTTTTTTTGGAAAAAAACGACATAGGTTAGTATGTCGTTTTTTATGGAAAAAACGACATAGGTTAGTATGTCGTTTTTTTGGAAAAAAACGACATAGGTTAGTATGTCGTTTTTATGGAAAAAACGACATAGGTTAGTATGTCGTTTTTTTGGAAAAAAACGACATAGGTTAGTATGTCGTTTTTTTGGAAAAAAACGACATAGGTTAGTATGTCGTTTTTTTGGAAAAAAACGACATAGGTTAGTTAGTATGTCGTTTTTTATGGAAAAAAACGACATAGGTTAGTATGTCGTTTTTATGGAAAAAACGACATAGGTTAGTATGTCGTTTTTTTGGAAAAAAACGACATAGATTAGTATGTCGTTTTTATGGAAAAAAACGACATAGGTTAGTATGTCGTTTTTATGGAAAAAACGACATAGGTTAGTATGTCGTTTTTTTGGAAAAAAACGACATAGGTTAGTATGTCGTTTTTTTGGAAAAAAACGACATAGGTTAGTATGTCGTTTTTTTGGAAAAAAACGACATAGGTTAGTATGTCGTTTTTTGGGAAAAAAACGACATAGGTTAGTATGTCGTTTTTTTGGAAAAAAACGACATAGGTTAGTATGTCGTTTTTTTGGAAAAAAACGACATAGGTTAGTATGTCGTTTTTTTGGAAAAAAACGACATAGGTTAGTATGTCGTTTTTTATGGAAAAAACGACATAGGTTAGTATGTCATTTTTTTTGGAAAAAACGACATAGGTTAGTATGTCGTTTTTTTGGAAAAAAACGACATAGGTTAGTATGTCGTTTTTTTGGAAAAAAACGACATAGGTTAGTATGTCGTTTTTTGGGAAAAAAACGACATAGGTTAGTATGTCGTTTTTTTGGAAAAAAACGACATAGGTTAGTATGTCGTTTTTTAGGAAAAAAACGACATAGGTTAGTATGTCGTTTTTATGGAAAAAACGACATAGGTTAGTATGTCGTTTTTATGGAAAAAACGACATAGGTTAGTATGTCGTTTTTTTTGAAAAAAACGACATAGGTTAGTATGTCGTTTTTTTATGAAAAAAACGACATAGGTTAGTATGTCGTTTTTTTGGAAAAAAACGACATAGGTTAGTATGTCGTTTTTTTGGAAAAAAACGACATAGGTTAGTATGTCGTTTTTTATGGAAAAAACGACATAGGTTAGTATGTCGTTTTTTATGGAAAAAACGACATAGGTTAGTATGTCGTTTTTTTGGAAAAAAACGACATAGGTTAGTATGTCGTTTTTTTGGAAAAAAACGACATAGATTAGTATGTCGTTTTTTTGGAAAAAAACGACATAGGTTAGTATGTCGTTTTTTGGAAAAAAACGACATAGGTTAGTATGTCGTTTTTATGGAAAAAACGACATAGGTTAGTATGTCGTTTTTTTGGAAAAAAACGACATAGGTTAGTATGTCGTTTTTTATGGAAAAAACGACATAGGTTAGTATGTCGTTTTTTATGGAAAAAACGACATAGGTTAGTATGTCGTTTTTTTGGAAAAAAACGACATAGGTTAGTATGTCGTTTTTTTGGAAAAAAACGACATAGGTTAGTATGTCGTTTTTTGGAAAAAAACGACATAGGTTAGTATGTCGTTTTTTGGGAAAAAAACGACATAGGTTAGTATGTCGTTTTTATGGAAAAAACGACATAGGTTAGTATGTCGTTTTTATGGAAAAAACGACATAGGTTAGTATGTCGTTTTTTTTGAAAAAAACGACATAGGTTAGTATGTCGTTTTTTTGGAAAAAAACGACATAGGTTAGTATGTCGTTTTTTATGGAAAAAACGACATAGGTTAGTATGTCGTTTTTTTTGGAAAAAACGACATAGGTTAGTATGTCGTTTTTTTGGAAAAAAAACGACATAGGTTAGTATGTCGTTTTTTTGGAAAAAAACGACATAGGTTAGTATGTCGTTTTTTTGGAAAAAAACGACAGGTTAGTATGTCGTTTTTTGGGAAAAAAACGACATAGGTTAGTATGTCGTTTTTATGGAAAAAACGACATAGGTTAGTATGTCGTTTTTATGGAAAAAACGACATAGGTTAGTATGTCGTTTTTTTTGAAAAAAACGACATAGGTTAGTATGTCGTTTTTTTTGAAAAAAACGACATAGGTTAGTATGTCGTTTTTTTGGAAAAAAACGACATAGGTTATTAGTATGTCGTTTTTTTGGAAGAAAACGACATAGGTTAGTATGTCGTTTTTTATGGAAAAAAACGACATAGGTTAGTATGTCGTTTTTTATGGAAAAAACGACATAGGTTAGTATGTCGTTTTTTTGGAAAAAAACGACATAGGTTAGTATGTCGTTTTTTTGGAAAAAAACGACATAGGTTAGTATGTCGTTTTTTTGGAAAAAAACGACATAGGTTAGTATGTCGTTTTTTGGAAAAAAACGACATAGGTTAGTATGTCGTTTTTTGGGAAAAAAACGACATAGGTTAGTATGTCGTTTTTATGGAAAAAACGACATAGGTTAGTATGTCGTTTTTATGGAAAAAACGACATAGGTTAGTATGTCGTTTTTTTTGAAAAAAACGACATAGGTTAGTATGTCGTTTTTTTGGAAAAAAACGACATAGGTTAGTATGTCGTTTTTTATGGAAAAAACGACATAGGTTAGTATGTCGTTTTTTTTGGAAAAAACGACATAGGTTAGTATGTCGTTTTTTTGGACATAGGTTAGTATGTCGTTTTTTTGGAAAAAAACGACATAGGTTAGTATGTCGTTTTTTTGGAAAAAAACGACATAGGTTAGTATGTCGTTTTTTTGGAAAAAAACGACATAGGTTAGTATGTCGTTTTTTGGAAAAAAACGACATAGGTTAGTATGTCGTTTTTTGGGAAAAAAACGACATAGGTTAGTATGTCGTTTTTATGGAAAAAACGACATAGGTTAGTATGTCGTTTTTTTTTGAAAAAAACGACATAGGTTAGTATGTCGTTTTTTTGGAAAAAAACGACATAGGTTAGTATGTCGTTTTTTTGGAAAAAAACGACATAGGTTAGTATGTCGTTTTTTTGGAAAAAAACGACATAGGTTAGTATGTCGTTTTTTATGGAAAAAACGACATAGGTTAGTATGTCGTTTTTATGGAAAAAACGACATAGGTTAGTATGTCGTTTTTTTGGAAAAAAACGACATAGGTTAGTATGTCGTTTTTATGGAAAAAAACGACATAGGTTAGTATGTCGTTTTTTTGGAAAAAAAACGACATAGGTTAGTATGTCGTTTTTTTGGAAAAAAACGACATAGGTTAGTATGTCGTTTTTTATGGAAAAAACGACATAGGTTAGTATGTCGTTTTTTTGGAAAAAACGACATAGGTTAGTATGTCGTTTTTATGGAAAAAACGACATAGGTTAGTATGTCGTTTTTTTGGAAAAAAACTACATAGGTTAGTATGTCGTTTTTTAGAAAAAAACGACATAGGTTAGTATGTCGTTTTTATGGAAAAAAACGACATAGGTTAGTATGTCGTTTTTTTGGAAAAAAACGACAGGTTAGTATGTCGTTTTTTATGGAAAAAACGACATAGGTTAGTATGTCGTTTTTTTGGAAAAAAACGACATAGGTTAGTATGTCGTTTTTTTGGAAAAAAACGACATAGGTTAGTATGTCGTTTTTTGGAAAAAAACGACATAGGTTAGTATGTCGTTTTTTGGGAAAAAAACGACATAGGTTAGTATGTCGTTTTTATGGAAAAAACGACATAGGTTAGTATGTCGTTTTTATGGAAAAAACGACATAGGTTAGTATGTCGTTTTTATGGAAAAAACGACATAGGTTAGTATGTCGTTTTTTGAAAAAAACGACATAGGTTAGTATGTCGTTTATTTTGAAAAAAAAACGACATAGGTTAGTATGTCGTTTTTTTGGGAAAAAAACGACATAGGTTAGTATGTCGTTTTTTTGGAAAAAACGACATAGGTTAGTATGTCGTTTTTTTTGGAAAAAAACGACATAGGTTAGTATGTCGTTTTTTTGGAAAAAAACGACATAGGTTAGTATGTCGTTTTTTATGGAAAAAACGACATAGGTTAGTATGTCGTTTTTTTTGGAAAAAACGACATAGGTTAGTATGTCGTTTTTTTGGAAAAAAAACGACATAGGTTAGTATGTCGTTTTTTTGGAAAAAAACGACATAGGTTAGTATGTCGTTTTTTTGGAAAAAAACGACATAGGTTAGTATGTCGTTTTTTTGGAAAAAAACGACAGGTTAGTATGTCGTTTTTTGGGAAAAAAACGACATAGGTTAGTATGTCGTTTTTATGGAAAAAACGACATAGGTTAGTATGTCGTTTTTATGGAAAAAACGACATAGGTTAGTATGTCGTTTTTTTTGAAAAAAACGACATAGGTTAGTATGTCGTTTTTTTTGAAAAAAACGACATAGGTTAGTATGTCGTTTTTTTGGAAAAAAACGACATAGGTTATTAGTATGTCGTTTTTTTGGAAGAAAACGACATAGGTTAGTATGTCGTTTTTTATGGAAAAAACGACATAGGTTAGTATGTCGTTTTTTATGGAAAAAACGACATAGGTTAGTATGTCGTTTTTTTGGAAAAAAACGACATAGGTTAGTATGTCGTTTTTTTGGAAAAAAACGACATAGGTTAGTATGTCGTTTTTTTGGAAAAAAACGACATAGGTTAGTATGTCGTTTTTTGGAAAAAAACGACATAGGTTAGTATGTCGTTTTTTGGGAAAAAAACGACATAGGTTAGTATGTCGTTTTTATGGAAAAAACGACATAGGTTAGTATGTCGTTTTTATGGAAAAAACGACATAGGTTAGTATGTCGTTTTTTTTGAAAAAAACGACATAGGTTAGTATGTCGTTTTTTTGGAAAAAAACGACATAGGTTAGTATGTCGTTTTTTATGGAAAAAACGACATAGGTTAGTATGTCGTTTTTTTTGGAAAAAACGACATAGGTTAGTATGTCGTTTTTTTGGACATAGGTTAGTATGTCGTTTTTTTGGAAAAAAACGACATAGGTTAGTATGTCGTTTTTTTGGAAAAAAACGACATAGGTTAGTATGTCGTTTTTTTGGAAAAAAACGACATAGGTTAGTATGTCGTTTTTTGGAAAAAAACGACATAGGTTAGTATGTCGTTTTTTGGGAAAAAAACGACATAGGTTAGTATGTCGTTTTTATGGAAAAAACGACATAGGTTAGTATGTCGTTTTTTTTGAAAAAAACGACATAGGTTAGTATGTCGTTTTTTTGGAAAAAAACGACATAGGTTAGTATGTCGTTTTTTTGGAAAAAAACGACATAGGTTAGTATGTCGTTTTTTTGGAAAAAAACGACATAGGTTAGTATGTCGTTTTTTATGGAAAAAACGACATAGGTTAGTATGTCGTTTTTATGGAAAAAACGACATAGGTTAGTATGTCGTTTTTTTGGAAAAAAACGACATAGGTTAGTATGTCGTTTTTATGGAAAAAAACGACATAGGTTAGTATGTCGTTTTTATGGAAAAAACGACATAGGTTAGTATGTCGTTTTTTTGGAAAAAAAACGACATAGGTTAGTATGTCGTTTTTTGGGAAAAAAACGACATAGGTTAGTATGTCGTTTTTTATGGAAAAAACGACATAGGTTAGTATGTCGTTTTTTTGGAAAAAACGACATAGGTTAGTATGTCGTTTTTATGGAAAAAACGACATAGGTTAGTATGTCGTTTTTTTGGAAAAAAACTACATAGGTTAGTATGTCGTTTTTTAGAAAAAAACGACATAGGTTAGTATGTCGTTTTTATGGAAAAAAACGACATAGGTTAGTATGTCGTTTTTTTGGAAAAAAACGACAGGTTAGTATGTCGTTTTTTATGGAAAAAACGACATAGGTTAGTATGTCGTTTTTTTGGAAAAAAACGACATAGGTTAGTATGTCGTTTTTTTGGAAAAAAACGACATAGGTTAGTATGTCGTTTTTTATGGAAAAAACGACATAGGTTAGTATGTCATTTTTTTGGAAAAAAAACGACATAGGTTAGTATGTCGTTTTTATGGAAAAAACGACATAGGTTAGTATGTCGTTTTTTGAAAAAAACGACATAGGTTAGTATGTCGTTTATTTTGAAAAAAAAACGACATAGGTTAGTATGTCGTTTTTTTGGGAAAAAAACGACATAGGTTAGTATGTCGTTTTTTTGGAAAAAAACGACATAGGTTAGTATGTCGTTTTTTTTGGAAAAAAACGACATAGGTTAGTATGTCGTTTTTTTGGAAAAAAACGACATAGGTTAGTATGTCGTTTTTTATGGAAAAAACGACATAGGTTAGTATGTCGTTTTTATGGAAAAAACGACATAGGTTAGTATGTCGTTTTTTTGGAAAAAAACGACATAGGTTAGTATGTCGTTTTTATGGAAAAAAACGACATAGGTTAGTATGTCGTTTTTATGGAAAAAACGACATAGGTTAGTATGTCGTTTTTTTGGAAAAAAAACGACATAGGTTAGTATGTCGTTTTTTTGGAAAAAAACGACATAGGTTAGTATGTCGTTTTTTATGGAAAAAACGACATAGGTTAGTATGTCGTTTTTTTGGAAAAAACGACATAGGTTAGTATGTCGTTTTTTTGGAAAAAAACGACATAGGTTAGTATGTCGTTTTTTGGAAAAAAACGACATAGGTTAGTATGTCGTTTTTTGGGAAAAAAACGACATAGGTTAGTATGTCGTTTTTATGGAAAAAACGACATAGGTTAGTATGTCGTTTTTATGGAAAAAACGACATAGGTTAGTATGTCGTTTTTTTCCAAAAAAACGACATACTAACCTATGTCGTTTTTCTAAAAAAAAAACGACATAGTAACCTATGTTGTTTTTCTCCAAAAAAACGACATAGTAACCTATGTTGTTTTTCTCCAAAAAAACGACATAGTAACCTATGTAGTTTTTCTCCAAAAAACCGACATAGTAACCTATGTAGTTTTTCTCCAAAAAAACGACATAGTAACCTATGTAGTTTTTCTCCAAAAAAACGACATAGTAACCTATGTAGTTTTTCTCCCAAAAACGACCTATGATAACCTATGTCGTTTTTGTCCAAATAAACGACATAGTAACCTATGTCATTTTTCTCCAAAAAAAACGACATAGTAACCTATGTTGTTTTTCTCAAAAAAACGACATAGTAACCTATGTTGTTTTTCTAAAAAAAAAAAGACATAGTAACCTATGTCGTTTTTTTGGAGAAAAACGACATAGGTTACTATGTCGTTTTTTGGAGAAAATTGACATAGTAACCTATGTTGTTTTTCTAAAAAAAAAACGACATAGTAACCTATGTCGTTTTTCTCCAAAAAAATGACATAGGTTACCATGTCATTTTTTCAGGAAAACGACATAGTAACCCAAGAAACCAATCCTACCATCTTTCCTATGCAAACTTTTGACAAAAAAAGAAAAACGACACAAGTCACTCATCACAGCCGTCCAGGTATCGGCACCCCACGCGTTCATTGACGAGCTTCTCGTGACGGGCGTCCAAAATGAATCCGTCCATCGACAGACGTCTCGTCTCGTGGCGCCGATAATGCCGGCGAGCCAATCGAGCGATCGACAGCGTGATTGAAGGAGCGGCGGAAGGGAAGGTGACGGACGACTGTGACGTCACTCACGTTAACATCCGCCAGCTTCCTTGGCCTCCCGATTCGCCGTCGACGGTCAAGTGCGAGAACGCTATCTGGTCCACGACTCGCCTCGGGGTTCCTCGGGAGCCGGATCCTCTCCGTGGAGTGACTCCGTTCGGCCTGGCGCGACCACACAAAACCATGTGAGTGTAGGAGCCATTTTATGATCAAGTTTGAGGGCCTGGAGGAGCTCTTTCTCCATCCATCACCCGCACCCCGACCTTGGGGTGACCCCGAGTCGGCAGCCAATGAGGCGCCCTCTTCCCCCTCTGCACTTATCGGGCCCGAGCATCCGCATAGAAGGGGATCGGGTGACGCCGAGTGGAGGCCGGACGCCCTTTTGTGTCGCCCGTCGCTGTTTTTTTGCTCTCTTTGTGTTTACATGACTAATGCGAGGAACGGCACCTGATAAAAAAAAGAGCCGTTCGTTCCGTCTTTTGGGGAACCCCCTCACCCCCGAAGTACAAAAAGAGGCCGTCTCCTATAGAATTAAAGGGGAACGGCGACACGGCTTTGAGGGGCTATCTGGGATTCTATTGGCGTCAATGGCGGTTGACATTTTGCGTGCTCCATTCGGACTGAAATCGAAGAAAATAAATGAGTCACTGGCAAAGTGACTCATTTCAAAGCTTGTCGTTCATGCGAGGCTTCGTCATTGAAGCAATGCAAACGAACAAATGGGTGGGATTAATGTTGCCGCGGCAACCTGGCAAACAACCTCGGAGCAAAGTTTCCGTTTTGTTCAAGTGGGATTTACGGTTGCTTCACCGTTACGTCTTTTATGAACTCAAAGAGTCATTGCTTGATTCCTGTCTCACAGGTTTAGGATCTTTGACCTTGAATACCTGCCAATGCAGGATTTATATGTAATATGCCACACCATATCAGTAACCAAGAAAATCAATACGCTATTTAACCTTTAAAATCTCAAATCACTGAGAAATTGACAGAAAATTCCAAATCTATTAAAACTGAGTCCTGATCAACAAAAAGAACAAACTATGACTCAAATATTAACGAATCAAATAGCGTCAAAGTTAAGGTAACATAAGGATAATATATTCATGACGACTCATGTATCACAACTGACCTGGAAATAAGGAGGCTAAAAACTGCAGCTTTGCAAACATCACAATAGATATTTTAGACCAGTAAATATACTTTGTACACTTTATAAAGGGCCTACCAATAAAAAGAATTTTGATTTGTTCTCTGCTTTAATTTAGAACATTAGTACGTTATTCCTCACAGTTAAATAAATGTCTTATTTTGATGAAACAAAAATTACTTGTATTGAATACAGCAATTCAGATTGACTGTACAAGTCAGATATTTTAAGTATTTGGATATTTTAAATCCATTTTTTAAAATACTCGGGCACACTACTCTTATTATTTTCTAGACTTAATGGTTTATCTTGCTTATCTAAGTTTTCCTTGACATATCTCTTCCTTCCATTACATTTTAGCCGATGGTTCTGACGCTTAAACAAACGCAACTGAACCGCGAGGCCTACCTTCAAGCTCCAATCATGTCGCCCCAGACGAGTCTTTGATATGACGACCCGGGTCTTTGTTCTCTTGTCGGATCAAGTGGCACCATTCCTCCCATGGCCTGCGGGCGGCTTCTAACTGCACACACACAAAAAACAAAAAACAACACTGTATTACTACACGGGTGCAGAAACCAAAATGGCCACAGGCAAAAAACACTTTCAGATTAAATGTCTTCACGTTAGATGCTTTAAGTGAGCCACCTGCCCGGAAAGATACAATTTACAGAACATCGATCGTGTTTCAGCGCCACCGCCGGCCATAGGCGGCGACCCATCCGTTTGGGCACGAAGCCAACCTCTCCCAGTCTAAACGGATAGGTCGCCCATCGGCATGGTGGCGGCCATTGATGGCGTACAATTGCGAAGGCGGTGGTGCTGTAAGTGAAAGAGATTTTTCAGTGACAAGCGGCGTAACTCTAAGCACGCCCTGAAGCGCGTCCCACTGCGAGAGAGTGTGTGAAACTATGCGCTGATGGAGTGACTGGCTGTCCCCTTCAGGCGGAGACCAGTCCAGATCGGCGTGGGGGAACTCGGTGCAAATCCAGACAAATTGCTGTAAAGTGGACTCTTTCAGTCAGCTTTAAGCCGAGGAAAGCGACACACTTGACAAAAAGTGCTTGATTGCCTATTAATGAGAAGCTGATAAGCATGATAAGAATGACTTTTTTTTTTTTGAAAAATACATGCTTGCTTTCTGATAAAGGTCAACGATAAGACTGATAAAACGGTTTACACAAGTTATTACTCTAGTAGCTTGTTAGCTTAGTGTTCTAAAGCCTGGGTTCGAACCCGATAAATCCCAACTGCCAATGGAATAAAGTACAAAAATAAAATGTACTTACTACTTATGAATTCTTCTCCATACAAAATCCTTACTGTTTTAATATACAAAAACAAAATCCAAGTTATGAAATCTCCCAAAACATCAATACATTAACCATATCCGTTATTTTATCTTGAAATTCTCGCTGTAGCATTACATGCTGCTTGAAAATATCCCTACGCTCCACTTTAAAAAAAAAAAATCACATTAATTTTCTCTCGATTGTGTGTTTCTCCCATTTCCTACAAAATTCAAACACTTTAATCAATGTTTAAAGGATTTAGTCAGATTTAAAAAAAAAAAAAAATTAGGTCAGTGGAATGCTACTCTATTGATGAAAAATCCAAACAAGTTCTGGAACCCACTGTACATAAAAAGAAGCGAGCCCAGTACATAAAGGCCCTGGTCCACAACCCCCTCTTCCCCCCCAATGGTCGTTATCGTTTCAGCCCCACAGAGACCGTCCTAATGACAGCACTTGTCTATAACGCGGCCATCACGGCGTGCGCGTGGCGCAATGACAGCGGCTGTCTATAACGGCCGCTCCTGGCAGAGATCACTGGCGCCGCCTCTCCCACGTTCCTTCGGGGTGTCACCAATGTCCGGGCGGACCATGATGTGATCTTTAGTCCCCCCCACCCCCACCCCTGCACGATCTATAGACTGGCATTTGGCTCAGGGAGCGTCCCCAGGCTCTGACAAGCATGCTAAACTTGCAGCGCTTTCTGCCGATATTCCCAACTTTACGCCAGACGGGGCAATATTACAATACATAGCGTCGGATGCTAAAGAAGTCAGTCGAGTTGAATGACCTCTATGGGTTTCGCACTGGCCACCGTTGTCCGATCTATACATGAACTGGGAAGGGGCGTGACCTATCCGCGACAAAAAGTGCTTGATTGCCTATTAATGAGAAGCTGATGATAAGAATGACTTTTTTGGGGAAAAATACATGCTTGCTTTCTAATAAATGTCAACAAAAAGACTGATAAAACTGTGGTTTACACAAGTTATTACTCTATAGCTTGTTAGCTTAGTTTTCTGAAGCCTAAAAATCCCAACTGCCAATGGAATAAAGTACAAAAATAAACATACATACTACTTATGAATGCTTCTACATACAAAATCCTTACTGTTCCAATCTACAAAAACAAGATCCAAGTTCTGAAATCTCCCAAAACATCAATACATTAACCGTATCCATTCTTTTATTTTGAAATTCGCGCGGTAGCATTACATGCTGCTTGCGAATATCCCTACTCTTTGCTCTCCTGTTTTTCAGAAAGTGAAGCAAATTCCTAATCATCCTAAAAGTGATCCTCCTCAACTCCCTGTGGTATGCTTTTTAGCATTATCATATTAGCATTCTCCCTTGCTCCGTGTTTTTGATCGCTAATGAAGGCTTAAATGCTCTTTGGCGTGTGTGAGTGTTTGCCGCGGTCCGCAGGGAGTGCCGGCGTCCGTCCTGCATTGATGGCGATGGGCTTCTCATCTGCATGCTTGACAGCTCAGACCTTGTCTCATCCTCTCCTCACGCAATCTAGCTTCTTCTTTTATCATCTCCTACCACAGTCTTCTCCCGTCACCTTCCATTACATTTCTTCTCCTACTTGTCTGTCTTCATTCCTTCTTGCAGTCTTTTTTGGTGGCTGCTCTTTGGCTTTACGTCAATACTGCTAGTGTTGAGGATTCGATGCTTGTACTTTCTAGATAAACACACTGTTAGCGGGATTATCCCTGTTGTCCTAACAATGTAAACCCGGGATTAAGCTTTGCTCTCCAGGGGGACGAAAGTGTGTGTGTGTGTGTGTGTGTGTGGCTGTGAAATTGGCCTTTGAGAAGTACTGAGGTCGTCTTACTTCAACATGGAGGATGTACATTTTAAGCTTTTATATCCATTTAACTTCATGAAGGTCAGAGTTAAAAATGCAAAATTATGTTATTAATTTTACTTAAATAGTCGGTTGTGAACTCATTATTTTGGAAGAAAAAATTACTATGTTTTGCTAGCAGGTGAATTTTGTATAAAATAAACAACGTTGAATGAAGTTTGTTCAAATTTGATGAGGTAATGTAATGTGTTAGGACTTAATACTGTATAAGTAGATTTATACAATAGAAATAAATGTATACATAGTGTAGTATCACTAATTTCTTGGTGATATAATATAAAACATTATATTTTGAAAGCCTCAATAAATGTCTACGTAAAATATAAGCTAGTCATATAGTGTATAAATAAGCCTTTAAAAAACCGACAAAAAAACAACATGACCTATTGACCCCTATCCTCAAAGACAATGAATACAACAACCATAAAACCATGACAATTTTTACACAAAATCCCAACTGCAAAAAGTATTTTAAACTATTTCAAGTGTACTCTCAAACTCTCAATAATCTTTGCATTATTTCCCTATCAGCGACAGAGATGCTAGCCACAGGAATGAAGTTGCGGAAGCCGACTAAGAAGAAGTTGGCTAAAGCTCTTTGGAGCCGGCTGCGGTGGCGATGGAAAGGCCAAAAGGTGAAGCGCCCCCCTGCCATATCTACCGTCGCGCGGGGGCGGCCTGGACCGGGTCAGCCGAGGTTCAGGTGTCAGCCGGCGACGGCTGACTGACGAGAGCGAGTGGGAGCTCTCCGGGAAAAAGCGCCGTCCCGCTCGGACCTTTCATCCTTCCTTTCCTTTCCCTCCCTGGCTGACTTTCTTGCTTGCTGGCCGTCTCCCTGACTCCAAGATCCTCCGTGACCCGTCCCGCCCTCCCTCCCTTCAGACGGCTCTTTACTCTAGGCCCGGGCACACAACTTCAACCTTGTCATCCGCTCGTCCTTCCCTCTGTCCTCCCTCCTTCCTCGCCCTTTACTCCCCCCTTTCCTCGCCTTCTTCTTCACCCCGAAAACTAAACATTACCACAGGCTTTCACTCAGCGGGTCGGCCTGACTGGGGCAGCTCTCTGTGGGACTGCACGTCTTCACGACACACATGCATTTTGCTCATTATTTATTCTATTTCAAAACCAAAATCACTGTCATTGCGGTGATATTCATTTCCTGACCACATCTCTCACATCAAATGGATTGGACATCTAATGCCTTTGGATTAAATTACTGTGATAAATTAGAAATATATGAAGGTAATGCAAATCTTCATTAAAAATTATGACAAAAAAAACATGTAAATATATTAGTGATTAATTACATTTTAAAACGGGCTCAGGAGCCATATGTGGCTCATTTGATGGGTGGAAATGGCTCTCTGCCTTTTTAAATTATAATTTTTCTTCATTAGACTCATTGATACGCATTGATTAGAAACTGAAATAATATTTTCAAAAGAATTCCGACTTTTTTTTAACTTTCAAGGTGATGAAATGAATAATAAATGCTCACATTTTAATGTATTTTTACTTTTAAATTCTGAATATGGCTCTCAATAAATAATGTATGAAAATCTGAATTGTTTAAGGTTCTTTATTCGTCAAAAAAGTTCCCGACAATGAGATAAATATGTTATTTTAATTTTGTTTCTCATTTAAATGAATACTATCATGGATTTTAAAAGGGAAAAAATGTATCTCAAGTCAATTGCAAAATAAGATAACCATTTTTATTGAACCCAACAAGTACCTGCGGCACAACATATACACTCACTATACAGCCTATTATTGACTGCGGCGCAATTGTTGAGTCACTGTTATTGAATCTGTTAAGATCGTAGATATACGACGGCCATTTTGCACGATACGAGACACAACACGTTTTATTTATTGCGGTTTTATCGCTGATAAGACGCCTTCAAATCTACCCGCGTAGTCGGTAAATCAAGGTGATGTGGCTATTTATGTCGTTGGATGGCATTTTGGCTTTACATATGGCTACTTGGGGGAAGGCTTCAGCTGTCTACTTTATCATCCGGGACGCTTTTCTAATTACGACGCACAAGAATTAAAGCGCTGGGGTTACAATCCTGGCCTCATAACAAAAGACATTTTGAAAAGTTATTGACTCCTTTAGAGTCTTTATGCTGCCACGACTCGTAGATTAACCGCAGTTGATTCCGGGTTAGCAATATTACGAAAAAAGAATTATAGGCACTTTGGTATTTTTTGTTAAGGGATGAGAAAGCTAAATGCTAACCATAGGTTTATTGACAAAATAAATAAATTTTTTTTTTTTACTAAAATTAAACTGCTGTTAGGACTATACTACTGTTAGCCATAAAAAAATAAAAATTCAAATGTAAGGGCTATACTCAAAATTTAAAAGGAAAAATACACTAAAATATGTGCTATTTGTAGTAATGTCACCACTTTTAAAGTACTAACGTTTTATAAGATCTTCTGTCAAAATTGTCGCCTGTTTCTCATCAATTATAATAAATAGGAGTATGCAACACATATTTTAGCTAACAGTTTAGCTTAGAGCCGTATGCACCTATCAAAAGAGCCATGTTTGGCTCCTGAGCCATAGGTTCCCTACCCTTGGTCTTTTTTAAGCTACAAAATAATGTGGATTTATATTTTTTGTCTTCCTAATAGTTAAAAAAAATGTTTTTATAGTTTTTTAAGTGATTTTTCCTAATAATAAAACAAAGTATTTTTATATATTTTTAAGTGAATTACTTTAGTGGTTTCACACTGGATGTAAAAACAATAATTGACTTAAACAGGTTAAAAAAGTATTTCTGTGTATAGTAAGCACGACTTATGCATTATGTGTTTGTTCTTTAGTTTTGTGAAATCTACATGCAGATTTCAAAGTAGTATGTTAGTCATATTTTAGTTATTTTTTTCTCCTCGCACCCCCGACTCTCGCACCCCCTCGTCACGGCTGCTGTAGCGCCCGAGGACCCGAAGACAAGAACACAAATGCGCCTGCAGGTATGCGCATTGGCAGGTGCAGCCTTTTTTTCTACAGAAGAGCTTTTCATTAACTTGTCTCGTACAATCAAAGTATGTCAGTGAGAGTGACGCGAGGAGAAAGTAAACGGCATTAGGATGGGGGGGGGGGGCGTCAGGACGTTTTTTTTTTTTGCAGATATGGCCATGTTTTTGTAGCCGCATCCAAAATGGAACTTCCTTTTTCTGTCTGATAACATTGTTTCAGACATTTTTTTTAGTGTTGACGCTCCTGCTGTGACATTGGGCTTTTTAAGGTTATTGCGTCAAAAAAATAAAAAATAATACGCAGGTAAGGAAATGGTTAAGGCGCTTCGGGTTATGTACATACCGCGCTGTCAAATTGTGAAATTCAGTACTGTAATTATTGGAGTAAAATACATTTTTGTGGTTCGTATGTCAAAACCACCTTGAGAGTTATTCTTAGTAGTCGTGTGTTGTACATTAATGCCAATTTGTTGCTTTCTATGCTGGGAAAATAAAGATATTTTTATATTATGATATTTTCAAATAAATATGGGGGTAAAGGGTCATGTTTTTTTAACTGGTTTTATTTTAATCAAATGTTATTTATGGTGTCATATGACACTGGGTGTAAAATTTCAGTTTTGGATCTAAATACGCTGCAAAAAGTTGGATGAATAAATTCAATATTAAATAATCATTAAAGCTTTAATGCTAATCAATATCTGTGATGAATAGCAAAATGGCGGGGCACACAAAGTCTACAAAAAGTAGCATTATTATTATTATTATTTTTAAATTGGTCTTACTTTAATCAAATATTATTTATGGTGTCACATGAATTTCAGTTTTGGAGCTAAATACGCTGCAAAAAGTTGGACAAATAAACACGCTGCAAAAAGTTGGACAAATAAATTCACTATTAAATAATCATTAAATCTATAATGCTAACCAACATCTGTGACGATTAGCATATATAAAAACAAAATGATAAGGACAAAATGTCTACAAAAAGTGGCATCTTTATACAGCTACAATATGAAAGGTTTTCTGTGTATTATTCTCCTTCTATTTCCATATCTTAATAGTTCACGTCGGCTCTCCTGAAAATGCCACCGTCGTCAAATATACGCGCGTTTAGTCACATGTTATGCGACGACGACTTGACGCGGTGATCTGCCGGTCAATCGGCCGTATTGATTATTGGGATAGTGGAGGTGGGTGGGGAGGCCGTAGTAATTAGGGCTTTTTGGTGTGGATTATCTGAAAGAAAAGGTCACCTGCTCAACATTGGTGGCGGGTAGGCGGGGCCAATGGTGGTGACAAGTAAGAGGTCGGAAAGGGGGGGGCATTTTGCTACTCTTATCTCATTTACGGCCATTGACGGCGATATATGCCAAATCTATTTGAACTGGGAGGGCTAGAATGTAAATGGCTGCCAAAAAAGGCCCTGATCGTAATGGAAACGATTAAAGTGTGGCCTCACGTTGCGGATATTTCAATTTATTTACGTCATTTTTTGAACGCCATGTGGAACTAATTTTTTTCCAATTCAAAAATAAAAAAACTACAAGGCGGATGATTAAGAAGGTGCTTGGTTATGTGCGTCTATGGCGTGTCAGCTCCTCCGCAGAAGCAGCTGTGGAGCATTGGGCACGCTCCAAGTGCCGTGCTGCAGCGCCCCTAGTGGCAAACATGCAGAATACAGGCACACAAAAAAGGGGGGGAAAAGTAGACATGAGGAGACAAGTGCTGATTGAGAGCACTCATACGTTGGCGTGGCTTTGCATTGTGTTGTTCTGTGTGGCCCGTGACGTTAGTTTTGTGTGCCGAAGGAGCGCCTGCCGACTTTAGGGTGACCTTTCCGAATCCTTTTTTTTGTGAGTCACGTGTGTGGCAATTTCAACAGCGAGTTTTGTCTACGCCTGTTTTGGATTGCCGCTTTCTAACGTGAGACGCCACGCATGGCTCCATATGCCAGCCAAAATGGCGCGCCAGTGTTGTGGGACAATAGTTGGGGACGGACAAATGAGGGCCAAATAAACTTGACGAAAAAGGTGAAGACTATAATAAAAAATCTGAAAGTTCTTTTTAATGTTTGCACTAATTGCAAACTCTAATTAGAAATCTCCTATAAAATATCTCTTGAGAATTTTTTTTTACACAAAATACGAGAAGAAAAACATGAAATTGCATTTGTCAGCTAACAAATTGAAGCAATAAGATGTTTATGTATAGATATTCTAATTATTATTTCAAATCAGCACGCCAAACGGATAAATAAATACAACCTTTCGAAAAAATACTGCTTTCTACTTATACATCAACTTGTTGTCTGCTCTATGGTTTTTCTGCTTGTACTTTATCTAAAAAAATCCAAATGAACTCTTACCACAGAAACTTTCATAGGTAAAACAGCCTGAGATGAATTCAAAATTACCAGATTTCCACCATGTTTACAAGGACCCTCCACTAAATACAACACAAAAAATTCAAATTTCAGCACGATTGACAGCAAAAAAACATCCAAAATCCATTTGGTCAGGCAATTTGCTTAAAAAGAGACCAAAAACCACCAAAATGACATCAATTTCGAGCCAAAAAAATCTTCCAAACCAATCAAAAAGCATCTACAACCCAATCCACCATAATGACCGTCATGTTTTTCCACGCTGGAGCAAACGACGTCGTTCTCGCTCCTCTCTTGCGTTCTTGCGAGTTCACCCGAGGGTCAAAAGTGTCACCATATACATCACAGCTGTAGCAGAACGGCACACACCGTTACCATAGCGATCGGCCATTTCCCCCCCCCTCCCGTCGAGCTAAGCCAAACAGTGGCGTTCGCTCCATTACGACAAAAGAACAAGAAAAAAAAGCAATTGTATACCTCGGCTTGGCGTGTTTATTTGACCAGGTGTGGCGTCTTTAATTTAGGGGGGGAGTCGGCGAAGGTGTTTGCGCCATTTCTGCGTCAGGCCGGCCGGGCAACGTAACAATGGGACGGCGCGCCGCGTGATAAAAGAGGCAACGTGACAAGTGTCACAAGCTCGGCTGAACATAATCAGGCCGTTGTAGATGACTTTTGGATTCGGGAGTGCCAACGCGGGGCTTCCGATTAAAAATGCACGCGCCGGGCGCTTCATCACGGGCCAAACAAAGCCGCCCTGCCCGACCCACGTGTTACCGCCACGGCCGTGGAAAGAAAAAAAAAAGAAAAAAGCCTGTTTCCCTAGCAACACAACTGCCTCTCTTTTGTCACGGGAATGAAGGGAGGAGGCGGAGGAGGAGGACCGTAGGCAGACGCTCCACGTTGACCTCCGCCCGACCTCTACGTAGACATATTGCTTTCTGCTTTACTGGAGGCTGCCTACTTGCTGATGGCTTGTTTCTCTCTCTACCTGGGCTGAAAAATTCCCTTTCTCGACTATTAGATTTGGATTCCGCCAGGACAAGCCGTCACGGCCTAGAACAATGTTTCCGTCACAAAACATACAGAGATAACAGAGCGGCTCCGATAGATGGACAGACATTACTTTGTGTCGATTCTACTGCCCCTAGTGGTGAGTTATGGTGAAGTATGCTGACCGTTTCGAGTAGTAAAGTTGTACTTTTATTGCTTCAAAGTTCAAATGCTAACAGTACAGATGATGAAGATTCATAATAAATATTCAGGCATTTACTTAAGAACGGGACATAAACAATGTTTTTTTTCTTAGTTTTAATTAATTTTAGAGAGCCTTTCCTAATTGTTATACGTTTTATTTTGCCTTGAGATAATTAGTTTAAGGTGAATTTTAATTGTTATTTGTCAAACTGCAAAAAAATTAACAAAAAGGTGATCTTAATATAAATTATTCAGCGATTGAAATTAGTCATTTTCTCATTCGGGGGTATGTAAATACAAACTTTATACAAATAAAGGAATTAGTATCCGTAATTTCAATGTTTGAATTCTATATTTGACGGCGCGCACTTTGCTCATGACCCTGCGACCATCTAATCTATTTTTTTTAAGGAGCTACAAACAACAGTTTTATGTCAAACATGTTAAGACCCTACTCTGGCCATAGTGTTCATCTAGTGTTTCCCTAATGGCTTTAATGACATATGGAGCACAGATTGTCAGGATGCTGGTGTTCAATGCGAAACCACTGTTGCCTCCCAAAGGATTAAGCAAGCACTACACATCAACCCTCCAATGTTAGTTAGTTAGTAGACTCATCATTTACAAAATAGACTTTAAACAGGTTCAGGACCAGCCTCATATATATAAATATAAATATTAGTATGCATATCTCATACCTAAGTTACAAAAAAGAAAAAAAAATGGTTCAAAACACTTACCTTTATCAGTGTTGTCTCTTCTGAGATAAATATTTTAATAATCTAGCTATTAACATTAGCCAAATTGTTATCAATAATTTAGTCAGATAAGCGATACTGAGTTGGCATGGGTCAAATCAACTGTAAATACTATAATTGGTTATGTAACGATAGCAGATCATCAATATATTGTGATCATTTTTTCTAAGTTGACAGTGTGGAAATGAGCCATTTATAACTTCAGTGGGTTTGTGACCTCAGTTAGCAAATCTTCTCCCAGACTATGGAGGTCAAAGCGGACAGGCGTCATCACTTAGTGGCTATTTTAAGTCAGGGGGGGGGGGGCCCTTTCCATAAACATAACATTACAGTCAATGGAATGTGTAATGTGAAATAGCTCCAGATTGCTTCATTTTGGAAGAAAAAAAATCACTACTTAAAGCCTGCTAGAAAAATTCCCAATGTAAAATGTCCAAATTATGCCCTCCACTACATAGGTCATTTAAAAAAAAATCCAAAATACGAAAAAGTACATTTGAATGGGTGGCGTAGTCCAATTTGAATATAGTGGAAACCCTGTACTTGCTCAAATCCTTAATTTGCTGCTAATATGTTCTACTAACCTTGTGAATATGTTGCCTTCTCATCAATGTTATCGTTTTCCTTTCTGGCCTCCTTAGTTTCCTTGTCATCTGGCCGTCATCTTCATCGGGACTCTCGCTGATGATATCAGGTTGCCGTTGGCTCGGCGGCGCTGGAAAGTGCTGCTAATGGCCTTTCAAATACTTGATTGTGAACACTTCCTGTCAAGAGAGAAGATAAAATCACAGTTGATTACACAAGATGGCTACAGAATAAATACGGAATACGAATACACTACATTTTTGACAATGACCAAAACAAACTACTTTGCGTTTTAGCTTAATTCACCCCTCTCAACTTGGGGCAACACTGCCTCTACTGGCCATACAGAGTAAAACACACAACAGCGCCTGGCAGATGAATGATGTCAAGCAGACATATTTATATTCATTTAGGATGGAGGAGGAGGTGAAGCCATCTGTAACGGATGTGATGGGATGTGTGTGTGTGTTTGTATTTTCTCGTTTGTGTTTGTGAGTGTGTGTAACGTGGACGCACACACACATACACACACGCGTGTTTGAGCATGTGTTCCAAGGTATCCGTCGTTTGTGATGAATTAATCGGGCTTTTGTGCGAGTTGATGCCATGTTTGTGCATTGGTGGAAAGTGTGTATGTGCATATATGTGTGTGTGTGTGTAGCGGGAGGTCATTCGCCGGTCACTTGTTCAGGCTGCGTGATGAATGAAGAGGAGAGGTGTCTGAAAAGCCTGAGAGATTCGAGAGAAACATTGTTCCACACGCTTAAAAAATGGTTGTGTTGTGCCATACCCTAGGGCTATGGTAGGAACCCCCCCTTCCCAAAAAAATAAGATGTGTTCAATGTCAAGAGGAGGTTAGGTATAAACTGAGAAAATATGAAAATGAGGTTTTGTCAATTATTTTAAATAGGAGTTACTACGCTTTGAAGATTGGAAGCTATTGTGTTTGGCTTGGCGGACAAATTATGGAGAAGTCAAAGACTGGAACCAGGAAGTATCAGGCTGCGGAGACGGGAAGTGGGTGGATTAAACAGGAAGAAGCGGGCCTTCTAAGGGTTAGCTACATTTACTGATGGGTTTTCTAGTGGTGTTTTATAAACCAAGTGGGCCGACAGGCTTTTTTTTGTTGCTAAAAGTCTTCCAAAAAAATTATACATAATTCAACATTTTGTTTTAATCACGTCTGGTGATACCTTTGGAAGCGCTATGGCGATATGTGAAAAAACCCTGTCCTTTGCGATTGCACAGAATTGAATTGGATTGCATTGCAATGAATTGCATTGACTTGCATTGAATTGCATTGAATTTTTCTTTTGTAACACTATGTTAAAACATTGGTAAAATGGCTGTCCTAATTTAACAATCCCTGTCAACATAAAAAAAAAATCTCCAAAACACAGTTTTCTGGGCCAAAAAACATGCTGCAGATACTAAACCCTTTCCGCTGACAGACATCGAATCCAGCAACTGTGGTTAAAAAGGAAGAGTGACGAATTTCTAATGGCTTACTTGAGAACATTAGTTTGTCACATTGTGGTCAGGCCCAAGTGCGTGGTAGGATCAATGTCCGGCCCTCATCCTCAATTATTCACCCTGTCAACTGGCATCTTCCCTGCAAAGCGCTGACCAATACTTTAATCCTCCCAATCCCGTGCATCCCTATGGATCCTCCTCTTCCTGCTCTCCTCATTATCTCCGCCCTGATTTGCTCATTTACGCCCTCCCATTTCATCCGTCTCCCTCATTAGCCCTCAACTCCCACAGATTTGCTCTCTAATTCCCTCCCTCCATTTACCTCACCCCATCACTAGCCACTTGACCAACTCGAGTGCTGTGCTGACTAAGATTAGAAAGCCATTGCCTTTGTGTGTGATATCGGTAAGTCTTGGAATACAGCCATGGCAATTTCCCAAAGGTTGAGTGCTTGTGTCTAGTCATCCTCATACTTAGGTGTATGCACGCATGCACATGATCAACTCCGAGGGTCCCTTTGCGATTATGGGGGCTCGCTTGTGTGTGCGCCCCTCCGTAATTGTGACACGGCTCATACATCATGGCTTGAGCCAGTTTGATTACAAGCACAGGGGCCCGGTGATTAATTGTCGGATTCAGCTTCCGCGCCTGAGTTGTGACACTCGGTCACAGAGCATCTGTACTGACACCCCCCCACGCAAGCCCGCATGCTGTACACCCAACAATCTACATACGGTCTACCTTCCTTCCCCCTTCGCAAAAAAACCTTCTCTCCTTTACTTTGTTTCCTGGCTCTCACCTTACAACCTTTCCCTTTCAAGCCATCCAGGCACTACAGCACTTCTTGCTAACTATATCCTCAGTTTCTAACCTTCTCACCTTTAGCTTTACATTGCAGCAAACTGAAATAAACCATCATATGTCTGTACAACTGTACTATCAGGAGACCCTTCCATCCTATCAACCTACTGTCCAATTATCAACGGGTTGTTCCAAACAGAGTCTGGATTACCAAACTTTGTTGACGACATTGAACGTGAAAACTATTTGGTAGAAGCTGGCGGCCATTTCTACAACCAGGTGTTACTGACAGTGCTGTCAAGACTATGAGAACCCAAGATCGGTCACTCAGGATACCTGAGCTCCAGTTGACTCCAGGCCAGACAGTGCAGGTGTCATATTGTCATGCTCGTCACTAACCCAATTACACCCGGACCACGGGGGACACGCCCTCGCCCACGTAAATACCAGACAGTAGAAGGCCATTAAAAGACAAAAAAAAGGCCACACACAGACGATAGCGTCTCGTAGCCACTCCTCTTTGTGAGTGTATGTGTGATCTAATGACGTTTAATGCGCAGACTAATGGTTTCAGGGGGGAATCCTTGTGAGGAGTGTGAGTACAGGCTTGGGCTGAGTGCTGGCAGGCCATCCCTCATCCTGATACCACATGGATCGGAGAGCCAAGGGAGAAGCCACCCTTCCTACTGATTGGCTTGCTCTATTTCTGACTGACTTAAATCCCCCACATGTCTTTAACGTACACCAAAGTCTTCTTATCTTACTTATGCACATAAAGTCTGTTTCCATATTCAATTGCCTACATTTTGGGTCCATTTTTAGTGTTAGAAATCAGTGAATTGAGATGGAAATGCCGACTTAGAGAGTGACGTTGTACATGGTGACTGTTTAATCCATTGGGAATTCCATTGGGTATTTTTTTTGGTTTTTCTGAAGGGAAATACCCACGTTCCACCAGATTAAGTGTTATAGAAGAATGATGGTAAGGTTTGATGGAGGTTGTCACTTTAGGATGCATGATTGGCTAAAGGTGGGTTTTGGTTAGGTTAAGGTCAATTGAAGTGAAATAATATGGATGTAAACTCCAATTATTTCACTGTCATTGACAATGTCCATTTTATTTGTACTGGGGAATCATACTATGCAGGTACCAAGCCTTCCTGATGAAATGGGTAGGACTTCTGGAACCTGATAAGTCAAAACTACTAGTCCCTAAAGCCAAAGCAAATCCGATGTCCTGTCTATTGGTCCCATGTAAACTAAAGGCACGTTTCCATCTCTTATGAGGCATCACCAACCGATATCATTCCACTAATGTCTCTCTGTCACCTCCCATTTCCGTCTCGCTCACATCTGAGAAGCGTCTCTTTGGGCCTGAGTGGCGTCGGACCATGCTAACCAGCGTGACGCCATCGGAAGCTAATAAATCATCCGCGGCATTTCTTTTTTTCCCCCTCCGATTTATTTGGACTGTAATGAAGACGCCATTGGCTCCGGGGCTATACCCGGCGGCGACGTGGTGACACTGATGAATGGCGGAAGGTGCGTTCACTGCAGTTAGGCGAGAGAAGGACGCCTGTCGGTGTTCTCGCACTGCACTTGGACCGCTGTGTACTTGTATGCCGTCCATACGGTAGGTAAATAAATTCAATCATTATTATCACATTAAGGCAACAAAACAGTGTTCACCCTTATGTTCTGTTCAAGATAGTTACGTATAATTCTATTACTCTAGTAGGAGGTCAAGGGATAATTTGTTCATGCCTCCCTACAGCTTGGTACCATGGCAACTGCCACTAGCTGCCACAGTTTGGAAGTGTATGGGAAATACAAGTGTTAGTTTTGATAGCACGCTCATCACAATCCTTGAGTAGACAAGGACACATTGACCCAGCCAACTCGATGCTTCAATCCTAGACGCTTCCAGTCATCTTGTCAATCAATGAATCTATACAAAGCTCCTCAACCACCTGACAAAGTGTGGCGCAGCACTTTTCCAAGTGCATCTTCAGCATGAAGCGATTCTTGTTAAGATGACATGCAAGAATAGTAGGATTCGAACAGGTGAGTGTATCTTTCCATCAAGTTGTCTTGGGCATTACCTCTGTTTGTCCAAAGGGAGACTCTGTCTTTCACTTTCTGTCTTCATCAGTCCAGCTGACATGCTTTGTTACTCCGTCACTCTGGTTTTCTGACTCATTTCTAGTCCTCCATGAATCTATCTGTCTTGTAGTGTACAGATCATTTATCAAAACAGGGGCTTTCCTTCATCTGATGCCTGTGCTGGATTGGTGGAGACTGTGAAGACCATTTTTGAGTACTGTTGCCATGAAAGCACCAATGTACATTTAGCTAGCTAATTCAAACTCAAAGCTAATGTCTACCCTAAAAAATTTGGAGGTCATAAAAGAGCCTTTGGGTTTTGGTGTGTCTTTGAGTTGCTTCTAATTAGCCCCAGTGAGCTGATTTAGCCAATTAGCTACAAGCTGTAGTCAACAAAGTGCTTCAGTCCCAGAGGAAAGTGAGAAGTTTCAGAAATGTTGCTGACATTAACGCTAAGGGAAATAGACGACAAATAAAGACATTGGATCACATCGGCTTGGTTGTTGGCAGGATTTGAACCTGCTTCCGAATCTATGGCCTTAACCACAATGATTTTGCTTGAGATAAAGATGGAGGGAAAAGATTTGTATGTGTTTGTTTTTAAGGAGGTAGAATTTGATGCGGCGACATGGCTAAATTCTTTCCGATGATGCTTAAATGAAGAGAAGAGAGTAATGGAAGAAAACGACATCTTGAGTTGAGGACTGCTCGCCTTCTCTGACAAATGTGTCATCACAGGAGACAGAATGAAGCACGGACGGTAATTTGACTAGTTCCCTTTTCTCCTGAAAGGTTGACAGCCGTGCGACAGCGTTGAATATTCAACACGAAGCTTTTCAGATGCGCCACCACAATTATAGAATCACATTTAAACACACAAGACTGTGAAAGACTTGGTTTTGCATCCTTAACCTCAGAAGATGGTGACACTACCAAAAGACTTTGGATTTTGACACTACTTTGCTGCAAAATACAAAGAACATATTCTCAATGTGTTGTCTTTTTAAAGCTGCTTTCACTGACACAATCGTGGAAATACCTGACTTTGATGGCGAAGAATTTAGCCCGTTTTGTCACTAGTGTGGCACAATGTTTTTCAGCATTTCAGAAGATGAACGAGGGATGTTTTGGTCCCATCTCGCGCACTCATCCTTCGTCCCCAGCCTTGCATTTGGAGGAGGCTGACCCAGTATAACGGTGACATTATGAGGCCACTTACCACCCCGCTAAAATAAACCCCAGTGAAGGAGGAGCTTGACAGAACGAGGCTACGGCACGCCGCCACCGTGGTGGAGCAAATTATTCAAACAAATAAACGGGGAATGCAAACGACTTTAGACTGCTGTTTTCACTGACATAATACACACAGAGTACTGCATTAAATCCATTCCAGATATTGGTTTGGAGTATAATTATTTCCTTCTTATGGAGTGATTTATCAGGGGGGAAAAAATTAAAAAACACATTGAAATGTTTAGTTTTTTTCCTCCTCACAGTTACAGTGCTAACACTTTCTTAAAAAAAAGCACCATTAAGTGAGTAAAGTCGGAATAAGTCAATGTCAAAAGCAATAAAGATGTTAAATCAATCAATATAAAAGGATATTACATATTTGTGAGAAATTCTATGGCAGTTTTTGGACTATTTTTTGGTTTATTGTCCGAAAACATGGCAAAAAAACAAGGTGAATGTATAAAGTTTTGCTTAAAGTACAAAATAGACACATTACTATAACATCCTATTTGGAAAAAGTGCAAAAAAAAGGAAGAAACTTTCTTTGCATGTTTAACGCGCAAGTGCTAGTGTCATTTAGCTATTGGAGTGGCACGTCGGTAGCCATGGCGACAAGCGAGAAAGCCATTCGGCATGCAGGTAAGATCTTAATTAAGGCCGTTGATGACAGCGCGGCTACCGATGCGGACGCTTGCTCATTGATCCGTAATGAAGGCGCAAGACGAATGGACGCCAATGAAATTTGATGATTGAAATAATGAATGTAAGCCATTCGCTTTCCACCTCATTACTTATTCGCCAATGTTGGAGACGTTTGATGGCATTTTCAAATTAAAGCTTGCGCTTTTAACTTTAGGGAGAAAAAAACTTGTTGTTTTCCAACTTGGTTTGCACACATTGATAAAAACAGGAAAGATTTACTTTCTAAATTAAAATATTTCCCATATATGACTTGCACAGAGGGTAAGAAAATAGCTTTGTTTTTTTTCCATCTGCTGTGTGGAAGCTTTTCTGGACATGCTGTCAACACGTTGAGGCTTTTCCAGGGAAAACACGCATAGCACTTTAGGATCTTCACCCTCAAGTGCTGGCACGGTTTTCCCCGGGCCGGCCGGCGTCGGGATTTGTCAGAAGTGCCGTTCCGGCTTTGACTTCACACTCCAAACCGCATGGAAAATTTCACATCATAAATTGGATGATAAAGTGATTCCTGGATTCTATCAATGGCGACAATTTGGTAAACGCAATCCATCTTTACTATCAATGGGTTTTCTAAAAGAAGCCGTGTCGATGGTTGGAATAATTATTTGCATATTTTTAATCACTTTTTACATAAAAAGCTGATCTGTATTAGCAGGTAGGAGATATTGTGTTTACAGCTAGAAATTGGGTTAGTAATTGACTGTGACAGTTATAGACATCCAATGCATTTGAACTGGTAGAGTGAAGGTTTTTTTCTTCATTCTAGAGATAAAATCCAGTTTGTGAGTACACATTTATAATTTTGTGGAGAAATCTTTCATAAACAACTAATTTTACATTGTTTAGTACAAAGAAACGGTAAAGGGTGGAATTAAACAGTTTTTCCTGGCAAAATAAGACTAATCTTTCACGCATACTCTTGTTTCTCATATTAAAAAGTACTATGCCATCAATGTACTACAGTTTTAAAGAACATTACAAAAGATGACCCTATCTCCAACCATTTCAAAATCCAACAACCCCTCAAAAAATGTCCAATTCAACACATACTACTCAAATCTAGTCTAGTACATAAACTAACTCTTCCCTATCATGTCCATTACAACAAATACAAACAGCAACCACAATCCACTCTAACATATTTTCCAAACATAATTTCACTGTCTTTATTTCCAAGTCTATCATTAGCTATTCCCACCCAGACTTTAAGAAAACACAAACTATCCCCGGAGATATCGATCCCCCCCTGCCCCGAGCTCAAGACTGCACGTATCGCCGTATTTATGCATCCAAGTCGCCACAAACCAACTGTGCTGAATAAGCCCCCCCGAGCGTGTGCATGTGCTCGAAATTGTGCTGGTGTGTGCACGTCTTTGATATGCCGCCTGCACGGATCTCCCCGTTGCATCGTATCGGAGATCATTGCGCATCCATCAGCATGCCGTTAAGCAGGATATATGAAATGGCGCTCACTTTGACGTTGTCGCCAATCAATGCTTATAAACATTTCATGTCATAATCAGCCATCAAGGCGGCACAATGGCGCTATTCTCGGACACGGACGCCAGTCACCTCGACGCAACATCTGCCGAGCGGCGATGGATGAAGGGCAGACGGCAAAAACGTACGCGGGATGTCGTTTACCTCTCGCACGATTAAACAAAACACACTTTGCAAAGTAATGCTTTGGCATCCAAAGCGTGTCGTTGGGGCGTCACCTGGGGACGGCTTTACAAAGTAAGCCAATTTATACAAGGTATCCCAACTGGAATTAGCCGCTAATGACTCTATTAGCTTTCATTTTTTTTGCGGCGAGGAGATCGGACGGCATAAATTACGGCCCCCGGATCATCGGCAAAGTGTCACGGACAAAGGACAGTTTATAAATACGACAGCCGGGCGCTGTCAGACGGCCGTCCGGCTGATATAGACGTCTCCGCAGACTTTGTGGTTGAGCGCGACCGACTCGTGCCAGTCAACCAGCGACGGGGGACGACGGCGAGCGCCCCGGGGGGGAGGGGGGAGCTCCCTCGCCGCCGTCCCTGAAAAGGTCAACTTGACGCGGGCGCGGCACATCGACCCGGCCCCCTGTCGACCCCGCTGATAAAAATCAGATAAACTTAAGACGGCGTATCGATTGGCGCCGCGTAGCCTTAGGCAAATGTTGGCCCAGAACCATCGCCTCCGCCTCCTCTTGTGCATATGATTATGCGCGAGCAAATTCCAATCGTGCGGGGCTGAAGATGAGGGGATTAGATGGCGGATGTAGAAGGGACATGGGGGGGCTGAGACCAATGGGGGAGGGCCTTTGAGCGAGCGGCCATTGACTTCAATTGACGTTCAATACATTTCAACTGGGTCTAAAGTGAGTACCAATAAGTAGGTTGGACATCAAGGCCTTTGGAGTGAACCATTACGCAGCCATTTTGTGCCAACAGTCAATTTATACAAGGTATCCCTAGCTAGTAAACATAAGACTCTGGCATTTCATTGGCAAAAATAGAAGTATTGATAAAAATGGCCACTTTCTTGAAATAGGGATTTTTGTTTAGGATTTCGTCCTCAGTTAAAAACCAGAAAAATGGAGTGCCTTCTTTTTCAGTTCAATAAACGTTATGCTATGCGTTAAAAAGTACACTTTAACAAATATAAGGATAGTCTTTGGATAGGATTTGTGCCATTTTTAAATACCACTTAAATCATAGCAATACCAAAGCAGATTTCACAGTTAAAGCATCAGTCCTTCCTTCAATGTTGGAAAATTGAAAAATTACGCTTTTCCGGACACTGTCAAGGTAAACAAATTCAATACTAAAAAAAACCCCTGCATTTACTTGACTACCAACAAGCAGGTTGGGCATAAATGCATTTAAAAACAACCATGTTTATAATTACTTGTCAACCAGAAGTCTTATCAGTCGTCCCTATGAATAGAAAGAAGCTAACAAAAAAACAAATAGACAAAATGTCTCTTCATGAACAAGCCTTTGTGGGGCTACTTTGCTAGAATATGTAACTATTTGTTGTCGATCCCTTTGAATACACAAAACTAAACATAGATTACCTGTTCTCTCCGTTAATGTTTTTATTATGAACCCTAAAACTAGACAACATCCACTCAACTATTTTCCATAACACCCCAACTAGACAAACAGCCGACCAATTGAGGGGCAAGACAATGAGGGGCCCTAAACCAGGAAGGATGCAAAAAAAATCTTACAAGAAGTACCACCACAACCAAAGAAACTCGGATATGACCGAAAATAAATCCATCTTGCTTAGCCTACATCCTTCTTAAGTGATTATTTTCATTTAAAGGCAAGTCCAAATGGCAATGTTGAACCCATCGTCACTCTTGCCATGCTGCCTGTTGCCCTCTACAACCCTCGCCATCTTTCCACACAATTCCAGCCAGCGTATTTTTTCCTCCTCCCTTCCCAAACACTCACACTCTCCTTGTCTATGTGTTTTTTTTTCTTTTCTTTCTGCGGAGGAGCGGTATTACAGCTCGGGGCAAGGAGGCGCTGATAAGGGGACAGGAATGTGACACGAGCTAGGACCGATGACCACTGATAAGGTGAGGTTTGTGTGTGTGTGCGTAAAACGTGGGAGTGCGTATAGGTGGAGTGTGAGTGTGAAGGCCCATCTTTACTATGTGTGGAGGAATGATGAGGGGGGGAAACGGAGTTATCAGCTCGGACAGTGTCAGCACCTCCATCTGGTGTCAGCTCACGGCCAGCTAGGGAGTGTGTCGGTGTGTGTGTGTCGGTGTGTGTGTGTGAGCAGGAAGTGTAGTTTGACTTGTGAAATGGTGTTTCCATGAAGTGTAGCCTTTTGTTTTTGTTTTTTTTTAACGCTATTTGTGTGAGACAGAAATTATGAATATGTGTATTTTTCTGATTATTGGTAGTGATATTAAATATTCAAGTTAAATGATGTAAACCTATTTTTGACTAGGTGTGTAATATAGAATGTGGTATAAAATGTACTGTTGGGATTGTTAGGGTTATGAATATTCCTGAAATAGTATTATTAATTTGTGTGTTAGACAGAAATGTGTATTTTTCTTAATATTGGTAGTAATATTAAATGTTCAAGTTAAATGATGTAAAACTATTTTTCTTATAGGTGTTTAATACATACATGTGGTATAAAATGTACTGTTGTTAATGTTAGGTTTATGAATATTCCTTAAATAGTATTATTAAATACATTGGGAATTGTAAAATACTATTTAAAAACTGATATTACATTTGAAAGCAAGTACAAATAGTATGATTCATATTTCAATGCACTATCGAGGGAGTTTCCAATGCAAATGTAGTACAAAAAAAAGTACTAAAACCTTGCCAAGCAGTCTAAGTCCTCTGCTGCCAACCACTGGAGAAATCTTATTACAACATAAACCCTCTCAGTTCCAAAAGCCCTTTAAAACAACAGTAAGTACCATGTTGGCATATTTGAGCAGATTTTCTATCAGATCATATATTTCAATTAAACCACATTATTTAAACAAACAAGATTCAATGTTATGTTTTCCACTACACTGCCATTCAAGTAGATCACTGCCAATGATAACCAATATTCATAACATCACTAGAAAGAAGCACACTGGGTTGACTAGGGCACGACAAATTTGAAAAGTACTTTCTGGTCCATTGTCATGACTGATTGTAGTAAGTCCAGTACACATTGACGTAGCGCATCCAATCATTTTCGCTCCATAAAGTCAATCACGACTCTCTCTGGATCCCTCAAATGAACACATTGTTACCATTCAAATTACATTTATGTCTTTACTCACATCTCTCTAACATTATTCCGTGTTATACACTGCCCAAAAAAGTATTACACCAAATATTCCAAAGCCAATACGAGCTGTTTACATACAAAAAAAGCCAATTTTACCAATAAAACTTGGCCCAAAACATTCAAATTGTCCATTTTTATCATCCAAAATGATGCGGGTGTATGATTCATACAGACAAACCCTGAAATAAGTCACTGGAAATAGGTCTTAATAATTATAGAGAGTGCTCCATGTCGGCCATTATCATTCAAGCTCATATATTTGCACTACAAGGACAAAGCAAACGTTAGATATGAAAGTGTATGTGGGAGGGTTTGTGTGTTTGAAGTTTGCTGTGTGTGACAACAGAATGCACTTTAAGGTCAAACTCAATGGCTTTCAATATAGTATACTCTTAGCAAATGAATGTTATTCACTTTGAAAGCAAAAAGGGATCAATAGGGCCCAATAACACATTTAGTTTGTTAGTATGGACTGAATTCTAATTTTGGTTGAGTTGGATTGGGCTTTCAAAACACTTTTTAGCTTGACTAACACTTACAAAGCATAATTTAAAGTGTATTTTTCTATTCTCATATGGATAGTGACATAGTTCATTTAAGTTTTAAGTTGTTTTCTAAATTTTACATGTGATTCAGCATCCAGTCCCCCAGTAAAACAGTACATAGTATAAGGCTGGTAAGTTTCACCCAACCATAAAGTTAAGTGTTGCTAATAGTTATAAATGAGTGGTTGTCTATACTTATTAGCTATAGTATTTTGCTTGCACGTGTTTAAAACAAGACTGCATGACACCCTGACATCATCATGTCGTAAACTCGAACCCGCCCGGCCGGGTGAGAAAGCAGAGGAACTCTTTGGAGCTCTAAGTGAAGGATTAGTCATTCAAGTCTGCCATCAAGAGGCCAAGAATTGCAATAGCCTGTCTAAAGGTGCATACACCCTTAAAGACAAAAATATTCTTATTGATATATAGACTATGTCTGGAGTTGATTTTAAAAATGTTGAATCCCTTTTCAATTAAATGACCTCTACTCTAACTTTGCATATTAATTTGGCTCATGCTATTGATGGAGGTCAATTTAAACTGGGAGTTCTCCAATTACATTGGCATTGAGGACACTAGGCCATTTTGACTGATATGTTGGACATCTATCAAAAGCAGGGAATGGTTTTGGGATTTTTTTAAAGATTACATGAAAGGGAAAGAACTGCAGGAAACTACTGAGGGCTCACTTTTTACATGCAGGAGAATTTTACTGCACTCGAGACTCATATCCTGAGTTTAACAGGCCGAGGGACAAAAGGTTTGAAGTGTGGGTGTTTGGGGGGGTGTTGCTATGTTGAATGGGAGGGGGGGGGTTGCTACACATGTGGGTCAACACTGTTAAATTATAGACTTTTTAAAAATATATAATTGAGGATTTTAGGTCTTTTTTGGTATCCTGATCTTATAAGGGACACATAAAGAAAGTGTGAGGAAAATGATTGCCAGTTGGAAAAAGTTATTCTGCCATAAAATTGATTGACTGGATGTTTTTAAAAATGCCTCATATGATTTTTTTTAAAAATGTGATCAATGTTTTGTCCTTGAGCAATAATGAGCTCCGCCAGCTGTTTTTTGTACACTCTCTTAACGCAGTTTATGTCAAAATGATAACACTACATTGTCTAGTTTATAAGTGGGATTGAGCCCACTCTGCTCACAAAATATGATACTATAGTATGTTGTTCAAGCAAATCAACTATGAATTCCAACCATATGATATGAATTGAATACTTCTATTGTCATTATACAAGTACAATGAGAGAGTACTACAAAACTGAGTACATATATATATATGTGTACAGCCATAACCAATCCCCAATATTCGCTATTTTCTTGACATTTTCCTCCCAAAACATCCACACAAAACATATCCAACACCCCATTTAGTACCTGCAGTACAAAATCCAAACCGCTAGATGACAATAAAACCTCAAAAGTCAACTCCCTCACATGTCTTCACTCAAAGAGGCCCTAGTGGAATTTATCAAAGGTCTGCTGGCCTTCACTTTGACACATTTACATGAGAAGTAACAGCCTAGCTAGCTATGGTGCCGTATAGTCCATCACATTCCCACTTTATATTTAAATTGCATTCAGATGGAGAAGAAAGAAAAAAAAGCCCAACACTCACAACAACAACAAACGTATACCACTATTTCTCAAACGAGCTTCCATTTTTTTTTACCATCTGACCATAAAATATATAAAAAAACTGCCAATCATCTGGTCTGCCTTTGTATTCAAAAGGATTAAATACAAAATGTACGATGTTTAAGGCTAACTATAAGTGTTTACTTCCTCGTGAGTGGCGCTTTTGTTAATGGCGTTGTTTATTGTGATCCGGGGCCCCGCTGAACCACCGCATCAATCCCGGTGTCAGTATTCGGGGCGCGTTGTCGTCGAGGAGTGATGTTCGGGCGTGATTATAACGGAATAAAAAGGACGTAAACGACGTGCTTTCCGCCCCAATCCTCTCTCTGGGCCACCTAGCCGTAATATGCTTTTTCTATCAGGTACATCATAAGGGTCACGTAAAGTTGAATTGTATGAAACGCTAATGGTTCGACAACGGGGGGCGTCCTTTTAAATGGGGCGTCAATATGTAAATAATAGTGTACGTTTGCATATTGGACGTCTGCGTGCTGCTGTATAGATAGATGGCTTCTGGAAAGAGGAAGAAGAAGAAGAGGGTGGGGGACTAATGGAACAAGTTGCTGGTGATTAATTGGAGAAATAGAGAGTTGATTGTAGTAATTAAACAAAACAAGGTAAAGAAAACGACTGGGCCGCCATCTGGGCCCGCGGGCGGAAAGTACATTCATTTACTCGCTGTCAAGTATGGCATTTATTTATCCGTATGACGTTATGAAGGCTCTGGTTTAGATGCTGGGTTTCAGGGTTGTTTTTTTTAGGCTAAGTCAGTAAATATTCCTTTTGGAAGCAGTTTGAAGATTAATACTTGTTCTGTGTACATTTAATGGCTTAACTCGCAATACATTATTGAGCTGCAGTGGAATAATTAATCCAATGACGAGGAAAAATTACAAGTGGCGATGAGTTTATCAATATTTTAACGATGATCATTGCGTGTATTTGGGAAAGATGCTTGGCCTGGAGGTGGCAGTGTAATACAGTGATGCAGACAAAATAAGAGGAGTTTCACTCAACTACTGTCAAAGACTTACATCTGTAATAAAGACAATACATTATTGTTTGTTTTTACAATAAATCTTTCCAAGAATGGCAATACTACCACTGATGGTGATAGACAGCTGATCTATTCGCTACCAGTTGCTCCCAGCTCCAATGCGCTAAACGTTTACTACTGCCAATGGCAGCCAATGACATTTGAAAGCCTCTTTTCTCTCCTCATTAACATTACTGAATGGTACATAATCCATCAAATCCTCTATTGATTTCCAAGAACCAGCATGGCAATCTGTAAAACAATTCCACTAAATGCCTATATTTGTCTCAAGGTAGCATATATGAATAGACATTTGCATACGCCTTTGCAACATAGCATCACTGTGTGATCATGTCGATAAACATCGCCACGGAGCAATCTTATGATGGAGATTAAATGTGCAGGGAGGCGGAACGGAAACACAGATGGAACTAAATAATTAACACGCGCACACTTCAGCAAAAGGCCAATCTATTATACACACACATACATACATATACACATACATATATATACACACACATGTATACACACATATACACACATGTATACACACATGTATATACATATACACACGTGTATATATATATATACATATACATATATATATATATATATATATATATATATATATATATATATACACATGTATACATACATACATATATATATATATATACACATGTATACATACATACATACATACATATATATACATGTATACATACATATATAAATACACATGTATACATATATATACATGTATACAAACATATATATATACACATGTATTAATATATATGTATATATATATACATGTATACATACATGTATATATACACGTATACATATATATACATACATGTATGTATACATGTATATATATATGTATATATACACATGTATACATATATGTATATATACACATGTATACATACATATATATACACATATATACATAAATATTTAAATACACATGTATACATACATATATAAATACACATGTATACATACATATATATACACATGTATACATACATATATATAGATATACACATGTATATATACACATGTATACACACACACACACACACACACACACACACAGAGTTAGACTGCCTGTATGTTATTTTTGAAGTCAGCCAAGCATCGGGTAAATGTGGTCTCTTCATTTTTCCGCCGACTGTAGTGAGCGCCTATGAAATTGCTTACATTATATGCTGCAATGTTTTTCCAATGGGCTGGAACGTATTAAGCTGAAAATGAATAGCGGGTCTCCTCGACACCATGTTGCGCGGCGGCTTAGCCTTCACTTCCCCTTCTCCCTGTGCTTCATCATAGCGACAGCTGTCACTTTTCGAGCGGGTGTCGCCTTGCGGGCCCACATGCTCGCCGTGCGAGTGTGTGCGAGCGAGCGAGCGAGCGCCGCTACATGTGCACTGGCCCTCTAGCGCAGGTCATGTGTGGAGACAAAAGCCTCACATCTGCCTGACTTTGGCTCCAAGGGAAGGCAAGCGCATCCGTTTGTTGTCCTTCCAATGGTGCGCGTAAACAGGCCGTATTGTAAATACGACCACTTTTTAATGGAGCCCGGCAGGTGCGTCCGGCCTGGGGATGGCTACATTTCTATGCGCGTGTGTGGTCACGTATGCATATTTATGCATTCGTGTGTTAGACGGGGAGGGGGGCATGGGGGGGGGTCTCATTGGTATGCTGAGTGAATCCAGTTCCCCTGTGGTGCTGGGTGGGATAGGAAGCATCTGTCACCTCTGCAGAGATCCAACACGCTTGCCGACTTAACCCTTCAAGTGCGGGGCGCCATCACCTGAGGGTGAGCGAGAAGGCGACGTGAGAGAGAGAGAGAGAGGGAGAGATTCCCATTGGTGGGATCCTCCAAGTGGGTGTGGTTCCTGACAAGCACTGAACGGCACTGATGGATTAAAGGGAGGAGCTCATACATATATGCATGAGCGATCTTGTTGGGAGGTGTGGCCTTGTTGCTGTGGAAACGGAATACCGTGGTGGGCTGAAGAAATTGCTGACATATAGTTCCCCCACAGATTCTTTTTCTCACTTCTGCCTCACCCAAAGGCAAACCCACACACACATATACGACATGTCATGTTCTAGCTGAAAGCCCCTTTAGTACTGATTACTATTTTTTGAACACCATAGACAATCCATTTCAACTGGGAGGGTTGGCAGCTAAATCTATTGCTATCAATGGCCATAGACAAGTTGTATTTGTAGGGAATCTTTAAAAAAATGTAAATAAAAATAGTTAAGATCATGTTTTTTTAAGGTATTTATTCGCACGGTTAGAGTTATCACTGAATTTCGCCTAATTTATTTTGACATACTCATATTTACACATTTTATAGTCATGTATTTTTATCCTTATGCCAATTGAAAACAGTTTTGAGTGGTGAATCGACCAAACTACGGTTATGTTGTCGCTGTTATTATTAATCTACTGTCATGAGTATGTCAAAGGTGAACAGAGGAACACAGAGTGTATTTGAACGCATCGTAAATACAAATGAGTGAGAAGACTCCACTGGCTGTAAATGTTGCTGTCAGGCATAATGTCAATGTATGGAATATATTATGATACAGTCAGCAGAAGAAAGAAACCTCTCTGCCGTCTTTTCAAATGTGTGTGTGTGTGTGTGTGTATGAGACGATGTCCTCCGGGTGTCATTGCACTGCGGTATAAATCAGCTGGTGTGCGAAGGTCTGGCTGCGGTAAATTAGCCCGCTTTTAATTGTGTCTGTAATAAATGACTATAATTAGTCAAGGCTCTTCCTCAACCGCTACTGGCCTGACATAATCATCTTGTGAAACCAAAGCGCATCTCTTTGCCTCTCTATATGACTATATTTCATCTTTCAGGTGCCTGGGGGGACAGGGAAGAGGGGGGTTTTCTACAAGGATGCCCTGCCTTCTAGGAAAACCCAAATGGACTTTTGGGCAACTCTAATCTGCAGATAACGTTTCTGTTTAAATGTTCCTTTGAATTTTCTGAAATAAGAGCTGTTTTTGGGGTGGCAGATGAACTGTATTTTCAAAGAAAAGCACTTTTTGCATGGGACAAAACATCCCCTAACTACCCAATGGGCATGAGGTCACATAAGGTGGTCTGTTGGACTCTGACATGACACCACTGACGAACCCCGGCCTGATAAGCTAGGACAAAACTGAAAAATGTTGCTGCAGGGGGATCCATGCACTGATTAGAGCGCCGTTCGATCCCTCCTGGCGCCGATTCATCAGTGTCCACCGTTAGCCGTCGGCGGGTGTCAGCGTGGTCACGTCGCCGCTGGGGCCTCGCCAATCTCTGTCAGTCGGAATAAGCATCGTGGATGCGCCAAAGGAGGAGGCGGAGTCCACCTATTTCCCTTCTAACCCCCCCGACGGAACCCAATCGAGCTGAACAAAGCTGATAATACTAAAACTGACCCCTTTGGCGGGTTAGTCCATTCTGGGGTACGTTTTGAGCACCCCTGGTCACCCGTGTCACCGCTCGGGAGCACTTTGTCAAGGCACAGGTAACCGTGACGACTGTAATCCCTTGGCAATGGGCCGCTCATTCATCACTGGCGGTGAGGGGAGGGGGAAGGAATGGTAGACAGGGCCAACGGTGCAGACAAATGGCCCCCAAAATTCAGTATTAATCAGCTACTGATTTGCTGCCCTCTTAAAGCCAATACCACTTAAGGAATGGAGATAGGGAGAGAGAGAATGGTGGCGGGGCGATGAGGGGGAAGATAAGCATGAGATGGTAAACAACAAGCGATAAAGATGGGATACAAATGAAGGAATTGACTGACTGCAAAGGGGGCCGAGTGGCTTATTGGAATTTACTGGTGCACTCTTGGCGACAAGGTGTTGTTAGGTAGTGGCCTACAAAAAAAGCCGTCCAACACCCCCCCAACTGTTGTTGATTTGTCACTGGAGTTGATCAATAGCTCAGATGGAAACTGATTCAGCTCAGATGGATTAAACGTTCCAGTGGCTTGGACGTTATTTTCCCATTAAGAGCAGGCTAATCATTACACGCCACCAACAACAAAATACGTACACAAGAGTACGGTATATTTATGTTGTATAGACATAAATGAAGAGAAAGGGAAGACTAGGCTGCCATGACCATCCCTGGATGTCCAATTTAGTTGAACTGGGAGAAGCTGGCAGCAAATGATTGAGAATTGTAAATGTTATTTGCTATTAATAGGGAGCCAATGAATTATATTCATTCATGTTATATTTTCTTGTTGCTAGGTAAATATGGATGTCCAAGGCAATCTTCAATGCAGTTATTAATAGAACTAAAAAGGCTTGCCATAATGAATTATATATCAAATTAAGACACATCAGTTTGCCCAAAAAAATACACAAATCCTATTGTCACCAGACCTTAACCCAATAGAGCATGCTTTTTAATCCTAATATTACAACAACGTTACCTACTCTGACTTTTCCAACACATCTTAATGCAAAAGTTATTAACCAAAAGTTGCTGATTGATGTCTTTTCATCTAAAAAAAATGATTTTAGAGTTTGACAAAAAGAAGGGAATTGACCTGGGTGTGTTTTCATGACTCAGATTTTCAACTAAGTCGACTATTCAGGCGAGGATAGACAATGGCGGCTTAGTTTTGTATTCAACGAACAGTGGAAGAAGGTGAACGATAGCTCTATGGGGAGGCCGCGATGGACCATCTGCTGTTGATTACCTGCTGTTTTCACTGCGATCACCTTCTCCTCTGCCACGAGCTGGCGTCGGCCTCTCCCCGGCATGTTCGCCGTGTTTGTGCCGAGATCCGGCCAACCGACTGGGACACACGCGGGGGACCCCTCATCCCGCCAACGCTGCAAAGCAAGCAAGAAAGTTGCAGTTGATTTGTGACTTTGCACGTTATTTTTACACTCCGCCGGGGGTTTGGACGCCACCCGCTTCCTCCTCCCCGTCCGTGTTGGTGTGGCTAAACAAATGAACGCGCACACAAACACGGTGGCGGCGGCGGCGGCGGGCGTCTAAGGGCCTCTCTAATGGATTCTGAAGATTCCAATTTCCCCTCTGCCACCAAAGACAGAAAACCCTCTGAGCTCAATTACCCCTGTCTCACAGCAGACGAGATCGCGGGCACACACACACACACACACACACACCACACACACACACACACACACACACTTGGACGCATCCCTTTTGGTAATCGCACACATACGTGTAAGCCTCAAGCCGCCATGACACGCCGAGTAGTGCTAGTATGGAGTACATTTTATGTGATAGGAGAAGAGGGAAAAGGGATGATGAGATGGAAGTCAGACATGGAGGAAAAAGGTAACGTTTAATACTCGTGTGTTAAAGTGGCGGCCCGGGGGCCAAATCTGGCCCGCCGTATCATTTTGTGCCCGGGAAAGTTAATCATGAGTGGCGACTTTCTGTTTTAGGATCAAATTAAAATGAAGAGTATAGATGTATATTATTTTCTGAATTTCCCCCTTTTAAATTAATAATAGTAATTTTTGATCCATTTTTTCTGTGTTTTAAGTTCAAAAATCCTTTTGTAAAGTCTAAAAATAAACATTGTTTTAGATCTATAAAAAACTGAATATTCAGTATTATAATCCAGTTCTTTTAATCCATTTATAAAAAAATCTAATATGGCATTATTTAGATTTTGTTTTCTCATTGGTAAGATTGAATAATTTAAAAATGACAAACAAAGAATCACTAAGTACACAAAATACATATGCAAAAATATAACAATGACATTCACTTACTGCAATCCAGTTAAGCCATTATATATTAGCTTTAAACTAGCATATTCTTGTATTTCAATGTACTGTATGTGTACTTTTTCTGTCACATGCCTTTAATTTTACATCTCATCTCAAGTGGAAAGTAATACCAACATCTCAAAGCTTCAATATTGAACTACTCTTGTGGGACTTTGCTGTCGAACCGGGGGGTCGCATTCCTACTACATTTGATCGATTAAAAACTCCGTGTGTGACCACCAAAAGCGCCCGCAAATTTTTCTCAATCACCAATCATCCGCCTTACAGTCGCCCTGCCTAGCCTTACAAAAAATAACTCACCCAGAAACCTTATTAAATTCTACAATTAGCCCAACCATCTCAACCTATAAATAGCCTTTTACCAGTCGTTTTATGTCAGTCAATATTCATAAACACAACTCCTGGAGGGGTGGGTTGGGGGGTCCAAAACAATTGAAATTATAGCAAGGCACCTTCTTTGTGTGGCTACCCTTTTAACGGGATAATTACTAGTCTATTCATTGGCGTTCATCACATGGCCGTGCGGCGGCCATGCTTTCCCGTGATAAACGTCCTTTAAGGTGGCGAGGGGGTGTACTCGCTAGGTCCGCCATTGATATCAGCTCGGCGTCTGCCACGGGATTGCGGCGATAGTGGCTTTTACAGATTAAATAGCCTCCTGCCAGAACGCGGGGCGAGGTGCACTTGGCGTTCCCAGAGTGACGCCGACACCTTCCCATGGGGCCTGACAAGCAGGAAATGAGCAAGAACGGGGATGAAAAGGAAGAGAGGGAGCCAAAAGGCATCTATTATTCAGCACGGCCCGATGCCTGTGCGTACGCGCGCCATTAAAAATAGGAAATCCATAGCGGAGACAAATGGCTTCTAAATGAAGCGCTACAGGAGGAGAGCGGAGATAGGGACCCCTGTCACATGCGTTTTAATTGTCTCCCAGGGCGATAAGGGGGGATTTATCAAATTCATCATTCTGCTGAGTGCGGACCGCTTCAAAAGATTCCCGCCGTGAAAAAACGTGGAGGTTTTAAGAGGGTTGCCATTGACGGCAATGGGAATGAATTGGATGACCGTCACAAACAATGGTGGCCAATGAGTCATGTTTCAAACCAATGTTGAGTTCAACTAAATTTGATTTTCCTATTAAATGCATTACTTTTTTTGTGATATCAGTTCAATAGTGTTCACTCATTTACTGACACTGAAACAAAAAGACAAACCTGAAATCTTGACTGGGCTCACAAAACTGTCCTAAACAATCTTAAAACAATCACAAACAAGAAATTAGCTGTCAACCTCAAGCCTATTGATCAACATTTTGGTGCCACATGTGGCTTTAGAGCCAACGCATGGTCAATTCTATTAATTCAAAAGAAATGACCTCTTAAAATGTACTTTTCCGATTTCTACATCTCTCTCCACAACTAATATATATATACTTTTAAAAATATATATCTTTGGCACTGAAAAAGTTAAGCCTTAGTATTTAAAAATAAACAATATCTATACTGCTCTGTATATAGCAATAAACTTTGGTTATTAAAGAAAACAGTATGCTATTTTTCTAATCCATTCATCTTGTAACCATTTTAATGATCACCAGTTTACACGTATTTGCTATTCTTAGCTACCTCTTTTTGTTTACTGAAATAAGGCAAGCAAATAATCATTAGTTACGTCTACAACAAAAACGCAGTACATAATATTCAGCTACATTATCATCCGTAAACAATTAAAAAGCCTTTAATGAGCTACGCAGTACGACTAGCTGACATATTCTGTAGCCATTATAATGAAGACGGACGTTTTAGTTGAAGTCAAGCTTTTGGTTGCCTTGGTAACTATTCACCTGGATACTACTGACAAAATGGGAAAAGAAAAGCTCTCTACCTTTTTGATGAGAAGACTGATGGAGATCCAAAATTCTCATATATGAAGTGACAAACAGGCCAAAAGCTGTAAAGAAAAAAAAACATTAACATTTTACACATTTTACCACAGCAACTTCCAAAATATGGAACACTATTACAGTCCCCAGTCTCCCTACTTAATGCAGCTAAGGTCATAAAAAAAAAAACAGCTACAGGCCTTCCGCCATTAAAACTGTCAGTCATATCCGGGGCCATAATATCCGTGTTTGAGCTCTTCAATGGAAAAAAAGCGCATCAATCAAAGCGGTTATACTTGAGATGACAAATTTAGAGAGAGGCGTGTGGGGACGATTGGAAAGACTAGATTGTGACCCGCTCGCCATCCGAGATTGGATTTCACGTTTTGGAACGAGTCAAAAGGTTGAGGCGCCGCTTCCATAAACGCCATCAACAGACATCTCATTACCTCAGGTCACCTCCACTTTTCCGCCATACAAACCCGGCCGGCTTTACCGAAACTTGCGCCCGGTGATAAACACTACAAACGACCCCATTACATTAATGACGTTAGAAATTAGATATAATTAGCGAATGGGCGCTTTTTACGATGGTTACAATTAACCCCGGCTGTTGTTACAGGTGACCCCTCGCTGTGTAGGGGTCTGCATTAAATGAGCCAAAGCACGCTCTGAATCAAACTTAAGCACTGGCAGACAGAAATGTGGGTAAAATCAACGCATATTACAATAACAATAAACTGGGCCGGTGCTTTTTTTAGTGACGGCAGCTCATCACAAAGAGAGATGTAACAGCGGCACCCCCGTATCTCATGCACGCACACGCCCACCTTTCCTTCCTTTTAGCCTCACCTCTGTCTACCTGTCTACACCCCCCTCCCCCCCCCCCCATCCCCACCGCCATGTTCCCTGTAAGTGAGCTGTCTCCTTGTCTTCCCAAACCGCCTGATCCCATCAAGACACCCCCCAAGACCCCCAACCCTTCCTCCACCATCCTCATAATACCACCCATTCTCAATCAATGAGAGAATCATGAATATTTCACACACCTTAGGCAGGAAAACACGGCGAAAGGGGAGGGGGATGAGGCTCGTCCCCTCTCTTGTGGGGGATGGAGGGGTCGGAGAAAAGGATGGTGATGGTTGTGTCAGGGTGTCTGTATAGTGGAGAGATGGGTGCCCCTTTTTCCGGAGTCAGACGCGACCTATATGTCATTAGAGAGGGAGGAAAAAGACATGGAGGTGAAGATGTGACAAAGAGGCGCAAAAGGACTTTTTTTTTATTTCTTTTACTGTCCCCACAGTGTTTTCCACCCCCTTCTTATGCTCTTTTTTCTGACCCTCTCTTCATATCTCCTTTTTTTACGAGCCCCCACACACACACACACTCTCCAGCACATCTTCTCTAAGACCCCCACCTCCTCCTCCTATTTCTCCTCCTCCTCTTCGTCGTCTCCTTCCATCTGTCTTGCTTGCTGCAGTGCCCATGCTGCCAGGCAGTATAAATCACATCTCTGGGCTTGGCTGCAATGGGCCTGAAAATAAAAAGGTATAAAAGTGTCAAGATGAGCTACTGGCTGGGGGGGAGAATTCCTTTATGATAGGTCTAAATCCTCCACCACATACACGCACGCGCATACAAGGTTTAGCTTGTGCGATGCATAATCGTGCACGCCATACACATCCATATTTTGATGCATTCCTCTTTAGGCAGGTAGTTTGGTTGCGTTTCTGAAAATAACACAAACCTGCCACACTAAAACCCCGGAATGAGAATCTTTTATTATTTTATTTATTTTTTTAACTACGACAGCTCAATTCTGGACCATCTGCTAATAAACTCATATAATAGTTGCACATTTCCCCACTTAGTCGAAACTGCATGGTATGGTGCGTTCATGGTCGACTTTTTTTGTCAGTGATTCCAAAATACTACTAACCATAAAAAGAATACACGTGCAGAGAAATATTGATTGATTTAAATTAGTTGATGATAAACAGGCAAATTCTAGTTATACGATATGACTTTAGACAGGTTATGCAACTTATTTATGTAATGCAATTTCTGATTTATCGGTTAATATGACTACGCCAACCCAATCGGAATCAACGGTTAAACTGAAGAATTAAACATGATATTTTTTCAATGCATATTGCGTTTTAGAAACGACAAGACGCCGTTGACACGCTAAGCTATCAGTAGCGTCGCAGTGACTGCATCGATTTACCAGTATAACTACATTTGATATAAGGGCCGCAATAATACACAAAAAAAAACAGATTGCACAATACTTACATGCACATATTGTGTTAAAACGGAGTAATATGGACGCAATCGGGAATGTTTGTTTTCTCTTTTTCCCCATTGTAAGTTGCACGTCGAATCCCGCATGTGATCCACAGCATCAGGTGTCATTGATTAGTTTTGGTAGTATTCTCGAACAATGACGAAAAATTTTAGTTACTTTGCGAATTTTATTTCATTTTATATTAATCGAAACTACTCATTAAAACTCGTTTAAACAATAATAAAAATAATTGGGCATTCTTGGCAAAGCTGAAATCTGTATTATTCTCCTCAAAATAGATTACGGTTGGGGTGTCAAACATGTGGGCCGCGGGCCGTAAGTGGTCCGGAATGTTCTGTTTTTGGGCCCAAAAAAATCTGAATTGGCCCCTAGTTGGGAAAAATGCGGCTCGCAAAAAAGACCGACTTATACCCCTGTTTCAGATTCATTTCCCCAATGGAATAAAGAATAAAAGGTGAGCAATAATAAATGTATACGACCTGATGCATTGTTCCGAGTATATCAACCGATAAGACTGTTATGGTGGCCCGTAATGTATCGACATTGCCCTGTTGGCAGACATATTGTTAAGGTAAATGGCTATGGGAATAGGGAATTTACATTTGCAAACGTGAAGACTCCATCACTCGTACAAAGCGACGTACATCTCAGTCCTCCTTCTGCGTGCACTTTGTCATTTCTATTAGATCACGCCGTGTGCGGTAAGAAAAAAAAAAAGTAATGGTGATAAAGATGAGAGCCTCCCTAGGGGCGCCTTGTCCACCAACAGTAGGAATGTTTAGGCTTGATTTGCTGTTTTAACTGTATTGATCGCCATGTTCAAACGCAAAAGAATTGCGCTCAGAGCCAGCACCCCCCTCCTTCACCCTCAGCTCCACAGCCTTGGGTAAGTGGATGAGTATTTATGTTCACATTAGAAGGCCTGTGGATATGCGCGCCTACAAACACACGCACCCCAGTAAATTGGCTCATCCATACCTGCATTAAGCGTAATAAACCTCGCTCTGATGAGCAAGCTCCCGTCGACCTTGGAACTCTGGAAAGACAATGCAAGGGGACGCATGCTGGGAAATGGGGGGGGGGGGGGGGGTGGATAAGGAGTAGGGAGGCATGAAGGTAGGGGGGTGGGGGGGGGTTAACAGATTAGAAGAGGGCGGACTAGAAAGAGAATAAGTGAAGCTGCTCAGTATGGGGCAGGAGGGCAGCACCCGCTCTTCATCTCCAATGCAAATGCGCTTTTTTTTTTTCCGTGGTGACGCTCGTAACCGCTCCGGAGAGAAGCAATTACAACGGCTCCGATCGCTCTGAGGAAAAGACACGCATGGCTAGAGGAGGGTAATTAATAAGGAGATGGACGCAACGCGGGAGGCGGGGAGTGGAAATCCGCCGAGTCTCTTCCGCCAGAGAGATTGAAGCACCTTTATTGATCGCCCAGGCAAGCCAGGCAGGGCCTGTATTGACACGCGGGGAAATCGACCGGGCTCATAAAGTATGGCCGGCTTCTTCGTAGCAGAGGTCAGAGGTCGCGTGTCTAGAGGAGTGTCGTTTGAAATATCTCCTGGCTACTTTTATCCCATTCAATTAGAAGACCTCAGCCTGAAATGACCTCACCCGCATTGTTTCTAGAGACAGCGCCGGCCGGGATGGCCGTGGCAGAGTACAACGGGAGTTTTTATGGCGGGCATTTAGGCCGGTAATATGTCATCTCCATTAGCCGACTTTTAACACCAGCGGATAGATGGCCCCGTGACATTTATCTGCGCGCGGGTCGTATTTTAGTAGGTAAATGGCTAGCTATATGCGGGGTGCGTATAAAATGAGTATGTGTTTAAGGAGTGCCACGGCAAAAGATGCATTGACTTTTAATGATACACTACACGATAGCACTTTAGAGGTAATAATCCCAAATATTATGCGCCTAGTCACCTTTGACCCTAGCTGGGGTTGAGATCTAAGGTGGGGTGAGTTGGGGCCTATGGAGTCAGCGGAAAACAAGGTGAGGTGAGTTTAAGGGCGGAGCGAGGTGAGGAAATTAAAAGAAATGATTGGACGAAAGTGACGGAGAGATTATTGTTGACTTTTGAAACAGGTCATCTGCTTGAAGACATTCAGGCGGGAGGATGAAGGCATTAATAACTAAGGATCATAATTCCGATGTGCAGCGTTGAGGTTAAAAAACAATTGGTTTCAGGGCACTAATCACGCTTTGATGTGTTTTGATTATGAATCAATTTTCCAATTGAAAAGGAGAAGAATTGAAGTCACGTGGGCTAGGGTCAAGGGTCATCTAATGCAAAAAGGCTATTGACATCAGTTCATGCACTGCCAACCCTCCCAGTTACTTTAAAGTCACATGAACGGACTTTTAACATGGTCAGTCACTATGGAAAAAATTAAGCTGCATATGATTAACCTAACTGGTCACAGTCAATTTCCGGGCTTGTGACAAACTACCATTTGGAAATCAGACAAATGACGGGGATTGAATTCTTGTGTTTTTACTTGGAAAGAAATGTACCTCATCAGAAATGACACAGAATAGATCACCAACAGAAACTTTTGATCCGGACACTTCAAGCAGTTCACCGTCAGCATCAAGACATGAGGACGCCATTTTCTGTCAGAAAGTTGGACTTCACCCGTCTGCAGACGTTGAAGTTGACTAATGTGACAGAAAATGAACAATTAAAAACATCATCCAAGCCCGGAGATTCAACACGGCGGTGCTTTCACAACTCAATGGACACCCTAATTGCGTTGAAATACAATTTGGGCTGCCCCTTTCTTGGCTCTTTTGGAGGTATGAAGCGCTTCAGTGCACACTGGAAATTGAGTTATAAATTACCAAGCCGAAATAGATACATACGCCGAACGCTCGATATCTAAATGTTAGATGCGGCAGAAAAAAACGACAACCGCCATGTTTGTTTTGCACGAGACGCATTGAAAAGGTTACATTTTTGACAACAAAGCGAAACATAATAATAAGCAGACGCTTTTTTTTCCGCCTTGGCGCCGGCCGGCAGCTCGGTAACGACCGCTTTCCAGTCGGCCCCGCGTCAGTCCAGCTGTTGACGGGTGGGCCGAGGTGGGTGGGACACGGGGACGACGACGGCTGTCTCCTTCAATGAGCTGGCGCTTATGTCATCAGCTTTCAATTTACAGAGCTGTCCGCTACCTCTGGCCCTCATTTACTCACCGGCTTTCAAGGCTGTCGTGTTTCTTGAAGATGATTTCTGGCGATTGCGTGTTTTATAGTCATTAATTCGTCGTCTTCTCACAGCTGGAAAGATGTCACATGGTAGACGTCGTCTAGTTTTGGATGGTGAAGCAGCCCAATGGAATCTATATGGAAAAGTTTGATTTTTTTAGTTAAAAGAAGATACTTTAATTTCCAAAATATTTTTTTAGAGTGTAAATATATGCATTTATACAGTACTCACCTCCATAAATGGTCCCATGATGTCAATACTCCCTCTACTGGGCTCCCTTGTGCACAGCCATGTGTTGTTAGACTGCAAAAAATCACTACTGTACACTAACAATTTCATCAAAAACAATTTATTCTCCTTTAAGCAGTACATAAAAGTATTCCGAAGGGGATTTTTCTTTTAAAATGTAAACATGCTTGACGAAGCTTGACTTTAGACTAGATAAAAAAAAATCTCATTAAGAATATCTAAATTGAAGGGTGTCTGTCTTTCTTTTTTTTAAAACAGGCAAGGTTCTTTTAGCATAAACGCCAAGAAATAACTGTCTTTTAACAAAAAAACTAAGCTTTTTTTTAAAAATAAAAAAAAAATACAGGGAAAGACGATAAAGGGACATTTCAGGGAGATGTTTTGGGGTCGACTAAATCACAAGTGCACAAATCGGAGCCTCGGTCGGGCGACTCGAAGAAGTGGAGGGTGCTTCCGTGAAGGCTGCCATCCACGCTTAAACCCAAACCCGACGACGCCGAGCTGTTGGCAGAAATGGAAGGTTAACGTGAGGAGAAACTGCTTATAAAGCAAACCACGTATCACTCATTAAATTCCAAATTAGAAGTAAAGTTGACCGGAAAATGAAGTCTTTAATGCCAGACTCCAGGCTATGTTGTTAGTGCATTTCTTTTTATGACAAGCCTCAGACTAATTTTCTTCTGGACTTTAATGCATCTACTGTCACCTTGCTGTGGCTGATTGTAATACATGTCAGGTTTCTGGGAAATGGACCATTAAGATGATAAATTTTTAAAGCAAAAGATGGCTATCAAGAACTTTAAAACAGTTTAAGGTTTTTTCACTCTTATTTTAGTTTTGCTTCTACACTGCAATCAAATTTAAAGAAACTGATGACTACTGTTTCTCAAACTTAACTGAATATTCAAATGATTTTAAGGGTGATGATGTTTTGATTATGAAAAACGTTTTAAAAAAATCCTGAAATAAAATATGTACAGCACTTAAGTTTAGCTCAATACTGCCCAAAAAACTAAAATAATACTGCACCACTCCTCCAATATTGCCTATTTTTTGGTCCTATTTTGCTCTTAAGTTGTGTCGTCCCAACTACAGCCCAAGACCAAAACAAAAATCAATTTAAAAAAATGTTCTCCCCATGTTGAATAACATTACCTCTCACAGTCCGAGTCACACGAAGCCTTTTCCACCAAAGCGTCGACAGAACCGCCGTCGAAACGCTGGATGGCCTCGGCCACCGTGTACCTGGTCCTGCCCAGAGCGCATCTTTCCATCCTGCTGATGTTGAGGTCGGACTGGAGGAAAAGATGGAGTCGACTGTCCGATAACAAAAATGGCGTGCGAAGAACACTGCCAAAAAAATGGAATAAATAAGTCTCCATATGTTTATATAAAGTCCAAATCGCAAACTTACATTTCTAAAAACTCCTGTAGGCCTTTCATCCTTTGCCTAACCTGCTCGGTATTCTTTAAATTGAAGAAGGGATTCCAGGGGGGCAATTTGGGAACTTTCCTGGACAAAGATGGACATTTTTTGCATTTGAAAGGACTAATTTAAGACTTTTTAGACTTACATGGTTAGAGCATTTTGCTCCAAGCAGCGTCGTAGCCAGACGAATTCTCTGTAACGCCGTCTCACTGTGGAAGACTTCTTGCGAAAACACATACTATTGGTCTAAAAAATAAAATTAAAAACATTGAAAAAACATGCTATTTTGCTTCTTTTGGTTAATTTACATGAGTTTAACAAGAGTAGGCGTCCAATCCATTTGAAGGAATTAGGAGAGGGGTAGGAAAATTATGGCTCGGGAGCCATATGTGGCTCTCTGCCTTTTAAAAAAAATCATAGCGGGGAAGCTACTCACGTGTATACAGATTTCATAGTCGACGTGCGTGTGCCAGGTATCCCGTTTTTGGAGTCTTGGGTTTCCGACAAAAACGCTGAGGAACTCCTAAAAAAAATGGATGTATTGAAAGCTATATAATATTTATATTTAATTTAATTCATGTGACGGCTACTTACAGTTTTGGGAAGACTGTCAAACATACTGTCCATAGTGGAAATCTGGAAGAGAATTAAGGTTAAATTTGCATGTAAATGAGCTTTCCACATATGAATAACTGATATTTCATCAAGGAATACTGTTGCAAAAAAATTATTTTAGTTTTCTGTTTTCAGGTTGTCCAAAAACGATTACAAATATTGATTGAGAACTGCTTGACATGCAGGTCACTTTCCTCACACCGCATTACACGGCCTAAAGATCCGGGAAGTGCACCTTTCAGCTGATATAAGCATAAATGAGAATAAAAAAAGGGCCACAGGAGGAGGATTTGAGCTCAACACCAAAACAGGATTATAAACAATAAAGCCTCTTTTTGTACTCAATCAGCACTAATTCAGGCCAAGCCGACCAATAAATGCATCTATTATAGGAGGCGTGCAAAATGGGAATTTGAGTAGTAGATGTCAAAATGTGTCACTAGTAAGATATGATTTCATGTGACTTTTGGGGTTTTCTATCAGAGCCAAAATCAACAAGTACTGATAAAACTGGGACTTGAGGCGTCATTGGAGTGGACTCAAATACACTTTGTTTTAAGTCACATGAACACGTGCATTCTTGGCCTTACAATGCAGTACGTTTGTTTGTTTTTGGTGAAAAGACACTTATCAAGAAGCGTGAGGTTCTAATACTGTGGTCTGGAATCCCATATTACACAATCAAGGGTTACCATAGAAGTTTAAGACCTATCATGCAAATGGGAAAATGCTTTTCTGGGAATATTAAAATTTAAGACCTAAAAACACATACATTTATATACAATGTAATGCAAGAACCTCCTCGTTTTGACAGTCTATTCAAAATCTGTGGTCATATCTCAAATCCAAAGTAACCATATTGAAAACTATTTCATGTCAGTGTTATGAGACAATTTATAAGAAAAATTCACAAAATCCAACCTGATCAATGTTTTAGAAAAAAACAATAATACCAACTAGCCTCTACATGAATCACTTGATTCCAACTTTAAACACTCCAAAATAAAACCACTCAATTATGAGGAGTTTGTCAGTCATATTCCATGTTTTCTTACCTTAATCAATAATGCAGCAGTGGGATGTTGTTATCATTCAGCAAATCATGGACAGAATGAAAAAAATAATATCAGCCTCACTGACTTACTTCTCCATCAATGATAACAAAAAAGGGGGCAAATAATATTTATAAAGCCTTTTAAAACAAAAAGTAACGACTACGGTGTTGTTACCGTTAGCCGCAAATAAAAAGTGGCGTGATAGTATACACACCTGCTGTTAGCGTCGCCTTGATAAATGATATCACCTGCTTAACGCAAGTAAGTGGGCGTGAACTAAATACAAAACTTTATTTAAACACAATCGGAAACATTTCACGTTTTTGTTTTTTTAAGCTTCTTGTGACGTTTGTGGACCCCTCAAGGACCCTAAATTCCTTTTACCCTCACAAAAACAACTTTTATAGCAATAAAGACATTGGAAAAAAAAAATATATATAAGAGAAATGTTTGAAAGACATTATTACTTTCCACATCCATTTGCAATAAATGAAAATGTATGCGTTACTTGCTTCTACTTTACATTGTAATTCATTGTTTCAACTCATCCCAAAACGAGTTAAGACACACCTCCCAATTAAAATCATGAATAAAAACACTTACCGGCACTAGATGATCTATTTAAATGAATATCTGGCAAATCCAACCAGGAAAAAGCCCACACTGAGTTCAACTAGTAGTTTGCCAACAGCAGCTTGTCTAAATTTGCATACAGTGGGTTATTTGTGGTGGGTGGAGCTTATGAGCTGCTCTCTAAAAAATATGAAATAGAAATAGATTATTCAGAATGTTCATCAGGGCACCTTAGAGTTGTAAATTGCAGTTAAATATTCAAAATCATACCTTTTTTTGCAGCTCAATTTAGTAGAAATATGCACTCAAAATGTCAGTGCTTCATTGATTAAGTTTAAACCAATCAAGATACCTTTTTTTCAAACTTTCACACACTTAACAGACATTTGTTCATAATTCATGAATTTGCTTTCTGTAAAAGAAACAAAGTAAAGAAAACATCATTCCTAACAGATCAGCTTACCAAAATCAAAATTCTACCAAAAAAAATTGGTTTAATTTTTTTTATTCAATTCAAAACAATACTTACAAAAAACAGCAGGGTTTTAAGAAAAAAGACAAAACCTTTCCTTCCAACAACACAGTGAAAAATCACTTTCTCACCATAAAACGTGCATGACCTCGATCGGTTCTGGGACGTGCGAAGCGGCAAAAAATCCACCAAACGACAACAAAGTTTGGGGGGCGGAACATTTCAGCTGTGCTACGCGAGTGGTAGTATTTAGATGACGAAACCGAGCAAACTAGAACAGCTAAAACTAGAAGGCCAGACCAACAAAGGAGTGTCAGTTCTGAGAGAGAGAAAAAAAAACATGGCTTTCGAGGACATGCTGGCGGGCGACTACTGGGCTTCGTCCTCTGGGCACGAGTGCCATGTTAGTCTCTCCTCGTAGAAAGCGATGACCACTTGGGGGCACTTTGTGTTAGCCTCGCGGGCCGGCACCAAATCTGCTTCGTCTGAGTCTTTCCTGCGGTGACAAAAAAAGGCATTTTGAATTTCCCATTGTCAGTCATTTAAAAAAATATATATTTACAATTTACCACCATCTTATTTCATGCAGTTCTAGTAGATTTAAGTCCTTGTGATAACCAAATTCTTATGACTAGAACTTATTTATTACCATTGACCAAACATGGATGGGCAAACTAAGGCCCGCGGGCCACATTCGGCCCACAAGGCCTTTTAATCCGGCCCGCTGACATTGTCCAAAAAAAAAAAAGAGGGGAAAGGGGCCATCAAATTCTTCTAAAATCTTACCATTTCATCAAAAACATCAACTCCCCACTGCTGTCTGTTGCACCGATGATCCTCTCGGGATCGAGATTCCTCGCAAAGCCTCTGGGTTTTTCGGGCTGAGACTGTGGATAATATCAATATATTTTAATAACAAAATGCATTTTATTGGCATTTCTCGTCCATTTGTCGCCAAAACGAGGCGTCTTAGGGGAAATGGAGCAATTGGAGAAGCGAAAACAATACTTTGACACACCTGAGACTTTATAGAACTAATGAGTCACATGACACTAGGGAAAAAGTCTAATAGGCCCAATGGGGACAGTTTTAATTCCGCTTTTATTCACTTTATTCGCCCACATATTTATTATTAGGTGCTGTCCTGTGGGAAAAAAATCAGTCAGGAAAAGGTTATTTACTTACAGCATCTTTTTTCTTGGCGTCCATTTCGGATTCGTCGCTGCTTGCCTTCCTCTTGAGAGAAGCCGATTTCTCTTTAATATTCTTTTGGGCTTCCAGGAAAGCGTTGATCAGCTCTGGGCAATCCAAATTCTCCTCTGGTTCCCACGTGTTGTCAGATCTGGATGTGCAAAAAAAGAAAAACAGTTTGTTTTTCAAAACGAAAACTTTCTAGGTCGGAAAGACGGCATGAGATAACTAATTTAATGGCGAAATCAAAGTAAACGTGCAAAAGTCCTCATGCAACTACATGAAATAAATGCAAAATCCCTTCGCAGGGAAGAACTTTGATGGGGGGCATCGGAGGGGGGGGGGGGGGGTCTGTCCCACGGAAAACTCACTCTGTAAATCCTTTCCACTTGAGGAAGAACTCCACCTTCCCATTCACAATACGCTGGTCCAGAACTTTTTCCACCACATATTCCTCAGGTTCCTCTGGTGTGCCCTGCCCCCCCTGTGAATCCTTCTTACTCTTGGTATTCTGCTTCTTGCCCATGCTTGTGCTCTATTAAAACGAGATAACAAAAACAATTGAGAAATTTACACTTCAAATTGAGCCAAATCCGCACAACAATTTGCTCGTCTAGACCAGCTTATCCTACAGAACCCTAAGATAACGCAAGCCTGCTCACACTTAAAGTACTTCGGGACCAGGTCTCCATTTTTGTACCAACTTCTAAGCGAGGAAGAGAATCGCTCTCCAGACCCAAAGTTTGGTTCTCGTGGTTATTAAACGCAGCACCAAAAAAAGGGGGGAACGTTACGCGGACCTAAAACCGAGAGCAAGCTATACAAACGTTAAAAAGGGTTCGACCAACACACGAGTGGGCTTTAAAAAGAGCGTTTATGTAAAAGTTCGGTCGATTGACGACGACAAAATGACACGCAACGCTAACTTAGACGGTCGCAGCACACGGCAGCTTTTCATTTAGCCACAAAGAAGGGAGCCGACTCTAATTGGACCAATGTAGGAATTATAACTCACTTGTTTTAATGGTAAATACGCACCTTGGTATCTCAATTAAAAACAATTGGACTGAGCATAGACGACGGACAGGGAACACGCGGTCGTCTTCTTTATTCCAAAAATCAGAGGCGCCAAAACCTAGCTTCTGGCCTTCTACGGAAGCCTGAGAGGGAAAGAAAAAGGCGCCGTGCTCGAGTTTTTAGCCTTTAAACATCCGGGAAGTGACGCCTTTTTGCGTCGCCACAAAATGGTCTCGGGTCTTTTGCGCACAATTGATTAAACTACTACTTTGTTATATTTAATTTTACGCTAGTATTAAGTAATTTTGCCCACTTTGAATGTGATAGACGATGTTATATTTTAATAGCCAGTAAAAAAATAATTTGTTTGAAAAATCTGATTTTCGGAACAAACGTGTCCTATATGTTACAGTTCAGTGTTAAGTCACTTGGTTTAATTTATGAAAACTTTAGTCAATTTAATTTGGTAGGCCTTCTAAATTTAGAGCGTTCAAAATGCTCCAAAACGTAGTGTGATTTATATTTTTTAATCAGAAAGAATCATGTCAGAAAGCATCTTCAAGTCCCCAAGCAGAAAGGATAGTATGACATCCAACACCATGCAATCCAAAACATCTGCCCAGCAACAACAAAGAAGAAAAGGACATTTACAACAAAAATAAAAGTGAACACATAGCCAAACTGATAAATAAAAAAGAAATAAAGAGTGAGAAACTAGGAGAGAAAATACTTCATGACCTACTTTGTGCATCTTCATTTAGAAGACCTCAGAAAAAAACACTGCAATCCCAACTAAATACTTTTTTTAAACAGTGCCAAACATACATGATTGTATTGTATCTTTAACGTGATGGTTTACGTCCACGAGTGCATTTATTCAATTAAAAAAAAAAAACGGAGCGAGAGGTAGAAAATCTTGCCGAATCTCAAAATAACAAAAGAAAAACAAATTGTGCTTGAAACTAATTCACAATGAACCACTGCATGTAACTTAAGGCTTTGTCAGTTTAATCATTGGTATACTTGATGTCATCAAAACAGAACCTTTCATAATTTAAAATTCAGCATCAAAAAAAAAAATCTGAACTGAATCTGTAAACTTCAGATATGTTATTTCCCACTCCTTAGGACACAGTTGCCATCATTCATAATTGTTTAATAAATACAGCCTTTTAAGCACCCGTTTGTACTGTAGGTGCACATTAAAACAAACAGCCCATGCTGACACGTAAGATCGATTCACTTGCCGCCATGGAAGGCGAAGGACGGCCAGTCAAAACAGATTGGACATCCTTCGCCATCAATGGCGACCAAAGAGTCAAGGATGTTTGCAGGCACGAAAAATCGAACGCTTCCAACGCGTAGCGTCCGTGACAAAAGAAACATGTCCAGTGTGTAAGCTACGTCCCCCGCCAGTCATTTTCAATGGACTATTTGTCCTCTTTTTGGCAGCTTTGGCTGTTTTTCACTCCCGACAGCAGCGGTTTGAAAACGCCCGCCTCGGTAAGGAGCTTTAGAGAAAGGCAAGAAAATTTCAGTGTCCGGCTTTGCGGAAGAATATCACTGCTTTTTGCCTTTCTTCCTTTTGTCCGTTTTGTTTCCACCGGGGGAGACGGCGGGTCTTCTGGCGGGCTGTACCACCACCCTCCCGTTAGCCCCGCACCGCAGGGTGAACAGTTCCGGGTCGAGGGGCCGTCCCGAATCGTCTCGGAGGCGGGCCAGGACGTCTCTGGTCAGCTGTCGTATCTGCTGCCCGACGGCGCCCATGGTTTTGGCCGTGATCTGCTTCTCTCTCAGCAATCGGTCTCTGTGGGCGTGGAGCCGGTCCACTTCCTCCTGGAGTCCCGTGATGGCGTCCAGTTTGCGCTTTCGGCAATTCTGCGCCGCCAGCTTGTTCTTTCCCCGCCGCCGGATGTCCCTGAGGAGCGTCACCTGCTCGGGAGAGAAGCCGTGGCCGTCCACGATCTCCAGAAACTCCTCCACGGGCATGTTGACGATCTGCAGGACGGAGAAGGGGATGCACATGGCGCGGGCTCGCAGCTCGTCACGACTCATCTCTCGATCTTCGGCGGTGGGGCCCTCGTCGTCGCTCAGGGGTTCCTTTTTGACGCCCTTACGGGACAGCGCCGCCGTCGGAGGGTCGAAGAAGGCAGAAGACGAGTAGCTGTGGTCGTGGCGTATGCTTTCGCCAAGACCCGCCCGGGGCCACGCCGCGCCGCGGTCCAGAAGGCCTTTCGGAGGCGGCGAATCCGCCTCGCTGCTGTAGCCGGTGGCGCCGCACTCATCTTCGCAGTAAGAACTGGACGACGACGACATTTCGGACGAGCCTGGAAAACACCAAAACACAACTTCTAAGATGGTGGTCTACTTGGCCTAACTTATCAAGTCCCCATATTTGGACTAAATTTTCAAAATTTGCAAGTGACCAACCTGGGGAGACGGGACCTCCAGAACTGCTCTCTAACGAGAGCCCAGAGTCCGAGTCCAAGTCTTCCAGAAACTCTGGATTTACGCTCCCTAATGAGCCCATCAGCTGGGAGTCCAAACCCTCCAATCCGAGTCGATTGATCTGTTCAAAGACCGCCTCGTCCAGGCAGTCGCCCAACGTGTTTTGCGACGACGTGCCGTCATTTAAGTTGCACACCGAGGCGAAGGGCAGCGCGGCCAGGCCCGGCGCCATCCCCGGCGAGGCACCCGAACAGGACGAGCCGACCGACTCCTGGCGGAATAACGGCCTTTGCTGCCTGGCGTCCATTGTCCCGCCACCGTTGACCATGGCGTCCAGCAAAGCGCAGTCCAGGCTGATCCCGTCGTTCCCCTCGGCGTCCATGTCGGACAGGCGCTCGGTAACGAGCGAGTCCAAGTCCTGTTTAGGGAGGGCATTTTCAATTCTTCTCTTTACTGAAAAGAATGACAACAGATGGCGACTTACGTTGAGGTCGGGGACGGGCATGGAGAGGAAACTGCTCCAGTGTTGGTCAAAGTCGGCCGAGGTGGGCGGGTGACCGTTCGGCTCGCAAAGCGTGTCGATCCCATCGAGCGCGCTCTACAGGCGGATAACAAACAAAAAGTTGCAAAAATAAATGACTCATTCAAACGTCAAGTCATTGCTATCATGGCCGATTACAAATGGAGTGGACGTTTACCAGAGATAAACTCATTGCTTCTAGGGAAAGCCCATAAATGCTACTTCTGTTAGCTGGCAGCCATCTTGGCTAAGTCAACCAGCAGGCTCAAATAGTACAACATTTCTTAGTCCTCCCTGAGACATATTTTAGTACCATGTATTGTTATTGCTAAACTATTTATGATATGGATGATCCATACCTCTTCTTCCAAAGTGGAACTAAGTGCCAATTGAGTGACAGGAGCAGATTCCTCTTCTTCTTTGAAGACATCCTCCTCCTGTGGGCAAAGACATATGTTGAAGAGCAAAGGTTAAGAAAGGGGGGAATTAACTTTTTGGCTAGCATTTTGCTGACTGGTCAAAACGGATTGGTCGCCTGCAGCACTGAAAAGATGATTTTTGTTCACTAGGAGCATTCATCAGCAGCTGTTGTAACAACAGATGGAACTGTGACTAACTTTATTTTTCCGGTTACATATTGCAAATAGGCCCATTAAGAGAAATTAGCTGACTATAATCAAGTGTTTGTGCAGGAAAGTGAGTTCTGAAAAAAGTTCTTGTGAAACAACGAACTAGTTATGACACGCGACAACAAGAAAGACTTCGATACGCTTATCTCAAACTATTATTTTCTGCTTCAACCTGATAAGGTCATGCTTGCGAAAAAAAAGTGCATTCTTGTGACCGCCTTCAACGATGGGGGCTTAAAGTATGCTTAACAGCTCCTAGCTAGGCTATCATTACTTCCATCACTTTTTCTCGAGGGGAGGTAATATCCAAGTTTTTTTGGAAAGCCTTGGGGTGAAGGTCCAAATCCCGACCGTGTGCAGCTGGTGGTTTGAATCTGAAGGATGGCGATATGGTTACACAATCGGCTGCATCAACTTCCCTGAGGACAGAGTAAATTCATATGGCAGCTGCTTCTACTCCAGTCCATTTGTATCAAAGGCTAGGGATGTGCGATTTACAAGTTCATTTTCACGTCATGAGGTTTCATTAAATCAATACGGACACGCATTTCTTAATCAAACCAAATATCCAGTTTGGCTTTCCATGTGACTACTTGCAAACTGTGAACAATGCTATTGCTAACTATGGGCTAATGGGGGAATGTTCTGCACATTAAAACCTCAAACACTGTATCATTCATGAAATATCTGATATCTGTTCATGAGGTCTTGATTCATCCAGTTCAACTACTTAGCACAATACTTTATTTTCTTTTAGTGGTGACATTTCTGGTACTACTTTGGATTGTTTTCATACACTTCATTGTGTCCCATTCTGCTTTCACTTTGTGCTTGTCCTTGATTAGAGAATGAGTACAATAGTTAATTCACTTTTGTTATTGTTATCTGCAACCCCCCTCACAAGATGGCTGCTATGGACTTTGTTTTTCCTAAATGAAGCTCCTCAAACGACTATAATCTGGTCCCACAAACGTCATACATTTTCCCACTTTGACATGAATACATTTGACAACATTTCATAGTATAGCTAAACAGTAGTACTTCCTTCTGGTTTGATTATTAAACTGGACCATAACTACTTGCCTCTTTTATAACCCTGCTGACACATGGCCCAGATGGAGATGTTTGCTGCAGTTCCTGGTTCCTCCCATCGTTGTTTTGGTAGCCAGAACTCTCCGGATCTGGTTCGGTGTTAGTCTCGCTGCTCGTTGACGGCTGTCCACTGTCAGACTTGTCCACGGGGGACACTTGGTGCACCAGCCATGTGTCGAGCTGCGTTGGGAACCGCGGAGAACCGAGAGTCCTCACCTCCTCGAGAAGCCGGCGACTGGCAAAGAAATAGTCCAACTCGGGGCATTTGGGGTGCACGGTGTGTCCCCCAAGAGTGTCTCTCAAATTGTGGAAGGGCGTCTGGGTGTAGGCTGAGCTAGGACCCAAGTTAATCTCAATGAGAGGAGAGTAGTAGCCGCTTAGGTAGCTGTCGATGTCCACGCGAACTCCAATCAAACTGAGCAAGATGGTCAACTGAATCAGGCCTTCTGTGAAGTATTTTTTCGCGACTTGCATTTTCTAAACACTTTGGCACGGCGGCTAAATATGTAACACGGGTCTAACAGTTCCTCTTTTCCCCTCCCCGAATGGACAAAAGGAAAGCCTAACAAAGAGCACGCCTTGCCCTGTCAGACAAAGAGGTCCGCCCGTACCGGCGAACTCGTCGGGTATAGCAAACGCCGTGCTAGGTGCTAAGCTAACAGCTTTATGACCAATTACCGTAAACCTCTTGGAACAAACATAGCGATACACGCTACCTTTCAATCCCTTGTAGTAGACAGCTCGTCGTTTTAATGTTCAAGGCCCAGAGACGTCATTAATGTTACGTAAAGGCGATGTGAGTGAAGCTCGATGCGGAGAACCAAAGAGTGCTCCCCCAGGAAGAACTTCCAAGCAATTTGCATAACTGAGAAAGATTGGGCAATCAGTTTACCCATAACAAGCGCTGATTGGATAACAACGCTGCTTCTCATAATTGTAACCAATGATATTGCCTTTTTAAGACACACACTTCCTGGTTACACCCCCGCCCCTACAACTACAGAAATATCACATAAACAAAAAGAAAACACTTACTTTGGTTCATATTTCTAAATGAATGTTACATTGAGTTATTCCTTTTTTAAAATATACTACCCCTTACGGTCTTGTTTATCACTCTAGACATGTTACGACATAGTAGTTAGGTTGCACATGCCGGAATCATATGTCTATCGAGGACAGTTCATACTACTGACCTGTTTTTGTGCTATGTTTAGCCTACTGGAAAACGTTAGAATTACAGTAGGGACTTGGTAAACTTGTTTTCAAAGTTGAATTTCAGTAAATTACTCATGAGACTTTTAATTACTATTGACCATAGACTCATTTGGGTTTCTGGGAACTTATATTTTAGCTGGGGTTGAGGGACTGGTTACTAGCCAGTGCCTGGAATATGTAAACAAAACAAGTCTTTACTCTGACGTCAGAACACCTAAGTTTAATAAACAACAACAAGCACATGAGAATAACTGGAACATGTAAACACACATGCAGGCCAAAGTTGATATTTGAACCTCAAAACCATTTGGCCCACAGTCTAGCCTGCTTTAAATATATTTGTTGTCACTTTTATCTTGTTAACCTTTTCCAAATAGATTTTTTTGACATTCAGCAATGTTAAAAATAGTTGAGCATTACATTATACTACAGATCAAATCAACTAGTATTACATATTCAGAGAACTCATGAGTTGTATAATACAAATTGTAAACCCGTGATTATTTCCACGGATCTCTAATTTGTGGCAGTGTTACCATAATCATATTACTTTGTATTAACTCTGATTTATAACTGGCTTCTAGCTACAATATTGATTAAATAAACGTGTTCCTAAACCAATAGAAGATTTATGAACTTCATTAGTATGTGATATTGTGAAACAACTTGGCTTCTAGCTACATATTTTTTTTCTTTTTGGAACTGCCGGCTAAAAATATGTGCGTTGCTCAAAAGCGACACCTGCTGTTTTAAAATCGTAGTACTACATGATTTTTTTTAAAAGTCTAGTTTGATCACAAATTGAGGAAATATTGAGATGAGCTATTTTACTTTATTGTCTTAGTTGTGACATATGAAATGTTTTAATTGCATACAGTATATTTGTAATTCTAGACCATAATTACTATTTCAGTGAAGCTGGAAAACAAATATACAAACAAAGACAGACTAATGCAATTCTGAGATCTGCAAAGTTTACTTTAAGATGGAATGGTATGCATTCCATATGACTTTTCTTTTTTATATAGTTGAATGATGCAACTATATACACAATAAGGAAAACGCAAATTATCATTTTAAGCCAAGTAAAATGAGTAATAAATAACATGTTAAGATATATAAATGCGCATTACCAGTCCTTAAAAAGTGAACAATAAAAGAAAAAAATGATTTAAAAAAGCGTCCCACCAATCCATCGTCACAAAATCCTTGAGCACAATAAAAAGAGAAGAAAAAACGTAGCGAATACTCTCCTCCAGTTCATCAGACACAGTTTAACTTTCACCTGATGATTCCACATGTATTTTAATAACGATGTGAAATTCAGTTAAATCATATTAGTGAAGTTCTGACAGATTTATCGAAAGACAAGAAGGCTCTTAAATCATAGCCACACGCTGCTGTAAAGTCCAAGCTGATTGGCTGAGCTTCTAGTGACATCAGAGAAAATGCTAGGCATGCGCATTAGGGAAGAAGGACTGCAAAACATGGGGAAATCACGAAGGTTGCTTAGGAACTATATCCCATCACAAATAATTGAACAATAGTTAATTTAATAAAAATAATACGTCTTTTTTTGGTATAGCATAAATTGCATTTTAAATTCAGACAATTTGAAACGTTAGTGACATGTTGAGTATTTAGTTCCACCTTTTGAAATTGAAGGTGTATTTATATTAATCTTTGCAATGGGTCAATTTTTCCACGCTGAATAGACAGTGCATGAAAACTATTCAATTTGACAACAAGCCTATTGATTGGTAGACTACTTGATTTAATAGTCACACTAAATGTCTTAGCAGGCACTACTAGCATTGATTAGTCTGCTTAAATGAGATTAAACGATTACTTTGCTCTTGTAGATATTTTCTATCTTGTGAAATTACAGTACTGCCCTATATTTATGCATGTGTATAGTCATTATTGGTATTTTCAATTAAAACACATTTCTTATAATTAATAAATTATCCCAACTTGCTTTCAAAAGAAATTTACAGTACTAGAATTTTTGTGTAATCAAAACTAATTGAAATCATTTAGGGTTTACAATGTCATAATTGTTTTCAGTATTTAAAAATGAATGCACAAAATAAAAACAATAAAAATAGTGGCATGTTAAAATTGTACACAATTCAATTGAAAACCTATTGCAGTAAATGTCTTTTTTAAAGTGGGTGCTTTAATTATTTTGTAATGCAAATCTAAGTTAAATATGCAAATTTATAAATATTGACAATTTTTTAAAATGATATTTTAAGAATTAGGAAGGTGTGTGTGAGGGAGTAAGTGTGTGTTGCTCGAGAATGAGGAGCTCTGTCCTCCAGAGAGAAAAACATTACACTGGCTGCCTCTATCGTTCTCGACTCACTCGCCGTGTGATTGACAGGTACCTTTAGCCAATCACAAACACGCAAACCCTCCATTGGACTACCACTAGAACGCCCTCATATTGCACGAACCAATCAGAAAAGGCTTTATGCCTCCCTTTCTGAGTGATTGCTTTGTCGCCACACAGTGGAACAAATTAGTATTACACCTGATTAATTGAACTGAGAGATTTGTAGCCCAAAAGATTATTTTCTTTTAATGAGGATCTTGTTCTATATAATATTTTGGAGTCTATTTTTCAACCCAAGATATTAAAAACATCCAATAGCTCCCCTAATTTTACCAACGACAACCTATTTCATCCCAGATGTTTTGCAGTTCAAACCCAACCACTAGATGTCAGAACTGTGCAGACATTAACTCCATCACCTAACCTTGCTTAAATATGAATTTCTTCATGACGTTTTCCACTTCTTTGTGCTGCTTAACGTATCCACCCATTGCCAGAAACTATAAAATGTAACATTTTCAACATGTATCCATTTTTCCTAACCCTTAATGTACTCTCCACCCACCTCAAAGGAATCAAAAAGCCACTACGGATCCAAAAGCAAGTCAAAGTACCGACAATCTGCCAACCAACACACACTTTTTCTTCCTTTAAACACAAAAGGCAGGCCCGGATTTGATGTCAGCCTTAATAAAGTCACCCCTGCTTGCAGAAACTAAACACAAAACATAAAATAAAAAAAAAAAAACCTGCCTCCAACAAAGAAACACTTATGTATATAAGCCTAATTTTTGGGTATAATAACCAAGCAGAGTGTGTAGCTATTGTATCTGCTACTAATGGACTCCTCACCATGTCGCTACCCCCCCCATATCATATCTAGTGTGTCCCCCTGGGAGCTGATTAAAAGGCTTTCTACCAAGGGTGAGGGGAGAAGATGAGTAGCTCATGAAGAAGAGTGGTCCTTATTACCCTGCATGTCTGGACATGAGGGGTTGGAGTGGAGGTCCTCTTTAGAGAATCGATAGAGATAGCGTTCGCCTACGCTAGCGCTAGCCGTGTCTCCTCTTGCCATTAGAGGTAATGTGTCTGCTATTGACACAGTCGGCTTGAGGGACGGTGACAGAAATACAGTAGAGATCCGTGAGGTCATTAAGCCATTGGCTTGTCTTTACTGGCAATAGGCGTCCCATCTACTTTGACTAGGAAGGCTGACAACGTCAAGGGTTTGATATTTTGCTTTAATTTATCAACTGGTAATCAAATGAATCAACTAATACAGGTCTAAATTAAGAAAAGGGAAAAAATGGATATTTGGGTTGTTCAGTTTAAGTTATTTGAGTTTTTAAAAACTGTAAACAATCGGTTTTAACTGTAAACAATAGCAAGTATACTATTTTTTTTAGTGTTTTCATTATATATTTATTTTATAGAAATTCCAAATGGGCCAACAACTGTAACTCTTTTTTTTCAAGGTAAACATAGTAATAATTATAAGTATTTTTAAATAAAATGATTATTTTTACCGAGTCCTCTAATTTTTGTTCATTCATCTATTCATTTTATATTTTAAAAACAATAAATTATTTCCTTGATATTAATTTCAACATCATTCAACCTGAAATACACATCTAATTTATGTGGCGTGCCGAATTTGGCCCTCGGGCCTTGAGTTTGACACCAAAGTTTTAAGGGGATTCCTGAAAAGTGAAGATTTACATTGGATAATAATTCCACTGTGATGGAAGGTATAAACTTACCCAAGTCGTGAATTTGAGTTACTCGTGCTTTACTTGGCTTGTTGCATTTGATAGCGCCTCGTCAATCACTGCACGCTCGCCCATGATACAGTAGGTGGGCTGTTCTTAGGGGGGGGGGGGTTTCAGAGTGGGGGTCTTCCTTGACTTCCTCAGCCTGCAAACCCTGATGGAAGTAACAGCACAATATTAATATGAGAAGTTGTCTTTGGTCAGGCTAGCGGGGCACTACAGGACCACGGACCGCGGGGAGATTGACCTCTGACCCCGCTGACTCGCTCGCCCACGGGGTCACCGAGGGAGGGGTTGGCGCGACGGGGGGACGGGCGGCGTAATTGATGTCGGGAGAGAGGCCCGAGGAGGCTTGCTGCGAGCGGGGGAGGAGGCGGGAAACCCCAGGAACCAGATGAAGGGGTCTGCTCAATGTCCCCCCGCTTAAATTTGGGGTGCTCAAACTATCAGAATTAGCCCCGTGGAAAACCAGACTGAAACAAAGTAGGGAAATGCTGTTTGAGGCTTGGGAATTGGTTAGTCGGGGGTGTAGTGGTGAGCTATGGTCGCTCTTTTAAGATGGATGTCAAAGGGCCATCTGAATTGGCGAGGTGGGGGGGTGGGGAGAAGGGGAAGGAGCAATGGCTGACAGATGTTTGCGGAGGCGTTTGGCTACGGCACCAGCGCCGGGCGGGTGGGACCTTGTGCCGACAGCAATGGCGCTCGTACAAATAGTGGCGTAAAAATCATTTTTTTACAACCGTCCGTGGCTATGTTTTGTCGAGGCCGCTAGTAATTGGAAGCAAGTAAAATGGAAGCAAATATCAGGCCATTGGCGGGATAGCCTGAGCCCATGGTTCGATAGAAAGTGTAAATGAGGCGATGATGCTCGCCACGCGTGATGACGACTGCACGCCAAAAGGAAAATGTCGACGGATTGATGAATAAGGCTGTCCTCCATTTGGAAAAGAATCTTTGGCAATGTCACCCAAAGCTAAATATTGGACTTATAAATTGAGTGTTAGCTACATGGAGAACGCCATGGCTGTTGTTATTTTTTTTTGGTCTGGACCAGGGGTAGGGAACTTATGGCTCGGGAGCCATATGTGGCTCTTTTGATGGGTGTATATGGCTCTCTGCCTTTTTAAATAATAATTTTTCTTCATTAGACTCTTCTGCATGTATACTCTCATTAATACTCATTGATTAGCAAAGAATTCAGACTCTTTTTACTTTCAAAGTGGTGTAATCAATAATAAATGCTCACATTTTCATGTATTTTGACTTTTAAATTCTGAGTATAGCTCTCAAGGAATAATGTTTGAAAATATGAAATGTTTATGACTCTCTGGAGCATAGAAAACAAAGCGTGCATATTCAAGGACTTTACAAATAAAATATCAATAACAATCTTGAGATATTATTTCTGGCTATTGATCGATGGGGGTAACAATAAAGCAGTCTTGGGCTTCCGTGCATGTTTTTGGGAAAGGATTTAGCAGGCATGCGTATTAATGGCGGTGACCCCTGATTTGCTATGGCTGACTATAGAAGAAAGCAGATGGTGTTACACAAGGGGGAGACGGAGGGGGAGACGGTAGAGAGGGGAGGGTAGGGTAGGGTAGGGGGGGTTTGGCTTTGGCATGTTCCCCTGCTTTGGACCGGAGCTTGAACATTACAACCGCCTGTATGTTTCCCGTCCAAGCATCTGAAGGTGGGCACCATTCCAACACAATCAAGCAAGCAAACAAAACCTGTTCTGAAATGGCGGCCAGTTTGCGTCTGCTTTGGACAAATCGGCTCTTGTTTGACCAGAAGTCGCCCAATGAGATTTTGGCCCAGAAACTAAGATAAAAGTCAAGATATTGAGCCGACACTTGTAGAAGTGAGCGATCCCCGTAGCTAATAGCCGTGATGGCCGTGTTTTTTCCGCCTTCTGTGATTGACACCATTGATGTCGGGGAACGCGGTGCCGCTTTCAGGGGATTGTGACTGTTGGGGTGTAACGCTGATGAAGACTTCATTGCGTTTTGCTGTGCTCATGATGGGAGGCTGACCCTTATACTCCCGAACAGCTGAATGTGTTTTCATGCTATAACTGTGTCTATCTTAAGGTTAGTTAGCATAAATGCAACTTAGTTTTTATTAGAAATGATTATTTTGGGAGTAGATGAATCCCTGATGATTGTTGCAATGAGTCCATTAATGTAAGGAAGGATGTTTTGGACAGTTATGTGACATTGAGATAAATTGAATAATGAACATATGTTTTGGGGTCAATCCTGTCTCAAAATGTGTATTAAATTAGTTGTCAATTAATTTGATAGATTAGTTATCAATGAGTTAATAAATAATGAATGCTGCATTTCAGATTTCCTTGTTTTGGTACTTTTACTAAAAAATTCCACGCTATAAAAAGTGCTCCATTCGAGTGACCCATTCATACAGCTAAAAATACATGTCTAATATAAATATACCCATACAGTGTTCACCATATAAAACAGCTAACCACCAGACAATATTACCAATCATAACAAAATAAACGACCACCGCCAATGACTGAATGAAACAATCTAGATTCAAACTCTGAAACCAAACACGTATTTATCCCTATGTATTAAATGGAATAGGCGTACCTAATATTCTGACCACATTGCTCCAATTGAAACGTCACATTTTAAGTGGCACTTGATGATCAAACTGTTCCCCCGGAATAAAATTCTTTTAAAAACATAGCTCCACACAAACACGCACGTATAAAGCCCCATGAATCCATCCGCCGCATCGGCGCATTAACGACGTACCCGTTGATGTGCGTGTACTTCTTCCCTTGTAAATGGTAATGGAGGAAGTCCTAAAGGGAGACGGAGGGGCGAATAAATGGAGGATTTTCAGCTTGTTAAATGGGGCATTAGAGGGGCTTGTGACTGGGACTTGTAGGCTATAAAAGCTAACAGTTTTAGTGCGTCGGATCACGGCTTGACAGCTCCACTGTTTGGGTGGCGTGGAGCCCGTGGAGGCCGTGGGGAGGCCGGGGACGCCGCATTGGGCCATGCTTTACGCCGTTCAATTGGCACATGGGGGACTTGGAAAGCCCACCCCGGGCAGGTTTAAATCCCCAACAAGCCGATCGAATACGTCTCTCGCTATATTTGCAAGTACGAGGGCAGCATTTGGTATAACTGGGCATCTCCGATTTGAGCCAAAATGGCCGTGTGTCGGTTTAAATCCCAGAATGCTTAAGTTTAAAGTATGTAGGACTAAAATATTTTTCATTGGCTGCCATTGACAAACTAGAATTGCTCTGAAAATTAAGCATTCATGCTAGGATTTTTTACTTACAACATGACTTTAAAAATCTCACAAATATAGATACGTGATTTAAAAAAAAAATTTTTTTTGATTAAAAAAATTCACCATTTTTTGATAAAAAAATTCACCATTTTTTGATAAAAAAAATATTCACCATTATTTGATAAAAAAATATAAGGAAACAACTGAAATATGATTATTAATTAAAAAAAACATTTTCCAATGCAGACTTTAGCAATAAAAACGGTCCTTATTAAAAATACAACTGTATTGGACCAACAATGGTTCACAAAAACAGCCATTTTTTTAAAAAACATTATCATTAATATATCTTTTTAACAAACACAAGCTACCAGTCTGTTTACGTATGAGCTCTGCCTACAACTGTAACAAACAGATGGGAAATGGGAATCCTTGAACCATATCACGGTGACAGCTATTATGACAGATGACTGTATCGTCTCCGAGAAGAAAAACTCTCTCCGTCCCTCTCGCGTCTTCTAAGCTCCGATGACTCGAAATGTCTCCCTCCGATTCTCTTTCCCCGGGGGTCAAAAGGTCACCCCAGGAAGAAAATCAAACAATTAGCTCTCTAAACCCTCAAAATGTCACCCACATTTCAACATTTACTGAAAAAAAACAGCCTTTTCTCATCTTCTATTTACACAGGTGACATTAGCGGAAAAAATACGTATTTCTTATCCCGCAAATCAAACTCAAGCATGTGGAGAACGCTATGTGCCGTCATTTTTTTTTGCGTGGCGGCCAAAGAATTCGTCCGTGCACCGCGACGGGGTTTCGGACGCATAAAAATGGCCGCCGGTGGATGCTCGCGGGATTCGGCGCGGTTGCTCAGAGACGGTTGGCGGCCTCTTTCGGACCACATAAGTTGATAAGATTGATTGATATTTTTTAATGCTGGCCCCTGATTTATTGTCTGAATTAGTTCAAGGCTCGTTTGCCACTGATTGGCTTCATAAAAATGATCTACCGCTTGAAGAAAAGAGGCCATTTTGCAAAAGATGTAAAATACTACACTTGACACATTTGTCTGTCTTCTTTTTTTCAGGGGGCGTTTGTTAACTCGTAATTCCTTGGCTGGGAGCGAATGGTCGCTCCCGCCCGATCTTCCACATCAAATAGATTGGACGTCTATCACATTCTATGACGACAAAATGGTTGTTTTGAGGTTAAAAAAAAACATTCCTGCTTCTTTGTTTACTATCGACTTCAATCCAAAAGTACAAAAACGTACACAATACTAGCACTTATGAATAATCAAATGACCATATTTTTCAGATTATAAGCCACAAAAGCCGAATAATTGACAATGATGAGAAAAAATATAGGACAAACATACGTTAAAGTAATAATACTACAGGATAAATACGTAGCTGGTAACATGACACTTGAGGGGGAAAAAAAACTAAAGTTGAGCCAAACTATGGACTAAAGTGCGATTTATAGTCCGGAAAATACGTTACACATTTTAAAAACTCTACTTTTCAAGTACTAGTCTTCTCATATTATACTTTTTTGTCTGAAATGACCCAAAATGATCAATGTTTAGTCGTGTATTTCCTCCTATTGTGGACTTGCTATATTGCTTGTTCTGGAAATACTTATATTTTTTAAAGCATAGTTTCGTAATGATATTGTCCCGATTCCAGTGATTTATCTGGCGATTTTAAATCGGACACAAGATCCCAATCTTAAAGCGTTCAAGTCTGGCGATGTGTCAACAGCTGTCTTCCAACTGACGTCAAGCGGGGACAATGGAAAGTCTCCAGACTAATCCTGCTAGGATAATAATAGCCGTGATAAGACGTCTCCAAAAAAAACTTTGCGCCTACGTGATACAAACATCAAATGTGCGTCTAATCTTGCAGATTTTATTGCAAGATGAAGACTTGAAGGAGCATTTTGTAAAAAGTCTTTATCTTGGCTCTCCATTTTACGAGCCTCTCCTTCACTACTGATACGAGAGCCAAGAATGTTTCATTTTTTTAAGTCTTTTCAGGAAGAAAAAGCCCTTTCACGTTATATCGTTTGGAATCTAGAAGAATCAAGAGCTAATTTGTCCTTGACCATCTGCGTGATGTACGATCCAATGAAGTTGGCCTGGCTGGCCATGACAAAAATCAAAGGCTCGGCCATGGAGTTGTTTTTTTTTTTTGTATCGTCAATTACGACTTGGAGCTCGTTAAAGCTTTTTTTACAGTCTGAAAATCAACTTCTCCTCACTCCTTCAATCTTGCCTCTGCTTTGTTGACGCCATCCAGAACGGCGGCGAAAAGCTTTGGGCTGTCGTTTTAAGCCAATTGCACGCCACGCTTGTGTCCATCAACGTAATAGCTAGTTTTACTATACAACTATTGAAGAGAAAAATGAACTATTTATTCTTTTTAACTGGGAAGATTGATTTAGAATTCTTGTATTTGAATGCCAATGGCACAAAAACATGACGCCCATCCACTTTAAAAAAAAATATATATTTCAGTATATATCATAATATATCTATTTCAGGTAATACCCTAAAAACAAAAAAGCTAACTGTGATATTACACAATGTTTTTTGTCTTTTGCAACAACATTTGTGTACTTTTAGCCAATTGGTCAAAAAATGAGCATTTAATAGTGGCACATCTACTTTAAAAATATTGAACTTCTATTTCACGTAATACGCTAAAAACTAAAAAGCTAACTGTGATATTATACACAGTATTGTAGTTTGTATACTTCCGTCTTTTAGCTAAATGCCAAAATGCCAAAATTTGGCATCTATGACTGTTAATTTTACTGAAAAACTTAATGAATGTCCACCACCCAATCAATCACTTCTGCTAAATTGACATGAGCGAATAGCCCTTAGAAAAAAAAGCCAATGTTTCTTGCCCGACAGGACGGTCAAATTATCAACATTCACAACCCGGGGGGGTGGACTTTGTCTCCTTTGTCTTAGCGAGCGTGTTAAATGAGCTCCAAACAGATGGCGTCTGTCTTGCCAACAATTTGCCTGCATCCAAGCCACTCAGGATTGATTTGGGCCTTTCTGTCTTTTCTACGTTGCCGTGCCGATGCGTGTCGGAGGCCGCCGCGGCGACGTGCGTACCACCACCACCTATCTTTTTTTTTTGCGTGGCGCAAAGCCGATCCGGCATGATGTCACCCGCAGCTGGCGGGCGGCTGACGGACAGTTTCCGCACCACAACACGGGGGCTTATGGTCGGCCTGTCAGAGCCGCTGACGTCTGAATGACACCAATGAGAGCCAGCCGTCCCTCTGCTTTGGAGCCGTCCAATGAGTGACAGCCAGTAAGAAGCCAGAAAGGGCGGCTCTCAAGCCTAAAGTCATCTCTTTTAACTTTTTCCTCATAGATTTTTTTTCTTGCTTTTTTTTTTTCGTCCTGTCAAGCTTTTCTTCTATGTTGGCTTTCCAGCCAGCTTTACGTCTGGGGTTTTTAAAAAGGGTTTTTTTAGGGGTTTTGTTTTCATCTCAGTGAGACGCCCTTTTGCAGTGCCAACACGGAGGTTATGTTTTTCTGACCATTTGTCAGTTTGTTATTAAGTTCTAATGAGGTAGATCTTGTAGGGATATTGTTTAGGCCTAAAAAAAATATACAGCAAAATATGGATACTATATTTACTGCTCAAAATACGCGACCGGACGTTTGGTCGCCGGTCAAATGTACTTCGATATAGCACTTCGATATAGTACTTAGATATAGCAAAATATGAATAATATATTTACTGCTCAAAATACAATGAATATGAAGTTTTTTAAGAAAAATGCTAATGGTACTAGTCATCCCCCCGATTTCCCTTCACCCTCTAGCCAACTTCCTACCACACAGCCCACCCAAGTGCCTTTCAGCCTGGCACCCCGAGGCCCAACAACCCACATGACCCGGCACCCACGGACCCCTAGAAGCCTTTGCACCTAAGGACCCCTAACCCCTTCACCCGCTGTCCCACGATCTGCTCTCATTTTACCCGTGGCGATTCTCTCTCTGGCGTTAACGTCAACGCTTTCGTCACCCCCCCCAAAAAAGTCTGACGTGCATAGAAAAGCGGACCCGCCTGTCCACTTGTGGCCAATCTTTCTATCTGACTACTTTAGCGTCTCATTTGTCCATCACATCCTTTCAATCCATCTCCTCCTCTAAGTGGCCGGGTCAGTCAATCTCCATCTTGTCCGGTGGCGCTGACGTGCCAGACCCTGACTTGTCTGTTGTGTCCCCCCTTTTGTTGTGCGCCCCTGTGTTCTTTTCCTTTTTGCTTTGTGAGAAACTCTTAAGAGCTTTTGTTGGGAGTTGGAGTCCCTTCCATGGCGACCACTGCTGACTGACATGTTTAAAGGGCTCTCTTCATGGTGGGGGCCACGGAAGGCATGAAGGAATGCGTATGGGATGGCGGGGGTGGCGGTGGTGGAAATGGCTTCAACTCGGATATTTGACCAGCATTACATTTACTGCACCTGCAGACTATAAAACGATTCGCTCGCCATCTCATTTTCTCGCTCAATGTGTCTTAAGTTGGATGGTATGAACTTATTGGCCGCCATAGACGTCCAGTTTAAGGCAAATAAACTTCTGACGAGTTATAGTCGCCTACATTTGTATTTTTTGGAAGCTTATAGTCACGTTTTACAGTGTGGTGGTCATTAATGGTCTTGGATTGACATCCATTTTTGCTCTCCTTGATATTACTTTGTCACGCTAATCATGACATATACTTATAATTCATATTATATAAAGTACGAGTTTCAAAGTGGTGGCCCAGGGGCCAAATATGGACATTCAAATGGAGAAAAAAAATCCCTTCATGTGGTAGAAATATTTGTCCAAGCTGAGAGAACGACTATGTTGTGCTGACACGTGTTGGTCCTCTCATGTATGGCGTTCATTTTTCTTCCCCAAGGGTTACTGCGATGTTTATCTCGGCGACAAGGACAAATAAACACGGGCACAGTCAATCTCAGGCGGGCAATCAGCAGCAAAGCTTCCACAATTCTGCCAGACTATTTATTTATCCGCGCTTCCTTTGAAGCCACACAGATACGATACACACACACACACACACACACACACACACACACACACACACACACACACACACACACACACTTTAGGTTGTTAGTCCACTTTCTATACTTGGAGCAGAAGGAAGCTTTTATTCCAACATTTCCAAGTAAATGACTTCAATCTTCACAATACAAATCTCTGCCTTTTATCTCATTTTTCACCCGACGTAAAACAGACCCCAATCGTTCTCCGCCAAAAAATCCTAAACGATAAGAACGCCTCGGGGAAAAGGACGCCGATTGACCTTCAAACCGACGGAAACCCTGCGGCTCGACGGACACCCAAAACCGTCCAAGTCTGCGCATTGTCAGAAAAAGGACGGAAATTTGTAGACGAATAGCTCACATCAACCCAAGTCAAACATGGACTCCCTGGCAGTCAGAAACTCAAAGCCATAAAATAACACAAGCCAGAGACATTCCAAAGCACCCGGTGAGAGCGCCTCAACTATTGCAACAAAATACAGCATTCGGGCCCCCCCTTCCAAAAAAAAAACCCTTAAAAACGGAATAAACGTGAGCTCAGCATTCAACATTTCAACAATCGAGTCCGACAACATGACCGCATTCCTCTAAAAAAAAAGCCAATTGATTTCAAGTCAATCACAGCAGTCAAACATGACAGAGAAAAAGAAAAGAGGAAAAAGTCATCTTGGAAGTACATTTGCGGTCGTTCCTTTCACTTTTCCATGAGTTCAACTTTCATTTTTTTGCCAAAAAAGTGAATAGGACAAAGATTTTGGGAGAGATGGTGCTTATTTTTAAGCCACGTCAACTTTTGAGAAGATCCAGTGTGAGATTTAGTGAGTGATGGTCATGTTTTGATGGAAGACGTGAGCGTCCCCATCAGCTATCGATCTCCGGGGCATTCTAATTACGCCCTAATTGCGGCAAATTGGATTCAATTGCCTTTGATTGCATGTAATTGGGGTGTTGGGCTAATCAGATTCCAGATCAGAGGAGTTGGAGTCCGGCCCCGCCCATAAATGTATACCAGTCATTGCCACCACTTGTCGACTATAAAACAGGATTTGTGTTGAAATTGGAAATAAATTAACTTGAAAACATTGCAAATTCATCCTGTTGTGTTAACAAATTATGTCTTGTAGTTGTTTTGGAAAATAAAAATACAATTTTGGAATGCCACTGACGTCTATAGATTATTGTGTCGTTCAAATTTGAGAGGGAAAATGATAAAGTAGGAAATATTGAATCAATACAACAATAATAAGTGAATACCATTGACAATGATGGATAATAACAGAGTATCTTAGCATGGGAGGCTAATAAGGCTAGTTTTGGACTATATATATAGTATACTCTTATTTTTAATGGTAAAAAACAAGCAGTAACGGATTAGCATTGCTGAAACGTACAAACAATTTTTAAAAATCAAGATTCTATGTCGTGCTAGTTAGTCAAATGAAATAAAAAATCAATATTGATAGAAGGTGACGGCAAATTGGCACTAATGTATTCCAACAGGAATCCCGTTTTAGTACTGGAAGATTTGGAATTCCTAATTGTGCGTGAAGCCGTGCAAAAGTCATGCTAAATCCTACCGAGCCTGACAGAAATGGTAAGGGGACTCCACACGCATTTTGATTGGCTCCAAGAGAGGGAAGACAATTATTTGTACTGGCCAGAAGACGTCTTTTTCCCCCCCTCCCCTTTGTGTTCTCCATTTCTGGTCTACCGGATTGCAGATGGAAGCCATTACTGTGCAATAATAAAGCCTGGGAGTAGACGGCTGGACGACAAGGGAGGAGGAGGAGGAGGAAAAGGCCGGATTGAGGATGGATAACTACGTACAAATCTGTTGCTAGAGAAGTCCAATCAACAGAAATTAGACTCACTTGCAGCTTTATTCTCACCATAAAGATGTATGACCCTATGAAAGTCGTTTTACTGTCCCACAAAGTTAAATACAACTGAACTACAGCTAAAAAATACTGATGAAAGACTCCAGAAGCATCACTCAAAGGCCACTTGTCTCCACTGAACGCCATTGTGGGGCAACTCCTCTCGTGCCTGTCGTAAAAGCATGGAAAAGTCCTCCGTGTTATGACACTTTGGCATAATTCCTTCACTCTCTATTTTGTTTTAGGAGGTGCCTCTCCTCAGTCACAGTGTGTTTAACATCCACTCATCACCCAGCGGAGTTTTTTCAAGGCCGCGCCACCCCGACACCCCGCCGCCCCGCTGCCCTTTAGTTACGAGGCAAAAAAAAAAAGGGGCGTCTGAAAAGTTTGCGTGGGCGACGCTAGAAGCAGCTGGTCGGCGAGGGCTGTCACTCTCTGACCTTTGACCCCCACGGTGGCGTCGTTAGGATTTTTGGGGATGTTTTGCGCTCGCATCAGCATCTTTTCGGCCTCCCAAATGGTCCTCCATGGCGATACATGTTATGTGGGCGGGGTCTAAAAACATGGTGGATGTACCCATGTAGCAGATGGCTAGTTAGCGAGCAAATGACTAATTCATTTTAAAAGCATTTTGATAGTAGAATCATCTTTTAGAGATGTCTACTTAAACATTTTCCCGTCCAATCCAAAAAACTACATTTTTTAAAAGATTATAATTTAAGAAATAATGAACAAATATACAGTATTAGTTACACGGTTGTGGTGCTGATGTTAAAATATGCTTGAAGTAGGCTGGTAAATAAGACGTGACGTTGAAGCATGCAGGAGTATTTAAAGCTATTCCCTGCAGCCATGTTCCAAAATGGCAGCAAATGTATGCTGTCAGTGAACACAACGGACATTAATTGTCCATGAAGGGACAAATTTCCCCTCCAAGGCATTCTCGGGCTGCGAAGGCACTGAAGGCACCGCTTACTTTCCCTAGTTTATCCTCTGGAGAATTCCATGGAAATTCATTTAATAGACCACTGCGTCTTCTTCCACTTTTACTCATTGATTTCATCGCCATTAGCAAGCGACATATTGCTAAAGAAGCCATGGCTTCTTTTAATTACAGCTAAAATTCGCCACAGTCTAATCTCCATTGTTTCTGAGTCAACAATATTTAATCCCTTCAGGGCGTATCGAAATTAACACAAAACTATCAAAGTAGCCAAGTCTGATACTCTTCCTCTCCGTCATGTCGTCGTCACGGCAACGGAAGGAAGTTTTACTGTTTATCTTGCAACGTGATTGTTTAAAAGACAGGAGAATTTCCCAGTACATCCCCAAAAAGTACACTAAAAATACTGCGTTTTCTCCAGCGGTCTCCTCGTCCGTCAGCGGACCCCCAAGACTCCGCCTTCCGTTTCCAAAAGGCTTCTTACAACAATCTGGCAAAAATAGCAACGCGACTTTTCCTTTTCCTCAAACTAAGAGATTAGCAATGGTCGCCGAGGCCGCAGCTGCAACTTCCTCACATGGACTTTCCTTCCGGGGGTGCCGGGTTCTGATTAAAGCGTCAAAAGTTAGAAGGGACACCTGAAAGGGCTAATTAGACGGTGGACGTGCAGAAACGGCGCTCGCAATCAAGCTGACGGCGAGGCCCAGCGAACACGTCCCCTCGGGCTGACAGAAATGGGGAAAAAGAAAACACGGCGTCCGCCAAAACATCCATCACAAAAAGCTAAGAGGCTTTAATCAAGGTGGGCGCTTCTACCGCCAAGTACGGTTCAAGGAACGGCCAGTACGGCAAAATAACACAACACACACACACATGCACACTTTTGTCTCAATGGTCCACTTTCCAAACAATTCACAAACTTTGCCGAATGCTTGATTACTACGGCTCGTCTGATTGGCTCTCGAGGCTCGATAAACACGTGTTGTTGAAATTCGTACCTCAACCAGATCAAATGGATTGGATGTCTTACTGCTATGAAACATTTGTACACTTATCTACTAAAATACTATTATATGCTAGTCAAAAGTTAAGAAAAAAATACAGATACATGAAGTACAATTTGTACTGTCAATGAAAAGGATATTTACCATGAAAATAATGAACTGAGCCTGAATTTTAAAAGAAAATATCACAACGAAAAATGTAAACAATCTACAGGGTAAGAAATAAAAAAAAACAACAACAACCATAATACTTCAAGTGAGGGACTACATATTGTTTACTATGAGTTTTTTTCCTAAATTAAACCTATTTTTCTATACAAAATGGACTGTATTTTTTGGGTGTAAATGAATCCTTGTATAAAAAAATATTATTCAAAAGTATACATAAATGCAAATTCTGGCTGTAAAATACTAACTTTTTGTCAAAACATTGTATTTAATACTAGCCTTTTTTCCAATATACACTGGAGTTGCTTTGTACTACTTTATAATTATGTCTATATATTTCAGAGGAAGATATAATATGGTCCTATTTCTATTTAATACTTTTTGGCTAACCTTCTCTCGCAACCCCAAACTAAAACGGAACCCTCTGCAAGTCGGTTTCTGCCTTCTTAGTCAAAACGAAGCATCATTGACATTTGCGTGGCGTGCAAAGTTCACCAAGGAGACGTGGCCTCCGCCATTAAACCCCAGACAACACAGAGCAGGTCTCTTTGCTCCAGAGCCCAGAACCCGACCCCCGGTTCCTCCTGCTGTCAAAAACCCGGGGTCGGGCCTGGAGACCGTCAATCCGCCTGAACTTACTTCTCGTTAGAGGCCTTTTCGCACCTCTGGGCGGCGTCCCCCCAAACCAGAGCCAAATCTAACATGTCGTGAGGCCATCGGATTAATTGTTAATCTTAACAGCCGTCATTACACCGGACGGACGCTTAAATTCTTTCCCCCTTTAGCTTGGACTGGCACATGTGGCCTACACTTTTTTTAGTTTTTTGACGTTTGAGGAGATCCAGAAGGTTGGAAACGCAACATTTCTTTGGCTGACTTTAAAATAAACCCCTCCCCCTTTTGGCCAAAGAGTCTTTGTGTCGTTTTTTTTTGGTAGCCGTCTTGCCTCCCTCCTTCCTTCTCTTCCTGGAGCTAATTTTCGTAGTGATTTCATAGCCGCAGAATGTCCTAATTGCAGAGAGCTGTTCTCCAACGCTGCGGGGCGACTTTTTCGGGTCCGCTATACTTTGCTCTGTGTGTTTGTTCTATGCTCGACGGGTTTTTTGGGGGGGTTTTAAAGCCGACGTACCTGTCATTTTGATGGACGTCCGAGGGACCCGATTGCCCCGGCGCCTCTGACCTCCTTCTTGCAGGTTTCCACTGTGCCAACATCTCATTCTGTCAAAAAAAAACCAGGTGGAAGGGTTAAAAAAGTGTTTTTTTCTTTTTAAAACGTACTCACGCCAAAGAGTGACATAGAACAGGCGGTGCAAAAGAAGCAAGTACATTCAAATAATGTCTTTTCAGGGTTTTGCGCACCCAAAAATGGCGGTTCTGGCGCGGGAAACGGAATCAAACCAACGTCTCGATATTAATGACGCCATTGGCGGTCGTCACGGTGAGGTTTTAGATTTAATTCCAACCGGTGTTGAACGTTGAAGGTAATGACTTTTGTCTGATGGCGTATGCAATAGTGTACTTTGGATGTGTGTGTGTGCTATCTTTTACACACACACAGAGACACACTGTTTCTAATTTCACACTTCACACGCTTTCTGTCAAGGAAAAAGCAAAAAAAAAAATATATATATATATATATATATATAATAAAAAAAATAAGGCCGCAGTGGTTGATGAAAGTGAAATTGAAAAAAAGGGAGCCCGTCAATGGTTCAGCCTCGGGACGGCGGATGGAAACCAATCACCGTGGAAACAGCACGAATCAGCAGACCGCATTGCCGCCATCACCGCCGCCGCCGTTGACGACGTAGCGTGCGGCGTGGCTTGAGACGTGTGCTGTAAAATGAACATGATCGCTTCCTCTGCTTGCACTGAGCTTGCATTAAGCGTACGGTCACTCACTCACTTTTACGTCGAGTTGGAGGAACATTTTTTGGGGGGTCACGATATGCCTTATTTTCATATTTTATTATCAAGTAAGCGATATAAAAAAATTGCGAGGAGCTGCTAGTGAATGCTCGAATGATCCAACCACCGTCAATGGCTGGCTACTTGTCATTTTCAGGTCGTTTTTAGCCAATCTGTGGCCGGTCAAATGTACTTAGATATTAAACAGTACTTCGATATTAAACAGTACTTAGATAGTAAACAGTACTTAGATGGTAAACAGTACTTAGATATGAAACAGTACTTAGATATGAAATAGTACTTAGATATGAAACAGTACTTAGATAGTAAACAGTACTTAGATAGTAAACAGTACTTAGATATGAAACATTACTTAGATATTAAACTCTCTGATGAATATAATTTTGAGAGCTGACTTCAACAGTAAACTCTGTGACCAAAAGACCGGCGACCAAACGTCCGAGCACCAACATTTTTGGACTATCGATGCTACAATAGCTGTCAAATAAAAGCATATCAATCTGAAGAGCAGAGTTTCCTTAGCTCCCTTTTCAACGGTGGCCTTCCCTCCTATTTTTTTTTTGTTTTTAACCTAGCGTATCTATGTCAGACGGTTGTGTCAGGGCTTAGCGGTGGCCTGTTGGAAGGGGGCAGCCGGGGCCGTCCACGTCTATGGCTGACAGAAGCCGTCCTGCCTTTACACTATCCAAACGGGCCCAGCCGTCACTCCTGATTAGCCTTGGCGCTGCACAGGACCGGAGAGCCGGGATGTCTCTGGAAGCCATTACTCAGGCCCACAGTGAGTGAGCCAACCAGCCAGCCAGTGCCCCCCACCCCCAGTCCCCTCTTCTAACCTCCCCCCGCCCTTCCCCCCCTCCAGCTCGCTTTAATCACTCCAAGCTGAGGAGAAGGAAGAAGGCTGTACTACACAGACATCCAAAAAAGGGGGATGGAGAGGACCCTCAATCAGCAACAAGTGTGATTGATACCTTTAGTGTTGCCAACTTGCCACCACTTTTCATTCCTACTGCTTTAAATAAATAAATAAATTCATGAAAAAAAACAAGAAACGCATTTTAACTGGCTTAACTAGAAAAGAAATGTATATTTACAATACGTACAGTTAAAAATTGTAGTGTGTAAGTCAATTTCATGATTGAATGATAGCAAGACATTTATTTAAAATCTCATGTTGTCATTTTGGCAGTCAAGCGTGCTGACTAGCGAGCTAATGCTAACTAGTTGGAGGTAAAATCCGATGTCAAAATATAGCTTATGTTATAACAACACATGCCTATTTAGCCTATTGTTCTCTATTTTATGAAGTACCTTTTATTTTCTTGATTCCTGATCCCCCAAAAAATTCCCTACAAATTATACATATATTATTTAGTCTTTTTCCCTTCTGCACTGTGAATTTTTGGGGCAAACTAAACTAATACGCTACCAAAAAAACATACATATTCCTTCAAGTACAAAGTGCAGGAACGCGCCTAAATCTGGATGGCGTCACGCCGTGTCCAAAAGTCGAGCCTTTCCAATCCGCCTTTTCTTCGTCAAAATCCGACGTCCCGTACGATGTGACGGCCATGACGTTTTCCCGTGTGCTTATTTGTACGCCTAACGAGAAGAAGACACTGAGTGATGGTGACACGTTGACCTGGGGGCCTCCATGTTTTCCCACCATCCTTCACTCCCATTTGGCCGATTCGGGGTGGGCGAGAGAGCCGAGACGAGACGAGCCGAGACGAGACGTGCGTGCGTGCGCTAATCAAGCGGGAGAATTTTACTTAATTCTCCAGTTATTACGGATCAAGGCGCCCTGGCTATTTTTCAGGCCGGCGAGAAATTACAGCTGAAAAAGCAATTAGCTCCCGTTTGAGCGTCATACGTCTCCGCTGTGATTAAAAGTGAGCCGGCGGCGGGGGTGCCGAGGCGCTCTTTTTCGATTCACCGATAGCAGACGAAGCGATGTCGCCTGCCTTTCATCTTTGCCGGAAAGACATTTGCGGAGAGAAAAACGCTTGCTTTTTTTCGACAGTCAAAAAAAAGGGCGAAATAAAAAGATGGCGGGGGTGCTGGATAAGGCTTTCCCAGATAAAGGAGGCGATGAAAGCCAGATTGTTCATCTTACAGTTCCAATTATAGAAGAGTAGGATTGCATCACAGAGGTTTATGGGATGCACTTTATTGTCTTTAGTACTAGGCTAGTAGTCCTAATCTTTTTACCTTCAAAATTTAGCTATTGTTGTTTGGGAGCATGACGGCAAGTAAAGAATGTGACCTTTTAAGTAAAGGGTCATGACTTTTTATTAGTTTGACCATAATGCCAATTATTATCATTTTTAAACATTTCCAAACTAAATTTTTCCTCTGTTCATAAAAATTGACAATAACAGCTACATATTATTACGTTTAGCTTTAAGAATCTGCCCACAAAATGTAAAAAAACAACAACAAAAAACAAGAACAACTACAATTTCCACTAAATCTAACCTTTCTGCCTCTTCCAGGCAAAACAAATTGGACCTCCATTGCCCTCAATGGCAAGCAAAGTGTAAAAAAATAAAATAAAAACTCTCTATTAGTAGTAGTACTTAAACAGGGAAAGTATTGAAGTGCCCCCCCCCCCCCCCCCCCATCCCTGGCTGCCATGTGTCAAGCCAATTAGTGGCGAATTTGAGTGCCGTAACGAGCCTGCGGGGGGCGGCGAACGGGGGGGAGGGAGTTTGATTACAACACCTAAACCTTCCTGCCGACCCCCCCACACAAATGTTTCACTGACAGCCGAGTCACAGCTGGACTTCTCACACAACAAGCCTCTCTGTTCACTGAATGTACGCTAGTTCAATTCCAAGCGGGGGAAAGAAAAAGTACAAGTGGAGTATTGACATGTGTCCGCAGACAGAAAGGGAGATAAACAAATATGCTGAGGATAAGTGGCGGGTTCGAAAAAAAAAAAAAAAAATACATGCGTCTGTTGGTGTTCCAAGATGGGATTGAAACATTTGCTTGGACAAACCTGGGCTGCGAGTTTATTTGTGTGTGTTGCGGCCAATCACGGAGGAAATTAGCGGAGGAGCCCCGGTTGAGCTGGACGATGGAATGAGGGAGGGAGGGAGGGGGGCGCTTTGACCTTTTCTCTTTTGAAAGTTGCACAGATGAGGCGGAAAAGGGCAAATAGACTTTCATCTGCTTCAATTCATTCCGAAAATCTTTGGTTTTGAACTCAAGCAGAGTTCTCACGAATGATGTTTATTTTTTTTTTAAACACGTATTTTGTAAATGTTGTTATGAATTTGGATCATAGGCTTACATTATTTAAATTACAACATGTAAATTGATACTTGTTGCTATAGCCTTGCAATATAATCCTCCTTTTAAATTTTGTTATTTTAGAAAAATAACATTAATATAGGGATAACATTGTAAAGTCATTTTAATGACAGTTTTTTGGACAAATTTTCAAGGTAGAAAAAAAAGAAACAATTAATTGAACTGGGACACTTACTTCTATGGCCGTAATAATTCATAAATATTGTCACATAATAGCATCATAAATGACTGCAGCTCTTGAAAGTGAGGCTAATTAGCTTTGGACATGAATCAATCAGATGACTGTCTGTTGATCAAGTTTAATTACAGTTTCGCAATATAAATCCCACAAGTGAAACTTTTATGGCTGTAACGTAAACGTCATTTGCCAAAAAATGACGGCTCCCCTTTTGGAACATGCCAAAACCTCCATTTTTGAATAAACAAGTGACAGGCGTGCAACTTTATAGGTCGAGTTAGCAAGAATGAAAATGCCATGGACGATATCGGCGACGGGATCTCGCCCAACGGACGCCGTTGCGTGCGGTCGAGCGGGATTGGGGCGAGCCCGCCCGGTGCCAAGTGATTGTTGGGAGCACATGTGCTGACGGCGGCCACAACGTGTTGAAATGAAGATTAATGAAGGCCAGACTTTTGCGCGTGACCGAAAGGCCGGCCGGGCAGACGGGGCGCAGACGGGGCGCGTCCGAGAGCGGACCAACCCGAGACGACGTGGACGTAAAAACGGATAGCATGCGTGGCTGGCGCTTCAAGAGTATCTTTTGAGCTTTTCCACGCAAGTCCTAACGCAGCTGTGACATATGAGAAGATCACTCAGCTTAAATGGACTTGATGCTGTTTTTTTTAAGGGGGGGTTTTAAAATTGGGGGACCGCCACCAATGTCAACAGATGACCATTTCATTTTTATTTTCTTATTTTTTGGGGGGACATTTACATTTTGTATAATGTATAATAGTCCGAGTTTTTTGTGTTAGCGTGCAGGTAAAAAAAATACATAGTTTTACATAATTACACAGGCATTATTTGGATTTTTTTAAAAATTTGACAAAAATGTGGTTATGAAAAGAGAATATTCACCCAAAAAACTCTATAGAATGACATCTGAAATGCATTAACATCAATATTTGATTCATAATAGTTATCATGTTAAGAAATGTTGCCATTCTTTACAAAGTATAAAAAATCATGACCGTAATTGTCCTACTATAAGATACTACACTTTTAAAAATGGCTGCCAGCCTACAAGACATCCAATTCTTCGGAAGTCAGACATAGACAAACATTTGTTTGCTGCCAACCTCCCACTTCCAACGGATTGGACAAACTAATTGTTAAAAAGGTACAAAAAAGCCTTTTCCAATCCGAGCATGTTGTAAAACTTTCCCGCAAAAGATTGGTCGGCCCAGAAACAGCACTGGTATCCATTGATAGGTCACAAGAGAACGCTAGACGTCGCTTAGCCGTGAAAAGAGCGGCGGCGGGCTTAACAGACGTAAGTTATGACTCTTTGAGATTTGATTGACGAGCACTTTTTGGCCAGACGTTCTTTTTAGTAGCTTTTTTAACGCCCCATTGCCACAATAAAGTATCTCTCTCTTTTTTTTTTTTTTTTAAAGTCAGTCAGGAACAAGCATAGTGACTTGAATAAACAATAAAACATTTACTGCAATAACAAGCACTCATTCAGATCAAACTAATGCAGTGTGATAAAACTTTGTAGGAATTATTGTACTTGTACTTTGTAAGTTTTTGAAAATGCTAAAAAAAGTAAAAATGTATTCAATTGATGCAATTTTGCGCCTTCAAATTGAAAGAAATACATTTTAACGGCTGTCTTTAATTGCATTAATTGTTCACTATTGCTAATTCAGTTTAAGTATCTTTTTTTTTTAAACAGGATACATTTTTAAACCACTTTATGGTAAAAAAAACTTTATGCATAAGACTTCAGACTGTAACTAACTACATTTTCAACCATAAAAAGTTACACGTTTTTTTTAAAAACCTCGTAAAAAATAAATCTATGCGTCTTTTGAATAGAAACCTAAAACGCCAGACCCTAAATGCAAATACCCTTCCCTCCCTCTAACTACACTTTTAATACATTAATACAAATGAGTATAGGCCAAGTACCCAAACTCCAAAAGGCCAAAAAACCTCCTCCATTTTGTGCCGAAAATATACAATAGACTTTGCCAGGCTGGACAAAAGAACCACGGCCAAAACAAACGAAGGACGTAAATAGCGACACGTCAACACCCCGCCTGGACAAAACCGCGTCCAGGGCCGCGCCACGCAATTAGGAAGTACAGATGTATCGGTCGGCGCCTCCCTCTGGCGACTCTGTCGTCGCCCGGGCCTTTCAGTGGCGCCCTTGATGAATGTGACGGGGCCGGGCAAGGAAAGAGGGAATCTCCTCCTTTCGCCATCCGACGGCGCCATCGAGAAAGAGCACGCCCTTCCACTCGCTTTTTTTTAAAGGGGAAGTCCCCCTTTACTGACAGGGGGGATAGTTTCCATGTTTTTTCTCATCACCTACGTCGAACTGTCAACACTTCACTTTTGCAGGTTGAGATGTTGTTTTTTTTTAGGTTTCTGTCGCCATCTTGGCTTTTTTTTGTCTCTATCCATGGAGTGTCTATCGGTCCGCCCCGATCCGTCAATGGCAGCGTTTAATCTGGCGGCGTCTGTCATTTGTCTTGGCGCATTAATCAGGCGTCCATTAGATCATCCGTCTTTGGAGGCACGCACTCTTGTCGGCTTTTCAACGCGTCCCATTCATCTGTCTGCGGCGCTTTTGTGCGGCAGACGGATGGATGTGTTTGCTCGCGGACGTCTACGACGTCTCAACGGCTTTCTGCTGACGGATACGCCCAACAAAACGCCTCGCCTGACGTGCATTCCCACGTCCAATCCCCGGACGCACCTGGGTTTCTATTAGAATGGCGATTACCCGCAAAAGTAAATCGGGCATTGAGTTTTTTGCTGAAAAGTAGTCCGGAAAATTGACATTATTTAAAAAAAAGTATATTTACATTTTTGAAAACTTTTTTTCCATTTTGAATAATCAAATAGAGTATATGTACATCTTTAAAAACTTTTTTTTTCATTTAGAATAATCAAATTGAGTATATATACATTTTTCAAAACTTTTTTTTATTTAGAATAATGAAATAGAGTATATTTACATTTTTAAAAACGTTTTAAAAGGAAATATAAGTGTAAATAGGTAAAACATAAAATTTAAATTTAATCATTGCATTTAGGGGATTTTTTTGTCTTTATTTTACATTATTAAGAGGTCACAAAATTATTTTTAGACATTTTTTAGGCCAAATATGTCACCAAACTTAAGCAGATTCATATGCAAATTATCATTAGCCAAACTTGACAGTCCAAATTTACCTGCCATTGATGGCACAAAGCGTCCAATCCAATCCAGAAATAATTTTTAGAATTTTTTGTGTACATGTAAAAGCTCCAGTTTTATAAAAAGCCACCACCACTTCGAACTCTCCAAACATTCTTCCTCCGCCAAGACATTTAGAAACGCGTGTGAAGCGAGTGAAATGAATAAGGTGGATCCGTTTTATGTTTACTGCTATAGACGTCTTTTGACAGGAGGTTAGAAGCCAGGGGCCGCTCTCACTGCTTTTTTTTTTTTTTGTTTAGCCACTGAGTGAAATATAGGCCTGGTTGTCAAGGTGACAAGGCCTTGACACCACCCTCACTAAACTCCCACCAAAGAAATAAACTAACACACACAAATAGCCTGCCTTTGTATACTCGGTGTAGTACTTTCTTTCATGTAAAAACACGTTGAGAGTGAACCAGGTTAAACCAGTGATTACAACACATGTAGACAGACGTCCAATCCGGGAATTGCACTTCAAGTTAATACGCTGGTAGTAGTTGACTGGCCGGCCCCTCCCAGTTCAAATGGAATGGACATTTATTGGTTATTATTTGAAAACGGCCAGAGTTTATCGCAACTTTTTTAGTATGTGGAGAGTCCACAAATACTGATAAAGCAGGCAATTTGGACAATGCTGACCTTTTACGAGACAGTTTAAACAACTCGGGAGTCGGCGCTGCGCACTCTGGACATTTTAAGACCCCCGGGGCCACAACGTGGCAAGCTGGAGACTTTCTCGTTAATGTCAAGCGTCTGACAAGCAATTGTCGGGGTTTGAATGGAACTTCCGCGTTTGGTGGCCTCGTGTTAGAGTGCTAAAAAAAAGGGGATTAGCGGCCAATTTGGGGATTTTGAAAATGACAAATGCATGAAAATGACTTGAAAAACTTCATTAATTACTCAGTGATTTAAATGGACGTCCATTGTCGTCCAAATATTACGACGTGCAATCAAAAATGGTCGAGTTTTAATTAATAAATGAGCAACGCATACTAGGCTAATTTTGCACATGGATTATAATGAAAAAAATCCCAAATGAAACAGATAAGTATTTAATAATGACATATTGCCAACGTCTTGAAACCATTGTGTGTGAGTGGCTTTGCACGTGTGAAAGTTCACACACGTATTCATTTCATATTTGACAGACTTAATTAGCCACATATACATAATGGTCGGGTTCCTGTTTTGAGTTTAGGAGCCGCGGGGGTCCTGGAGGTAAAGGAGGTCCCCGTCTCCCGCGCCTCGGCCCCGAGAGCAGATGGCCCCGGCTGGCCTGGGCGGCATCAATGAGACGCCATTGTCTGTGGAAGTGCTGGAGCCGCTTGGCCCAGATGGCTTTTGGAGCTTTTGTTTACGCCGCCACCGCCGCCGCTGACTTTGCGCATAAGTGAGACGCCGCCACGACTGCTGGCCGATGAGGTGGGCGGACTTGGGCCTTCACCCCTGTTTCTTTATATCACCTTATGTCTTACTTTTGGACTACATTTGATTTTTTACTATAAGACGACGCGGGACGTCGACAAATACATTTTTGCTGCGTCATTTTAATGCCAGTCAAATGGATTGGATGCCCAATTTAATATTCTATAATGAAAAATGGAGTTTAAATACATTTGTATCCAATGAGACAAAACATGTAGTGTTTTTTTTAATCAGGTAGGTTACTTTTTGATATTTTAATGGACTTTTTCAAATGAGTAAATTTCGTAAACGTAAAATATACTTTTTTTCAGGGACAAAAACCTATTTTTTTACAGTCAGTGTTTATCAAACAGGACATTTTTCAATGAAACCCGGATTAAAAGATAAAAATATATTAGTTTTTTTCCACAGTTCCCCCCCGGTACTGCAACGGGGCGACGCTTCAGTTAGCCGCTAAACTCATTCTGACAAGCTGCATAGAATACAAACGAATATTTTTTCAACTCAACTTCACCACACTTCAAGCTATTCCCGTCACTTCCCAGTCAAGATTTGTGAAACCCTGCACCCCGTTACGTCCGAGCGCCACCCAGGTATCCGCACCCCCCAGCGCTGAAAGGCCCGGAAGATGCCACTCAAACTACTCCACAAGCACCAGTATTTGTTTACATTTACCATCTTCCCTCATTGCATTGTCATCATCAACCGAACGCCAAAAGTCACATCACGGCGCCACCAATAACTAAATTAGCCCTCGGGTCACGTCCAACGTCTAATGAATCCGCACTTGCCCGTCAAGCCAGACCTTGGACGACCTCCCTCGCAAACATGGCGGCCTGCACACACCCCGACGTTATCGGCGCTTGATCTCGTCACGCATGAACGATCACTGCGATCGGTGGGATTCGGCGTTAATATGGCGGTCTTGGGAGCGTGTCTAAATCCCCAACCGAGACAGCCTGGTACTTCCAAGGCCTGTATTTACAACAACCTCTGGAAGAGAGGGATCCGATTACGGCGTGGGATATATACAAGGCATCAATCAGCGGGTCGACGCTCGGCTAGAGGAGAAGCTGTTATGGCGCAATGTTGTGGTGCTTTTATTACCGTCTGTAAACCTTCACACGTACCTACTCCGAGGTTTTTACGCACAAGGACACGCACACACAGGCGAGGATTTTTCCGTGAGTCGGCGGGGCAATTTGGCGTTCTTTCCCCTCGACTGGGATCCGATCGAACGCAACCGGAGATGAGGTCACCCCTTTTTCCCGCAGCTGTCTCGACCCCTCACGGAGGCGAGCTGTGTGTGTGTGTACACGTTGGGATGGGTGTAAATAACGGCGGGGTGAAGTCAAATTGGACTTATCCCCTGACTTTGCCTCAAAACTCTGGGGAAACCACGGACGGGCCGCGTTGAAAGCCGGGGTCCGGATCGTGTTGCCTCCCTCCGACGAGGTACAAACGAGACCAGACGTAGACGAGGGGGGAAAAAAGCTACGTATGCCAAAGTGAGCTGCCGGGAAAACGGCATGTGGAGAGTGGGAAAGGGGGGGGGGCGCATTTGTACAGTAGGGATTAATGGGAGATTGAACCATGCAAAAGTGGCCACACACAGAAGGCAATAAAAGTGGCAATATTAGTCAAAATACAGCAACAAAATACGGCAACAAAACCATCAACGTGTAGAGTGTATTCGGTTATATTACAAAACTAGATAAGGCCCGCAAGAAAACAAACTCAAGCCAAATTTGCCATTTTTCGCCCTTCTTTAACCTTTGACCCCATTTTCATCTCACCCCCCGTCCTTCAAATCTAAGTTAGCGCCGACCCTCCTTCCCCATCCGATGAATAAAGTGATCCAATCCAAAACAAATGGGACGTCAATCGGCGTCAATACCAGAAAAAAACAATTCGCCCATATTTCTTGTTGTTGGCATTTGAAGATTTCGACCAAACTAGCATTACTATGCAAGGCATTGGATAGCAATTATGCAAATGTTCCCAAATCCCTCACGCGTATCAAACGTTGCGACCGCTGATGAGGCTCACCTGACTGCCTTTTATGTCTTTTTAATTGAACGTTTCCAATCCCCGAAGCCGCGGTGTTTTTTTACGAAGCCACGTACAACGAATGAAAGCATCTCGCCATCCATTGTTAACCGAGCGTGACGGCGTGGGCTGTAATTGCCGACATAATCGTCACCTTGATAACAATTGTCAACGTTGCATTCTCGCTACTCCAAAGACATTAAGATTTATTCAAACGCGCTCCCGGTTGATATCAAATACAGTAACGACCTCTTCTTCTTTGAAAGAAGATATTGTTTTGTTTTCCAAGTTGGACTATGGTTCGTCAATACAATCTTTATGACTTCATTATCAGCCGACAAACAATGGCCCAAACTAGTTTAGCGGTTAATCATTAGCGTCTCCTTTTCCGAGCCTTGACCTTTGCTGTATTGTTTTAACGAGTATTTACAATTCAAAAGGATGTTTATGAGGCCAAATGCAATCAAAATGTTCATTTTTGAACAACTGCTTTTAAAGAATTCCATCATAATCCAATTGGGAAGCATTTAAAAGTGGCTGAGCGCTCCATGTAGCAATAACAATACATAACTATGCCTTTAATGCAACATATGACTATACAGTGTTAATTTATTGACGTTAGCTCTCATGGGTGAAAAAGCTTCCTGGAAGTGTAACTATACAAAGCTGCCAGAGTGCAATGAAATTAGATTTAAAAATAGATCTATTATTAAAGGAAGGCACTTAAAAATTACATTGGGAAATACAATATAACATGTAAGCACAGGAAAACTACAGAAAAAGTCCAATACATGTAAATAAAATAATTACAAATACAGTTTAGGTAGGCTGGCAACTAATATGAATGAGTGGTAGCTAACATTAGCTTGTATAGTCTTCCAAATAATGCTTTTTATTTCTTTATTTTGAGTTTCTCTTGTTTTGGCCTGCCTACGCTTCCTCTTTGACTGCTTTGCTTTAGGCGCTGTGCAGAGTTCAGCTGCGCGCCGGGAAAAGGTCAGAGGTCACCCCGCGGCGCTCCGTGTGGGTGTTGAGACGGCCTTTGACTCCCCCTGACCCACTGAACAGCAGCCAGAGCCAGGCCCAAAGGTCAGGGGGCGGGGGGTCCGGCGAGGAGGGAAAAAGAGCATTTTCTCAACCTCTTGGGCGACTGGCCGCCAATTTGTGCTTCTTTTGCTTTTTCTCTTAAATCTAACCTCTCGTTATTGTGCTGGCGCACATAATTCTCTCTGGGCAATAAAACGGAATCAAAAGACGCTTGAATTCTAATTGACAACTACGTCTTGAGAAAATATACACCGAACTGAGACGTGAAAGGTTTCCAAGGCCAAAGACTATGAGAGCCTGTCTATGGATTACCATGTGAATATGGACCTTTTTACCTTTCATCCCCTTATTTCCCTCCCACATGACATGTTATGCTTACTCACGGCAATTTATCCAAATAGGAGCGAATGATTTGGCTTTGAGTGGCAAGCTTTTATGAATGACATTTACAATTCAATACAGTAAAGCAAAAAAATATGTAGTATGGCGAGGGTATTTCTTATGTTTTTTTGCTCAGGCGGCGGTCACACTGAGGCCCCCTTTTTTCTCCCTTCAATCATTCATCCCATCCTCCACCTCTCTCTAATCAAGGGTCATTTGCTCCACTTCCTGCCAGCCTCATCTGGCTTCTCCTCTCTGATTGGTTGATAATTTTCTCCATGCTGATTGGTTTAAACTCCCAGCACCTCCTCCTTTAACCAGTCATTCAAACTAGCACCTCCTTTTTTTAAAGTCCAGCCTACTTTTAAACTCCACCCCTTTTCAAGGCGGTCCTTCATTAGTTACACAGCAAGATTGCGCCGCCTGCTGGTCGACATCCACTACATAGTTAAAAATATCACAATATTTTTTTTTAAATATCAAAATGACAACTTTACAAAGACAAAACTGGATATATCAACATATTTTTTCCTCATCATTAATTTTCATAAATCTCTACCTGTCATTTACACATTTGAAACTGTTAAATATTTCAATCAAAGCTCTGGCTAAGCACCAACAAATAGTTCAAACCTTTTCCATCACTGAGGCGCCATCCCATAGATCTCAAAAGAAAATGGATGCGATCATTGATAAAACTATAAGCTGCCAAAAGGATGTGATTGAATGCATCTTTGCGCTGAATGTGCGGGCACGTCAAGTATTATGGCGCTGACCCGACCCATGTCTAAAGAGAAGGGGAGCATAAACCTGGACATAAATCATCTCCCCACAGAAGATAAGCGCGCATTCCCACAAATCAGCCCACAAATCCGCCGTCATCCCTCTTGGGGAGAGGAATTCTGGGAAGCCTTCCAGATTTCCCACTAGCAAATACAACAGGGTGACTAAACACTTCAAGTAGGACATCACTTCTGTTCACTTGTACAGTCAACTTCTAAGTCTTTTTGAGATTCTGGATGGCATTAATTAAAAAAACAATAAGAGGAGCTAACAATGGCGGTATAAAAGGTCGAAAGTGTGCTCGGAAAGAACAAAAAGGGAGAGCCCAAGCTTTTTGCAGATAAAAAATGGTCCATTTGTGCATGAGATGGTGTTCAAAAATAGAAAAATGCTTTTCCAGAGATAACGTGGTAAAGAATGGCTCGTCATGGCAACGTCAGTGAGTCAAATATTCCTTAAATGAATGCATTGAAGGCATTGAAATAGTCAAGCAGGAATCCGTGATGAGCTCACCGCCACATCTGTGTTTTGTTAGATGTAATTTGAAGAATGCTATTGCTTCTTCCCACATGATGTCAACAGTGAAAGACAGTCCAACTTGGACTTTCGACAGTCTTTGACTACTCACGTGCATTTACGCTTTATCTTCTGTAAAGATCTTTGAAAATACCCGACACCCACCAAATTTGATCCTACCAAACCTCCCCTATTCAACAAATTGGACAGCTATAGCCGTCAATGACAGTTTATGTGACTCGCTATCATTATTAGCACTTCAATTGTGATCTCTCTATCATCAACAAATGCCAATGAGTTCATTCATCAGCCTAATTAGTACATTCATTCCCCTCACATTGATATTGTCCCCATTAATGAGTATTAATTTAGGAATGCGCACGTCTCAAACAACATGCCACGCCGCCGTAGGTGTCGGCGTGGAACCCGTGGACTTTATAAAGCGAGGTCAGCGCGGTCAACGGTTAATTGGAGCGAAAGACGCGTCAGGGCGTTTTAAACATGTTGATAAAAATCTTACTGTCGCTTCTTTTGATGATGGGAGGTCCTGTTGGTGTTTTTGCCGTTTCCGACCCGATGGTTACGGGGAAGTTGTTCCATTTTGGGAAAGATGAGCAGATTTTGGATGGAGGATGGAATGCTAGAAGGATGGAGACACAACAGGTTGGAATTATGACATTTTTGGGGAGGGGTGTTTACAAAAATGTACCATTTTTACACAAGTGTGCACTTAAAAAAAATCTGTGGGTTTAGTTAGTTAGCTTAGTTCCTTCCAATACTGTAAAATATGTACAAGTTTCACTTTTTGTGTTGATATGTTTATTTATTTTTGACTATATTGAGTTGAATTGAGAATTTTAATTCAAGTTGTAAGATATAACATATTTTTTTTCTCAACTTTCCTAGACAAAAAGTAAAATACAAAGAAGTATGGACCCAAATAACATGCAAATAGATGTAGTCCCAAGCAGAAGCAAAACAAGATTTCCGTCCATGGTCAAGCTCCGTCCACCTGCTTCTGTAAGCAGCACCAAGTGGCAAAATATGCCCCTTCGCTTTGGAAGGGATAGCGACAACGAAGCAACTCCAAACAAGCCACAACGCTTCGGCAGGGCCCGGGAGATCCCTTGGTTTCCAGATCTAGAAGCATCCCAAAAACAACGGCCAAACATTCTCTCCCGGATGTTTCTAAGAAGGTTAACAAGAGCCAAGTTGTGGAAATGGAGAATACACGGGTAGGCAACTCCAATGACTATCAATCACATTTTCTGTCAAAATATAACATTGTAATTCACTCATCGAGACAGTGGATAACTTGTGATAGATTTATATGGTCATTTAATTGATAAAATACTCAGTTTAGTTCAATGATACGTTGTCATTCATTGCTTTGTTTTCCAAAGGGTTTGTCTTTTTCCAACTTCGGCTCTGAAGAAATGAAGACATAATAAAGACATTCTATGAAATCATGGACATTTTTGTAAATTTACCATCTGCAAATGAATAAAGTAATCTAGGAGGCTGTCAGTTTTCTGTTGTAAATCATCTTTTACATAGTGTGTCAATGAAGGTCTCCATATTTTTTTGTGATGACCAGTTCTAACTAAAAATTAAACAAAACGTATTTGACTGCCCCCTGTTGGTCAAAATATAAGTAGCTTAATTTTATTCATATCGATACATAAACAATATTTGAAATGCAAACATAAAATACTACTATAAGCAATAATATCAGCCTAACTATTATCGATAACCTCGTATACTTATGTTTGTTTTGTTTGTTTGTTTGATACAAAAAATCAATAACCCGTCAAATAACTTGTGAAAGCAACATTCTTTTTCAACGATCAACACTCGAACATTTCAAGCAGGTTTTTTTTCACTCCAAAATCAATTTAAACTTACCAAAAATGATCTTAAATCTGGAGAAATAACATTTTTGTGCCGACATCTATCTAAAACGCCAGATGGAAACCAGGTGTAGAGTGACGTCACAATTGAGGAAGAGCTTCAGTTAGTAAATCACAAATACAAACTTATTCTTGTTATTCATTTTCTTTTCTAAATACAATAAAATAAAATACATTAAAAAAAACAATGCAAGTGTTTTTATTTGTAAATAAACTCATTTATTTAAGTAAAAATATTAACCTTATATAGTATTAGTATTGTTATTCCACCCAAAAAGAAAAAAAAATCATACAACATACTTTATAGTTACTCAAGCTTAGACACACCTTCTTCCTATTCTGGTTGGATAACATCTGTCAAAAAAAAGAAACATCTTGACACTTGAGAAGGGTGGTGCCTCGTAAATGAAGTTAAGGCGACATACCTGAAAGAATCGAAAGGTAAGGATTTTTACTCTTTTTAACCCAACATTTTCCCATTTAATATTACATGTGAGTTATTTCCTAATAGAAAATACTATAGAAAATCCAGATAGGCATCTTTATATATAGTACACAAAGGGTAGAAATAGTTGATCAATGCATGTATACTGTATGAGTAATGATTATTAGTCTATTATTTTGTTGTTGTTGTTTTCTAGTGGTCAAGATGGGGGATGCGGCTAAAGGGAAGAAAGTATTTGTATTAAAATGTAGCCAATGTCACACTGTGGAGGAAGGTGGAAAACACAAAGTGGGTCCAAACCTTTGGGGTCTTTTTGGCAGGAAGACTGGACAAGCACCAGGTTTTACTTACACGCAGGCCAACATCGATAAAGGTGGGTTTTCAGATTCCTCCTGTGATTGTGAAAAACTAGTTTTCTCCATGTCGTGCTAGTTCAAAATGCAGTTATTGTAACAGCGGGAAGTAGTCATTTGCTTTTTTGTTATGTGAGACGCATGTCTGAACAGGTTGCATTCTTTTCATGATGAGTAAAGTAAAGTGTATTATTGTTTTTCTAGGAATTATATGGAGTGAAGAGACTTTGATGGTCTATCTTGAAAACCCAAAGAAGTATATCCCCGGAACCAAGATGATTTTTGCTGGTCTGAGAAAGAAAAGAGAGAGGCTGGATATTATAGCATATTTAAAGGAGGCCACATCACCTAAATAGACACACAAAAATGTTTTTTTTAATGAATAATAGTTACTCAAATTATTGTCTTTTCTTTTCATTCTTCTGTATTGCACTGTATGCTGCATTTTATGATTGTTAATTTATTTGTATTTTGTTTTACGGTCTGGAAAGACAATGGTGTTAGACCAAAACTTAAAAAGAAGTTAAATTTATTAATTATAAGCAGTTCTACAATGGTAGTTTGTTCAACAGGGAAAAAAATGTTTGATGGTGATGTAGAGGGAAATAAAATGTGTCAAAGGGGTTAATGTCTTAATCTTTAAAATGTGCCCACCATAAAAAGATTTAATAAAGTTTTTTTTCTAGTCGGACTCACCCAGTTTTCCTCAATTACTGTAGTAATATCTAGTTTTTAATTCCATAAAAATGTGTACATATGCTGTATTTGGAAAAAAAATGCAATACCTGTAAGGCCCCAAGCATCCACAAGACGGCGATATTTCCCCTTCTAAACTCAGCATCCGCATCTCAAATGGACACCAGTACCAGTCGCATCCTTGATGTGTCACTTCAATCCGGTTTGCAGAAGCCCTGGGATTAGACTCTACCTCGCTGCACTCAATTCTCCGTTTTTCATTTTTTTGGGGGGGATGAGCGTGATGCAAGAAGCATATTGACTGCGTCAAGACAGTGAAAAGAGAGGCTAGCCAACTGCACTTTGCACAAGACGGTAAGAGAAATGCTCATCTTTTACTACTGCAGCTATGATGTAATATTCTCCAATCATCTGCATTGATGCACGTCTTAAAATCAAGTGATGGTTCCTCCTCCTTTCAACGACATCGACCTCAAAAGACGTCCAATCCATTTGAACCTGGCAACAAATAAACAAAAATTAATTCAATAACAGTTTCACTCATATCTTAAAAAATGTCTTAAATCTCTTTAAAGGGGGACTTCACAGATTTAAAAGATGGACTTGTTGGCATTGTTATCCTTCCAAATTCTTGCCAGTCCAACATGGTCCATGTCCTATCACTCCTTCATGGACAGATTGACGTCCCCTTCAGGTTTGTTTTGAAGCTCCTCCTCCTGACGACTACAAAATCTTCTAACCTGGTGTCCACCCCCCCCCCCACCCCCCAGTCTTCAGGTTGCCACTAAAGCCTGACCACTGTTGCCTGATGAGCCCCCCGCCTCCCCCACTCTTCCCACCTCCACCATCCCACCATTCCGTCCCACCTCCCAACGTCTCCCCACCTGCCGTGTTTAGAGGAGACCGTCAACGAAACGAGCATCCGCCATCCCCCGGCTGTCCCCCGGGACCCCCCGGCCCACCTGGACCACCTGGTCCAGAGGTGAGAAGACTCTGAAATGGACAAATCTCCATTTTGCGACATCAACGTTATTTTTTTTCAGGGTGACGATGGTTTTCCTGGTATAAGAGGAGCAAAAGGCGAAAAGGTAATAGTTCAAGTATTTGTTAAACAAAAGTGAGTCCTAAATCACCTGTTTGTCCTTCCCAGGGTGAAATTGGACGTCCGGGGTCAAAGGTGAGGATGTCTTCTTCTGGGACTGCGTCTCCGCAACTCGATAAATTTTGCGGTTTGCTTGGGCGCTCTCTGGCCGGCGTCCATTTTACAAGCGTCTCGGTTCCGCCGGTCTTGCAGAGCAATCCACTTGTGACGTTTAATCTCCCTAAGTGCTTTTTACTCCGGCCCGAGGATAAATCACGGCGCTCCGCAGCGGCGGGGCCGTTTCGTCCCGATGGACGTTGCGTACTTGTCCGCAAACTTCACGGGTGTATTTTGAGCATCATCTTGTACGCCTTTTTAAGGAATTGTAGAAGTTTAGATGGTTAAATCAATTCAGTTATGAAGACAGTAACATCATCTGGCTTTTTTAAATTTTTAGGGCCGTACTGGAGCGCCGGGTCTTCCAGGGAAACAAGGACTTCCAGGATGGCCTGGTCCACCAGGATCTGTGGTAGGTTCTTGTAAATGGTCATGTTTTGGTACCATTGGGAAAGATAGATGTGGATATGAGTATGTATGGTGATAGCTAGGTAAAAAAGAGCATTTATAGTGGGAAAAAACATATATTGACTGGGAAAGCTGGCATTTTAGGGTGAGAAAGGAGACCCCGGACTCATGGGACTACCAGGATTGAGGGGAACCCCAGGAATGAAGGTGAGCTCAAAACAAAAATCTGTTAAAAAACAAATTTCCACTTTTAAAAAAACTTAACGCAATTGTAAGAGCAAATTCTGGGCATAGGCTTTTTCTATAACCATAAATTGATGTAATTGCTCATTGTTTTTCTTGTTTTTCTATTTTAGGGCATGCCTGGTTACAGGGGAGACAAGGTAGGATTGTTATTTCGATATGAGTACAATGAACATATCAGTCAATATTTGATCATTGATTAATGGATCATTGTTATGAAAAGGGGGGCAATGGAAGCCCAGGAATGCCTGGATTGAAAGGGGAGAAAGTAAGAAACCTTTTCTCCATTATTTTATTCGTTTTTGTTTTGTTTTGGGAATAATGATTTGAGTTTTTTTTCTTTTTAGGGCAATACTGGTTTGCCTGGAATGCTGGGTCAAAAGGTAAAGGACATAAAAGTGAATACAGTACTTGATTTTCTTCAATACTCACCTGTATTGATTGACTCAGGGTGAACAAGGCCCTAAAGGAGAATCGGGTGTGCCGGGTAAAAGAGGACCCACAGGGCGCCCTGGAAAGAGAGGCAAACAGGTGAAATGAACATTAATATTTCAATAGTGTATGCATTTTAAAGTGTGGGATTTCATTCGCTTTGCTTAGGGAGACAAGGGAGAAAGTGGAGCTTTTGGACTTCAGGGTAAAGCTGGACCACCGGGTCCAATTGGGCCCCCTGGTCCACCAGGTCAATCCGGCTCAGGTAACTTTAACACACAATTATAAAATACATATTATACTGAAAGTTGAATAATAAAAGTTGTGCGACAAATGCAAATTTGGTAAATCTAGTGATCCCTGCTTTAAGTTACAATTTGTGTTATTTCCGCAATAATTTTAGGACTCTACCTTCCCGGGGAAAAGGGCGACAAGGGTCTTCCCGGCCCACCCGGTCGCTGTGACTGCGACGCTTTTCCCGTGGCTAAAAAAGCTCCTTTGGCAAGCTACACACGCGAGCAGATGCCCAATCAAGTCCCTGCCGTAAGACCCCATTTTTCATAATTCCACTACAACTGATTGGCTGACCATCCCAACGCCTGCAGATATTCGTGGTAAACGACGAAGACGAGCTGGGCCGTCTACGCCTAGATCACGCCATGGCTCTCAGAAAGGACGTAAAAGCGCTCTACTTTCGGGATAAAGACGGATGGAAACCCATCCAGGTGAGGGTTGAACGCAAATCTGAAAATAACATGATCTAAATACTTCTTTAATGGCTTCTCTCAGCCTTTCCAGCAATTTCAGTCAACAGAGAAAGTACCAGACCGAGTTGGCGTGTGCGGGGATGGCAAAGTACAGGCCCAAGATGGCGAGGAATGCGATGACGGGAACCAAATTGTCACTGATTCTTGTCTGAGTGAGCTGGGAACACACTTGAACTTGTTGTTTTCACCAAAATTCCTTCTGCTTTAATTCAATGAGCCACAAAATGCTGACATGGTCATTTTCTCTTGGCCGCGTACCATTTTGCTTTCTCATTTTCTTATTCCAGACTGCAGATGGGCGTATTGCGGAGACGGTTATCGACACGAGGGCATGGAGGAATGCGATGGGAAAGACTTTGGCTATCAAACCTGCAAATCCTATCTCCCTGGGTATGTGTGCTTAACTGGAATTTACTCACTCACCAGTAAAAGGGGATTCTTCATAATATCTTCGTTCTTGGCAGATCTTTCGGTCATCTCAGGTGCACCGACTCCTGCATCATCGACTCTACCGGCTGCAAGTACTTCACCTGAAAAGAAGACGTAGTTAATGCAAATTTTGCAACTTGTTGTCCGCCGTGCAAGGAGGGATTCCTCTTTGGATTTCAATTGAAGTCTCACCTGACGTCCCTGAAAATGATTTGACGGACTGGGAAGGTTACAATAGGACGTCTCTGCTCTTTGCTATGAAAGATGAGAGTCCATTTTTGGGATCAGTTGGTCTCAGGGATCTGCGAAAAGAAAAAAAAAAAAATTAATGACGGGCTGACTGTTATTGCAGATATAAGCTAAGCCTCTTCTAAGATGACAGTATATTATAAATCCTATATTTATTTATTTATGAGGTGAAATGCAGTGTAATTGCATGGATTTGTGCTTTGCCAGTTACGTGCTAATGTTTTAAAATGAATGTTTCAATATATGACGAGAACGTTTTAGAGCAATACAGTAGCATGACAGGACTGTTTTTTTTCATGTGAATATCTGTATTATTGTTAAAATAAAACGGGAGCTTTAAAATAGACACTTATTGGGTCTTTTAATAAAATTATTTGAGAAAACACCTAAAGAAAACGAATGATTCAAATATCTGGTCTGTAACTTATTAGTTTGGACGCCTATTGCTGTAAATGGCATTTGATGAGTTGAATGCCATTATTTTGACTAGTTTTACTTATTTATAGTTATTTTTAATTCTACAAAGTAACATGGAAAAATAGGATAGATTTTTTTTTAATAGCCGTCTGCTGAAGTGTTAAAAATTCCTGATTGGGTAAAAATAGTCTTTTTTATTCCTGTAATCTTTCGTTATAAGGGAGTTGTTATTGTTAGTTAAGAAGCCTTGCCTTCATCCTTGTGGGTTTGCCTCTGTGGGCGTGGCTTGACAGTTGCAAGCAACCAATCAGACGAAGCCTGATGTCAACAGACACCACAGCCTGACGTCACTTGCCACGTAGGAGTAGTATAGTGTAGTAGTGTTTCTCTGAGTACACTGAGGACCTCGGTTCTTCTCCCGGTGAAGACCTCCATGCTGCTACCGTTGCTTAGCTGGCTGTTCCCCGGCCTGCTTGTCGCCATCTTTGGCGCAGATCTGCAGGAGTCGGAGGTCAAAATCAAAGTCCTGCACAAACCTTTCCTGTGTCATCGCAAGAGCAAGTATGGAGACATGCTGCTGGTGCATCATAAAGGCTACTTGGAGAATGGGACCAAGTTCCATGATAGGTTTGCTCATGCTAATGCTAATGTTATTGAACTTACCTAATTCTGAATGTAGTATCAACGTTGCTTCTTCTGTCTGTGCAGTCGTGGGAACAGGGCGGATGGCGACAGACTGGCAATATGGTTCACTTTGGGCTTCAAGGAGGTCCTCAAAGGTTGGGATCGAGGACTCAAGGACATGTGTATAGGAGAGAAGAGGAGGTTGGTTATACCTCCAGATTTGGCGTTTGGGAAAGAAGGCAAAGGTAGGATGGGAATTCTTACCTTTATTTCTTGCATGAACTAACCAAAGTATGGGGCTTGTGGTCTGTTAGGGTTAAACGTCAACTCTTTGTTGTTGGTTAGGTAAAATTCCTCCCGAGAGTACCTTGACGTACATCATCGAGCTGCTTCAGATCAAAAATGGTCTGAGGTCGCATGAGTCCTTCCAGGAAATGGACCTCAATGACGACTGGAAGCTTTCCAAATCTGAGGTGAACATTTCATTTAGATTTTTTGATATTTTTCAGTTTTTGAATGGAGTACTTGACTTCTATTTTGCAGGTAAGCCAATACTTGAGGAAGGAATTTGAGAATCAAGGACAACCTCGTAATGACACTTTACATGAGAGCATGCTAAAAGACATTTTTGAAAGAGAAGACGAGAATAAAGATGGATTCATATCTTCCGGGGAATTTACTTACAAACATGATGAACTTTGAGGCCATTTTTTTTAATGAATGTGAAATATTGTAATGAATATTTTCCTTTTTTTGATGAACCCCCGAAAGTGTTGTATTACTGTCAATCTTTCTAATAAAAAGACTGAATATCATAGAAGTCAAATTTAAGAAATTGTGATTGGTTGCCTCTATTTACTTGCTTAAAAGTAACATTTAATTTTGCATCAAAAATTACTGTAACTTATTCAAGGGTGACTTAATACTATTCACTTTTCAAAACTGTGATCTATAAAATACACTTTGTTTATTGCGTTTCACATGTTTGGCCCACCGGTGGCAGTGTTGTCAAAATACATTTGATGACGATTTTTTTAAATCATCATAGTAATGAATACAGTATACATCAGTATACTTACATAATCACAGTAGATGTCAGGTCAATGATATACATGTACACACAAAAAAATGGATTAATCTGCGATATGAGAGAATTTAGCTAAAAGCCACTTGTTTGTATTCAAGTGAAGATTAAAAGACTTAAAACTCTTATTTATTCCCTGCACAAATATTACCCTCAATCTATTCCTGTGCAAAATAGCCTCTGGAAAAGTCACTAGAAAGCATTTTTGTGTGCGCTCACGTGGAGAGCCCTCCTCACTCACATTCAAAACATTCCATTTGAGGAAAGGTCAAAGGTCACCTACTGTATGTAGTATGAGATGCAACAAACACACACACGCCTACCTGCCTGCCAGTCTGCCTCCAGAGTAATAGTCTGGTGTGTTGTTTTTGTGGATTTCCTAACCTTTGTATCCAGGAATTGTGCAGGATGAATTTCATCTGATGTGTGATCTGATCCCAAAGGGGGCAGCAGGGTTGACTGTGAAAAGAAAGAAACAGGATGAAGGTGAGGGAGGAAGTTTACATTTGTTGTTTTTTCTAGTGCTGCTTTTTACCTCTGTTTTCTTTACTCGGGTAGATGCGAGGGAAAGGCTTGAATTCTTCGGGAGGAGGTAAATCTTCAACGGGGTGGAATTGGAATTTGGACTCAAAGTCATCTGGATGGAGTCAACAAGCAATTTGGATCTTACTATCAACAGCACTTAAAATGGACTGAAATGTGGGGATGAAAATTTGAGTATTACCAAAATCTCAAAATACAAAGTGTTATTGTAATTCTACATGAAGTACATATTTTAGCCCATTTGATGCAACACTATTAGTGTCAGTCACAATAATGTGGATGTTTATCATCGTCAATGGTGACCAATGAGTTAAGACCTGAGGCCTTCGTAATTAGCGGGTAGCTATCGTTATTGACTCACCTAGAGTGTGCAAGTGTCCATTCCTGACGCTGGAGGGGGGGAGAGGTGGCGGCGGCGGCGGCGGCGGAGGGGGAGGAATGCGGCCGGACAGCTCAGTGGAGGGTGAACGCGCCGGAGGAGCTGGAGGAGGAGCCAGACGACTGACACCTGCTTGGAAAATGGAGAAGGGGGATCATCAACATGAAAAATGCATTCAAAGTAGATGCGGACCAACCTGCGCTTTTAGGGACCGCGGGCGGGCGGCGAGTCGGAGCGTTGCAAGGGTACGACGGTGGCAGAAAACGGAAGTTCGCTGAGGCGGGGATTTTGGGCGGAGGTGGCGGGAAGGGGCTCGGGGTGTAAGAGGTCGGGAGAGGGGGAGGGGGCGGCGGCCCCAGAGGGGAATAGTCACGTGAGATGGGGAACCTGGCAATTTCCGAGTGGGCCGCGGGGCTCGGCGGTGGGTAGAAGGACCACGAGGAGCGCTCTCTCGGGAGGGAAGGTGGGTTGTGGGATGGAGGAGGGGGAGGCGGCAAGGGTAGCTGCAGCTGGATGGGCAGCCAGGTGGGCTTGGTGGCGACCTGAGATGGGGGTGCGGGAGGTGGGCAGGAAGGTAGAGGCGGTGGCCTGTTGGAGGGGCGGTCCTGGAAGATTTGGGGCGGTGGTGGCGGAGGAGCGGAAGGTGCCGGCGGAGGGCAAGTGGCCGAGGGGAGGGGGGCCAGGTGCTTTCCGGCGTGAGTCGGGGAGGGCGGGGCGGAGGACGAGACCAACGGGCGGGGGGATGCTTCTCCGAGGGGGCCCAGCAGGTCGGCTAAATTGGGCGTGTTCCATAGTGGTTTCAGGGAGCTGGAGCGGGACACTTCAACACACATGTACACAACCATGAATGTTCAATGTAGGTAAATGATGATCCATTTGAACTGGTAAAAACTACGCATCTACTAACCTGGCGTCTTGCCTGCCGAGTCGCGTTGCCCTATTGGCCTCAGAGTGGGGAACCCCCCCGAGAAAAGTCCGCCTAAGGGAGGTCCTACCGGTGCCGTGCCTTCACCTGGACCATGAGCCACACCGAGATTATTGGCCACGTCTCCACTTGTAACCTTGGGCTCTGTAAGGGAAACAAGCATTTTTAGGCCCTACGCCCTCCATACCTAAATCCACTATTTACTGTGTTAGCCACTACAACTAGCATGTAAGAACTAGTAACATGTTTTTTTCTTACTGTCTACAACTGGGGCGCTGCGGTCATTGATTTGTGTAACTTTCTTGAGTTTAGCTCCTTTGTGGATTTCAGCTAACAAGGCACTCCTTCCACCGCCTCCACTTTTAGGAGGCTCCACTGCAAACTGCAACACATGAACATGACAACTACTTATTGTACAGTATTTCATATTGTTACATTGAACTTCTTCAATGTGGACACGGAACACCGGTTCAGGAAACATAACACTCGGCCTCCATTAATAATGCAAGCAACCTGCAGGTGTTAAGCCAAAAGAGAAACACAACCAGTTAGCAGCAAAGCATCCAGAGATATTTTCTTACCAGTGGAGGTGCAGCAGTAGCAGGAGGTGGCGGGGGCGGAGGAGGCGCCAGGGGAGGAGGCGGCGGGGGCACCGGCATGTCCGACAACCTCGACTAAAGAAGACAACGTCAGTGACTGCTACCTCGTCCACATTCACGTTGACCTATCTCCTTTTTTTCCTGTCCGGGAAGCAGTTTTCAGGTCAAAACAGGAAACAGAAATGTCGCCGTCCACACGCTGTCTTCCCACAATGCCCTGAAGTGGCACTCGGGGAGTTGAACAATGCTGTGTGTTGTATGAGAGGTAATAGACGGCCATCTTTCAGTGCCTGAAAAGCATTCCTGTCGGTTTTTTATGCTACCCTTAACCTGCCAAATGTCTCCCAGTTGCAACATAGTGTCCTAATACTTTTGCACATGTACCCCTCCCCATTTTACTCCCTGTGCCCTCTGTTACTATTTATAATCGCCCTAAATGTGTCAGCTAGTAAACAGGCTACGTTGTCTAACTATTTACAAGTAGTTTAGTGACATTGAAGTATAAAATGTATGTTAAAAAACAATGAATTCAGGCTTACCTTCAAAAATGGGTCCTTTATTTGAGTTTTTCAAGGCAGGGGTCTGTTTTCATGAAGCCAAATGACCTTGCAAAAGTTGTCAAATGACTTTAGTTCTTTTCTATTTGGCTTCACGGTCCAGTCTGGAGCACTTGAACACTGGACTATTGATTGCGGACTCGGGTAGTTGAGGAGTTCTTCTGTGTGTGACGGACTGAAGTGCGATAGCGCATGTTGCATAAAGGGGGCAGGACAGGACCCCTGGCATCTGTGAAGAAAGATGGGGAGGGGGAAATATGAGTCAAATTTGATGGATGAAAATATCTGTCACATCCAGGCTCTAATGGAATAAATACATGTGTAAGTCAATGATTTCAATGGCATTCAAATATTAGTCTTTTGTATACAATGTATTTGCATACTCACCTTAAATGAGTCATTAAAACAAGGAGTCTGGGTGTACTAGTTAAACAATAAAAGAAGTGAATCAATTGCATTAAAATAATTAAAAGCAGAAATGATTATATTGCAATTATAAGAATAATAACAAGATCTCAGACGTATTTACGGTCAATTAACTTCAATGAACACATAATAGTTTTGCAATTTTGTAGAAAAAACACAAGGGGGCAATTTGAAAAATATATTGACAACATTTGCATAAATGTACATAAAATTCAATAAGGTTTTTTTTTCTTGTTTGGTTACATTTGACTCGGCAAAAGGGAAAAAGTTTCGATCAAACAGGTATTCTAGGGCGAGGTATTTACATTGTGCTGCTTTTTATTTTGATCCTGTGACTCACCTGGTAGTCAATTATCCTGAGATATGAATTTGTAACATCACCTAATAGTGTTTATTTTGGACTGCCTTCATTTTATTGACTGGCAGGTTAGGGAACGTCAAATTGGAAGTCGCGACCACTCGTGGTAAAAGAGTAGAATAACAGGTTTGAAATGACAATGCTATTTAAAACAATACTCATTTGATAGCCTGATTTAAATTGATCAATAAAAATAACCCTATTTGCATATACATGTCATTTTAAAGAACCAAAAATCACAAACTAATAGCAACAATTACATGTATTCCTCTTATCTTACTTTCATTTTAATAAAACAAAACATTCTCTTGTCCCAAAAGGTCATTAATATTTTCTGGATTTTCATCCTTCATAAAAAAAGCAATTGTTTAATCATTATTTTTCTTAAATCTACAACATCCCTCAAGGTTTCCTGACTTGTTAAACAAAAGCATTTTTCACAAAAGGCACATCCTTCATTTAAACATTTCGTTTTTTTCTTCTTCTTTCTATCGACGTCGTGGTCTTTCTCGGCTCCTCGTCGTCTTCCTTCAGAAAAAAAAACATTTCCGCAGAACCTCAAGCCAAGGAAAGCTTTTCCTAGTTTTGGCAGAGTCCCTTCTCGCTCCCTAACCGTCACCGGACGTCATCTTTTGTCGGTGCCACGTTCTCCCCACCTTTCTCCTCGAAGGGAAGGGCGAGCCGACCCCTAAACTTCTGCTTATGCCTACCCGAGCGGGACACTTTCAAATTTCTGCGGCAAGTCTGCTCGTTAAAGAGCGACTCCATGTGAGAGTCGTCGTAGGTCTCGCCGCTGAATAGGCAGGAGCTGTTGTTAGCTTCTTGTTGGGGTACAGATTGGTCGCCGCTGGTTTTGGACTCTTTGGATTTGTCTTGAGCAAATGGGTCAAAGTCTGCGCCATATGCGTGAGGGGAAGTGCCGTCCCTGGCACTGCCCGGCTTCTTCTTGGGTAGGAAGGCCTTCCACCATTTGGCCTTTTCTGTCATTTTCGGTGGAATCTATAAAGGGAAATCATAGTGGGTTATGTAAAACATTAAAAATGCTCAAAATGAAGACTTGGTTAATGGGAATAGATGTCCAATCCAGTCGAAATTTGAGGGCTGGTGAGACATTGATTGACGTGTTTTTAATCTTGTGGGTGTTGGTAAGACAACAACATTTATATTGACAACACCCAATTAAAAAATTGTTTTGTGGGTATAACTATGAAGTTTTTGCATGAAAAATAATTCACAATCAGTTGGAAAAATGTTTGTTTGTGCTTAAGTTGACTTGATTTTTAAAAGAAAATTTAGATTTGGACTGTTTTAATTTTTAAAAGGTGAACTTGGGTTTAACAAAAAATTGCATGTTTTTTTTAAAAGTAAAAACATACTTTAGTACTGCCAGCCTGTCTTTGTTCAAATGGATTGGACGTCTTTCTACGTTAAAGGCACCGAAACCATGTTTTTTTCTGTACTGATCTGACAGTAACATACACAATTAAAATGTCAATTAACCTTACACTCATTGTGTCATTTTTGGAACATATAAAACAATAATTGAAACACTGATTTCACAAAACAAACTAGTTAGCTTTGTCATTATTTATCATACAGGTTCCGCCAATCACGGGACATCCACTAGCTAATCTCGGAAAACCTGCTTTGCAAAACCAGGGGACAAAAAAAAGCCAAGTCAAACTGTGATTCCCATAAAGACATGCTAAAAAATAACTTACTTGAAGAAAAGCAGGGTATTTATATTCTTGCGATGAGCCAAATTAGAACAAAAAACTCCAATTTTATGCCACTACTTTTAAGCCACAGTGACGGCAAATTGTCAACAATAAAATGAAGATGTCCACAAATGTTGTCTTGGCCACTCAGAAAATCCGTCTAAATTTGTCAAGCCTTCCTTGTGAAATCTTCCAAAATGTTGATATGAGATGTCATAAGCGGTGTCGTTTTCCGCCGACTGAACCAGCAGGTTTGCGTCTCCGAAACTCTCCCCTGGTCGCACCTGCGCTCGCTCTCGATTGGCCGGGTGAGCCACGCCCACTACTTGGCCTGGCCAGGGTTTGACGTTGCCGGGCAACACACCCAACTCATCTCATGTGAGGAAATCAGAGTACCCAGGCCTAGGTAGAATATACAAACTCCACACAGGTGGACTAACCTGGACTTGAACCCAGGACCCCAGAGCTACGAGACCAAAGTGCTAACCACTCGCACCTGATGGGAGTATATAATGAAAGATCTTAAATTTAAAAAATAAATAAAAAATCTTTTGTATTTGTACTTGTTTGACCCAACCCAGTATTGAAAGACGTTTTGTGTGTGTCATTGAAAAGTGCTTCAAAAGAAATGAAGCTATTAAAACATAAACGTCCAAGTAGAAACTAAACTAAGGTAAAAAAAAAATCAGAGTATGGTGACATGGCACTAAAAACATATTCTCAGACTATCAATTGAAATGGGCCAGTAAAGTGAAATAGTATAACAAGTGCAGCAGGTTCCTTCCAGGTTTATTGTACACTGCTTTCTGCCAAGTTTTTTTTTTTAGTAGCAAGCAGTACTCTGTTTAAAAAATTGACAAAAATGGGGAAATTATAAATCTTTAGCCTGAAACTAAACATGTTATTGAAAATAACATTTTAAGTGATAATTTACAGTACATTGCATTTTTTTAAGTGCAAATACATTGTTGAGCACTGAAACATGATGATTGACTATCATACTACTACTTGAAATCCTCTTAACCACCAATTACTTTGTTTTGGGATATTTTGGCCTGTCATTTTCTGCCTCATTATCACTATATAGACTTTTTCTCAGATCAACAGACGTCCGTCTGGCTGTGACGACACTAATAACCGGTTCTCGGGCCTCACGCCACGTGGGCGTTGAGAGCCAAGTGAGTGACTGTCAGAATCCTACACGAAATAGTCTTTTGGCCACTGCGGTGGAATCGAACAACAGGTTGAACCAAGATGCGCGCGCCATGGGAACCAGAGCACAAAGCAGCCAGTCCGACTGGTAGAGTCAGCTCGCAAAACACCTCGGAATAAGCCAGTGCCTGCCGTGACTAAGATACTGTTGTGATTTTCAAGTAACCCTACATTTTCAGGACAAGTAAACAAAGCAGGCCCATTAAAATAGATTTCCCTCACAAGATATCTATTAATGTATTTTTTTTTTTAACTAAATCTTTCTATATTCTCGATATCTGGGTGGAGCTGGCCAATATCACGTTTAACGTATGGCATTGTGCGTTTTTGTTTACTTAGATGAACGATTGCATGGTTTAGATAGTTGTCATTGTGCATTTTTGAAGTTTGTGATGTCACATAGAGACTACTTAGTTTGTTTATACAGCTAAACTTGAGTTTTTTCCCCCCTCGTTTCAATTTGGTGTGAACCACGACTACACCTATAAATGTTCAGACAGATTATCCACACCCATGTAGAGTATTGTGATGTTTAATTTTGTATTCTTATGTTTGGATGTGACTGTGGATGAGTCGCAAAGTGAGCGTCCACACCCTCCACGTAAAGCCGGGACACAATGTGGACACCACTTTGAAGTTATTTTCTCATGCAATTGTACACAAATTGACTGGGTGAAAAGGTTAAAAAACACGTTCAATTTGGATATTGAAAGGCTAAAGTGCGCAAGACTCAGAACACTCAGTAGAGGGCGACAACGTCACAGACGACACACTACTCGAATAGCACACAAAGAAGAAGTGACTATACTGTCATGCTATTGTAACGTGATGAAGGTTGTTACAACAATATTGGGGACGGATTTCAACATGTTATGACAAAATAGGCCGATCTTGTTGGTAAGATAGACTTTTATCCACGTTATAAGACGCCACGAGTTTGTGATTGTGAAAGCGAATGTTAATCGGAAGGATCTTGTTAAAATTGCTGCCAAGTGCTACCAAGTAAAAACTGCATGAATGTGAATGCTCACAAAACAAGGATCTATCACTTGAATGTTCGACTTTGTTCAGGTACATATACTTGCCCGTATTAAAAAAAAAGTCATACTATGAATGATGTTAAAACGTCACAGTTTTATCATTTTTGATTATGGTAAGGACAGAAAGCTAATGCAATGTAGTGGTTCAATACCCTTATTATTATGCTTTGCCCAGATGACACGCGTGTTTACGTCGTTGTTGAATAACTCACGCGAGATGTTGACCTTAAACGCGCATTGATATCTCCACAGGTAGAGATGAGCATCCATTGCGTCCTGCCGTCCGCTAGCCGGAGTTTCTCTTTATCGTGCCCCGCCGCTGGACTACTTCGCTGCCTTCTACCAGTTCCTAACTCTATCCTAAGGTAACTTTTTTTAAACACATTTTCTATTCGACGTTGTAGTATCCTGAGTATTTAGTTTTAGTGCTTAGTTTCTGAAAGTACAGTTCCAAACTTCCATAGGTGATAACAAAATATTCTCTTACTACTAACGACGGATCTACTTTCTAAAGTGCTCATAACACTTTGTGATTACTTTTACATTGGCACAATCTTAAATTGTTAGAAACATAGGTTAAAGTCATAATTATGATTGTAATTTACCCACAAATGTAATTCGTACAAAGATGTAAAATGACAAAGTTAATATATACTTGTAGAAAGTAAATAGCCATGTTAAAAAAGCAATTTATGTCAATTTAGATGTTAAATTATTCACCAGAATTTTTGTATTTGTATTATAATGTAGATTTTTTTGAGTTTTCGACAGATTTATCACTCATTGTTTAAAGAGACATTAACAACATTGCAAACTACAACCACATCACTTATCAGTAAAAAAACAACAACAACAACATTCTGTTACAGCGCTTGTACTTAATTATTTTCTAACTGTCTTTAACACTAACCACAGATTGCAATTTTTTGTCATGATTAGAAGAAGCATGTCTTCCAAAAGACAAATGGACCATCTAGAGAGGACGGCGAGCAACCAAAGACAAAGTGTAAACCCCCTTTTCTTTTTAATGTATTTTTAAAAACGTATTTAATTATAAACGCAAATACTTCAACTTTCTGTTCCGCACACAGGTTGTATATCCTGCTCAAGTATGCGGCATCATAAACGAATCGGAGTCGGTAAAACGTCTACGGCTAACGGCGCATCCGGATTTTAATTTTAAAGCGGGACAGTGGTGAGTATAATTTATCTTAATTTTTTTAATTGTACATCTATTGCGATTGCAGAACTATAGTTCACCACTCAGGGGCAGTGTTTTACTCGCTGTGGCACATTCAAGAACTGAACTTTTTGTTGTTGTCCAACTACAAAAATCAACATTTTGAAGGCATTCACAGCTATTAACCACAATAGTTATCTAATACATTCGAATAGGGCGGGGCAGTAGTGAATAATGAAATTAAAAAGTGATTATTTATTGCCTACGTAGTTCAGATGGATGGGACGGAGCCAAATGTATCTATGTATTAGTAGTTTAATTATAAGAATATAATGGACAATTTCCAAAGAAACAAGTTCTGTCTTGGTGGGGGTGCGCGTCAGTCAGTGCCGCCAATGTTAATGAGCAGAACACATACACGACGGTGCGCATACTGTAGGTGGGCGGCGGCGGCGAGATACCAAACCCCGCCAGCCAATTCCCTTGCAGTGCTTGATAATGAATGTAAATACATGGAAAGCGCAGAGTTTGCGAGAAAAAGGCGCCGCTAAGTTGTTGGTCTCCAGGTGGCAGAAGAAGCCGAGGAGATGGTGGTGGGTGGGTGGATGGAACATAAGTGCTCTTTTCACAGCAGTTCCATATTCATCACGCTCATGGTTGAGTTAAACAGACGGTCTTTGTTTGCTTAGAAACAACAGCCAAAAAGGGGGTCACGTGTCTAAGGACGACGCTTTCTAGAAGCGCCGCCCTTGCCGGGGTTAAAGGTCGCCGTCTCTCCGCACAATCCCAGGCTGACCTTCGGCTCGGCACGTTTCTGGCCTGCGCTCGAACAGTCGGTCGGGCGTTCTCTTGTTCTATTGTGGCCTGGCCGAGGGGGTAGCATGAGTCGGGAATGGCGGAAACGGAAATCTAAGTCAGAATTTTGTTTTTTGTTCGCAGGGTGGATTTTTTCATCCCAGGAGTGGAGAAGGTGGGAGGTTTCTCCATGTGCTCCACTCCGGGTTTGTTGCAGAGGGAGGGTGTCGTGGAACTGGCCGTCAAGTTTGCCAATCACCCGCCGGCGCATTGGGTTCACACCGCGGTGAGTGAGGGGGGGGGGGGGGGGGGGCGCTTTAAAGTCACAAATTGTTTGAAACGGAGTCAGGTGATTGACCTAATATTGTAGTAAAATAAGCGACGCTTTCCAATTTTACTCAACGGTTGCCATTGATGACCATAGACTTCTAATTTATTTGAACTGGGTAGGCAATAAATGATCTTTTTTTTTTTTTTTAGCGCAATTACATTTTTTAAACTAAAAACAAAATGAATTTGGTTCCGCAGTCCCTCTCAATCCAAATTGGCTTTTCAAGCTATGTCTTACATGGTAGTTGACCTTAACTGTAAAATACAACAAAGAATTCTCTCATCTTCTGCATTAAAATAGACTATGCATTCCTTTAATCCTGAAATCCCCCTAGGCAAGTACCATTAAAAACACCATTGACATGCTCATTAAAATGAGCGCAGTAAACTATTTTTGCCCTGTTTAACTCTCAAAACAATGAATATTCACATACTCACAGGCATATATGCTTTTTGAAGACTGACAAAAACAAGTTGGTTACAAATTGGGACTTCTACTACATTTCCTCATGTATAAGGGTAACGCTACAGCAGCACTAAAAAAAATTTCTGACAACCTCTTAACTTAATCTCTTCCTTCTCGAGAAGCCACATGCATTTTTTTTAATTTAATCTCCTTCAAGTTACTGTATGAATTTGAACAATGTGTTTTATTTTGGCTTGTTTGTCTACAGCTGTTTGAAAGCGAGAATGAATAAGGCGAACTGTGTTTGAAGACACTGATCTTTTTTTTTTTTTTAGGTTATTTGATACCGTTTTCATTAAATCTGGCGACTGTGCAATCGGTTTATGACTATAGTGGGTTTCTTTTTCATTTGTGCTTAAGCTGAAATGTGTATGAAAGTATATTTATTCCCTATTTAACATAAAAAGCTTTTTCAATGCATACGTCTACCCGTTGTCTGGTTAGTAACTGTCATTTCCCTCCCGCAGTGTACCCTAGGTTCGCAAGTAGCGATGCGCGTCGGCGGCGACTTCTACTTCGACCCTTCACCTTCGGACCCCGCCACAGATTTGCTGCTAGTGGCGGGCGGCGTTGGCATCAACCCGCTGTATTCTATTTTGTCACACTCGGCCGATCTGTTGCAACTGAACCGAGCTTCTGGCGGGGGCGGTTGTAATATCGGATCGGTTCATCTGTGCTACAGTGCTAAGACCACCCAAGAGCTGCTTTTCAAGGTAATTAATTACACATATCCTATATTTATGTATTTATTTATTCTTTTATTTAACTGATAATTGATTCTCCCCCCTAGAATCCGATACTATGGGCATGCAAGGAGTTTCCTGACAAGCTAACTTGCGAATTCCACGTCACGCAACAGACCACCGATATTGAACCGCAACTACAGCCGTTTGTTAGCCGTAAGTAAAAAAAAAAAAATCGTTATTTAAACTTATTGTAAAAAAAATTAAGTCTTTGCTGGGCAATCACAGAATAAAGTATGTTTTACTGTCACTATACATTTACATAAACTGGGAATAAAAGCAAAAACTCACCTCTGTCCAGGTCGAAGAATCGCCGAGGTGGAGTTGGAGACTCATGTGGACCCTCAGAGGACTTTGTGTTATCTATGCGGACCCCCGCCCATGATCGAGGCGGTTTCACAAATCCTTTTGGAACTGGGCTTACCGCAGGACAGGATTCTCTTTGAAAAGTGGTGGTAGCTGCTTTTGGCACTCCCAGAATTTTTTTGATGCCTTTTTGTAGTGGGAGTGGAAAGATAACTTGCATTGACTGGCAAGAAATGACCGGACTTTCATTTCATTTGATCTGTGAAAATGTAACATGTTTTTAGTCACTCTATATTTATTGATTTATTTACAATTTATTTGATTGAATGCTCATATAATTTTACATCAGAGTAAATTGTTTCCCAACACGCCATCATTGACAAATTTCCCGTGTTTTGATTTACGCTCATTAGGTTATGCACATTATTTCAGTGGCAGTATAACACGGCTCAATGGGAAACCCTCAGCGTAACTGATGGAATCTCTTGGCGGCGCCTGATTGGTCCGCATCCTTGAAACCACCCGCCGAGAGCGTCGTGGGCGTCTCTCGGCGGGGGTGCCATTGTCGTTTTGTTTGAGTTGTTCCGCCTGGGAAATGGGATGGAAGGAAATAAATGTGGGAGAAGAGTGTGGTAACGCAAAATTTACTTCAGCTTTGTTGTCACTTCTTGCAAGATACACACGTGGTGAAGAAAATAAGAAATAAATAGCACTGTACATCATTCCTGAAATTTACCTAAATACATCCATCATCCACAGTGACACAAAATACTTTTCTTTTTTTTTTACATTTGGCTAATCTGTCAAAAGTGTAGTGCACATGACTGAAACAGTAGCAAAGTTAGCGACAAAATACTTAGCGGATAAAAAGCTCATTTCATGTGAGGACGTCCATTAACAAAAAGCAGCAAATTGCACAACATTATTATTTTTCAAAAAATGGAACATATGATAAAAACTTGTCTGACTATTAGGCACACTTACATGATTCCAGAAGCAATTGACAAATTGGCATCTTTGTTTAGCTGAGTGACAGTGATTGATGTCCATTCCATTTTGAGTGGGAGGGTTGGCAGCAATCATTCACAAGCATTCAATCAATGGCAGCTGTTTGTGGGAAAGTAATTGCAGATTGGCTGTCAACATCAATTCCAGATTAACCCAATAAACTGGTTGGAAATTCTAATATCGTAATATATTCATTTGTGGTGAGAAATTTAGAAAAACCTTAACAAAAATGACTTATCCTGACAAGGTGCTAAAAATGGCCCACATGGATTCACTCCATATCAATTTCTCAAACCATGAGTTGTATCATCCCTCCCTACTGAACACACAAAACATTAACATCCGGTTTGCACTTGATCTGTCAACAGACACCAGAAAATAACTGATGTTTAATTCGCTCATCTGTCTTTACCTCAACTCTGACTCCTCCGCAGTCTGTCGGACACACGTCCGTCCACCTCACCGACTTGGCCGTTTGCATAGCGTCAATATCGGTCTCCTCTTCGATGGACTCCAGACTGCCTGAATGAAAAGATAGTTCCCTTTCCCCGGCGTCCTTTTCGGCCTCCTGGGGCCATCCTTCCGTCCGTCGGTCCTCTTTCGAGTGCCTCAACTTGGCCATCTCCGTCTCGGTGACGAGCGACCTGTCCTCGCCCTCCTCGAGCATGTCTGCGAACGAGTGCTTTTTTGTCTTCTGGCGACCTCGGAGGTTCAGGATCTGATATAAAATGGAGGCGTTTGACACATTTCATCTTTTTTTTTCATTTCTCGCTTTCCCTGAAGACACCTGACAAAATGCAACAAAGCCTCCGGCTGACGTTTGTTTCTCTACGACACGAAGCATTTGTCGATCTATTATTAGACGCCATTTAGATTAATTGTACATTCCCTATTTAGCAACATAATGTAAAGAGCTAGTGCTTAAGACGGCAACCAACCTTGAAATCTTTTCTCTTGCGTTGCAAAACGGGCCTCTGAAGGAAAAGGATTTGCTTAGTCGACAAACTCCCATCACTGCAGACAGAAAAGAAGGGAAAGAAGCGTCCCGTTTTTATTCCCGCGAATGTGATGATGCGTTGGAAAATTAGTTCTTTTGTCGGCAAGCCCTGTTTTGAAGCACGACAGGTTACAAGGGGAAGAGATCAGCAGTGGCGCTTTTGGCTGACAGATTGAAAAAGTGGTTTCATGTTAAGACATCCGGCGAATGATCACGATTCGTTAGATCTCCATTGTGTTACTCGGGTGAGGCTGTCAGCACTTATCCTTATACAACTGAGGCGAGACTGCAAAATAAAAAAGGTACTGTAGCAGTGCTCATTAGGAAAGTATAAAATCTGGTAAAGTTGGCGCTGTGAGAATAAGAAATGCCAAAATGTAGAAGAGTTGAGATGTTGTTACTCAACTTTGATGCTTTATCCCCCCACTTAAAGGCAATTGTTAAAATTAACTAGTCAATCAACACTGGAAGCTTTTAAAGATGGAATTTGTTGACTTGATTTGAAAGTATGATGAATAGAATGGGTTTTCTATCATATTTATTCAAATTATTTAGAAGAATTTTGACTCAGCATTCACATTTTTTCTCTAATCTTATAAATCAAGGCGAGTTCAGTGTTTACCTGTTGCTCTTGACAATAGGAGTGGGCAACACACACATGAGCCTCCATCCATAAGGTGCCAGAGATTGCAGCAATGGGATGTAGTCCGCCTTCACCACAACGCCCTGATCAAAACAAACACATGAAATCATCTACTCATAATATACCAGAGAAGAAGAATGTGGTCTCACGTTGATGACCGTCCACTGCTCCACCACGATGGCGTCAAAAGAGGCGCATGCGTTCTCTTCTGTGGAGTTGTGAAAAATAAAGACGCTGTCCACGGATGAAAAGCCAGTGTTATCTGGAGAGAAAAGAAAAATATTTTACTTACTGCCACAGCATAATATGTTGATTGCGTGTAAGGCTGCCTACCGTTTTCATCTCTGAGGTGGAAAAATCCATCGATGAGTTGAGCTCCGTTAGTAAAATGCTGAGTCATGTGGTCCAGCCAATCCCCATCCACATCTGTGACAAGGCCCGCCTCTTTTTGAACCCGCAAAGGCACTCGGAGCGAATAAAACCTCAAAGACGTGTTGAGTTCTCCCATGGAGTTGAATAAGGCGAACAGCTGCATTCCTCCTACAAGTGTACATGCAGATTCATATTTTTGCAAGGACGCCACTTTTTCATATTCGGCGCTATTAATGCTAATAGACAACCTATCATGAGACTCTTAAAAAAATGTATTAGTAGTTGGCTACTCACGGGTCTGCGATGAAGCTTCCAACTTCTTTGTCTCTGAATTTTTCAGGCTAATGTGGTTATTGTTCCAAGTCGGGTCTGAACCTGATCCATTTTGCTGACTTGAAAGTTGGGAGTGCCCCTCTGGGGAATTTGCGAGTTCGAGTGGGTTGTTCTTTTGACTTTGCTGCCGATTTATTTCTTCTAGCTCCTCTCTGGGTAAATGCTGAATTCGTTCATCAGAACTTTCCTGGTTGGTTTGTGAACAGTCGACTTGGGCATCCTGGATGCTTTGGTGATCAACCTGTGAGGCTACAAAGGAGACACTGTCTTCACGGCGTGGTTCTGAAGGATCTGTCGGGCTGGGTTTTGCGCTGGGTTGGTGTCGGTGTATGGGGGAAGGGCTAGAGTGCAAGGAGGATAAATCATCAGGGTCCCAGTTGGCGGAGAAAAAGGGCGCACCTCCCGGTTGTTGGAGGAAGCCCACAAACATTAAGCCTTGTTCTGACACATCCTGGATCTGCAAGAAAATAACAACAGCAAATGACCAACCATGTTGAAGAGCTATTGACAGTGTCTAAATCAAGTTCTTGTTTACGTTTGACAAAAACTACAATCCTTTTCTGACCTCTGTGACCTACTCAGACAAAAATTTCAAACTTGCATCTCATTACATAGTTTTAATAATCCATTCATTCATTCTAGAAAAGCCTATCGGTGAAGGTAAGAACCCACTATACATTTAAAATGACTACAAAGCAGCTCATTAGTCTTCTCCATCTTTGATATGATATTCATCCAGACATTTTCCATACATATTACACATCATTTAACACATTGATCCATCCCTTCAATAGAAAAGACATCCGTAATCCACCTTTTATACACCAGAGCCTCATTTCCACTCATACAAATGCTGAGGTGCTGAATTAGAAGCATGCTAATCATGGGCAAAGATCAAATATTCAAATGACAAAAGGAGCTCATCCGTGGCCGTCCACGTGCGCGGGTATGTGCGTGTTTGCGTTTGTCACTTGATATTTCGCCACACGGTCTCGATGGGAGCAAAATTAGACTGCAAATTCCCAATAATGAGCCACGTCCTCCCCTGTCACACACGTCATCCCATCATCCCACAACAGAACGCACACGAGCGTAAAAAAAAAAAAAAAGTGTACGACAGATTGAGAGTGGGAGGGCTGGCGAGGAAGAGAAAAATCGAACGCACACGCTCGCACAATCAGTGTGGATGCTTATCGAGAAGCCTCCCGTTTCTCTCATCTGATTGGCTATTCATATCACGCCGCTGGAGCGGATCACATTAGACGCTGTGATGCATTTTCTATCCAATCAGGTTTCCTTTTGTGTGTGCTCTTTGGGCGTTCAGATGCAAATCTAGTAGGCAAAAGAGCACATTTTCATTTCCCATTGTTGGCTGAGGGACAATTTTGATGATGTCGGGAGGGGGGGGGGGGGGGTCGCAACAATGGCAATAATGTTTCAGTGCAATTGACAGGGATAGAAATCCAATCCATTTTGACTGGGAGGGTTGGTTGCGATCATTGGTCTCAGGTACAAGTTTCTTGAATGTTACGTTAATAATAGAGAAAATGTGGGGACGTTATTTTTATAGCACTGTTACTGTTCTTAAGGAATGCTTTACTTTGAGTCTTAAATGCGTCTTACAAAATAAACTCACTCACATAAGCGGATGTTGTCAACATTTTTCAAAAGTGCAGATTTGCAGAGTTGGCGCGATGAACCGCAGAAAACCGGAGATAGGATCATTTTAATTTGACAGTCGAAATGATATTCATCCGTCGACGACTTTCTCTCAGGGTTGATTATGAATACTTATGATCTTATCGATTTAATGCCTTGTATTATACATGCACCTGTTTCCTTCACTCTCCTATTAGCAAGCAGCGATTAAAAACAGGTACTTTTTATGCATAGCTTAAGGATGTAATGTCAATTTAAAGCCAGAATAATGAATTCAATTCACATCATTTGTATCTTCTCAGACTTGGAGACATCCCTACGTACTTTTGAATGAAACCTACCTTCTTAACATAGCTCTGAATGACCTCCGGGTCAGCCACCTGCTGACCGGCCGCGCACACGTCCGTCTCCAAACCGCGTCTCCACCATCTCTTGTCCTGGTTTTTCTCCCCGCTGCAAGCAAAGAAGAGAAAGAAGAAAAGTCAATCCCAAATTGCCAGGAAATTCAAGTCCATTCTGTTCTGCTGAAGCAGAAAATACGAGCGTGCCGCTTGAACATTTGCCCAGTCGGCCTCCTTTGGCTGCTATTACCCACTTCCATTACACTTTGAATGTGTGCCCCGCTTTATTGGCTGTGGCAGACTTTTTTGCTCATCATCACTCAAGCGCCAAGATCACAGCAGAAAAATCATGTCCGTTTTGGTAGCAAGTAGTTGATTGTTCCCCACTACAGTAAAAAAAAAATAAAAAAAAAAAATATATATATATATATATATATATATATATATATATATATATATATATATATATATATATATATATATATATATATATATATATTTGGCTTCTGCTGCAAGATGAGACAATAAAAGAAAATAATAATAAAAAGAGTTTTGAAATATGCCTCTTCATATTTGGAATGAGGTCAGGGAGAAGGCCGAGGTAATATCGTGCACTCTGAGGCGAGAGTGACATTCCCAGCTCCATTTCAAACAGTTGATCTGTCTTTTTTTTTTCCTCGCTCGCCTTCATTTTCTTTCTATTTTTTTTTTTTTTTAAATATGAAAGGGGCCGGCGGTGATGTGGAGATAAAAGGCCGTAGTATGAAGAAAAAAGACAGAGGGGGACAAAAGAAAGAGTGGCGGGTGTTCATCATCATTCTGGAAAGGGATGAAAGAGTGAATTTCAGTTGATGATGTAATCAGCCTTTTCCACGGAGACAGGTGCACTTGATGGACCGTGGCGAGACGGACACCTGTTGTCCTATTATACGCTCTCTTAATTGAATTCTTTTACTAGTCACCGAAAGATGAGTATTCAGTCTTCCCAGTTTAAATGAGCTGGATGTTGGTTGCTGTCATATACAAAAACACATAATTCTTCTATCAAATATTTTTCACTCTTTATCTTCAACAGTAAATATAGAACATATTTTTTAATGTATTTTCTTGAATATAATTTCATCGATAATCAGTTACAACTACCAGTAAAAACATGTGGGAGATCTGTTTCAAAAATTCAACTCACTTCTCGCACCGCACAAACAAGCTCACGTGCTACAGTGTATCAATTAAAGTTAAAATTGAAAGAATTAGGGCAACCAGCTGCAGTGGACCATTTGTCAAGCTTGACTCATCCGTTGTAATTTGACATGAAAAGATGAAGGCAAGCTACAGAGACTCTTATGCTTGAGATGAAGCTTCTCCTTGTCACATCAATGAAGGCACAAAGTAACATCACTTAAATCGTGCTCGTTGCTGCATATTAGCCCACATTACTGTATGATTACATTCAATAGAATACTTCATAGGATCTTTTGGCATTAACCCATTCTTTAAATAGGCCTACCTTGGAGTTTCCCGTACTAAGACGGCCCGGTGAAGCTGGCGCTGAATGTGGGCGTGACGAGGACCGCACGGATGCACGAAGGGGTGGACGGAGACCAGGACGAAACCTTGAGCGTAGAGCTCCCTGACCTGGATGGGAAGTTCTCGAACTGAAGACAGGCAGAGCACGGATGACACCGACACCTCTGGAGAAGAAAACAAAAAAAACTTGTTAGTGTACATATATATATATATATATTTTTCTACTTTCATTGAAGATTGTTTGGCAAGTGCTATACTCAGGTTCAACTTCTAGTCCAAAAGGTACTGTAAACACTGACATTTTAACATCTAATTATGCATTTATTTGTTGTATTTTGGCAGACGAGAAGAAAAAAAAACAACTACTTCCAACGAGGCTCCTGCGGGTAGAAGCGCATCATGTGGAATTAAAGATCCTCCCCGTCGAGAATCGACACATGGCTTCGTCACGGTAAATTGAAAAGCAATTACATTCGAACTCCGTCTTCATCTGTGGCCTCGAGTATGCAAAAACCTGACTGAGGAGGGTTTAGAAGGGGCACGTTTATGAGCTTCTCCCTCTTGGGGTCGCCGCCTTGTCGTCGGCGCCACCGCCACACCGACTGAAACCAGGTGTGCGAGAGAGGATGGAAGTGAAGACGATGGGGGATTTGGGGGGGGGGGGCCTTGTTTGCGCCTGAATGCTTGTCACATTTCTCATTCAGCCTCATTTGCATTGGTCTGGAGAGGAGAAAATAACCTGAATAAATTAAAAGGCAGACACAGGCAGAAAAGAAAAAAAAATAGCTCGCCATCTCATTTTCACTTTGGGCGAGATCACCATGGCCAACATGTCCGTACAATACTACAGGTGGGATGTCAAAATGACTCATGCGTAGAAATTGCTCCCTCAACAGGAAGAGGAAAACCCACATCATCATCTTGGCACAAATATTTGGAAGCTGCAGAGGCTTTTATCCAGCAAACTGCGAGCGTGTCTCCAAAGCAGCATGGTAACGATTATATTAGCAGCTGGGGAGCATGTTGCTCGGCGGCGGTGGGAACAAAGATCCTGTCATTAGTCGCCATTAGCTCAGTCAAACTTCTCATTCGGGTGCGCTAAAGTTATCAGGGTGCGGCATTTAGACCATCTGTCGCTGAGGGGATTCATTAGGAGTGCCTCTCGTTGTGGTGGGCGCCCAATCCATCTGGACTGGAAGGACTGGCGATATCTATTTGCTGCAATTCTATTGTTGTCAATGGCAGTGAACCAATCATGAAGAGATGAGGAATCTTTCAAGAGCTGTTAAGAAAGACAGAGATGAAGACACCAAGAAAAATCCCCAGACTAAGAACATATGAAGTATTTTACCAAGAAAAATCCCCAGACCAAGAACATATGATATATCATGGCTTTGTGACCTTCTGCTCTTAATTTCCCTAAAATCGGGGTGTGTGTGACTAGAGCTTTTTGATAATTCCATATGAATATATATTGTGCATGACTATCAAGTGTGTACTGTGGCATGGCAGGCAGTCAGTGTGCTTTTTTTTTCCCCAAGAGAGGAAGCTTTAAGCCTGCCAGGTGACGAATGAGGATTAGAGCTCACAGCGCCCTGGAGGCTTATAAACGCTTTGCTGGAGGTTCACTTTTTATTCAGATTGCCCTCTAATGACTTGCAGAGGTTTCAGGCAAGGATCTGTGCCAAAACGTTGGCTATAAAACAATCGGCTTCCCAGAGCCCGGGAGCTACCTACCGTTCTGGGAATGCCACCGTGAAGGTAGTCGGTCAGTGTGAAGGCCTCTCCTTTGGAGAAAAATAGCCCACAAACGTGAAAGATGTTCTCGCGAAAAGGAAGTCAGTCATGCCGACTCTTTAAATCATCTCTGGTGAGAAACGTTTACATGTCGCCTTGAATAAGTACGTCGGGGTAGAAGGCGTATCGCCAAGTGATGGATTTGTCTTTCAGGGGTGGCGTCGCCACCAAATAGATTGCACAAATGTGCGATGTTGAAATATGAGACGTTTCATCAGTGGGATGCATACGTCATACCAGGAGCGAAGCTAGGGGGGCACTTTAAATCTGGTCAAAATGAAGTGAAGAGGTGGATTTAGTCATTGACTGCTGAAGAGTGGGGATAGACGTCAATCTGTTGACTGGGAAAGGCTAACAAAATTGAGATAAACATTGAAATAAGTAAGACATCGATTGATCCTTAAAAAAATAGTGATACAAGAACATTTAATGATTTAATTTTGGCACTCTTACACAATGATCCTATATTCTACTTACTATGTTTCCCCACTCGACCAAACTAGAGCCGATAAACATTTGCATTTCTCCACTAAGCTCCTTGATCTAGCCCGCTTTTGGTAACTACATCATCACATTTTTTTGCCTTTGCTTCTCGGGTCGCCATTTTTACTCTGGCCCTTTATAGTCAAGATGACATTTAAAGGCGAGATGGTGTCATAGGGTGCAGCTGTTGGATGATAAAAGCGGAATAAGGCAATTGATTTGCGCTTTATGGTGAGGCGGGGCAACATGTGAGACGTCTGACCCCTCAGGCCTAATTCTACGTCGAATCACCGTGACCTCGTAATACTCTGATGGGACTAAGTCGCACTCAACTAGTGGAATCTCTAAATTCGTACAAAAATCTGAATTTGACCCCTATGCTCCGAGTAGATGAATTCAAGTCTTTGGTGACGACGCTTGACACCTAAAAAGTAAGTGGAGAACTCTCTCTCTTGGGGTTTCAGCACTACTACTTTAACAGATTAGCTCTCAGTTGAAAAAAAAATGCTAGAAAAGCAGACAGTCTGAAGCTCTCAGATCCAAAAGTCTTGAGTGGAAAGCACTTTCAAGCTCCCCTCTGAGAACCCCACTTTAGTCTAATAAACAGTACAATATCTCATAGGGGGGGAAGCGTCTGCCATATTTGTTTTTCATTACAGCGCAAGAGTCATCAAGTCAGCCTGGCGGGCAAATGTTATTATTAATGGCAGCTAAATTGAATTAGAGTGTAGACTTGACCGCAGTTTTTTACCCCAATGTCACCGATGGACAGGAGGATGCCTATATCAACCTTCTACACCCACCGAAATAAAATCCCTTTCCTGGGAATGAGGTCTCTCAATCTCCACAAACAATCAAATAATCCTTCAGTGCTCTTGCTCTCTATATCTCAAATGGAGGGAGGCTCACACACAAAACACACAATCAATTCACAATAGCCATCTTCACTCAGTGGCTGCTGTTGACGGTCAATGGAATATGTTACATTAAGTGCATTTTAAAAATGGGAAAATTTAAAAACGGTTTAAATTTACCAGAACAAATATATTTTCATTGAACTAGAAGGGTGATAGAATTAAACCAAATATAATTTTAGATTTTTTTTAAATACACAAACTTTAGAAAATAATAATTAAACAGAGCTGAATAGAATAATAAGAAATGAAACTTAATTATTCAATTCTTTTAGTTCTTTATATTGATTAAAAGGGTGAAACAATATTTTTAAATTATAAAAACCTTGAAATATTCACTGAACAAATACATTAAAATATTAGAGAATTATTTTTGATAATACGTATAATTAAAGAAATTCTAAAAAGTTCTATTTTAGAATACAAATATATAAAACTGATTTACTAATAACATTTTAAAAATAAATCCTACCAAAAATATATAAAAACATTAAAAAAGGAATATAATTTTTATTTACCAAATCTAAATCATCAAATACAAAGAACTAATTTGACATTTACATCAGTCAACGACAGCAAATGAGTGAAGACCGCATCAAAAAAAATGACCCACCTTTCTCCTGCAAGATTACAGTAACTTTTCACAAAGTGTTTTACTTGCATCAAAAAAAAGCATAGTTTGCTACGCCATTTTGTCTGCTGTCATGTCAGTCGCGGCATTGCATCGTTAAGTCACCCGCAGAGGATTGCACTGAGCTTCCCGCACCTGTTTCGGCTTGTCGCTTCATATTGTACACGGCGCTAGCTTATGAGGGCAGAGTAGCCGTTTTGTTAGGTTCGTCTTAGCACTTTGCTTCGTTTTGCTTGTCTTTCTGCCGCGTAGACTATCAGACGGGAGGGAAACAACAGGAAGATTTTTTTTTAGTATTTTTAGAATCGGCGCGCCTCTGGAGGATTCTCGTCAAAACTTTTGTCAAGACGCTAGCAGCGCACACCCACGCATTACTGGATGATTTTTCAATATTCAATGAAAAATGCGCATTAGCAATGTTATGCGAGGGAGAGGGGGGCACAGACAGAGAGATTCTAGAAGCCCTTTTGCCTTCAGGATACTCACAGTATGAAAACAATGGTTCAGCACAGATGCTGACCTAATGCTTTCACTTCTGTGGTTTAAGTTGGAGAAGCAAATTTTCAAGTTGGAACTACACAAAGCAGAATGGCAGAAAATTTGCAGATAGAAAAAAACCTTACCAGAAAATGCTTTTGGATGAAAACCAAATGGCAATTACATGGCAAATGGCTTCCCCGGAACTGTGACAAATGAGAATAGCTCATCTAATTGTGACATTTCGTCAATGTTACCACAACCTTTCAAACTGAGAGCTACTTTGTGGGAAATACAATTTGCTAAAGTTACATTTAATTTCACATTAGAGTTGATAAGTACAGATATTCATCTACGGAATGACAATAACGGTAACTAACATAGTGACTACTTTGTAATGCTAATTCTAGTCATGTAGACACGTAAATTCAATTATTATTCCGTTGCATTATTTCACAATATAAGTGCATTTGTTCTGATTGTCCCCTTAAACCACTGGTGTCAAATTGTTGGCTCAACGGCCAGATTGGTTTTTGAATATTGAGGTATAGCCCATTAAGCCCAAAATATACTGTGGTCAGACCCACTTGATTTTCAAATTATTATATTAACAATTTCTCATGTGTGTCACGCTGATCATTTCTCACAATTTAATAAGGTAGAACCAGATGATTCTATACTAATTGGCTGCCATTGGTGCAGATAGGCATCCAATTTATTTGGACTGGGAGGGTTGACAGCAATCATTTGTGGTCAACCTCTGCACGTCATTAGTGCCGGCTGCAGCCTTATCTGGTGAGTCAAGAAGCCTCAATAAATAGAAATCTAACACATGACTCTCTATTTAACTGTTCAAGGAACTGTTATTCAATCACATGCCTTACTGAGAATCACTAGATTCAATCACCCTTAAAAAAACAACAACTCAAAAATCTCCCTTACCTTCTTTGCCCAGAAGAAAATCCAAGAAATGGTATGTGTAGGACACCCCAACTTTAGTCTCCACTTGAGGTCTCCTCAGTGTGGAGTAGATGTTTCCAGGACTTTGCGTTTCATCGTTTTTCCGCAACTTTGGAAGCCTACACCCCATATCTGTAAAAACCACAAGAGCAGGTTTGAAAACCTCAACAACAAAACAAAAAACATTGACAGTTGCTAAATCTAAAAATGAATTCACACTTCTGGGAAAGTGTCTGCGCCTGCTGTGGTAAATAATGTGTTCTTTTCTCCCACACACATGGTGTAATGCAATAATAGTGAAATATGAAACTGTCAGGCATTACCTGCGATGCGGCCGTCTCCTAATCAAACGTGGCTGATTGGGAGCGACGTGTTTGATCGGAACGAATTAAAGGCGAAATGAGAGTGATTTCCTGCCCCGTCGACCGTGGACTCACCACGGCGGAGGATGGAGGAGAGCGTGTTGTAACGCCATCCAATTTATATGTTGATCCACAAGGTCAGCATTCCATCACAAAGAGATTTTCTCAAGACGGCGCCAGAGCAACAGGCGATTAAAATGACAATTTATAGCCGCTGAGATTCGACTTCTCCAAAGCTTGGGTTTATATTGTGATGAAAACAGGATTGAGATGCTGTTTAGAGAGAGAGAGAAGGCATCGGTGGAAGGATGCATGTGACGTTTCAGCGCTATTGACAAGAACGGATGTCCCATCCGTCCGTCAATGTGTGAAACTTGGCCTTCAATGGTTGGGAATGAGTTAAAATTCCAATAAGGCTAGCGTGTATGAACATTAACTCAGCTAATGATGTGAATAGATGACAAAGCTTATGATGCGTGCATCTTGAAATGGTAGAAAGTGGGGGGAAATAGATCATCAGTCTTGAAATTTTCCTACATTAACTTACAGCCTCAAGCATTCTTTTAAAGATATATTCAATTCCCAGTTAAGCACACATTGCGATTTATAAAATACATTTCACTATCACTGTAATTGTATCTTTAGGCATTGGTGAGGAAAGGCCAAAACACTATCAAGACACACTGACCTACATTTGCAATCTGAATGTATATTTCTTCCATGAAATTGTGTCCATTTAATATTGTCATCTTCATAGGTACTTTCTCTTACCTGTCCTGCTTTACTACACACAGATGTCATTTTTAGTTTTTGTCAGCTTGAATGTTTGAAACTAGTATATCCCATGGTACATTAGCACTGATAAATACAAAGGACAGACAATGTAATAGATGATTGATTGTGACACCTTCAATATTGGGCGGGTATTTTCATCCCATTAAAACATAGCAATTAATCAACTAATGGACTGATAATCTTCCCCAGAACTGATCACTGCAATTTAAGCAAATGCACATCTCGAATCGACCTCTATAAAAGAGGGAGGATTGCTCACGCATTTCAAAATTAAAGACTAATTTGACCTCAGCGTGAATGTCCACTTGGCTATTTTAACTCATTCAATGACTCCCAATCCATTTGAACTATTTATTCGCTGCCAACTTCCCAGTTCAACAGGATTGGAGTGGATTTTTCTTTCAAAATCTAGTACATATTTCTACTTTTCCCCTCCCACCCGCTTCGTCCATCGGTCTGTCAGTTTCTAATAGTTCCGGCCACAATCGTGATCCCCCGCTGAGCCTATTTGGAGGCGTAATCTACAAGAATGTTTCCTGCTAGACACTCTGATTCCTGAATTATGACCGGTTTACAGCTCTGGCAAGCATTTCTTAACTCCCAGCCTTAGCACACTGTCTCGGTATGGAGACAATTCGACTCCATGGTCGAAGATAACACTCAAAAAAAGGGACTCGGCAGCCAATCAAGAAGTAAAACTATTAGTGGAGGAACTCATGGAACTTCAATACATAGGAACTGTGTTACTCCACATGTTGGCTTCAAACTGAATTTTTACCACTTGCTCTAACATAAGCGGAAAAAAGGAGTCTTGACAGCAAAAAAAGGGGGGAAAAAACTGCCATTAAACATGAAGCGACAGGAGGCAGATAAAAAGCCAAAGCGAGGGGAGAGAATGTAAAAAGGAGGGAGGCAGACGGGAGTACGTCGGAGGGCTCTTCATTTGAGAATCTCTTGTAACCGAGGATTTGTGTGAGAGCGTAATCCGTCTGCTCCCGCTATACTATACTACTCTAACACAGACGAGGCAAGGAAGGGGGAATTTTGTTTGGTGTGGCGTAACACACTTCCACTGGGGAGGCGGAACTGTTCAGTATACCATTGACGTCCAATCCATTTTGACTGGAAGGGCTGCCACTTCAAATGGATTGGACGTCTATGGTCCTCAATGGCAGCAAATGTGTTTATTTTTTTTCCATCTCACCCACATACCTGGAGTAATAATTACAAAATAAGAACTTTGCAGTGCATTTGTATTCCCTGCATTTTAGATGGATGATCCATGCAAGGTTCATGAGAATAAAATATGAAATTATTGAAAACCCTATGACATCTGATATATTAACGCAAACAGAAGGTAAAATGGCAAAATCATACACATTTGATCTATTTAAACTTTTCCCATCACAGCTCGTTAAATTTATAGAAATACAACTTTAAAATACCACATAACTATCCATCTCATTTGTTAAAAGTGACATTTAGGTCAATAACAGACACTCAAAAGCCAAGTAAAAACTCACCGAGCCTTGGTGCTTGTTGAAGCCGCCTTGAGAGGACGATCCGTCGGCGAGGAGCCTCCACGGCAACGCCGGAGGAGGGAGAACAAGACACGCGTGCTTTCTGGGCTGGCAGGCTCCCGGTATGCGGCGTGGAGTCTTCCGAAGCAGGGGGACTTCTTCCTGCGCACTCACTTGGAAGACTTTTTTTAACAGTGGTTTTTTTTGGGACGTCTACGCCCCCATCAGGTAGTTCTCATATAACAGCCCTCCTCCAATCCCCCTCCCAAAAAAAAACAAAAAACGCCCACCTTCAGTGCCATTAGCCCAGGGTGTCTCTAAGTGATTTCACCCCCATTTTTGACGAATTCATATTTTATAAGCAGCAATCCAGACTTATTCATAATTTAGAAGCAGGTGGAGGGGCATGGGGTGACCGTGGCACCCTGGGGAGACCCAGTCAAACCACTAGACAGTGACAACAACCCACTTAAAGATGATGGAGGCTGTTGCTAGGGCAGAAAACCTCAAGTGGCGACTGGAAAACAACCCATCAAATCCCAAGATGATGATAGTTAAACTTTTATTGTTATTTTAACACAGAATGTTACAAAAACCAACAGTGCAACTTTCAGGCTATGTGATTTTTTTTTAAGTGAAACACCAAAAAAAAAAAAAAAAACCCAGCCTATGCAAACTTATTCCCTGAAAATAAAATTCACCATAGGTGCGGTGCAAACAAAGCAATGGTGTTTTTTTTAACAAGAAAACAAAAAAGTGACCTGTGTCCAAATGAATCCCTCACAAGTGAACCAAGAACTTTGTGAGTCATGCAAATCTGAACTATTTTAATCTATTTGCTATGTGTCATGTTGAAAAAAGTAACATTTTTTTCTCTTACCATTTCTCACTTCAACCCGATCTATTAACTTTAACAAAATGAATGTGGGCATAAAAAAAAAATTTTAGTCAAGATTTCGAATGAGCCAAATTAGAAAATAAACATGTTCAAAATGTGTTGTCATTTTCACTTAAAAAAGGCAAAAGCAACATAAAAATCTAAATCTATTAAGAATGGTGATGTTAAAAGACATTCTTTGAGAAATTACCAAACAAGCTGGTACGGTGAGAGTGCTTTGCTCTTCCTCGTGACCCTTTGCAATGTTAAAAGCGTTTTGAGGTTTGTGGTCCTACCATTTGTGGCTCAAGGTGACTGTGGTGGAACTGGAAACTAAATCAGGGAATAAAAGGGAAGAAAATCTGGCAGTTGGGTGAAGTTGAGACATCGTCGCATCCGTCTTTTCATGTTCCGTAGCCTTAGAGAATGAGCAAAAAACAAACAAAAAAAAACATGAATTCACTTGGCATTCAATAATCATGTGACAAATCTCAAACAGCACACTACCTGATATGGGACAGAAGCTGGACTATGTAGACATTATATCCATTACATCTGAACACCAATCTCCATAAAACTCTGAACAGGAACAAAAAATATATATGGTTAGAATTTTAGTGGGAACCATATTAAAGCCCAATTTGAACATTTTAACCTAGCATAAAGCAGGAAGATAAGGACTAACTGCCATCTAGTGGTAATAATGGATTTTGCTTTCGTGCCACAAACAACAAATTTGTGAATATTTTTCTGTAATTCAAAAAACATGTATTACAAATAAAATAGGACTTCAACATAAAAAATATATTAAGTACAACTGTATCACTGTATGGACTCACCTGAGAACAATATGGGTCTTGTGTCCAGTAAGCCCCAACGTACTGTGTGCAAGGGAAAAGGCCAACATGTCAGACAGTACAAAAGGACTACCAGTAAGCCGAAAAAGACGCCAATTATTTGTACCCCATAGGTGTATGGAATGGGCTGGGTCAATGGCACCTGTGGAACAACAAAGTCTGGATATTGGGGTACGCTGTACGGCTGCAAAGAGCAGTTAGAAGACATCAGATTAGATCCCGTTTAAACAATTTGAACGTAAAGCTAATGTGTTGTCAGGAAAATGGCATAACATTCATCATGCCCTTTTCTTTGCCTACATTTACACCATGGCAAACCTGTGTTTCTCTTACTTGGTAGTAGGTGCTGCCACCACTTGTGTAGGGCACATGTGATGGTCCTACTGGGTAGGAGGCACTGGCTTCACCAGTGAAGGGCACTTCATTGAAGGGTTGGGTCGTGCTCGGTGTATTGGGCAAGCAGCTACTGCAGTAATAGTACTGGGGGAGGGACATCCAGGGATTGGCTGTTGTCGCACGGCGTGCTCTCATTTCCATTGGCAGGGAGCCTACAAGGGTCGACATACAAGTAATGCTGAAAAATCTGTAATGATAAAAAATGGAAGGGCTTGAGATACATACATGCATGCCTTTGCTTGATGATTGCCGGGCCCAGCTTGAGGCTCTTCCCGTTCCAAAAGAGGCTTTGCTATACGAAAAGAATAACAAAAATGGTATCATCAAACTTGGATTTTTTTTAAAAACTTTATTTGTACCTACATTGACAATTGGCGTGATGTCAACATCTTCACAGAAGTACACAAATCCATAACTACAACAAATAAAGTGTTAAAACAGGTTATGATGAATGGGAAAAATTTGAAAGGTACATCAAATGTGCAAATATTTGAGGAAAATATACCCTTTGCTTACTCCTCCTCGGAACATGATGATTTTCGCCTCCTTGACAGTACCATATTTTGAAAAATATTCTTTCAATTCGGAAGCACTGACCTAGATTGATTTAGGGAATCTTGTTTATTGTAATTTGACCACATCTTACCATATGCATGCAAGTTATTTGTCATTGAAATCCTTGCCTTGGTGTCAATTCCTCCGACAAAGATGGCGTGGGGAGTCATAAAACCCTCTGGCAAAATGTAGCCATTCCCCAACTGGGAAGCACTCGAATGATAGGTGCGGGATCTTGAAAGACGGTTGTCCTATCAAGAAAATAGCAGCGTCAAATAAATGTTGTGAAAATTGTTACATATTTGTATTGGTGCATACGATGCATAATCTTACATTGGATTACTACAGCACGCAATATAAACTAAATACTGAATTGTACTACACTATTGTAGTCTAACGTCGGCCATTTTTGGCCACCTGGGACATGATTAGCTCAAGTAAAATGGCGATGACCAGCAAGTGAATTTAGGGTTACATTTTAAAACCGAAGCTTTTAGTTATTTTCAAAATGGTTCCGAGATCCAAAAAAACGATCTCTCCTTTTTTTTTTTTTTTTTTAGAAAGATCGAATGTCTCCTAAACTACCTTGTAAATTACCTAGTATTAGCTATTATCGCGTGAAAGAATTAGCGACGCTGTTTAAAAAGTTGTAAAAAGTTTTTTTCAACACCCGAAAAAAAACTGAACAGAGGAAATGGCGGACGGCGATACACATTCGAACTGCGGCTTAGGACTCCAAACGGGATATCATTTATTCGGGTGAAGTTTGACATAATGCATGTTAGTTCAATTAAAATAAACAGATATTACAACTACATTCCGTAGACGTTCATGTGAAGTAAACATTTGAATAAGGACGGACATTTTCTTCCAGTATAACTAGGCCCCTTTACAGGTGGTCGATATATGCTAATTAGAAAAGTCCATTCTGGGTAACACCTTGCGTTATAGACACTCAATATCGTATTAACAATGACTTTTCTAGCCTTAAAGTTAATAAACGTATATAATATTTCTGTAAAACTTACCATATTTAAAACGATAAAAACCGTGCGATAAGGCCTGAAGGTCAAAAGAGAAAGACCACCCCTAAGCCCTTACCCCAAACTGTAATTTTTCCCACATTTTTTCAGCCATTCAAAATGCTCCCTAGAGGTCATGTGCCACAAAGGTGAGCCAATCAAACGTTCGATATGTCAATGCAACTAATGGTTACTTCACGACACCAAAAAATCTCAGATTTTGCATACACAAGGAGATTGCATTAACAATACATAGGTCTTTCTTTATTACCATACTTTCATTCTTCTATGATAAAGTGTTGAACTTGCACCCCAAATTGATTGTTCCAAATAACTCCCATGAAAATATCACTCATCAGTCAGGGCAAGATCCAATTTAGAGGTTTTCCGTTGGAGGAATTTGAAAACAAACATTACAATGTTGCATTATATATTTTGACCGCAAGGTAGCGACAAACTATTGTTATGTAGAATAGTATGTGTATTTTGAGAGAGCAATTATATTCTTTTAGATTTAAGTTAGTTTAGTTTTAAGAACTATTTGAAATGTCTCTTTCAGTTTATGCATTGCTTTTGTCACACAGCATTCCATGTCACGTCCAATTTCTATATTTGTGTCCACTTGTATAGACTTGTGTAGTTTTTACCCTGAACACAAAATACATCAATGTGTAATCTTGGCTAATGCTACCTTTTTAAAAATGTCTTTCAAAAATTTTACCTTTGAACTTGACCAAAAACCAACTTAAAGGTATAAATCTTATCCTCTTGCAGATGTACTTCATTTTGTGACTGTTGTGAACAAACTTTCTGTAAGAGAGCAAAAGAGAAAAAAAACATTTTTTGTCTGGCATTTACCCTTGAGGGGACTACCTTGGCATCTATCCACAAGCAATGCATCATAATAATTTCTCCCAAATGTTTCTGGTAAAAGCTCAAGTCACGATCACGCTAGAAAAAAACAAATACTTTGCATGAAATCTTGCAGACACACTCATCACGCAATGCCAACACATTTAGTTGATATTCATTTTTTTCCTTCCTCAGACATTTTAAAAAGGTTTTCTAATATTAAAGTGCCATTTAAACAGCGTGAAACATTGCCTTAAGCTTCTTTCAAATAAATAAGTGAACTTTTTCACTTCAAAACCGCTGACATTCAAGTATTTATATAATAGAAATGCTGGATTTTACTAGTGAATTGTAGTATTTCTTTTCCATTGACAGCAAAATAGTCCAATCTCTTTAAAATGGGAGGGATGGCAGCAATAATTTGCATTTAGGTCATTTTGGGGTCACTTTCATGTCAACCCTTTGCCTGCCATTAAGAACGCTCGACGTCCAATCCATTTAGAAGATAGGCAAGGGCCAATGAACCTTCAAAATGAATTGAACAGGAGCATTCTAGGGTCACTTTATGTGCATCTTGGATTCCTCTCCTGTTGATTTTCGACCATTTCTGCATTATTCCCTGTTCACTGTATTATGGATTGGACGTCTAGCAATTGTCCTGCAATTGTGCATTCCAATTAGTATTTGACCATTTCAAAAATTGAGCAAAATGTCTCCATTTCAGCTTCCATTTATTGAGCTATGTTGAAGACATATGAGGAAGGTGTGTCAACTAGCCCCCACCTTTGTGTTTTTTCCTCTTAGGTTGTGCCATGCTCACACCGCGTGCCTGAACAAGGGAGGCGTTTAAAGCAGAGGGAGGTCGGTGGAGAAGTTTTCTGCGCTCATCATCAGCCAGCAACTACCTCCGCTCCACCATGGCGTGTTTCCACGCATGTGCAGCCCGTTTGCAGGTCTCCTCGCGGAGGAACCCGTGAAGCCTGTCGCCAGCCTACTACGGAGTCGCCATGGCCGAATTCGGGCAGAGTCAGCGCGTCGCTCCACCGGTTGCTGCCGCCGCAGAAAGCCCCGAGACGCGCCGGGTAGAAGAGGAGCCTCTGTCAAACGGGAACTGCAACCCGATTGACACGGCAAGGAGGCTCCATCGGGGATCCAGCTGTGAGTCGCCGACGTGGGAGGGCTTCGATTCAGCCACTAAATCCATACCTCGACGCAGCAGCCTTATTAAGGTAGGCCAGTTTTTTCTCTCTCCCCACACAGCAGCTTGTTCGCCAAAAAAAAGGTTTATAGTGTAGTGATGACTGTGTATGTCATGTGAAAACTTGTTTTGCAAATTAGTAAGAACATACCACACAACTAGTGCAGAGTGCATGGTTTTGACTTTGCAAAATAGCTGATGATGAAACAAAAATGACTCAAACTTTTTCTGACAAAATTATAATGTATGTGCAGGGTAGAAATGACATACTATTCTACGTGTTTGAATGTAAAATAGGTCCAATTATTTAGGTTAAATATCATATTAGACTGCAATGTATGACAATTTTCTTTCCTAATACCTAAAAAGTCAACTTAACTAAATACAAATGAACTACTCTGACTTTTTACCCCCTGAAACTGGCATTGACATAAGTAGATTTACTCATTCAACTAGCAGCAATCATTTTCCATCTATGGCATACATTTTAATTCCCCCAATACAATCCAATGGGACTATAAATGTACCTTTTGGCACGAAAAACTTACCCGCCACCATTGACGAGGTCACGGAGATGTTCCACCACACCAGCTGCAAAAGAAGTTCCTCATGATGTCATCCACACAACGTGTTCTGTTGGCCTCACAAGAAGATAACAGCAGCCAATGTCACTCAGTGCTGGAAGGAACAGGACCACCTGCTGCAGTGTGAAGTCATGCTGCTGCCTGGCGGCTTTCCATTCCTCAAAGACGCCGTGACCGGCCGGCTCAGAACCCAACGGGACCAATCGATAAGACTCCTTCTGCCATGTTGTCCTCACCTACTTTTGGTCTGGCATCGATCTATCTGTCTTTGGTCTCCAGAGCGACCGTCTCCAAAGATATCATTATTGACGGGTTCCAGTGACACTTTTAGGATTGAGATGATTTAGTTTTACTACCTTGAAAAGGAGATCTTTCAGGAACGAAGCACAACTTATAGGCCACCTTAATAAACAAATGTGAATTTTGAACTAGAGAAGCCACTTGATCACCTTTATTTCAATGAAAGAGAAAAATAAACTGCCATGATTGAAGTGAGTTCTTTAAGGAGTGCAAGCCATTTTCAAACATCATTTTCATCTCACCCACAAGTCATTTAGCAGCCATCTCCACGGCAACCGGTAAAGACCTGTCAGGGAATCCAACCAATGGCTGCATATTTTTTTTTGTCAGTTGAGCTTTTATTGCAAACAAACTGTTTGCCAATTTCCTCCAGATTTGTTTTTTTGTCTTACAACATTGCTGTTAGGTCATCAACATCTAGCAACAACTATTTTTTTGTCTTTTTTTTACACATAATTTATCCCTACTTGCACAGCTTATTGTCAAAATTGCACAGCTGGTTTGTTCTAACTAGACTGTTGCCTTGACGAATTTAATCTTTCTGTGACCACATTCATAAGTCAAAACTTTATCTGTAAGCGTTTCACTCTGGAATGGAAAAAAAAGTCTCTGTACTACTTTATTTCACAAATAAAAATTTCATGAACACACTTTCATTGGGGTAGCAATATTCAAACTAGATTGCCCATTCAAACTAGATTGGACGTCTATCTAAAGAGTTAAACTTATTAAAATCCATTTTTGTTTTCCCCTGATTCCGATCCTCTGAAATGTAAATCACAACCTGCTTGGACAGTTGCGCATTTGTCTCATTTTGATCAATTCACTTCAAAGAATCAAAAAGCAGCCATGCTTTTATGCTTCAAATGCGATGCGCATTAGCTTGCACGAACACACACGTTTCATAATCAAAAACTAGGTGAATATGAAGGGATGTGCCGTAGCATAAATCATTGCTTGCCATTGAAAGCAATAGACGTTGTTAATAAACTAAACAAAGCCGTGCCTACTTTATAATGCTACTTCTAGTCATGTAGCATGAATATTCAACCGCAATTATGATTTTACATCTCTAACACAGATCATGTTAATTATTTATCACATTATAATAAAATGGGAACCAGGAAATAAACTCATTGGTTGCCATTAGTAGACTAAAAGGCATAACTACTTTACAATGCTACCTATAGTCATGTAGAATGTATAGTCAACTACGATTATTTCACATCTTTAACAGATCATGTTAATTCTTTATCACATTGTCATAAAATAGAAAAGAAATAGAGAGATTATCTGCCTTAATAGAGTTGACAAGCGTCTATCACCGTCCTTGGCACTGAAACAGATAATTTACATCAAACAAAAGCGTGAGAGCGCTCACCGCATTTTCTGTCAAACATTTTTCACACACTATGCCCAAATGTACTTGACCTCCATATGGCAAAGCGGATGTGGTAAAAAAACATGACTCGATTGACCAAAAAAAAAATAGTTTCAACCTGAGTTAAGCTGCGATGACTGCTTATCTTTCCATCAACAGATTGACTGTTCAATTGCGCTAAAATGCCGCAAAGCCCCCCTATTTCCTGTCAGGGTCTGAATTGGTGGTACATTTACAAGAAATGTGACCTGAATGAATTCAAACATGATGAAATTTAGTGTGAAATCACAGGGGAAGGAAGCAAATGCACTTAACAGGGTTTATTTTCTTGGAAAACATTCTTTTTATAATTGTTGCACTCTAATTTTAGAGGTCCCCTGGTCCCATTTAAAAGAAAAACATAGAAACTGTTCTACTTTTTTGATAATGTGATCTTTGGTCGTACTCTTGATCTTCATTAGGATCAAATTGCATTTGATTTGCTCCAAGTTCATCTCGGAAGCCTTTGAGTTATACTATTATATTTGGACAAAATGTTCCTTCTGGGCAAATGTTTCTGTATGGACTGAATGAATTGGCCATGTGCTACTAGTTGCTGACAATGTCATGTGTTCTCTGGGAAATTCATGTTTAAAAAAAACATTGGATGTACAGAGGTACATCTGTATTATGGGTGTTCTGTTGTTTTTTTACTATTATCTTTTATGGCTGTTAACCATTAACTTTTTCTCCCGTTTAGCAAAAACAAAAGTGAAAGCTAACTTTACAATAATGGTCATTAGGTCATGAGAATGTAACAAAACTGAACTATAAGAGAAAATTAGGAGACTTATTTGAAGAAATACCGTAAAGCAGGAAAAAAACTAACTGAAACTGTAATGTTTACAAAATTAAAACCCATTGAAATAAATATATACTAATGTTATCATTTATGGCCCATATTTACCCAAAAAATGTTCAATGACTGAATACATTTTGATATTTTACAGAAAAAAAGAAGGAAAAACGTATAAAAACTAAAATATAAGTAATTCATTTCAAGAAAAATAACATTTCCATCAATTCTAGTTACATTATTAATGTTTTAGCTATATTGAACCAAGCATCTTTTCAGTGTCATAATAAATCCAATTGATAGTTTTACTGTTAACATTTCAGCTGTTGTTACAAAAGAAAGAAATTACTACATTTCAAATCCACTGTGATAAAATATGAATGATGTTATCTTTAGTATTTATTGTCACTTTTGTTTTACAACTTGTCATTCATGCGCAATTCCGATCAAAAATAAAAACTGTCTTGACAAATCCCTTAAAAGTGAGTCACATTAAATCAAGCGCAAAGTACATTTTATGGGGGGGTTCCCATCTCCACTCATTTCACTTGTGATGGAATTAACCACAATTGCATTACACTGTGCGTTCTTCCATAGATTTGCTCCGATATAAACATTTGATTTGATTTATAGGTAATCGAATGAACTCCACCTCTCAGCTTTTTCCTTTTTTTTTTGCACTCTGGGGGACGTTTAAGCTCAGATAGAACAAGGTGTGGAATCAGAATGCAGCGAGCCAGCGGCCCACTGCTTCGGTCTACTTGCTTATGATTAATGGTGTGCTGTTGAAGAGCAAGGGCAAGGAAAGGCTGTTAAGCGTGATAGAAAAACAATAGAACATCTCCTATAGGCGTGGGTTGAATAATCTGTGTGTATATCTCCATTATATAAGAGGATTTGAATCCTTTCAGTTTGCTTATGCAAAAAAACTGGGGAAAAAAATCATTATCTTTCTGTCAATCTCTCTCCAATGTGGTATTATTATTCATCCTTTTGCGCTCATGCTGTGAATTTACCTCTCTTTTGTGGGCAGGACGGCAGCAGGGCGAGTCGAGACAGGAAGAAGACCGTGTCCTTTAGCTGCAGCCTATCAGAGAAGAAGATCAGTGGTGCGGCGGATTGTATCCATACCATGGTAAATGTTGGAAATGCTTGCATTTGAATGTAAAGGAATTGCTAACCTAGCTCTGGTAGACTAAACTACAACTAAAAAGTCCAATTCATCTGGAGTGGGAGGGTTTGTAGATGGGATAAGGTCATTTATGGAAGGATCTGTCCGTTATGGACTAATTTTGAGTGTTGAACTGACTTGTGGCTTTCGTAGGTGGAAGGCAGCGAGTTGAAGAAAGTGCGTCCTAATTCCCGCGTATATCAACGTTACTATCTGCTGGACGCGGGCCTGCAAGCTCTTTGTTGGGAACCCTCCAAGAAGGAATCGGATAAAGCAAGAATTGCACTCGTCAATATACGAGAGGTCAGCGTCCTTCATTCATTCTTACGTATACTCAACTTATACGGTTTTTCCAGAGACTCACTATGCGTATCTCTTGTATTTTTAGGTGAGGACAGGCCGCAACACGGATATTTTTCGCACCACTGGCGTTTATGAGCAGATTTCCGAGGACTGCGCTTTCTCCATTATCTATGGAGAGCTGTTTGAGAGCTTGGATCTGGTCGCACTCTCCAGGGAAGTGGCTAGCGTCTGGGTGACGGGTCTAAGGTCAGCTACTTGTTTCTGATCCATGCATCAACAAGTTGAAAAACTGGAGTTGAATATTTGGCTTTTTATTTGCAGGTATTTGATGCAGTATGGGAAAAATGCCTTGGACATGCTGGCTAGTAGACAGCACAGTCTTCGCCTCGGCTGGTTGGAGCAGCTTTTCTCATCTGCCGCTGGGTCGGATTCTAGCAAAGATGGCGAACATGGCCTCTGCTTGCAGTCCGCCCTCAAACTGATCCAGACGGTGAATCCGGGGGTGAACAGCGGAAAAGTGGAGAACCGGTTTAAGGAGCTTCAGAGGGGCCGGGCTGAGCGCCTTTCCTTAGATAACGGATTAGAAGTCAAAGTGACGCAAGAGGAGTTCAACGAGGTTTTTCATGACTTTTGCACACGACCCGAGATTTACTTCCTATTGGTGCAGTTCTCCAGCAACAAGGAATTCCTGGACACAAAAGACTTGACGCGGTTTCTTGAAGCTGAGCAAGGTGTTGCTCAGGTCAGTAGATTCATCTACCTTATACACACACCACATTATTGCATTTAGTATCTAGACTAGAACAAGACCAGAACTCATCCAGACCAGACAAAGAGATAGAAACCAAATCTTCAAATTCCTCTGACTGAGCACAAAACCACTATTATCTTAACATCTAATTCCCCCCTCACTTAGGTCACAGAAGAAGACAGTCTAAGCCTCATCCAGTCTCACGAACCATCAGAGGAAGGTCGGCACCTTGGCTACCTGTCAATGGACGGCTTCAGCAGTTACCTGACGTCGCCCGAGTGCCACCTCTTCGACCGGGAACACGGCACCGTGTGTCAGGACATGTCCCAGCCTTTGTCTCACTACTTCATCAACTCCTCTCACAACACTTACCTCATCGAGGACCAGTACAAGGGACGCTCTGACATATCCGGGTACGTTCGAGCGCTCAAGATGGGCTGTCGATGTGTGGAGCTGGATTTGTGGGACGGTCCAGAAGAAGAGCCCGTGGTCTGTACCGGCCACACCATGTGTCCTTCTCTGGTGCTGCGGGACGTTTTGGAGGCCATCGCCCGGTTTGCTTTCGTGGCGTCGGAGTATCCGTTGATCCTCTGCATCGAGAACCACTGCTCGCTCGGCCAGCAGAAAGTTCTAACTCGGCACCTGGTGAAGATACTTGGGGATCAGTTATTTACGGAACCTGCGGACACCAAGGACTCGTACCTGCCCTCGCCCCAAGTCCTGAGACGTCGAATCTTGCTGAAGGCAAAGAAGCTGAGACCTGATTGCGATGCAGAAGACGGCGAAGTAAGCGGAGAAGACGAAGGGGCCGAGACGTGTCCCAGGACCCAGACGGCGAACAATGGTGGGACGGCGCCGGCAGGCGTTTTGAAAGGGACTCCGCAGAAACATTTGACAACCGCCGTCCAGTGCGGGCCTCCCCACGTTCCTCGCAAAAAAGTCAGTTTGCTGAAGGAGCTTTCGGACTTGGTGTCTCTATGCGAGTCCGTCCACTTCATCGACTTTGCGACGGCGAGCAAGAACCAAAAACCGTGGCAATTGTGCTCTTTTCAAGAGAGCCACGCCGGGCGTCTCGCTGGCGAGAGCCCCGGCGAATTTGTCAACCACAACAAGCACTTCTTATCGCGAGTCTACCCCAATCCCATGCGCGTGGATTCCAGCAACATGAACCCTCAGGACCTTTGGAAATGCGGTTGCCAGATTGTGTCCATGAACTTCCAGACAGCCGGGCTGATGATGGACCTGAACGCAGCCTGGTTTCGACAAAACGGCAACTGCGGTTACGTACTACGGCCGGCCATCATGCGCCAGGAGGTGTCTTATTTTAGCGCAGACACCAGAGACACCGTCCCCGGGGTGTCCCCTCAGCTGCTCCACGTGAAGGTGAGTCATGCGTCAATAATCTCTGCGCAGAATTGTCGGTAGCTTCTAAAATCGGCGCGATTATGTTCTGAAAACAGCCCTTGCGGTGACCCTTCTCAGGTAATCAGCGGCCAGAACCTTCCTAAACCAAAAGGTTCCGTGGCCAAAGGGGACGCGGTGGACCCTTATGTGTACGTGGAGATCCACGGCATCCCGGCAGACTGCACAGAGCGACGGACACGGACCGTCTCGCACCACTGCGACAACCCGGTCTTCGACGAGAGCTTCGAATTCCAGATTAATCTGCCTGAGCTCGCCATGGTTCGCTTCGTGGTGCTGGATGACGACTTCATAGGAGATGAGTTCATAGGTGGGTTAAGGCAGATTTTCCTGGGTTTTTTTGGACACTAATGGGTCAGAGAACTTCTTTGGATGGAGGTTTTTCTTCCAAATGACAGTTTAACCACTGAGGTTTCTGCTCTAGGTCAGTACACCATCCCATTGGAGTGCCTCCAACCGGGCTACCGTCACATCCCACTTCAATCCCTGACCGGAGAGGATCTCCCCCACTCCAGACTCTTTGTCCACGTGGCCCTCACCAACCGTAGAGGAGGGGGCAAACCTCACAAAAGAGGCCTGTCCGTGCGAAAAGCCCGCAGAGGTCGGGACTATACGGCCCTGAGGGACTTGGAAATCCGCTCCGTGGATGAAGTTTTCAAAATGGCCTCCCCGTTATTGAGAGAGGCCACTGACTTGAGGGAAAACATGCAGGTGAGCGGATTGAAAGTCTTATGACATATTCCCCCTCCCTAATCCTGTTCTAATTGGTCCCCGTTTGTTTTTCCTCCCCAAACAGAATTCTGTGGCTACGTTCAGGGAACTCTGCGGGGTTCCGGCTGTCTCCAACCTCATGCAGTGCATTCTGGCTCTGAGCTCAAGAGCCAGAGGATCTGACGGGATGCCTTTACTACTGTTTGACCTCCAGAAACCTTTCCCCACCCTGGAGCCTCAGGGACCCCTACCCGATGTCCTTCGCCGCGTCGTCTCCACATATGACACGGTGAGGAAGGAAAGGAGCTGACACTAAATATGCTTATTGTTTTTTTGTTTGTTTCTTCCGGGCCTTCCGAATACACAACATATCTCTGAAGTAGATGAAAAGGAAGGAAATGTTCAACAAAAGCCGCAAAAATCTCTTAAAGGGCCACCGCCCATCTTCCTGTCTGCGTCCCACAACAATGTACAAACACCCCTCGCGTAGACGGAACTTCCTTCCGAGCACATTTCTTATTGAACAAATGGTGCTTTTTTTAATACAGAAACTAAGCAAATTTGACAAAACCCAGACATATTTTCCTAGAATCCTGACATAAAAGTGCTTTCTGACTTTCCGTCTGATTTTAAAAATATAGTTTAGCCTCTTGCCAAGAGTGAGATATAGCATTGGTTCCATGTCACCTGCCACCCTAATGAAAAGGCACCATGAAGAAAGCGACTGAATAGCTTCCCATTTTTGCTTGAATTCTACCGTTCTTTCAGCGTCCAACCTCCTCCACCCTTCCTGCCCTTTCCTCCTTTCCCCCGAGGGGCCGCTTCAACTGTAACTGACCCACATAAAGGCGACTCGACTCAGATGTGCACTCGCACTCAGCCATTCTCCTCGACATTATACCTTTTCTCACGGCCGCATCTAAAAAATATCTCAACTCACTGGCCTTACATCCGAGCCGCCCAACTCCATCTCGTCTTATTAAATCATAACGAAGAACTTGGTGTGGAGACCCCATTGAACTCGAGGTCTTTTACACCCGCAGTGAAGTAGAAATATATCTAACCCTAACCAAACCCTAACCAAACCATAACCCTAACCAAACCTTAACCCTAACCAAACCATAACCCTAACCAAACCCCAACCCTAACCAAACCCTAACCCCAACCAATCCCTAACCAAACCCTAATCAAATCCTAACCATAATCAAACCCTAACCAAACCCTAACCAAACCCTAACTCTAACTAAACTCTAACCAAACGCTAAACAAACCTTTACCAAACCCTATACCTGTATATATGTAGGTATGTATGTATATAGTATATATAGCATGCATTTAAATGCGACTTTGGCCTAGTGGGTTTTTGCACCTGCATTGTAAAGTGCATCCAAGCGAGATTTATGCCCGGGCGAGAGTCGTTAGTTTATTATATGGGTTGGCGTTCCTGCAGGCTTTGCCAGTTGAGTCCTCGCATTAATCAGCTGCAGGCAAGTCGGGTGTGTGTTTGTGTGGTCATTACTCCAACAGAGTGGCCCCTGAGGATTCCAGCACAATGTGCTGCCGTTTATCTGAAGAAGCATACATGACCATCATGGAGCTTGCTCATTATTCCAATTAGCGCAGGAACACACGCCAAAGCTTTACGAGCGTTCGACTGCATTTTAAATGGGAATTAGAATGGTGTCACTGTTTGCTTGCTAGGAAAGACAAGAGTAGGATCTGAAGCCTTATTGTTGTTTGTTTGTTTGCAGATGCTTCAAGCTAGCAAAGCAGTTTTTGAGCTTTCCGAGGGCATTCAAGAGAAAATTCTGCGTATTCAGATGACAGGTGAGGGAAAATGAGTTTTTTTTCCACTTGAGTACTTGTTTAAGAGACATTGTGTACTTTGATTCATGGGATTGAAGTGGAAAATGGGGGCCACAACATGTCACTTTTCCTGGCAAAAACGACATAAGTACGTCGTAGGTATGTCGTTTTTGGCAAGAAAAGCGACAGTTTTGTTGACTTCAGCATTCTGACCCCCCAGCTTGTCAGCAGAGAGCAAATCATGTGTTGGACAAAGTTCTTGAGATATTTTCATGTGGCCATTTCACATGCGCTCTATTTTGAATAGAGAAAGCCTTGACCTGGATGAAAGAAGCACTTGTAAATCTTACAAGTAGCCACCTCCCACCATTGACTTTCAGAATTATACGCCACATATTTGCATCCTTGCAGTTTCTGTCACGAGGATGTCAGTCACGGGAAGGGGATTTTTTTAAAGGGTGGGCAAGTTTCTCTGCCGATGACATCCAATCCCTGCTGCCAAATCTCCCAAAACACAGGGATTGGACATCTATCGCTGTCAATGGCGGCCCGAGGTGAAATGTGCTAGGCTGCATTTGCGTTTAAGGGCCATTGGAACAATATTGGTTTGAGTTGCTAAGCAACGCGGCCAAATTCAGATATCTGATAACTCCCATATACATATATATAAAGTATAATGCATTTAGAATTGCTAAATTACTACATCAGGCCATTAATTCCTCACAGTGAGTGTGTCCACGACACATGTGTAACGTCTGGACTCGTTTTAACCCATTTCTCTGTTTCCATGGCAACTGGGGGGACCGTGGCCCGGGGCGGCCAAAGGAAATGGCAATATGAGGAGAGAAGATCATGAATGTAGACTTGGGTTCAAGTGATTTATGATTATATTGCTTGGCTTTAACCGCCAGATCTGGCAACAACAAAAAGTACATAACTACAAAAAAATAGGTTGTTTTGGTATCTAATTATCAATGTATTTGTCAATAGGTATTGCCAATAAACATCCAAAAAACAAGGGGTTAGAATACAATACATTTGAATGCATATTTTAACAAAAATGGATTTTCTTTTACCAGCCATGAGGTTCCACGAGCATCTCCAAACTCTGGCAGCAAAAGAAGGCTTGAAGGGCCGGAAGGCGGGTCACGCTGTGGAAAGCTTCACCTGGAATATCACCATCCTTAAGGTCAGAAGGTCACAGACAAGCCTCATTTACCCTTTATAAAGCCACTGCCTCACATTGGACGTTCTGCCTTCCTCCCCTCAGGGTCAAGCCGATCTGCTGACGCACGCCAAGTCGGATGTTCGGGAGAACATGAAGCAGGTACACGACGCCGCCATGACCGGTAACCTCGCCCGGGGAGGGGTCGCCAGATCACACTCACGAAAAAGCCACGATAGGCCTCACGCACTGCCGGGTGACTGACTTCATTGGTCATCCACGTGATACACTAAAGTACAAAAACAAAAGAAAAACATTATATGGAGGGCCAAGGATAGCTAAACTGTTTTGTTTTTGATATTGTGCCACATTCAAATAGTGTACTTCATGTTTGTAGAACATCAAAATGGCTTTTGACATTTCCCGTTGTGCATTGTTTGCTTTCAATATGCAGTGTTCCCTCTAAAATTGTAATTTTTGGACATTAAGGCATACCAGCCAAAAAATAATATATAAAATAATTCCCAGAGTCTATTTTAACAACACTTAATGTGGCCCTTAAGCATAAAACTTTGCACACTCCTAGTCATTTAGTAATTTATTGTTCCTTTTGAAAAATGATTAAATGAGCACACACATACAAAATTATAGTAAATATAGTCCTTGAGCACAAGTGTAAAAATAATTCCTTGAATCTTTTTATAAATAGATAAAAGATAGCCAGCCAATCTGAACAAAATAGGATGGTGGGTGGTTTTTTTAGCTTACCAAGTACAGTGTCACCGCTTGCCAAACAAGTTCGTCGAATCCAACATCCACCAACTTGTCAGTCTTCATCTGCAATGGAAGCTAGTCTGTCCAATAGTAGTGTGGTGCCTACTTTTCAGCTCAAACAGAAAAATAGTGAAACAATTCTCACTAGTCAAAGTGACCAAACATTAAAATAGTCTGCACAACAAGTTTACAATTAGGCTAAAGAAAAGACGCCTTACTATACATAGTCATTTGTGAAGAAAAAGCCTTACTACACATCAAGGGTGACCAAGTCCAGTCCTCAAGTGCCACTATCCAGTCTCTTTTCCATAGACAGGATAGCGGTTTTTGAAGACTGGAATCAGCCACCCCTGCTTTAATTTTTTCAAACTCACCTGTTCTGCCGCAGTCTGACTATAGCTCGACGTCTTTTTTCCCCATCGCTGCCTAGTCAATGTCTGCCTTCTGTGTACTCGCTTCCTTTGCGTGCAAAATATTGTACAGTATTTTATTACCAAGATGTTCTTTCCTTTTACCGTAAAAGAGTATTTTACATAACATTACTACATTCCCACTCCATCTGTGCGGTCCATGAAAACCTTCAGTGGAAATGGAATTAAAATTGTTTTCAAAAGAACTACACTTGACATCTTTTTTTAGGTTTAAATTAGGACAAACATACGTTGATTTCAGTAGGTAACCTGATTTTTATTTGGAGGGAATAATGGTAAGGATTGGAAGACATTTCGTCATTTTTGGAAAGCCATGACAGACTTGAAGGTAAAAAAAAAGGAATAATATCACAGTAAGACTGTTTGGTTAAAATAAAATTAGGCTAAGAGGCACTAGAGGACGGAAGAGAACGCTTCCTTGATCAGGAGTACATTGTTCTTCATTCCTAATGACAAATGTCCTCTGGAGGACACAAAAAAATTACAGTGCGATGGAACAAAATTATGATACAAAAAAAGGGGAAAGCATGCAGTCATTATTTGGCCTCAGCAACAAAAAAAAGAAAAAATAAAAGGTGGAAATCGCTACAGTGCCACCTTGAAATACCAGTGCCCTAACGTGAGTTATTCAAAAGTGTTGTTTTGGTGCAAATATCAATTTTAAGTCCAGATAATGTGCCTGCTTTAAAAAAAATTTAACAAATGGGTGACAATTTATTTGACTTAAAAAGCCCAATTAGTGAGTGAACATTAGTCTTAAGAGTGGAAAAAAAATGAAGGCCAAATATTTTTTAACATGTCCTTTTGTCATTCTGTACTAGTTGTTATTTTAAATTGATTAAAACTTTTTGATTGGCGGTGGCAAACAACATAGATGTCAATTGGGGACCTCAAAATGTTATTCCAGGCACCCCAAATGGCCCCCGGACCGCATGTTTTACACCACTTGGGTTCTACAGATAAAACATGCTAAATTGTGTCAAAAAAAACACCAAAAAAAGGGTCAATTTAGCTCCGTCAAGTTAAGGATTTCAATATGACATCTACTTGACTAGGAGGAAAAATGGAGGAAGAGTGACTGATAAGTCAAAATAGCACTGAACCCTTCCACTTAAACAGTACTGAAAATGGCCACGGTCCACATGTCCAACTTTCTAAAAGAGTAGCAGCTTCTCAAAAAGGTCACCATGGTGACACCAAGTCTTAGGGATTTGGACAAGCTGGCGAGGAGATAAAATGGGCGGCGCTGTAGGCGAGTGTTTTACTTGTTCAAAAGTCACTGGGGGTGACAATGGTGAAGTCAGAGCTGTTGGTGGAGCCTTCGTCCGGGCTGGACGATCCCGACACCCCGGGTGCCGTCAGGGGGTCGGCGAAGGTCCCCGCCGCCCCCTCGGGCTCCATGCGCACCGGGCCACGACCTCGCCTGCCCGCCCCATGCAGGTCGCCATCCTGAGAAACCACAATGTATTCTTCCCAGTTCTTAGATTGGGGCGGCACCTGGACAAATGGGAGAGGACAGTCAGTCTTGGACTGTTTCAAAATGGAGTCATCTCATCATCTTTTTCTAATTTATCGACGACTAAAGCATGCTATTTTCTGCTCAACATTTTTAAAAGGTAAATATGTTTTGGAATTAAGCAAGTCACTAAACCTACAAAAAGAAATGTTAACTGTGGGTAAGATTTGGACAAAAATTGATAGCAGCAGTCAAAAGTGAATATTTCCATCTGAATTTAATCGAAAAACATTCATTCTTGCCGTAGTGTCATGGCCAATGCACCTCTGGCGGCGTGACGGTTGGCTCCTCCTCTTCGCTTGCCATCTTGATGGCGTCTCCTCCGGGGCCACGCCCAATCCCGCTGGCCGCGGCGGCGGACTTGGCCGACAAGGTGTAATGGTCGTCGGCAATTTTGATCTCTATGTTTTCGCCGGCCTCCAACTGGCTCTGGTTAAAGCGCAGTGAGCCCTTGAGGATATCTTTAATCTGCAAAGGAGTTGAGGAATGAACAATTAGTTTGCAGAGTAAAAAAAAATTAAACTAAAGAAACTCAACTTTTACAGATGCTGAATCCCATTGCGCATCCATTTAATAATATAATTTCTTACTGTTATTGACAAAATTGCTGCTGGTACTTCAAAAAAATGCCTCTGTTACAAATATCTATTATTTTCTAATGAGAAATTGCCTCAATTGGCAGTTATTTCCTTGTTATTGATCATTTTGTAACTAAACCAGTCGAAAAGTAATCAAGTGTTTGTGTCTTAATAAACTGGATTTCTCACCTGCTTGAGCCCTGCTAACGAAACAAGAACTTCATCTTCTTTGGCCAAGTGTTCTTGCAAAATAACATCCTGGATTTTACCTAAAAAGATTAAATTTCACACTCGAGGAGGGATACATACAACTTTCCCAAATGTGCATTTTTAAACAGTGGTGGGCTTGACTTACAAATATGACTATTCATCATCTTAGCACAATATTTGCTCATGGCCTCCAGGTCGTTGATCTGTCCCTGCAGGAAGGACACTTGGGCCTCCAAATCGTCCTCCTGTCAACCGGTAAATAAATCTTTAAAAAAAAAAAAGAAAAAGGAGAAGGCAAAGGATGCCAGAGTGTCTCTCGGTCCTCACCGTTTCCTTCCTGGACATGCTTTTGCTGTGGGAACGCGAGCGAGTGATGTGGAAAAAGGACTCTTTCTTGGCTGAGGAGAAGGGAGGCGGCGACGAAGCACTCAAGTCGCTGCCTCCCCTGGAGAGCGCCGGGGGCGGCGAGGCGGCCGAATGACCGGCGGAAACGTTTTCTGAACTGAGCCTCCTGGCGATTAGGCCTGAAAAAAAGAAAAAAAACATGACCTCCACGTCAACTGTCGAGTCTCAATGACATCCAGTCAGCAAATCATATCATTACAGCTGCTACCAAGCCTTGAAACCTGCACTTTGTAAACAAATGAGGATCACATTAAAAATGGTATAAACACAAATTTCTCTTTTCCAATGTTGTGGGTACTGTTTAGAGTGGAGTATAAAAAATGGCAGTAGTAATAGATAAACATGCGTGTATATAATAGGAAAGAATACTACATAGTATATAAAATAAAACAGTATATTATGTAGCTTTGAACCTTTGACTGCCTAAAAATAATTGACAAATATGGACAAAATTTGATTTTAAATTCTAAAAACTTCATTTTTGAAGTAAAAAATATTCAGACTAAAAATAGGCATGATCTCAGAAAGCTAATATTGCTATTTTGGATGAGTAGTTGTATCCAAAAAAAATAATCAAAAAATAAGGCAAAAGAAGGAAATAGATCATATCAAAAACATTAAAATGCAATTTTACAGCCAAAGGGTTAAAGCAACTAACAAATACTAGGCCATTTTATTCAATCACTTTACTTGTCTGTCACTTCCCTCTGCTGTTAAGTACTTGCTACTACAAAAACAACATGAAAAAGGCACTAAAAAGGGTGCTTTCAAATGCTTTTTTTTACCTTGCTTGTCTCTTTGCGTGGCCAGATGAGATGCTCCACCAGAAATCACATCTAATATACAAAGTATAGTCAAAATACTGCAAAGTGTTTACATTATTATTAAAAAATAATAATCGTGACGCACCTTTACTGAGGTGGACAGGCATGCTCTCCGATTTTAGAAGACGGTAATGCTGCGAGCGGCTCGGGGGCGGAGGTCCCGGGGCGGTGCCGGCTTCGACGAGGGGGTGCGCTAAAGGGGGCGCCGTGGTGGAAGCGGGTGGCGAGGTGGAGCGGATCTCGCTGTTGGGTGACGCGCCGGCGGTGGCGGCGCCTGACGATATGGCCGGAGAGATGAGCTTTCGGCCAAAGTTGAGCAAACTAGTGGACACTTTGTTGATGTTGAGGGGGGTGCCTCTTGTGCTGGAACTTCTACAAAGGAAGAAAAAATTCACAGAGTTGTCAGTTCAACTCCAAAGTCAAATTGCACATTGAAAGATGTGTCTTTTACCGTGTTTTGTTCATCAGGTCGGCTCCTCGGGTTTTGTAGTAATCTAGATTTTGCTGGAATCTGTAGTTGACGGGTCGGGGATGGTTCTGTAAAAAGTGGGAAAATGATAGTGTGTGTGTTTAACAATTGGCAGATTACCAGCACTCAATGTTACTGGGGAAAGAACGAGGGGGAGCGTTATTTGGTTGGTTCTTACTCTGGGATCTCGGAGAAAGAGAGCTTTCTGGAGCAGAGAGTTGATGTCACCCAGTGGGGGGTAGTGCATGAGGAGGCCCAGGCAGGTTTGGAAATTGCTGGCAATCACTGAAAAAGACAAGGAGCATTTTAGAATATACTAAAGGAGGGTGCTAACACTTTTGGTCACCAGTCAAAATGGTGACAGAGAGTTTATTGTTGAAGCCAGCTCTCAAAATTATATTCATGGGAGTGACTTTAATATCTAAGTACATTTACATTACATGAGAATCTAAAAATGCTAGCATTTAGGAGCATACATGCGTCTCGGATATACAGCAACATGGCCACAAAGACGTAATCCACCAGGTCTAAAGTGATGCTGTCAGCGAAGAGGGCGTCCCAAACCACCAGAAGGTCCTGAAGCGGGAATTCCCGGCCAAACAGCAAACGTACCCAGCGGCTAAAGGGAACATAGAAAACACAATTCTCATTTTTTGGGGAATGTCTGTTTAGCAGTATGTTGGCAAACATGAGCCAGATTTTTTTTCTCTTGTGAAATTGATGTTGGAACTTACATTCCATAGATTTGCGGTGCGATTTCTAGCCGGTTGAGATGCATGTGAAGCTCCACATCGTGTTTTTTCACCAACAGATCTTGGATGCGGTTGACTTTGGTGACAATGGCTACAGACGGGCCCATGTCTTGAGGCCGTGCAAAGGGGATGCTGCTAAGCATTTCTTCTTTACCCTTCAGGCAACATAAAAAAAAAGTCACATTGCTTATGAAGCATGACAACAAAATGCTTAAAAAAATAACTTTAGAGATCATAACATGCAACTTACCCGCCTGACTTCTCGCTCATAGCAGGAAAACCACGGTTCTGCCGTTTCCATCAGCAGAGAGAAAAGTGCACTAAAGAAGAGATAACAGGTCATGTGACAGTACTAATGACGGAAATTGACGTCCTATTTGGTGGTGAGTGTGATGTGAAAAGATTAATGCAGTCTTTTATATAAAAACAGCTTTAATAAAAGTCACTCTTTGAAAAATGTTTTTTTTAAATGCATATTTGCATGTGTTATATGGTATGAGAGCCTTAAGCAGAGTGTATTTGTTTTCATTCAGTTTAGTATTGAAAAAACATGTAAATTTATCATTTACTTTTAAAAACATTACAGAAAAAATGAGAAAAATATAAGATTTGGCACTTTGATGACAACTAAAGAGTGTTTCTGTTTTATACTCACTAGGCATCATGTTCAAGGTAAAGTGGATTCAACAGGCATTTCATCTCCTCACTGTGGGGAAAAAGGAGATTTGCTTGTAAAAAAACCCCAAAAAATCCAAGATAATCTAGAAAACCACCCCAAAAAATACATAATTTGACAAGACCTGGGATTGGCGGTCTCGCTGGCATGTTGGAAGGCTTGATGGTCGCAGTGAAGCACGAAAACGATGGGCGCCAGCAATTCGTGCATCCCCTATGGACAATTATCAGGAAAAAAACCAAGGGTGAGACCCTTTTTTTTTTTTCCATGGGAGAGAAAATCCCGCTTCATTTGTGCTCACTCATCCTTTAATAGTGATGCACGAGCTTTGTAATCCAAAACGACAGCTTTAATTTAGATATTGTTAGCGGCTGCCGGCCCATGTGTCACTTCTATTTTGCCAGAAAACAAAATCCAAAGACACTCCTCACCTGTTTATAAAGCAACTGTTCATTTTCTCTAGCGTAGCAAAAGAGAATATCCGTCAATTTGGTCCTCACGTCGTTATCCTGGAAGTAATGAATCTCGGGAAACCTTGAAAAAAATCAAAGAGAAAATCATGACAATGATGGAAATGCAAACTAAAGTCCATAAAATTGTTACCTACGTTCTCAGTACGTCTTGTTTTATCATCCCCTTTAACTCTTTATCCTGGAAGAACTTGTTCCATAAGCTCTGGATGGACAAAAAATGTATATATTTCAAGAAATTGTTGGTAAATAACAAATATATCTAAATGAGATAATCACTAGTAGACATAAGTGTTATCTCAAAAAAGGTAGAACCATTAAATGTGAAAATAAATAGAATACTAGACAATGAATATACAAAATAGTAAACAATTTGGTCCTCTATCACCATTAAAGAGTTAAACACTGACTAATGACTTACTCGGGGCTGCTAATGAAGCAATAAAGAAATACTAAGTAATCAAGTCGCCTAAAGAGTCTGGAGGGAGTAAGTAACTGGCAGACTAAAAAAAAAAAAAAAACAGTCACTCAAAAATAAATAGATAAAAACAGCTATGTATAGATTTAGTTTAGTTACCCCTTCATCTTGGGACAGTGGGTTATTTACCACCAAATCTTGTTGGCCGGCAGCCTTGCGAGGGTTTGTGATGTGCTGTGGCAAAAAAAATAAAAATAAAATAAACAAAAATGATATAGAAGTATATTATAGTACATTAAGTAGATGCGTTGACTAAATTGTCATTAATTCCTGGTAAAATGCTGAATTATTCCATTAAGTTCAACCTTCGACAATTGCCTTGAATTCTTTTGCAAAAAAAATAACAACAATAACAAATGGTTTAATGCTTTTTTGGGCAAAAAAGTAGGATAGTTTCCTAAAAAAATCACTCACCATTTCTTTAATTTTCTCATACTGGGCCCGAAGCTCTTTGGTTTTGTGGATCCACTGACTTTTGTCTTCAGGGAGAGCCTCTAAATACAACTGGGAGGAGCCAAAACACTAAGTATACATACATATGTAGCAATTTCCGACTAAAAACTGCGGCGCTCTGATTTGACGGGGCGCTCCGAGGCTACCTTCCAGCAGACGCTTCGAAATCGGCTGCTCCTCAGTCGACCGCCGACGCCGGCCTGCCGGATCTTGGCCAGGTAATTACCGTTGAGGAACAAGTCGTCCCATTCTTTCCTGCAAGAGCAGATTTACGAGCATCTCCGGTTGTTATTCATCTCAAGTGACAAGTGGCGGTAAAAAAAAAAAGCCAGAGGCCAGGGGTGCCGAAGCAGGGCCCACAAACATTGCAGACGCTCACCTGTATGAGAGGAAGGTTGACGGAGAAGAGTCAGTGATGTCATCCAAGGAGCCTCCTGTTGAGACAAGTAAAGTCAGAAGATGGTAGCTAAGGGGAGTCAAAAAAATAAACATCCATGTTATTTATTTATTTAGTATTTTAATAGAGCACAGATGGGGGAGGAAAAAAATAGAATCAACATTGCTGTAATTTAACTCTATTGGACAAGAGGCAATATTTGGTCATTTTGAAAAGTGAAGTCTCAAAATGAGCATAATAATTGGGCAGCATATTTTGGGTCATATTGTTAATATTTGGTAGAGTAGAAAAATGATGTAGATAAGAAAGAAAGTCATTTAACTCTTTCATAAGAAAAAAATGTCATGTGACCCTCCCAATCAGAATGGATTGGTCGCCGAAACCCTGTCAATAGCAGCCAAGGAGGTAAATGAAAGGGTTAAAGAGTGCTCTTTGTCTTTACTGTTGGTATAATACGTTTAATTTGAATTGCAGGTGAACGCGCCTTGGTGTCAAGAAGCTGTCTATCAACATTAATTGCGGCAGTGCATCATTCCGTGGGGACGCTCGGGATGAATATTCATCAGTGCCACGTTTTATGTCGCCCACGACACCCGCTGGATAGCGCAACTAACTTCAAATGACAACATGACTGAAAACATACTTCAGAATAATGACTAAGAACTGAATTTTCTAAGTACTTTTTTTGTGTAGCTGTTTGAAACCGAATCTAATGATAAAATGACCTACTGTTTTGGTCTGTGACGATATTGTCCAGGGGGTCGAATCCCGTTTCCTGCTGCTCATCTGCCTGCAGTGGATGGCGGGTTTCAAAGTTGGGGTGCTGCATGGCCCAATCTGAAACAGACCATCATCATAATCAAACACCATCATCACTACCACACTTGTCGCCATTCCTAACTGCCGCCAAAGAGAAAAAAATCCTTCCAATGGATTGAACGAAAGATGATCCGTTGCCAGAAAAAGTCAAGTCTCGTCGGAGAACTTTTTCCCGAGAACAAAGGCAATCTAGGTTAAGCAATTCTGCTTGCAGTCTTTATCCGGCGTGGGATTATGCGGCGTTTATGAAAACGCTTTGTCTTAATACGAGGGCCGAGAAAATAGCGCGGCTACGCTCTTTCCATTTATTAATTGTGGAAATAAGACAACAAAAGAATCTCTTAAACCTATTAACCGCGTAAAGGGAACGCTAGGCCAGAATTGTATAGAAATATTGTATATGGAAAAAATTTGGATCTGTAATTCAACACTAGCACTCTAAATTAATTTATAACTTGGTAAAACTGAACCACTGCACTGAGATTTTTGAATTAAAAAAATGGATTTTATAGGTGCCTGTTTTACTTGATTTTTTTCCTTCTTGAACAAATAAAGCCGACTTTTTATCATATCTCTTTTTTTATTTTAACATTAGCGGCAAACACCTTAAACCTCACGTTTCCGCTCCATTAAAGCCGCGGCATCGCAATCTCGGACAAATCAGCTGACCGACCGTTCAGGGGTTTCACCTCGTTATATTGCAAAGTTAAAAGTACTGCTTCTTTCCTCCTGGACAAACAGACATCTGATAAAAGAGAGAAGCAGTGTTCAGTGTTGGGTGACGTGATAAAGGACAAGGCAAAGCTTGTTCTGAAAATTCTTTGGCCCGTCGGAGGTGCTGGGACGACGTTATACTGAGAAAAAGTTCATATTTTTAGAGGAATTGCTGCCAACCTCAGCTGATGAAGACTTTTTCTTCTTTTAAAAAAAAAAAGTTGATTCATCTCACAGTAAAATACCCAAAACATGGCAAAATACCCTGGCTAAACAAAACTCACATGCCTTTCTTTCAATACGACGCTAAGAGCCGATTTGGGCCAGTCACATGCTCCAAAAGAGGCCGAGAACAAGTACGGGATCTTAAGCCTGGAAAATATCGTGATCGATCACAACAGATTCAATTCAAAAAACATAAAAAAATACACAACTAAACAAGCATTTTCTCCATCACATGTTGCAACCAAACAAAATGCCTCTATTGAATAAAGATCACAATATTATGTTTAGGCAATGTTGACAAATCATCAATGTTAAGTGCTGTTATTAAAATATTTTCTTGTTTGGTCTTAGAATTAGTACTATTTTCAATCTGGATGTGCATGAAATACATCTCATTATTAAAAATAGTTTGATCACTGAGTACACAAAAAAAAGCATTCAGGGGGATTCACATATTGTACTTGGTGTAGTGTTTTTATTTTTAATGGAACTACTTTATTTTTAAATTAGGAGCTATGGGGTGATGTTATTTTGACTGTTGGGTATTTTAGATGGTTTAAAAGCGAATTCTGCACTGCGTCGCTACTCTTTTGTTTTGAATGGAATCACCGTAATGCTTGGACTAAGCGGGCAAACTATTTTGGGCGTCCGCACATTTGACCACGAAAACGCGAAAGTGCGCTGGCTTGACCGCAGTCTGCACTTTCGTATTGACATCAAGACGTTGCACAAATAAATAACTAGCCTGGCGCAAAAATAATATTTGATTGCGATCACATGACAAATACACCTCACGCGTGTTATTAGGTAAATCAAAATCTGGCAAACGTCAAAATGCTAACGTAGTTTTAGCACAGCCTTTTGCACGGCCTGTCCTTACTTCCGCCACACACGGCTCGCTAACATTGCCGTCGGCTAAAGCTACAAGTCGGGGCAAGATCACTCCTGTAATGAAAATACTCACTCAGGTATTACAAGATGGTAGTTTGTTCAGACGCGATCATGTCGCCGATGGTGTTCTGTTGGTGGAAAAGTCCGATTTCGTCTGTTTGGTGAGAGATGAAGCTTTGTAAACACTCGCGGGGAAGTCAGGATGTGCAGGGAGCCCAGCTGACTTGTCACGTGACTAGACTGCTGACACAGGACGACACCAGGTGAACGTGATTTCCAAGTAACCCAAGTTAAAGATCATTTTAGCGAATGCAATACAACATGGACTTGCTATGTAACATTTGCAACACTAGATCGCAGTTTTACTAACATTTGCCGAAGTGCGATGAGAGGTTTATAAACAATCAGTATGGACTGGAACTAATTGCGTCGTACTCACCAGGGACGCTGAGCGAAATGCACGTGCGCTCCTATAGATAGAACATATAAAAACTAGATTTATAAAGGTGCAGGCGGAAGTATAAGTCATTGGGGGCCATCTTGCGTCGGGGGAATTGAAGTTACATGATCTATTTTATGTGATTCTATGTTGAACGAAAAATAGCCCCATAATAGTTACTTGAAAAAGGCACAATTTTTATTAGTGGAAAAAACCCTGAAATACACATATGAAACATTGACACCTACTAAAACAATTTACAAAAAAATAATTTTCAAATGTATTTTATTTTGACAAAAAAATGATGCCACCCAATCTGCAAATATGGTTGTGTTTATCAAATATGGAGCATAAATGTAATAGGAGATTAAACACAATATGTCTGCATTTATCAAGATTTCTTATTTGACTGCCTCGCATTGCTCAAAACGCCAAAGCCATAAGCATATAAGTGGCTCTACTTTACGGCTTAATGTTCATCTGGACAGCTTTATGAATTCTTAATTACCTCCATTTCTGCAAAATGAGCTTTGACGAACACATTCTACACAAGACAAACACTCCACATTGCTAACATTCGGGGGGGGGAAAGCCTTGCATTATGAAAGAAACAATGGCGTCCGCGCCCTTGCCGACGCTGGCCATCATTGCTGTTATTATCGCTAATATTATTGATGAGGATTTTTCCATTTCTGGAAAGTATTGCCATGGAAACATCTGCAATGTAATTATCCGGCAAAGAAATGAGGCTTTGCAGTTTAAGCCTTTCAGTTCAATCTGCGAGTAATGAGGAAAACATAACTGTAGATATATTAAAAATTAGCTCATTTACACACATATAAATAGAAAAATGGGACTTCTAAATGCTTGCTACAATAGTAATAGAGATGTCCAACCTGATTGGACGTCAATGGAGATAAGGTCTCCAAACAAATGGAGATAAAGTCCTGAAAAAAATATTATTATAGTTTGGGATTATTGACGGCATCCAACGTGGCCTGGTGGTCTTCTCCCTTCATTGTTGGGATGGTTTGAGTGCTCATGTCAAACCCTTTGAATGTCATCATTCCAATCAAGTCTAGTTTTTTCTCCTCTTCTTCTTCCTCGTGGCATATGGCCGCCATTTCCGTCTTGAGTTCCTCAGTTCTTAGAAGAGGGCGACTCTCCTGTCTGTGCTTGAAGATCTGACCACAGCACTGTTGGTGGGCTCGTCCTCCCACCAGATCTTGGCTGTCGAAAAAGCCTCGGATGATGTGCTTGGGCAAGTCCAGCTGAGCCGACAAAGTATGGACGGCCTCTTCGTCGGGGTTGAGGCCCACGTCTTGGCTGAAGCTCCGCAGAATCCCCAAAGCTTCGTGGGATACTTCTAATCCCATTTCCTGGACTTGGCCGACGCCCCACTCCAGTTTCTGGGCCATTTTTTCATCCTTGACGTTCTCTCCACTTTGACCTTCTTCGTTTGGAGGGTAACCCCACTGGTTTTCTCCTTCGGCCGGGTCGCCCCGCTCTTGGGCGCCGACCCCGAAAAGCCCCCAGCTGTGGGCCGTCTCCAGCTCGGCGGGAGAGGCGGTGCACGGTTGCCGTGGTGATGAATGAGGGCCTGCTTCCGGATGGAGAGGTTGGTGGGCTTGGGGCTGCTGGTATTGCTGAAACATCACACCGTTGCGTTGATACTAGAACAAAAAAACATGTTTTTCTATCCATCCATAAGAAATTTAAGGTGTATTTTGATGAGATATTATACCAGATATTTTTTTTTCATCTGAAAATCCACTTTTTTATCCTTTTAAAAGAAAATAGTGTTAAATATATTTGATTATTGTTTTGCTGTTTTCTATTTAAAAAGGCAAAAAGAAAACATGGTATTTAATTTCAAATTTGTATTTCTCCTATGAAAAAGAAAAACTAAATATATTAAAAAATATATAAATACAATAATTTCTTTAGTTTTCAATGAAAGCAGAAGGATTATTGACATTATATTCATATAGAAACTTTTCTCAATGAATAGTTTTTGCTTCCAGTGCATAAAAATGGTGATTAATCAACTATCAAAATAATCATTTATGCATTTGCAGCTAAAACACAGGCATTTGAATCCATACAGTGATGAAATGGAATAATAAATCAACAGCTACATGCTATTATTTTTTGTTGTGTATTCCTTACCATGACATTTTCGTTCCCCAGCAAAGTCCGCTTCTCGTTGCAGTTTAGCACCGAGCCGTTGGCGCTCTCTTGCTCGTAAATGGCGTCTCTTTCCATCTGCGGCAGGCTCAGGAAACGGCGAATCATGCACAAATTATCCCATAGGGTTCGGTTCTCCGGACTGGGATCTTCCTTCCAACGAAGCAGTTCGCACAACCAACCCTTTTTCGGACAAAAATGCACAAATAATCGACATATTAGGAGAATGAATAGACTTTTCCTTTTTTTTTTTCTTTCTAGCTGGCATTTGTGACACAAAAACAACATGGCGCTGGCCCAACAGTGGCACACCATGCCATCCAGATGCAAAGTGGAGATAGAAGGCCAACCCAGTCTGCCAAACAGCCTCTTAAGAGAGGTAAATAGAAATATTATATTATATTATTAGACTGGACCATCTGCTTTTCTCATGGATGACCGCGGAATGACCTCCGCGCACTTTGACGTGGACGAGACGAAAAGAACCTTGCTTTCATTCCCCGCTAGGAAATGATCTTTCAAAGAAAAGCAATAACACGCTTATGGGGCTGCCAGAAAATAGGAGAATAATAAGCATTATGCTGTATTTGCATATATAAAAGTATATAAATGAATACCTGACTCTTGGAAGCAGCCACCTTGGCGAACATAGCCTGCGATACTTTGGCCCGCCTCATTTCGTGTTGAATTTCCTCATAAATGGACGCACTGACGTTGAGAACACAACTGTCCGTCCTCACGCATCTGTCGATTAAAACTGGTGACAGTCTGGCCTGATGGAAAGAAGAAAATTAAATTGAATATTCTGGCCAAGCAATATAATAAAAGTCATTAAAAAGTACATTTATGGTCTTTACATTTGCACAAAACCCCAAATTTTCTAATATGAGCACCCATAATTTGAATTTTTCTCTAATTTGAGTCATTTTATACATTTTTGAATGCTGTTTTTAAACAAATGCACTTTGTACATGCGTTTATGTGCTCCTATAATAATCAGCAATGTGCTGTTACCATGGCAATGGAGCCCGGGAGTTTGGAAGCATAAACCAACTGGGCTAATTGAGCTTTATTGCTCATTGTTTGTATCTTGGCATTCCCTTAAAAGCATTGACTCTGAGCATAAAAAAATATCTAAACTTATGGTTTTAATATAATCTTAGTCATCTCAATGGTGTCGTACATTATAAAGTAAGCGATATATTCGCATTGCAGTGGTAGCCTGAAATAATAAAGCCAATAAGGCCAGAGTACGGCATAATTAGCGCAATGATGATTTGGTTTTATGGCACGTTTTTTTTATATATATAATTTTTAAAAACCTGAGGGCATCTGGGCGGCGTATTGTTGCAACTTGGCGTCAATCCGGTCAGACTTCGTTCTTTCTCCTCTTGGTATAAACGCTCTCGTTCCACCTCGGGCAGTTGCAGGAATCCGTACATGGCCCGCAGGTTAACCAGGAGGGACTGCGAGGCATTTTTAGGCTCCTCCTCCTTTCGTAGAATCTCCGACAACAGGCCCTAGTATAAAAACACAAATTAATTCATCAAAAAAAAATGGCTTAAATCCGACGATGCGGGTTATGTAGAAGATGAAATGGAGTCCAAATTGTGTCTCCTTTCTTTCTTTCTTTCTTTCTCCTTCTTAATCATCCATTTGGAAATGCGCACCATTAAGTATTTATCAACCGTTGGCCGCTTCTCGTGGCTGATCACAATAGCTCTTATCAATGCTTCTCATCTATATGATTTAGATTCCAATCCCCTCTTCTATTCATCTCTGCATCTAATTTAACCAATCACGTCGCCGCCGTTTAGTTTTCCAAAGCCGCCAATGATTGTGAGCCAATTATTCCGATTCCAAGGATTTTTCCTTCCTGAAAAGAAATGATATTTCATGCCCGGACTGGGAAAGGAGCTTCCGAGTCGTACGGTCGTGGGATTGTGGTTGACAATGCCAGCCTCCCCTTTTTTTGGACAGACGCCATCTTGAATGTGTGACAGTTGGCAAATGGGAAACACAAGCAATAGTAGGAGATAATAGCCAGCTCTCCTTATTGTGATGAAAATGATAATGATGATAATAATATTAACGAGCGTCCTTTGAGGCCTATTTTCTTTGGCTGGGTGTGCTGCTGAATGTAAAGTGGAATCGGCTAATGTGGCTTTTTAACTCCTTCACTGCCACTGAAGGCAATAAACATTCAATTCAATTCAACTGGAATTCAATGATCTTGTTTTTGTGATGTTTTTGGCAATAGGCGTCCAATCTATTTTGATGGAACGATCGAATTATCATGAAATTAATCAACAATTTGGTTAAAGCGTCTCGAGAACGGCGTGCGGACGAAAAGGGCTAGCGATCGGGTAGCATCTGCTCCAGTGTTGGCACTGGATTTTCACTGCAGAGAGCTGGCACGGACTCCCTCGCACATGCAAATGGAGGAGTGTGGGGGGGGAGGGCATTGCGGCAAAGGCCACGCCAAAGTGCCAAACATCTTCCTACCTGCGTCCTGTTGAAAGCCACGCGGGCGAAGACGGCTTGAGAAATGCCAGCTCGCTTCATCTCCTCGCGAACGCAGTGGTAGATGCCGTTGGGGACGTCCACCGAAGCCAGGCCGGACCCGGATGCCGTCTGAGGTTGGCCGGGCGTGCCGCCGTCTGGCTGAGGGGGTTGCTGCTCTTTGGGGAAGACTTTGCTGGGTGACCTGGCGTGACCCAGGAATTGTTGAGGGCCCGGGGAGAGACCCTGGCCCGCCAGCATCAGGCGGACGGCGTATTGCTGGTTTAGGATTTGGGTCATGACTTGTTGCTGGGATCTGCTCAGGGTTTGGGTTAGGAGCCCGGGGTTGACAATGTTGTGGGCGGGGGTCGTGCTGGGGGGCGCGGCGGGGGCCACAACGGGGGGTCCTCCGTGGAGGTGAATGAGGCTGGAGGTCTGGTCTGGTGCGTTGCCCGTTATGGGCTGCGGTGCGTTGGGATTGTGGGAGGATTGGTCGTTAAAGATTTCCGTTTCTGGAGGAGAAATAAAACATGGCAAGGTTCAAATGTGGTCTGGACTTTTTGTTTTTAAAAAAGAACAAAAAAAACTGAATTTTGAACATGGCAACATACGCTGTATACTCTGTGTATTCAGATGTAATTCTTTCAAATTGAGTACTGTGTGTGGCACAATATTCAAAGTGTAGCTATCAAATAAATTAATAAAAATCTATATTTAGACATTATCTTTATTTGTCAGGTTTTTTATAACCTCTCTTAAAGTAAAACTAAGTGAAACCATTTTTAAAATTTAAAATAATCCTACAAATTAGTGTATACAATATCCAATCAACATGAAAACATTAAATTTTTCCCAGCGCCTTACTGTTGTTTTTAGTCGTCTTGAAGTGTTTGTACCAGCGTCCAAACTCATGACATTTGGCCGACGAGACGTTGGCGTAATACGTGCAATTGACGATGGACGATATCATGCTCTGAAACACACAGAAAAGAACAATAAAAACGTTAGCCAGCCACATTATGTCATTCCAGGTCCTCCACCTACTTTCCCATATTAAAAACCCATGTCCACATTATTAAAAAAAGCACCCAAAGGTAAACAGAATAATAAAAAGCGCATGCATACGGCATTGTGCGTGCCATCCCGGGTCATGTGACACAAAGCGCCTCTCTCTCTTTCGTCCCCCAAGACTATTTCCGCGCAATCTTTACATCTGATTACACCTTTCATCTTCTCATATTTATTTTAATCCCAGTCTTGAAACTAGTCGGGATGGGGCTTTAAGTGAGGAGAGGCTGGGGGAGGTTGGAGTTGGCATCCCATATCAGATCTGAACACCAACTGAGATGGACGGAATAGGAGAAAGATGGGAGGGAGATAGGAAGACATTTTTTTCTTATCTTTTAGGTGTCCTAAACCTTGAGGGAATAACAGATTAGCTTGATAATTAATGTATTTGGAGGAAAAAAATGGCGTCGTAAATGGGAAAATGCTAGTTTAACCTATTTTTGACTCCCACGATTGGTCCACATGGTTTGTCCTTTATCGGTGATGTCCCTACCTGAGACAAAGGACACTCCTTGGCTAAGGAACTCTGGTTCATGTCCTTAAGGAGTTCTTTCAGAGAGTTCCTAACCGTGGAGTGCGTCCATTGCTCTGCTGGCAAGTCCTCCAGTTTGGGACAACTGGAAAAAGAAGAGTGTTAAAAAATGTAAAAATATAATAATTTAAAAATAAAGAGCCACCTCTGAAGCTGTATTTTCAGTGTGACCACGTGATGGACGTCCTGCAGCATCTCGGCTACGGTGGCGTCCGGAGCGTCCGTCACGCTGGAGAGGGGCAGTGGGTTCCAGCGGCCCACCTGGATTTGACCTTTGGCCTGGGCGGCGGAGGTGGGCGAGTAGCCAAGAGACAGCAAGGCCATCTCGATGAGCTGGTTGAAGAGAAGATCGCGCTTGATGAGGACGAATTCGGCGTGGCTGTCTTTGCGTTCGCCCTCCGACGGATTTTCCGTGTATTCCACCACGCAGAAGACGGGGAGGGAGCTTCCTAAGATAGTAAGAAAAAAAATTAATAAGTGGATTTTACCAAAACCATTGCTGGAATTTACTATAAGATGATACTGTCTTGTTACTGCAAGTATGTAAAACACAACATGTGCACAATAACATCCAAAAAAACATACACTACTCTCTTTTGAACATTACCATAATGATATATGTTAATATTTCTTGGACGTTTCGCATCATCAATGTCAACCAAATGAGTTCAATATTCCAATTTGATGTAATGGCCCGCCAATGGAATCCATAAATGCATGCCTGTGTATATAAAGTCGTATTCCTCTAGTCGAAAGTACATGTATAATGAGGTCATTTTTCTTATTGGAAGGATAGGCAAAAACTGAATGGGTTCTACCTCTTGGTTGCTGAGCACTTCGATGCTGACTCCTCCCCGTGGCAGGTTTATGGACCAAAAAGGGTTCTTTGGTCCCAGGACTCCCTTGCCTATTCTTTTCCTGCACCGAGCATCCAAGTCCGTGCTGCTCCAGACGGGCCATCTTGGCAGGAGGTGGTCTGGCTTCTGCACTGGGATCGGCGCCCTCTTGTTTTTTGGCTCCATTACACACGGGGTCCATCTGTGGAGTCAAACACACACACACAGAAACACACACACTCAAAAACCCGACAGTGATAAAAACCGGACCAAAACAGCTCATATTTACATCCTCATTTTTCTCTCCCAATTCAAACAGATCAAACCTGAGTGTTTAGGATCCCCTCTTGTATTTTATCCGGAAAGTTTTGGACCAAAGCAACCTTTTCTAGTCGCAGCATCGCACGACACACCGCCGTCGCCGCCCCGCCAAGCGCATAATCACAACACGGATCACCCGATTTAAACGGCGATACCCAGACAGCCCAAGTAGTTGGTCCATACCTCCGAACAGCCTCCTCATGTCAGCGTTCCTCCTTCAGGGAGCTCCTCCTCCTCCTCGCGCCGGAGACGCGACGAGACGGAGAACAATACGTACGTTCAGCCCGCAGAGTGCCAGCTCTTATCTTATTTATAGGCGTGCACGCTCGGCCAGTTGTTTGGCGGGGAGAGAGAGAGAGAGAGAGAGAGAGAGAGAGAGCGGAAAAAGAGGGAGTGAGGGTGAGGGTGAGCAAAGCACACACACACACACACATACACACACCAGCTGCATTAACATATGGTCTAATAATGAATTCACTAGCGCGCCCCGTAAATGTATTAAATGTGACAATTGCGCATAAATCTATTTATGAAATTCTGCAGCATGCTGTGCACGCTGGTATGTATTATTAGCTTTAGGCTATTGGAGCTCTCCATGGTAACAAAGTGGATGAGAAACAAAGGTAGGTTATCCTTCATTTACTCATGTGATATTATTGTGGATATAGAAGACTTGTTTTATATTGAGGGGGGGGTAGTAAATTTGTTTTTGCAGCAGTTGTGGAAGTACAGTGTTGGTATTTTTAGTACTATCAATTCATATATTTCATGGAGATGCACTTAACTACATTTATTGTATATATTCTCACCAAAAAAAGTCAAATATATCTCAAATTCCAAAATGGAACCTAAAAGATATTAAATGTAGGTACTTTGGAATATACTGTTTAATTTACTATGCACTAGTATATAATACTATAATCCATTGCAGTACTCTAACTACATTTACTGCAGTAATCTTACCACCCAAAAAAAGTCAATGTAAACATAGCAAATATCTCAAATAGAAAAATGGAACAAAAAGTATTCAAGTACTTTGCAATGACTATACGTAGTGGGTGATAGTACTAAAGGGCGTAATAATTGAATTTCAATTAACACCGCCTTGCCCGAAGGAGAGAGGAAATCCTGTGTGTTCTAATGACTCGTCAAAGTTCCCCTCAGGTATCTCAACGTACTTTGATGAGCCATCCATCACCAAAAGTAAAGCCATTTTCCAAATTTGACTAATGAAACAAAGTGAACGAGCTGCCTTTTCATCCAGAAAACATCACAACCGCTTCCGCCTCATTCGTTCCGACTAAAATAGAACCACGTAACATCATATTACTCGTTTACGTGTTATTTTTTTCTATTACCACCTTGATATGTTGTCAATGGGCCTGGCAGGCTAAATGCTAATTGAGGCTATTATACAATGGCTGAGCATGTTAGCGCACAAACTCGTCTCGGGGGACTCTCTCTGACAATTAGCCCTGGAAATTCACCTAACTTAACTTAACTTAAGCCACAATTTGCTCAAAAAAATGAAGATGGGTCAAAGTATATTTAGTGTTGCGTGAATAATAAAGTAAGATGTTTATTACTCAGGTGCTGCTGTCTGTTTCAATTGATTCAAGTCAAATTTGACTCACTCATTCACTCCAGGCACTCACTGATGTCTTTTTTTTGCTTTTTTAATAAAGTCAGGATACTTGGAGTTGAACTATGAGTCACAGCCTGGGGCTTCTTAGGAGTTTGTTTGTTTTTTTGTTTTTAAATAGTGGAACGGTCAGAAGGAATTAAGGTGATATTGTGGACTGGTAAGAAGTACAATGGCGAGGAAGCAGCGGTAAAACGTGACCGGACGTTTGGGCGCCGCTCAAATGTACTTAGATATTAAACTCTCTCTCTCTCTGAGATATTAAACACTCTCTCTCTCTCTGAGATATTAAACTCTCTCTCTCTCTCTCTTAGATATTAAACTCTCTTTCTTAGATATTAAACTCTCTCTCTTAGATATTAAACTCTCTCTCTTAGATATTAAACTGTCTCCCTCAGGTATTAAACTCTCTCTCATGAATATAATTTTGAGAGCTTTTAAACGTCTGAGCACAGCGTTAAAATCTAGTTTAAAAAATAGCCCTTTTTGATTGCCCAATCCTTACTTGACATTTGTTCTATTCACTAAATTTGTAAAAAAGGGCTACTGCATGTACTGTAGCAGTGTATTTTATATTTACTTATTCTTTAACAAGCATATATTAGTCTGTACATTAAGAATTTAAATGTACATACCCACGATAGTCTTGCACACAATCCGCCTCATGCCCTTAGTGTTCTGGGATAGGATCCAGCACCCCCTGTGAGTAAAAAAAAACAGTAGAGAAAATGACTGATTGAATAAAAAAAGTCACCATTACAACATTTCCACAAGAGGTCCATGTTACCTCAATTTTCTTCTGCCATTGAACTGCAATTCTTCTGTCCACCACAAGACGGCGCTTGAAACTCCTTGGCTTCCAGCAACGGTCCACATTGGCCCAGGTGTGTTTACTTCAAACCCGTCAACACCAACGTATTCACGCCTCATCCATCTGTCTCCAAAGGAAGTATACACGAAAAAGGTCAAGTCAGGATAAATATGACTGCCATTGACGTCTATGGACGTCCAATCTACTTTGACTTTCCAGTTAAAAATGGATGGGACGTCTAATCAAAGGTCAATGACAGCAAGTATTAATAAGATCAACATTGAATGATTGAATGGGGTCCCAATAACGCCACCCATTGAAAAGCCTCCTCCCTCCACTTGTGGGCTTCAGCTGGTCATTTTTTTTTTCATGGAGGCGCACAATAATCGGCGCTCCAGTCGCACCGGAGCGCCTCCCCCGAGAACACACGCGCTCCCGCTCTCTCCCCTCCCTCAAGCTGACTCCCCTTGGCTCACTTTGATGGGGGACTCGGACATTAAGCGGGGAAGATGCCGGTGATGAAAGGATTACTTGCGCCGCAGAATACCTTTTTGGATACTATCGCCACGCGCTTTGACGGCACTCGTGAGTAGTCTAATCGCTTGTTGGCTTTTGGGGGGAAATAATGAATTGGATTGTTATTGTGGGGGGTTAGTGGGGGTTTGTTCTTGGTATGATGAAAAAGAAAGTGAAAAAATGCTGATTTCTTGGGATTGGTTTCCATTTTCAAGTTCAGTCAGTGTTAAGAGGGAGTTTTTTTCTTAAGTTTTTTATCATTTGTGATTAACAGTTTGAAGAAGAAAAATTGGGATATTTTATGATTAAAAAAACAATGCTCACCTATTTTGTGAATGTGTTTATAAGTAGAATAAGTATTAGATAGTGCAATGGTTGTCTTAATGACAAAAATGCATTTTTATTTTGAAAGATAGTTTAAAAATATATTTTTTTCAAACATTATTCATTATTATATCTTTTCTGTTTACATGGAAATGCTTTAAAATTCTTAAAAAAATAGAGAATTTAGAAAATAGATGAATGAAATTAATATTACATGTATTTATCTATGTTCTACTCTTTATTATGATTACCATTAGTTTTGTTCCCCTGATAATTTATCTTTTAAATAGTCCAATCCATTTGAACTGCACTAATCAAGTCCATTCATACCATTTATGTCACTCATTTGACACTAACAGTCTTTTGACTGAACGTCCAGCGCTCATCAGCTGGTTCTTCACGTGCGGTACAGTTCCCAGTTTGGTCAAAGCCCCCTTTTTTTTTTTTTTTTTAATTTGCTCCCTGCCCTGCTCGGCCATCCCGAGCAATTTGTCCCGTCAAGCCCTACCGCCTCCATCCCATCTGGAGGTCCAAATCCAAAGTTAATTCCCTTCCTTTCAACTCAAGGGCAACACTTGACAAACCAGCGCGCTCCGGACTCGGGAACAATTCCCCCGTGGTCGAAAAACCGAGCCGCTTTGGGAACTCGAATAAAGACGACGGATAGAACGTGCAAATTCAGCATCTTTGCGACTTCCCATGCCACCACCCGGCATTTTATTATCTTTTCGTGCAGAAAGACGAGCCTTTGTTAACTTAAAAGACGTTTTCTGGGAAATATCAACTCGCAAAGGTTGCGTTGGCATTTAAACGGCAAAAAAGTGAAGCTATTTAGACATAAATATCTTCTAAAATGCCAACAGAGAGGCACATCATACGCCTGATTATCACGTTAAGTAATATATCGTGCACAGGTAGAAGTAAATACAAAAGGAGGGAGAAAGGCTACCCGCTGTCCAATTATTTGTGATGGATGATCTGTCTGCTTTTAAGCTGCGGGACTTTTCAAAATGTGCCAGCATAACATTTTTTTTTGCTGCATGTTATGCACACAGGAGCCTGTGTGGTTGCTGTCCATGGTGCTAAAGTCAAAATAGGTCATTTATGTGGGTTTTTTTTAGCATTAAATATATCATTTGAGTGAAAAATGAGTTGAATAAGGAGTATTTTTGCAATGTCATCATCTACTGTTTTTTTAGTTGACATAAATTGTTATTGTTGATTGAAAAAGTGTTTTATTTAGCTTAAGGTAAAGGGATTGTTGTTAAACATGTAAGATAAGTTCATTGTAAGAATAAGAAAAGGCGATTTTGTGCTATTGGAACAACTAATTAGCCGATTTAAGTCAAATTTAAAGGGTATGTTTTTCAGTGAGGGAAAGGGTTAAAGGTCATAGAAGTGCAAAAAAATGGCAATGATTTGGAATTCTTGGAAAGTCAAGATTTCTTATTATCGACTTGTTTGGCCTGGCCAATCACGGAAGACCTTTCCATCTGTCATAGCAACGAGAGCCTTTCTCCCTCTTTTTTTTAATGTATTTTTCTTACATTCTTCTCTCCTCCTCGCTCACCTCAGCCTCGGTCCTGTGGGGGTTCCCTCAACAGCTGTCGGGTTCCATTGTGAGCATGATGGGAAATGATATATGAGCTCCCGCATAGGAACAATTAGGCTCCAGAAATTCAGAGTGGAGAAAGGTGGAAAATTGAGCCTGACCAGGAGCCTGAAATAGAAAAGGAGGCAAAAAGACAAGAGGATTCCGGGTTATTTTTAACTGAGAGTTTGCTGACTATTCAAGTGCACACAGATTAAAATGAAGAAAAAAAATCATTAAACTCAATTGAAACTTTTTTTAAACACTACCAAGACTAAACAAATTGCATGGGGGAATTGAGGGAGCTTGATTTTCTTTAGGTAAATCCACCAAATGGGACTTATAAAATGAAGTTTTCATTGTAAATGTATTTAAAAAATAAATAAAAAACAATATAATGCAATAACTAGTACTGATAACAACAGCACTTTCAAAATAAAGTGTTAAAATATACAACAAAAGGTAACTGAGGGGTGTCCAGCAGGTGTACTTCAATTTTTTAGACTGTAGTACTAGTTTTTGCCAGCCCTTCCAGTCAAATTGGATGGGAAGACGACCTCCATTTTTCTATCTTTTCTCACACAAGTCCGAAAAGGCTTGACGTCGGACCCCTGGCGGCCCAGCGGTTATGTTGCCCCGTGTCGAGGACGCGGGTGCCGAGGGGCCCTGTCACTGACAGCTGGTCCCAAAGCAGGGACCGCTCGTGACCATCTGTCCGGCCCTCCAATAGCTGCTGACAACACATTCTTACTTGCTACAAAATCATTGTCACTGGATTCCATTCATTTTGCAACAATAACAAAAGACATACACCCTAATATACTCTTTACGGAGTCCAAATTAAACGTCTTGGTCCGTCAATGGCAACAATGCGTGTGTACTGATGTGCAGAAAAGGAAAAACTCCAAAAGGATAACCTGATTAAATGAGACAAGTGGTGAAAGTTGCTCATATTCAGTCGAGTCATCCCGCAAAGTGACTTGTTCTCATAATTTCATTACAAAAATCTATTTTCCGCATCAGCAATTCCATTTTTTTTCCCAACAGCCCCGGCTTCTAATTGTTTTATGTTCCCCGTCAGGCCGTCTCGGTGGAATGGCACCTTAACTCGGGTTGCACGTGGGAATACGAGAACAAAGGTTTTGGGATTGAATTTGTCCCTCAAAAAGGACACTTCACAAAAAAAAACATGTCACTTGCCCTTTTCACTTTTAACACAATCCTATCCAATATCAAAACAATGTCTATGGGTGTCCATATCCGACTGACTCCGCCTCCTAATGTCTCCCCACAGACAGTAACTTCATCCTGGCCAACGCTCAGGTGTCCAAGGGCTTCCCCATCGTTTACTGCTCGGATGGCTTCTGCGAGCTCAGCGGTTTCTCCCGAGCCGAAGTCATGCAAAAAAGTTGCGCCTGCAAATTCCTCTACGGGCCCGAGACCAGCCAAAGCATCATCGTTGCCGTGGACGACGCCCTGGAGGAGCGCAAGGAGTTCAAAGATGAGATTATGTTTTACAGTAAAACAGGTAAGTGCTTGGAAACTCGGCTCTAAAATAACACAATCGGAATTTTGTGATTTTTTTTAATCCATTTCAGCCGTGCTCTTCTGGTGCCTATTGGACATTGTCCCAATTAAGAACGAAAAGGGGGACGTTGTCCTCTTTCTGGCTTCATTTAAGGACATCACTGACATTAAGGCCAAGAAGAGCATTCAAGAGGATAAGAAGGAAGGTGAGTCAATAAGTCAGAAATCCGTACTAGTTTACTAAACACATTTTTGGATGTCGGCAGAGAGGCGGCGTGGGCGGATCAAAACGGCGTCGCCGTTCGGTTCGGCGCGGGTACGAGGCGGAGCCGTCCTTTACCACGTTTCGGGACATCTTCATAACAGGGAGAAAAGAAAATTAAAGCTCAATAAGGTCAATTTTTGTAATGAATTTTTTTCCAACAAAAAACTTCATTTTTTAACTTTAACCATTTGAATTCAGAACGTATTTGGCGAGCCTCCCGCCCTCCCCGAATACAAAGTGGCCGACGCCAAAAAGTCCAAATTCATCCTGCTGCACTACAGCACCTGCAAGGCCGGCTGGGATTGGCTAATCCTGCTGGCCACTTTCTACGTGGCCGTCACCGTCCCGTACAACGTGTGTTTCATCGGCGACCACGACGACTTGACCCGCAGCACCACCGTCAGCGACATTGCCGTGGAGATTCTTTTCATCCTGGGTGAGTCCCACACCCGCTTACTTCCCGTCCCTATCTCACCCCAGTCCTCCCTCCCCAGATATGGTTTTCAATTTCCGCACCACGTACGTCAGCAAGTCGGGCCAGGTCATCTTTGACGGCCGGCAGATTTGCTTCCACTACCTGACCACCTGGTTCGTCATCGACCTGGTGGCCGCTTTGCCCTTTGACCTACTCTACGCCTTCAAAGTCAGCGTGGTGAGTGGGCCACGGCGCCTTCAATTCACACACAACCTAGAAATAACCTCATTTCAAATCACTAGCGACAAGCTAACATCATTTTCACTCTTCCTTCTTAACCAAATTTCACTTTTTACACAACTACAACAACCATACTAAATGTTCTCAATCATTTATGACCCACTTTCCCATATCCGCTAGTCCTCGCCACAAGGTTAGCCATCATCCTCGTCCTACTTCCGACTAAATAACAACCACAAGTGGCAAACGGGCAACTTGACATCCACACAACCGCAACATTTGCCCTTTTTTTTGGCCAGGTGTCGGTGGTACACTTGCTGAAAACAGTGCGCCTACTGCGCTTGCTCCGCCTCCTCCAGAAAATGGACCGCTACTCACAACACAGCACGGTGGTCCTGACCCTCCTCATGTCTATGTTCGCCTTGCTGGCCCACTGGATGGCCTGCATTTGGTATATAATCGGCAAAATGGAAATGGAGGCCAACGCTTACAACTGGGATATCGGTGAGGCCTTTTACCTAACAAGCTCCGCCCACCACCAAGGCTATTCCCCTCAGTGCACGGGTGCGCCGTCTAATGAGACCCATAGAGCCCACCCCCTCGGGCCATCATATCGATGAGCCGCAATTACTGCGAGCGTTTCCGGGTCGTCCCCGAGAACGGCGGCCATTTCTCTCTGGGAATTTACCGCATTTCTCCGTGTCATAAGATACGGGAGGCGGGATTAATGCGTGGTCTCCTAATTATGGATTTTTGATGCCCGAGTCGGGCAGCTGTAAGGGGCTTCCATCCAATTACCATTCATCAGTGTCTGTAAGGGGGTCCCTAAGGGGATCAGCTGTGGGGAGGGAAGGAGGGGATCAGTTCTGCTAGTGCAATAGGCCACATAGGCTGGGTTCAAGGTCTAGTTTTTGATTTGGTCTACTTTTTGGATCTGGAAATGAAAAGTGTTGCAATTAAAACTTGGTTAGGGACTATTTTTGGTCATTACTATTTAAAAAAAGAATAAACTTAAACCCTATAGAGACTTGGCATTTACAATTGTGTACATAATATTTTTTGGTGTACAAGACTTGCATGACTGAAATTTAAAAAAAATGAAATAATTTAATATAACAATGAATTCAAAAAAATGAAACAAATTAGTTCTGGCCACGAGTATAATCGATTTTTTTTACAATTCAGATTGAAGTTCTCATTCATTTAAAGTTGGAGGACAGATAGTGAATGTTAATAATTCAGTTGCATTGATGGGACTAGCCAGTCCAATCATTTTGGAATAGATCTACCAAAATAGCATCAAGTGACTCCCTTCGTCTAGGAAAAAAACCCTCACAATTTCAACTAAAATGCCTAAAACTTCAAAAACGCATAAATACAATGTGATGACGTCACAGCTCTAATATTCTTGCATTTTTTTTGTCAATAGCAACGAGCGCAAGTGTAAATAAATGACGTCCTCTCCCCTGATACAACCAGGATGGTTACACGAGCTAGCAAAGCGCCTGGAGTCGCCATACTTTGCCATCGGGAGCCTAAACACTAGCAGTGGCGTTGGCGGCCCCCCCATCCGCAGCGTCTACGTGGCCTCCCTCTACTTCACCCTGAGCAGCCTGACCAGCGTGGGCTTCGGCAACGTGTCGGCCAACACCGACGCGGAGAAGATCTTCTCCATTTGCGTCATGCTCGTCGGAGGTATGGCGGAATTTGACAAGCCACAATCCGGGGAATGCTCGACCCTCACAACCCGCGCTGGGGTTGATACTAATTTTACAAGGCCATTAATCAAGCTCAACTAATTGGGTCAGTCAAATCCAGTTTCTGCTGGTTGAACAAGAATTTAACTGTTTTTTTTTAGGTTGAAATGAGGTGGTTGGGATTTTTCCTGGAGGACATTTGACCACATTGACTTCGACTTGTAACTTTTTGCCGTCTATTCCCGCAGCGCTGATGCACGCGTTGGTGTTTGGCAATGTGACCGCCATTATCCAGAGGATGTACTCCCGCTGGTCGCAGTACCACACCCGAACTAAAGACCTGAAGGACTTTATCCGAGTGCATCATCTTCCACACGGCCTCAAACAGCGAATGTTGGAGTATTTTCAGACCACTTGGTCGGTCAACAACGGCATCGACTGTAACGAGGTACTACTACTACTACTACTTCGTTTTGTGCCTTTCTGGGCTGGCCTAGGAAACATAAAAATGTAGTCTGAATTCCCTCCGGGTGGAGGAATGAAGCCCCGGAGGCGGGGCTGGAGCGGGCTGGAGTGTAACGGTGGCGAGACGGAGCGACGCTGATGAATCTCAGACGGATGAATTAAAGATGAGCCTCTTGATTACAGTGGAGCGGGCTCTGATGGCTCATTGATCAGTCTTATGGGGGTGCCCGGCTCCTGATTTTACTCGTGACAAGCAAAGGACTGACGGCCATGTCTTGGCCTAAATTTGAAGGTTTACTTCAATGGGGGCAATAATGGCCGTTTTGTTCATTCCATAACACTTCATTTGGATTCGGCGTCATTTTAATGATATACATTGGGGGTAAAATAATAGTACAGAGAATGATGTCGTTAAAAGAACAAGTCATGGTTTTTCACCATTGGAGCCTATTAACTGTGATAAACCAAGTATTACTTTAGTATAGAGCAGACTACATACTGTAGTATATTACATTTGAATATTTTTTAATACATTCCTTTTTACTTTACTTTGTGGTACTTTATACTTTTTACTTTAATGATGAGTGATGAGTATGTTAATACTTTAGTCCTCTTTTTTCGTATGTACTGTTAATGGATGCACTTTTTTATATGTATCGTATCTTATGCTGACCCGGCCCATCTGTCAAATTTTTAAAGTCAATGTTTACCCACTCCTGGTATAGACTATACTTTTAAAATGTCTTTTCAATTGCCATACAGCTGTTGAAAGACTTCCCGGACGAACTTCGCTCCGACATCACCATGCACCTCAACAAGGAGATCCTGGAGTTGTCCCCGTTTGCGTCGGCCAGTCGCGGCTGCCTACGCTCGCTATCCCTTCACATCAAAACCACCTTCTGCGCTCCCGGCGAGTACCTCCTCCGAGAAGGCGACGCCCTACAGGCCGTCTTCTTGGTCTGCTCTGGCAGCATGGAAGTCCTCAAAGACGGCAGCGTCTTGGCTATTCTCGGTAAAAATTCGCCATGGGTTGGCCTAACCACTTTTTTCCTCCAAATAATTTTGTAAACTTGGCGATTAAACTGGCGTAACGCGTATCTCCCGAGCAGGGAAAGGCGACCTGATCGGGGCCAACCTGTCCTTGGACGAGCGAGTGATAAAAACCAACGCGGATGTGAAAGCGCTGACCTACTGTGACCTCCAGTGTATCAACTTGAAGGGGTTGTACGAAGTGCTGGATCTCTACCCGGAGTACTCGCGCCACTTTGTGCGGGACATCCAGCAGGATCTCACTTATAACCTAAGAGAGGGACAAGAGACACACGTGAGTACATCAACTTTTCCACCAGGGCGGCCATAAACATCAAAATATCGACGCCAAAATGTGTTTTTAAATTGAATGAATCAATCTGGGCAAAAAGAAATGGAACTCCTTCATTATTAATGACAGTTTTTCCACATAAACGTGAGATAAACAAAAGGAGCTCTAGCCAAAACGTAAACACTACTTAAAAACTGGACTCTTTTCCAATACTTAAGTCATTTTTACATGTTTCCCAGGTGAAGGCCCGACTATCCGCCCCAGCTCTTGACGTTCAGGTACGACCCTTAAAAGACTTTTAACCGTTATTTTTTTAAGTGTCTGCCTGCCTTCCAGTTGGCCGCAAAAAGGAACGGACGGCTCATTCACGGTGGCACCCTGACCCAAGGGGGACGTGACGAGGACGCCGATCGTCCATCGCCGGAGCAGAATGGGGCGGTCACCCTCGCCAAGTCTGGGAAGGCTAGTGAGGAGATTTTGTTGGACCCTTCAAATCTGAGCCCAAGGTGGGTTGGAAAACTATTCAGTGGGTCTCTCATTTAAAGGGACAGGAACAATTAATATAGCAGGTTCTAATTGCTCTATTTTTTAAACATATATATATTTTTTTTTACTTCTAAAAATAAGGTCTTATATTTCAACAAAATACACAGGAGTTTGTTTCTCTTCCGCAGGATAGTCGACGGGACGGAAGACAATAAAAGGACAACAAGTTCACCCCGGCGCGGTTGCTGTGACAACGATCCCACCGGCGCCTGGACGTCCGCCGCAGGTCCTCCGGAAAAAATGCTTAGTCGCCACGGCCTGTTTTCTTATGATGAATGTGAAAAAATATCGCGAGTCGTTTCAAAATTTGCACGTCGGCAATTCCGGAGCCGATTTGCAACGTGGCCTGGTTTTTTGTGACAGATACGTGGCACGTCAGCACGGCGCAATTAGCGGCTAACGCGGAGGAGACCAGAGGGCAATTTGGCCGTCTCGACCAACAGGTCAGCCTATATTGCATTTTAATCTGTTGACCTCTGACCTTTGACCCAAAGGACAGGTTCATTTAGGATGTCCAAATTTAGGACTGCCAAATATAATGTGAGTACTTTTCTTACCGTGTCAGATAATTGATCAGTGGTGTAGAAAATGCGGGTCGGGGGCCTGATGTGGTCCGTGGCATCCTTTTGTGTGGCCTGCAAAAGTAAATTATGTAAATGATTTGTCTTGAAAACATTCTATTTAAATGTATTGTAGGTACTCATCCATGAAATTCAAGTATTTTCTCTTTTTGTTTTGGTATTACAGTATATATATTTTTTAAATGAATAACAGGAAAAGAATAGAAAATGCACTTTGAGAGGCGGCGAAGCAGAACGACCAGCGTATTGACGGCGTGTCAGATTGGACTGTCGCTCTGGCCATTTCTATTTTTATCCCCTCCCGAGTTGGGCTCGCACTTTTTGTCAGACGCTCCAATCGCAGCGAGAGTACGTGTTGACACGTCAAAATCCTGCGCATTTTCTGTCAACTTGGGAGACAATATCACTTAGCAGATTCTCTCAAGGGTGCTAGACTTGCCATCCCTGGAGACTAGAAGGGCTGGCAGCAAAACACCACCTCCCACCTGCTACCGCTGTGAGGGCCGGTGGTCTCTCTCTGGTTGCCCGTGTATGCATGATTGACCTGATGAATGGTCGCGAGCGCTTCAACTGGCAGTAGGCAGATGGCGCCTTGGCAAAGGCTCGTGGCCCTCTGTCGACTGGCGGGGGGGGCGCACGCACACACACACAAACACGTGTGGAAATGAGCTTTTTAAGAAGCGAGTGGTTAGCTAGCTATGTGGCTAAAAGAGGAGCTAATTGATTTGAAACAAGTTAAAATTGAAAGACAACAATGAGAAGCAATGTCAACAAATAACAGCATTTTTGCTTTCCACCCGACAGGTGCTGAACCTCGGTAGGGAGGTCGCCGACCTGGGCCAGGTGATGAAGAGGATGGCCTGGCTCATGGAGACCCTCGTGTCACCTGCCCCCCAAATAACCCCAGAGCACCGCCCGGAACCCCCCGCGGGCGACAACCTCCGACCGCCCGACACCAACCCACCTCCACATTACCCTTTTCCACCTTCCCTCTGGACAAAGCCCCCCCTGGACCTTCATCCAAGGCCCGCCTTCCTCCAAACGCAAGCCCCTCCCATCATCACAGCGTCTTCCTCGCCGGAGACATACAAGAACGAGGGTGGGCTCTCAAACTCTATCGGGTCAAGGAGACGTAGTCCACCCCCGCAGGACGGGAGTGACGCCAGTCCCCACGCGAACTGGGGGCAAGGACCCCTGGAGGACGCTAGAAAAGATTCCCGTCCCCACCAGAACCAAAACAAGACTTTGTAGAGGGCCTCTTTTTACTGGAAGACATTTTTTTGGTACTCAGATGCAAGTTTCTGCTACAAATTTAAATGCATGTCAACAAATTGTGTTCAGGTTAGGCGGAGTCAGTGAGGGGGCTTCGGCAAGCTGCTGTCACACTACACTATTTTTCCATCTTTCTCCCCTTTTGTCATTCTGTCCTCGTCCCTCTGCATGTACTTGTCGAGTAGTTCTGAGTGCATGTCTAAGAGCCATCTCGCCATTTATCCTTCTATTTAAACACTGGTTAATAAGTAAAGTTGACATTTACTGATGCATACCTTCGCTCATTTGGGAATTAGCCCAAAGCGGACCAACAATAAATGGGTTCACGGTCCGTTTTGAAAAGCAATTCCAGGGATACTACGAATTTACACGAGCAAAGAGCGCAGGCAATATTCCCATTTCAATGCACAATGTCGAAGGTTTTTATATTTATATGAATGTATTCAAAGAAATGATGTATTTTTTTACTTGGACCAATGCAAGACGTTAGGAGAACGATTCTGTATATGAACTAGTGGTAGTTTTAGAACTATGAAGCTACTCTATTGCACATGGAATGTACTGGAATCAGTCAGTTGGCAATTCCCTCGCAATTTTCACAGTTGTGATGCTAATAAATGACGGATATGACTGTTAAGTCGGGGTCTATTCTATTATAAAATGAACACTAACTTCATTGATTTACATGCTTAACTAGCGGCATCACCTCCATATTGTCAAATCCAAATGGATGAATTGTTTTCTCAGTTCCCGTGTGAGATTCCGCCTGCTGTGTTTACACTGCAGACAAAGAGGAGCGAGCACCTCAACACTTGTATTTGATAAATGACTCAGTCCGACTTTCTCCCAGGGGGTGCCGTGTCGGGACATTCGTTCATTGGCCCGCCTAGTAAAAGCCCTGAATATTCCGTTATTTTCTAGACCTAAAACAATGTTTATTTTAGCTTTTTTAATATATATTTTTATATTTTTCAAAAAAAATGATAGGTTTACTGCAAAGAGGGAGAAAATGGAGGTAGGCTGCTCCCTCTGGTGTTCATTAGGGTTCACATTTACAAAGCTAGGGTTGAATTTAAAGGCTTTTTAAAAAATCACCTTCATTAGATATAATGTTAATTACAGGGTCAATATCAAGGCCAACTCATTCAAAAAATCTATACAAGAAGAAAACATTTTTGTTGCAGCTTACATCATAATTGTATGGCTATTATTTATTTCTGCCAACTATATAATAAATTGACAAATCATTGTTCTCGACTATTATTAATTTTAGAATGAACCCTAATGAGGAACTGAATAGAAATAAATAGATTTAGCTGATGACCTCGTGAAGGAATCACAAGTTGTCCAAAATACAAAAACGAACGACGTAGACAGGCGGCCTCCCTTCTGCTTTTTTTTTTCTTTTTACAATATGGCGCAACAGACACGTCGTTGGGGTCAAAAATGCCATCACAAAAAGGGTCAACTCATAAATCATCCAAAAACACCATCTATCCAATTAGATGTTCATTTAACGGGTCACATCGGAGTGATTTTTTTATGATTTTTGATCCAATTTAGCCCATTTGGAAGCATCATTAACCTCGTCTTATCCTTTTGTTGTCATGGAGGGTCACTCGCTTGTAATCAGAGTGAAAAAGAGGAAGCGGGCGCACCTCGCTCCTCATGACTTTCCGAGCGCTAATGAGGGATGAGTTGCATCCCGTTAGCCAAGCGTCACATGTCGCCGTGTTGGTCACTAGGCAGATTTGATTACGGCACAAAAGCGCACAAACAGGCAAATTGCAGACGGGCTAACTTGCTTGTGAGTGAGAGGAGCGCCTCAGATTACATCCACTCTTAAAACAGGACTACTTTTTTTTGGGGCTCTTTATAATATTTTGGAGGATGGGAGTCTTAAAATGTTTTTGCCTGGTGGCTTGTATCGGTTTAGTTTCTCTAGCGGATGCTCGGAAAAGTAAGATTTTTTTGTCATTTTTTTCTCAGATTTTGTTAGATTAAAAACAGTGTTTAATCTTATATAGTAAAGATGTTTTTGGGATATTTTACTTACTTTGTCAATGTCTTGCAATGTGTCGCATGAGTTTCATTAGTTGTGTTGCCATGGAGACAATTTACAGCATTCCTTCACCCTGAAAAAAATGTAAAGAGTGACAAAACTGATATTCCAACCAGAAATATAGTTAAAATATAATCCTGCCTTAAAAAATATGGATATATAACAATTTTGTGTAAAGCTAAAATTCAATGCTGCACTTGCCTTAAAGTCCAAGCATCCCTTTTGAATTTTTCCAGCATATGCCGACATGTTTGCCCACCAGCACAAGGCAGTGGGAAAGCTGCCTTACCCTATCCCACCATTCCCAAGCTGGAGTCCCGACACCAACCCGTGGGACGACTACATCTACCCGCCAATCAAACCCAAACCAATGGAGCTCATGCGCAGACGTGGTGAGTTCTCATGCTTTAAAAAAGTCCAAATTTCCCTATTCAAATTAAACTTTTCATACAAATTTGATTGGCATTTTACTTTATAGACAACACAACATGGCTTCCAAAAAATAAATCTGGGTATCATTAGATTAACGTTGAACTGCGTTACAGGAGCCAAGCCCATAGTTCGTCTCAGCAGCGACGGCCCGGCTCTCAACGGTTCCAAAATTTCCTTCACGGCTCAACTGGAGTACCCTCCGTGCCAGAAAGAGGACGACAGAGGAGAACTGGTGTGGGACAACCGCTGCAAAGGCGGTACGAAACCGGGGGACTGCCAGCTTGAGCACGTCGGCTGTGAAAATCATAAGATACGACTTGTTTTGTCTGCTTACAGCCAATGGACAGGCACTCACGGGCTCCGTATTTAACCGGACGTCATGGATTGACGATTACGGCTACGGTAAATGCACGGATCCCACTAAATGCAACGTGTTTCCCGACGGGAAGCCGTTTCTACAAAGCAGCGACTGGCGCCGCAAGAATTACGTCTACGTGTGGCACATGATGGGTGAGATGCCTTGGTGCGCTTTCAAAATTTTTCCCAAATGTCGACTAACATTTTTACTCCTCCCCAAATCAGGACAATACTTCCAGACATGTGACAGTTCCTCCTCCAGGCTGACCCTCAACACCTCTAACATTCCTCTGGGAGCAGAGGTCATGGAAGTCATGGTATACCGCAAAAGCGAGCGCAGAAAGTACGCGCCCTTGAGTACTGACAACACCGTTTTCTACGTGACAGGTATTTCTAACACATTTATATTCATTTGAGATAGACTGTAAAAAGAGTGTACTTACCAATGTCCAGATATGATCCCCATGGCGGTGGACATCACCCAGAGGGCGGTGGTCAACAAGTCAGGCAATGTCTTCTTCCGCGGCCAGGACGTGGTCTTTCAAGTCCACTTACACGACCCCAGCGGTTACCTGAAGACAGCGTCCAACATCGATTACATGTGGGACTTCCGCGACGGCAACCAGTTGGTGACCCACCGCGACGTGACTACGCACGCTTACGGCAAGACGGGCAACGTGAGCGTCAAGCTAGTAGTGGAGGCCGCCTTTCCTACCGAGTGTCCGGCTCCCACCGCCACGTACGCCACGACCACAGACGAGTACACGACCACAGCCGAGTCCACGGCGACGTCCTCTCCTGGTAAAAAAAATTAAATGTCAAAAACATTGACTCTTAAAATATTAACCACGAAAAATGTCTTTTTTCAGCCACGACGGCGAGCACCGAGAGCACGACTCTGTACACTACCACGTCGGGTTATTCTACCACGGAAGAGACGTCCAGTCCGACCCCGAGACCCTACGCTCAACTCCGAAGCAAGCGCGTGCTAAAGGGCGGCGGATGTTTCCGCTACGTGTATGGCATCTTCGTGGGTAACATTAGCATCATCGGTACGTATCCAAATATAATGATAATAAATCCACACTATTTAAAGCTGAGAACAAGAGTGGGCTAACTCCACATTGTTGTTTTTAGTGTCGAAATTAGACAGTCATTTTTTTTTACCTAAAAACAAGATTTAGGTCTGAATATGTTATACTTAATGGATTTTGGCATTTTCTGGTTCATCTGTGCAATAGTGGGCCAACATACAAAATAACCTCAATTTCTTTTACTTCTTAGAAACAACTAAATTTCTTAAAAGTGACTTTTCAACTTTGATAAAAGACTTTTTAAAATCTAATTACAAAGTCATATGAATTGAAAATCAACTTCAGCTGATGTTTGGACTTAAAAGTGACATGAGATTTTTTTTCCACCCAAATGCGAAAAACACCAATACCAAGAAAGAATCCTTGTTATAAAAATAACCCAAATACATTGTCCATTCTTGTTCTCAGCAGCTAATTCCAATAACAATCCAAAAAAAACCCCTTTTGTCCTTAAAATGATAAGACATGCCAAGCCAATGAAACACAGTTAAACAGGAATCCAATTGAAGCTAACCTGATTGTCCTATTAAACAGTTCTGCCTTGTACTCCAACCACGACATTCAAACACGTAATGACATTACAGACCGATAAGATAAGATGATTTTCCACAGAGCCCAAGCACCCACCAAAAAGCATCATCAACAGCCGCATCGTGGACGTTCTGGCGGCTCGGGTCACCAAAACCGACATCAGTTTCCTGATCAAATGCCTCGGCAGGTTCGTCTATTAAATTCCCAATAAATACATTTACAGCCCTTAAGAGCACAAATACCTTTTTCCCCAAGCATCCCCACATCGGTGTGCACTATCGTCTCGGACGCTTCGTGCACTTTGGTGCACAGCATCATGTGCAACGACGTTCCTCCGTCCTCCAAATGCGAAATTCACCTACTGAGGACTTTTCCATTGCCTGGTAAATACTGCGTCAACATCACATTGGAGGACTCCCACAGCTTGACCCTGACCAGCACCACTGTCACCATCAACAAATCCCAAGCGGCCACTGGTGGGTGAAAAAAAAAATGGAGGATAAATGTTAGAAACATGAATTGATGGTAGGAATTAATGCACAATTTGTTGTTTTTAGAAACCAAGGATTCTCATAGGAGTGAAGTGGTCCTTTCTACTAGTGTGGTGCTGCTGGCTTTCTTTGCATTGATTGCATGTGTTGTTTACAGGTGATTTTTAAACAAATTCGCACGTTTTTAAGTTACAATTCATAAATAGTTAGAGCGATTTTATTGTTTAGCAATTGCAATCGATATGAGTGTGGAGCGTCAGAAATAATATGCGACAAAAACGTCAATACTTTGCAAAAACAACGCAACTTTTGCAACAATTAGCAATCGGGGAACTAAAGACAAACGGCAGTAAGTTTATAACAAATTTATCTGGATATATAATGCATTTACTTACGGAGAATGACTTTACTGTGCAGATATACAAACAAAACGCAGCTTTGAATGATGTACGTTAATTGCAATGAACTGCATCCGGCTTTCGTTACCTGTGATGACCCTCACAATTAAAAGCGCTTATTCCTATTTATATAATTTACTTCTTGCATACGTTTAACCTTTTTTCCGTCTTTGCAGACGTTACAAGGTGTACCGACCTGTCCGCCGGTCTCCTTTGGAGAATGCAGGCCGTCGTGCTGGGGTTGCAGGTGCAGTTCTCCGCCTGAGAGGGGCACTGTTTCCCGCAAACGAGGAGAATCACTACCTTTTGACAGAGAGAAATCCCCTTTAGGTACCTCTACTATGGGTTTATTGCTAAATCCACTGCATGTCAAAGAAAATGACCAAAAGCAATTTAATATAAAAAATATCATTAATAGTCAAATAAGTTGTGTTTAGGTACTGGCTGTAGATAACTTGATTTTCTCTCCATCCACCTGAATGTATTTTTTCCTCATCTATCTTTTGGCTCATGTGATAGGAAGTCACGGAGTATTTAATCATTTTTGGAGAAAAGTAATATGTATAAACCGTTTCTAACTTAGGGTAAATTGATTCTAATAAAAGCTGTCAACTAACAAACGTTGTCCAAAAGTTATTGTTATAAGTGCAACAATCCAAAAGTGTCATTCAGAAAGTCAACATCAGTCAAAGATGACACCAAGTAAACAAAGTATTTTTTTTGTCCTTTATTCAGAGGCATTTGACAAGTGGAACTGTGTGAGGGGGAGGTGAAGGGGCACAAGCATGTTTTGCAGATGGGGGAGACGGGGAATTTCATGCTGTAGTTAGATCACTTTCCCAAATAAAAAGGAGGGGAAAAAACCCCAATCCCTGAAAATCAGTCCCATTAGAGAATGTTACACAGCCAAGAATTGCTAACAGAAGTAAATAGCTACCAAGAAAACAATAATAAATCAGCAATTGAGTAGCATTTGTGAAAGACAAAAAAAAGGGAAACAAGACATGACTTGTATCTATTTTGCAGTCTTACAAATTTGAGAAAAAAAGGCAGGCCCTTTGAAAAAAAAAGAAAACTGTATTATTTCATATCAACCAACTATTGAAAGCTAAATCAAAACAGGTGATTTGACCTTTTTTTCCACAAAAAAAACAAGCATAAAGTTCAAATACAATGAAACCACACCACCAAAAAAAAGAGAAAGCAGAAAAACATGGTGATGGTTGGAGTTCAATTAAGCCAAAAAAAGAGTACATATAAATACTGAAAATATTTTTTTTGATCACTTTTGATAAATTTTCTCAATTCTAAAGAGTACATGATTTTTATTTGACGTTTTCATTCATATGTAGGGGGAAAAAAAGAGCGATAGGAGAGGGGTTAAATTCTAACAAATAGAATGCCTCTACTTCAAATACTTGTCTAAAGAGGTAGATCAAAATAAACTGCCGAGAAAAAGGGGGCGTCGGGGCGTGGGGGGGTCATTTAAGTATCACTTGTGCCACTCAGTAAAGCGTGATGCTAGCATGGCGCGCTCGTGTGTTCTGGAAAGGGAGGGTGGGCTGAGGTATACGTGCGCGCTGGCGCTCAGTGGGGACGGACGGCGGGGTGGGACGGAGGCGGCGTGCTGGGGGGCACGCCGTCCGAGCCAAAACCCGCCTCGCCCCCTTTAGCTGAGGTAGACGGCGTTCTACTGTGGAAGCATGGATACACTCAACTTCTACCACAATCAACATATTTACATTCGGCATGAAGACACAAATGAAATCAATTCTTTTCTAGTCAGGTTTTTTTTTTTTTGAATTTCTTTCCGCTTTCTTTAACCCTCCAAAGTCAGTCGGTGTTACAAAAACGACAAGGTTACACTCGTAGGGTCATAGATTTTAAAAAAAAGATGATTTCGCTATAGCAACTAAAAAAAACGAGAAAAAAAAACGCATCCATCAGTGCGACTCCCTCACCATGCGGCGATTGACGATAAACGGAGACGCTAGCTCGCTAAAGATGGTTGGTCTAGGGCCTGGATGTTAAGAAAATAACAAAAAAAAGATGGAGGCGGCTTGGTAAATTGGGGGAGGGGATAAGGGTTGGGATGGGGGTTAAGGGGGGGCACTAGAAGCATTTAGAGTCCACCCTTTGCTCTAACAAACCCGGACCGCAGAAAGGGAATCGTATTGGATGGACCAATGAAAAGTAATCCCAAAAAACTAAATGGCATTGCTGTAAAAATCACATAGTACGGTTGGTTGGTTGGGTGGTTGGTTGGCATTGAGTCGTCGCGTTAGGTGTTTTTGACATTTTCTTCAAAATAAGAGATGGTTGGACCCTTGCAAGGGGAAAAAAAAAAAACTGAGGCGATTTTTCTCTCCGGATACTCGTGTGTCGTGTCGTCAGCCGCCAGCTGAGGCGTGCCAACTCCGGCTCTGGGGCTGTTATGTACAAATAGACGTTTATGTACAGGGTCATCTTTAGTCACTCACACACACATGTACAATGCCACCATAAAGCACTAGAGTTCAAGGCAAGGGTCAGTTGGCAGCCGACCGAAATTTTCCTTTTTTTTTTCTTAAAAAAATAAAAATGTTCAAAAAGACTATCAGCTTTATAAAGTATACAAAATACCACAAAAGCAAAATAAAAAAAAGAAAGGAACATTTTTTTTCTTATATAGTTATATATATAATCATTTTTTTTCTCTCTCTCTCTTCTGAGGTACTAGATCCTGAGGTAGTTAAGTAAAATGCATATTAAATTGGTTTTTCTGGGCAGCAGCATTTCAAGCACCATTTCCCCAAAGTGTCGGTCACGGGGCTGCCCTCACCTCTAAATATATTGATATAGATATACATATATGTGGCGTGTGTATGTTTGTGTCTGTCTATGTGTGTCTATATTTATCTATATATAGAGAATTCATCTATTTATTTAGGACTATCTATAAAATGCATCCGAATTTATAAAATGCCACTTTTCATCACAAGGGGGCAGGACACCCAGTTAATAATAAATCCACCTTCTTAGTGGGTCCTGGCCGCAAACAATCTTTCCCCTTTAAACGTGGCCCTTACCAATTAGAGCCAACTCTCTCCCCCCCAAATAAATCTCTGGCGGTCCCACCAGGACCGTGAGAGCAATGCCTTTTCTTTTTTTTTTCTTCCTTTCCACAGAAAAACTCAGGAGAAAGCTTCATCAACCAATTAAACACTGAAAAGTATCAACCAAATCTGAAGTCAACCAAAACATCTTTTTTTTTTGTCGGGTTTGAAGGATCACACCAAGAGAGGTGATGGGAAGGGGATCCTCGAATTCTTCTTTGTGTCGCAAAAGTTATTTAATATTAAAAATGGGGGAGGAGAGGGCGGGGGGTGAAAAAGATAGACACGCCCTTTTTGGGGGGAGGAGAGCGGTCGAGGGGTGCGTACGCATGAGGGCAAGGTGACGTCGATGGAAGCCCTCCCATACATTCCTACAGTGATGGAGAGGTGAGGTTAACGGAGATTGAGGAGGAGGAGTGGGAGGAGGAGGAGGTAAAACAAAATAGAGAGGGGGCCTATGTCTGGGGGGGTGGGAAGGGGTGTTCTTGGTCGCACTTGAATTTTTCAAGTGAGACACAGAAGGGTTTTTAGATGTTTTGGTAGGCTTCGAAAGAACCCAAAAACCCCTGAGATGAGCGTACGAAACACCTCGTCATCCGACCCCTGGACTCCGCCGCATCCGTCCGTCCGTCCGGCCAACCGTCGTGAGTCAGGCAGCTTCAGTCACCGTTTCCTCCGGGGCGCGCCCCAATTTTTACTTCCTGCGGGGCACGGGGGGTTGGGACCCCGGCGCCGGCTTAGGCTGTTGCTGTCTTCTCACCTGAGCCAGGATCTCCTGAATCTTCCTTTGGGCCAACTAAGGACCAAAATGAAAAAAATTGTTTTATAAGATCAGTGAGTACAAACACGATTTAAGAAATTTGAGTTGAAATACAAAAAACTAAAAAGTCCTATTTTTGATAAGGAAAAGTTTTTGGACCAACACTGTTTTTTCTTATAAGCAAAAACGATCTTTAATTTTTCCCTTTAAAAAAACAACGATCCAACATGAGTTGTAAGAAGGCCTACCTGGCATGCAAAAAAGTGTCCGCTGATCTTAACGATGACCTGCTCGTTCTCATCGGGAGTTTGGTCTCGTGGCACCACCACTTCAGCGCAAGTCAGGTTCTGTAACTCGTTTACCTACAAGCATGAAAAAGGGTATTAATGAAAACCACTCTTATAGGCCTGAAATAGAACCTTTAAATACACGTACCGTCTTGCCACCCTTTCCGATGACCCGCCCAGCGGCGAATGAGGGAACCTTGATGTGAGCCTCCAGCTTGACTTCCTCCTTAGGTCCGAAAAAGTTCTCCTCTTTCAGTTTGCCAAAGATGCGGCATTGGGCCTGTTACAGAAAAAATAAAATCACAATTAACCTCAGTGCTAGTCTTTCACATGTTCACCTTGGCGAAGGCACCATACCTTAAACTGAGCCTCTGGTGGTCCGACAATGATGACCATCCTCTGTTTGGGATCCATTCCTTCCGCGGGTGCGATCTGAAAAACAAAATAACTTTGAGCAAAAGCGCTCCACGATTTGAAGGCGGCCTTTGGACTGACTTTGATTGAAGCTCCGGCGAAATGCGACAGCTGCTTGATGTGTTGTCCCTGTTTTCCAATGATGGCTCCCACGGCGAGCGCGGGGATGAACAGGTGGACTGTCTCCGACTCTGGATGTCCCTGGTGGGCCAAAGGGGAACATATTCTTGCTAAATGAGCAGGGAAGATGTCGCTCCAAAGGACTGACACTTTGTTTTGGAGTTTAAGCAGACAATGATAGTGTTTAATGGCCACCGATGGCGATAGGCATCCAATCCGTTTGAGGAAAGCGGAACATTTGCCGTCCCTCTCGCTTCATAGGACGCCTTTCGCCATTGGTGGCTGCAAATGAGTTAAAAAGGTTTTTAAACGCAGTTAGTTCATGTGAAAAATGGATGAAGAAGCTGTTTTGCTGGTCATATCAAAGCAATAATTTAAGTCAAGTATGAGGGATATAAAACAGTGGAGTTAACCACCAAATCCATCTGTCATTCATTCACTTTTCAATTTCAAACCAAATACAGGAGCTCTTAGAATCTCTTTTTTGTGATGTCATTTCATGACATCACATGAGAAATGCTAACAGCTAACATTTCTGGCTAATTTCATTTTTGATTTGAAATTCAGGCTGGAACAAATGATAGCCAGATGTTAAGTAGGACCATTAAATGCCAAGATGAGAGAGCGCTCGATAAACAAAACAAAAAAACAAAATTAAATCTCAATTCCATTAGGAGAGAGCCATCAATGTCACATTCCATGTACGTCTAAAAGTGGAAGGCTTTGAATGTGGAAGTATACAGCGGATGCTCTCATGCAATATGGCGCCCATAGCACGCCACTCGCTCCAGTCAATCACCAACTCAAACAATATTGATTTTGGATTCAGACCAATACTCCAATCAATGCGGCGACTCGGAACCGCCCTCTCGGTTTGGAGGAGCTCTTATCTCTAAGCCGGAAGGCTACGTCGGCGGGGTTAAAGATCGCCAAGCGGGGGACCTTGTTAGACGCGAGCCGCCCTGCCAAGTCAACCCGCAGCGAGCAAGCCGTGCAAAGCTCATTGGGACGGGCGACTTACAGCGAGGGGCTGGCTGCCCGCCGACATCATAGAAGCCCAAAATGGACCCTCGCCCCCGTAAGGACTGCACTACAGGGAGAAAGACACGTGAAAGGGCCAATCTCTACGATCCCACGTTGACGGACGGAGGCGACGCGCGTTCGGGAGCCCCGTTTTGAGCGGCGGCGGTCACTTACTCCGAATCCCGAGCAGCCGGCTCCCGGCGGGGGGACGTGGGACATGGATGGGGCCATGCCGGGGGTGCCGCTAGGGAACAAACCTAGGGCGTTCAAGTTCAAGCCCGGGATCAGGTTGGACTGGAGCTGTGGTGAGAGACACGACATTCCGTCATTCGGACTTCACTCGGAGGAGATTTTGCGAATAATATCCGGAAGCACTCACGTTCATGGCAGCCATGTCGCTCTCGTACGACTCTCGGATTTTCTTCATGACCTCTTCTTCGGCTCTGGAGCAGGCCTCGATGGAGCCTTTGACTGTGATGGTGCGTTCTGGGTTGTAGATGGTCAAGTCCTGGAGACTGGAGAGAAGAAGTGATGTGAGATGACTAAAGATGGTGACCCTTACTCATATATAAACATGGGATGTTATCTATGACTAACAGGCGCCTACACAACCGGTTCAAAATGGCAGTCATGCAAATCTCTATGCATTAGACCCAATTCCACAATAGTGACAACCCAAAAAGTTGAACTCTTACGGCGAGATGGTGATTTTGGTCCCGGTGTCTTGCTCGATTTTCTTCAGGTTGCGTCCTTCCTTGCCAATCAATCTTCCCACAAAAGTATTGTGAACCAGAACTTTCAGTGGGATCTCCTCCGTGCTGCAAGACAAAGGCGGAAACGCTGGCTTCCAATTTCCGTTCTCCCGCGAGGCGGCAAACTCACAATTTTGTGTCGAGTGCTTCCTTCTGCATGATCTCCATTAGAGTCCTGCAGGCATTGGAGCAACCTTCGGCCGTGGAGTGAATGGTGATGGGCTTCTCCGCCGCGCCCGCATTCTCTTTCCGGTGGATGTCGATCCTGAAATGACTCATTTAAAGCAACGACTTGCCGACATGTTAAAAAAAAGTGACTGACTTTGAGTGGGTCTGTTTGGTGACGTTTCGGATGGTGGCGCCCTCCTTGCCGATGATGGCCCCGACGAACTGCGTGGGCACCAGCATGCGCAAGGGGATGTCCGACTGAACTTTGGGCCGGGCGCCCAGGCTGGGCGAGCCAGAGCGTGGCGGTCCGCGGGCGTTGAAGCCGCGCCGACCTCCCGTGGGCGGGCCTTCCGGCGCCGCGTTTTCGTCCGGGATGTAGGAGACCTTCAGAGCGCAGTTCTCCATCATGGAGCCGTTGAGCTTCTCGATAGCCCTGATGAATATTAAAAAAAAACATGTCATTGTTTGTCATCTGGCAAAAATAGTTTCTATTACCTAGTCCAAGAGTTTTTTTTTTTTTTGACAACAGGTTTTCTACAAACAAACAAATAATAAAAAGTGCACCAAAAACTTTAGCTAGTACTGTAAAGATCATGACTGATAGCAGGTTTTCCCACATTGCTAATCTCTGAATTAAATCACTAATACTGGTACTACAAATTTGGCATTTAAGACCTCTATAGAGTTTTTCAATTTTTAATTGAATTTCATTATGAACATACAGATTATACCATGTTTTTTTTAAATAAATCATTGTTTTTAATACTACTTCTTCAATACTGTGTTAATAAAAACGACTAAATGGACATTAAAATGAATACAAATCAAAGACATTTTATCCCATAATATTTAACTTAATTGTCCATATGCACAAAATGTCAAAAAATAAAAATATTTATTCTGATAATGAAGAAAGTCTGATCAACAACCATATACTACTTTAAAGCCCTGTCAGAGACTGAAAAACATGTATTTGGACTCAATTTCGATTTCCACCTATATTGACAAATAGAATCTACATCTACATTAACAATTCCCTAAAACAAATGTAGAACTCTTTGCCAAACAGGTGTAACTTACATACACTAGGGGGCACTCTGCAGCAAATTTAACCCCATTTGGCTCTACAATTCCTCCACTTCCACATTAAATTGCCTTTTAATTCAAAACAATGACCATTTCACCTCGGAAAAGACCTTACTTAAGTGACTGAGTGTGTGCTCATGTGAATAGTACTCACTGCCTGGCTTGGTCCTTGGCGGCGTATCGAACATTGACAACTGCAGTCTCGGTGTCAGTGTTGACTGAAGGAGTAGAGCACACAGATAATCAATTGTCGTCATTGACGCTTCTAGCAACTCAATTTCTATTTAGAAAAAATTTGGCATGCCAAAGTGTGAAGAGAGAAATGGAGCTCACCTTGTTCACAGCATTCTACGGCGCCGTACTGAGCCAGCACGCCATCCAAGACCTGCAGAAAATGGGGAAGAGTTGGGATTAGAAAGATAGATGTCCATTCAATTTAAAATGCCAGCCATTGATTACATATTTTCAACACAAAATTCCATTAGGAGTGAATTTCTACTTAAAATCGGGTTCAAGTTGAACCATTTGTTGGCTGAAATGCTTTAGGTATTGATGATCGAAGAATTTGGGCCTTTTCAAAGCCACCAAGGAAATAATTTAATATCAATGTACAAATTTTACATCCAATTTTACAAGGGGAATAGAAATACCATATTTTTTAGGGTATAAAAGGCACACACAAGTAGTGTGTCAACAGGCAGAAAATTCCAAATTCAAAAATTGTATTTAAGGTTTTGTAAAACAAACAAGACCAACTACTACTACAAAAAAACTCATGTTCTATTGGCTATTTTTTCTTTAGAAAAACCCACACAAGCTTTTGTGGTACATCTGTTGAGTAAATGAATTTAGCCGACAAACAGGCCATCTTAAAAGCCACTTGAATCATTAGCGAGCTTGGGAAACTGAAAATGGGGGTTTGGCTTTTTCTCCGAAAATCTCCCAGGCGGAGCGCCGCGTCGAGTCGGCCACCTGGAGAATTTGAATTTATCGATTTGGCCAACCGAGGGGGCGGATGAGGGGGTTGTGTAGGGGGTGCGTGGGGGGTGTCGAACCCGAGAGGCGCCGAGACCTTTGACCATGCTCGGTTGAACCCGAGGCCACGCCCCCCCGAAGAGCTCAACCCTACTTTCCAGCCAACAAGACGGCGGCCCCCCCCTCTTCCACGCAGACGCACACCCCTGAGGCGAGCCACCAACCGGGCGGACTCCCGCCTCCCCCGCCCGCCGCGTCGGGCCCCGCTCATTGGTCGCTCCTCCGACAAAACGCGGCGCCAGACGGCGGCTGGCCGGGCCGCCCGTCCTTCCACGGGGGCCCGGCCAATGGGAATCCGGGCCATTCAGGAAAAGGGTGGGGTGCATTCCAGCAGGAAGAAGGGGGTGTGTGTGGGGGAGGGTGGCCAGCTCATGCTACACATTCTGTGAATCAGAGCACATGGATGGAAAGGAAACGGCCCGGGGTCCCTGGTTCCGGGCCCACCCACCCGGCCAGCCAACCGCTAAAGCTAGCTAACGTGCCACTAGCGAGTAAGCGGACCAACTGTGCCCGAGTCGTTGTCTTAGATACCTGATAAGATACACCATGTTTGAGGCCTCTTCATCAAAAGATCCCAGATTAGCCTATTTCTATCTCCCCCCCACCAACCTACCCCCACGTCCCCCTCCTCCCGAGGGAGAGGGAGACCTCCTCGTCACCTTTGGAGAAGGCAACCAGCTCCCTGGGCTGAATGCTGGCAACACGTGTGGAGGAGCTACAGTTGAAGGCACATGTGGAAGCAATGCGAAGCCACCATGTTTGACTAAATAAATCAATCCATTAAAAAAAAATGAGGGTCAAATCCTCACATTGCCATTGTCGTATGAAACGGAATTATTCTTTCAGATAATCTGAGTACGTAAAAAGGGAACATTTTCAGACAAAAGAGGCAAAATACTAGCTAGTATATGCAATATTCTTTGGCTATGATTGATTGATAGAAGCTCTGATTTTTAGATTTAGCGTATCCGGGTATTTTGAGTCAAGTCGGCACGGAATATAAATCAAACTCTCAGCACGTTTGGGGAAAAACTACCAAAAAAACCTTTTGGAGAATCTAACATGGTTGCAGCACCAGTTAACACTGATGTGATGAATTTATTGGAGTTTTTATCCTTTGTAGAGCAGATTTGTTTTGCCTTTTGAAAACAATTATTAACTATATAAAAGACCTCTCATCCACATTACATTTCGAGTCATATAGACCACAATATTAATATTTAGTCATCCCTATATGAACCAAAGTATGACATACACCTATGTACTATAATGTTATTTAGATTAATCTTTTTTTCATGAAAATATACAATTCTACATAAATAAAATTGAACTAAATTGACTAAACTAGACATCAAATTTTGTAATTAGCCAATCCGTTCAATGACCCAAATAAGGTTTAAATGACTTTCCTAGAAAGCATGTTGAATGTCGCCTACTAATAACAGTATAGTAAATGTTTGGGTCATATTTAAAAATAATCTTCTCTTAGTGGTAAAGGAAGTAATGTAGCAAAACATATGTGGCCTTTAATTTTGCATGATTATATACATCACTTACCATGAAAGCAGTTAAGTAGTTTATATACGGAACGGTTATTGTTCTGAAAAACATTGTATCTTATAATAGATATTTTTTTAACCTCTTTTTAACCTCACTCATACACATACTTCTAACTTGCTTATGTGTGTACTCACATATACACACACAACCTCTGGCTGCGAATGTTTAGTTTCTTATATTTCCATTTTAACTAGCATTTTTAACTAGCATTTTTAAGAAAAATATTTTTAAATGTATTATTTTTGGCCTATTATACACACAGACTAGCACTACTATCTATATTTAAAGACACCAAAATATGTATTCACTAAGGAAATTGACGAATAATCCTCAACCAAAAAGTACAGCCATCTGCTTCAAGTCCCAAAGCCAATGCTTTTTTTCTTTTAAACAAATGTCTCTGTTGTGTCTTGAAATTAGTTGCGCATTTAAAGCCTCCTCCCCAAAATATGCACGTCACAACGTCAAATCATTTGTTCCAACCACACACTTGGCCTGGCCTGAGCGGCGGCCATGAATAAAAAAACAAAGCATGTGCTGCAATGACCCCCTCCTAAAAAAAAATGGAGGCAAATGAGAAAAACCTATGCACTCACCTCCCACCGCATGTCAGGCGGGATGTTCCTGATCTGCAACTTGCAGCTTCTGGGGAGAAAAGAGATGTTACGTTTGAGTATGGATATTTCATCTATGAAAAAAAATCAGCAGTGAATGATTACATTTAAGTCCCATTTATGACATTTAATCCATTTGAACTAGCATCAAATTGGCTACTCATTGCAATATTCGCCACCAGTCAAGAGCATGCCAATAATCCCAGCCAGGCCTCCCAGATTAAAAGGATTGGACGTCTTATCACTGTCATTGACTACAGAATGTGGACTAATTTAATTGGAAAAGTCAGAATGACAATAGGACTAAAATAAGAGATTTTTCAATTGGTGAAACCCACTTTTTGCCACTAGGATGCACATGATGGAACTTGTTCCTATATTTTTTAAAGATTACCAACTGTGTACTAAAAAGCGGAATAAATGATGTCCCCTTGAGTGACTCGTGCTTTTCCAGGATCACCCAACTGTTGTGTCGGAGGGGGGATAAAAGGGAGGGGGGGGGGGTCCAACGGGTTAGGGGAAAGAATGAAATCTGTGCACTTGTTCATCCAGCGAAGATGAGCGGAACAAACACTGCTGACGTGTTCTAAAGTCACGTTAGTCATTAAACGCATTGGGCGGCACAATCAAGAGAGCACGAGAAAAAGTAGCAATGCATGGAGGCTTTGGAGTGTTTGCCTGTTGGAGGAGGTTCTAAAGACGAAAAGGGGGGGGGGGCAATCAAAGTTCGCCGCCTGTTGACAAACCCAAAAGGGCCTGCAACGTACGTACGTGACGTGGTTTGGAGTACTTTAAAGAAAAAAAGATTTAAAATACATAGGAAGCAATTGACTGAAGGGACACGGGCCCAAGTCAGGTTCTAAAAATTGCCGAGAAAATTCACTGATAACCTCCGAGAGGAATTCGAGCCCTTTCCGGCCAAGTGTGTGCCATTCCTGGCTGATCTGTCCGTCCGTCTGTCCATCCGTCCCACCACAACCCCCCTTCCGCCTCCTCCTTCTACTACCCACACATTCTGTATGCTCTGCATTGCGGTGGGAAGACCGTGTGAAATGTGCAAATGCACCAGGGCCGACCTATAGCTCCACAGACAGAAGAAGTCAGGCCGGGTTAGGAGGGGTGGTGTGGGGTGGGGTGGGGTGGCTTGGCGTTAAGAGGGAGTGGAGTGGGGGTTGGGTTCGCTCGCTATACATTCCCCGGTCCCCATGCAGCCTTTGATTTGGGGATGGGTGATCGGGGTGTGGTGGTGTAGGGTGAAGGGGTGGGGGGGGACTAGTCCTGTTTCAGGCAAGGGTAACAAGGGCCCACTCTACTCGGTGGGTGGGGGTGGGGCCCTGTTACCATGGACACGAGCAAGTCCACTGACAGGAACATGTAGAGCTGGGCTAAAACTGGGAGGGAGGAGTGACTGGGGCTGGTTTGTCATGTGATGGCCGACACCAAGTTGGCTTCCTTAGCTACTTTTTCCAATAAAACTAATGCTAACCAATGGACGTCAAGGTTGACCAAAGCTTAAAAAGACGGGGCAAATTTGTGTTGTTTTCCAAAATATTAAAAAAGGGAAGTATATTTCCGTGTTAGTCAACAATTTTGAGTGACTACTCGAGGATCATCCGGATACGTAGCGGTTTGGAGTGACCGAGCCAACGCTCCATTAGCCAGGTTTTGCTTTCTTGTCTATTTTAGAGGGCCCATTTTAAATGTTGTGAATCACCCCCAAGAAATGAAATGCTTTCGGGGATGACTGGCTGGATACAGTGACTCAACTGAAAAGACTGTTGCACATTAAGGTCTTGGTCGCCCCCGAACTTCATTCACAAAATACGCAGAAAAACAAATACAAAGCCTACTTTTGACTTATGCCTATAGGAAGAGTGTTCAAGTGCAACAAGGGGCCACATTCATGCCCCCCTTGATTTTTTTTCTCTTGCAGGTGGGGCCCCACGATGACCTTGTGACCTAAAATTCTCAAACCAAAAACCATCTTCACAACGTCTTCTGTTCCTCATTTAAAACATAACACACACACATACACTTAAAAGTCAAAATTTGTGATTTTACCAGCAGGCTCTCACACACACATAAAACCCTTGAATAGCATTTTTTTCCTGTACATGTGGTTCAATGGGAATTATTTTATGCCCACCCCCAGAAACAAACATGACCATGAATGCTAACACGTATTAAAAATTATGCCATATCTGAAACCTGCTCATAGTATATAGGTGTACACTTTTTTTCATTAAAATGAAAGAACATCTACTAAAAAAGGCATACTTTTCATTCATTAGCCAATATAATTCATTAAAAAAAGCATGTCTCCAATACAATGCCATCTCTATTTTTTAAACAGTGTAGCTTATAACATTTATTTCTAGTTAACCCACAAGACTCCATAGTTAACCTTTGTAACATTTTCTCCCAATAAAAAAAGTATTTTCTTCTAACTAAAGTTTGCTACTACCAGACCACCAATTTCTCAAAACACACCCCAAACATACGAGTAGTGCATTTAAAAAGAGGTGTACACCCCATTTTCTTTATTAATCCTAAAGTGGGTACTTTTAAACATGCTGGAGTCTTTTCTGACTGTTCATACATAACACTTCCCTTTTCCTGAGGAGTCCAAAGGTTAAAGACATGGTGATTGGCCAAGCCCCCTCCTGCCATCCCTCCCCCCAGCTGATATTTGCAGAATGCAAAGAATGGCCCAGTCTGTGTGTGTTGCCTATACTATTCATTTTGGGCTCATTAAAACTTGTTTCATTTTACATTGCAAAGAATTTTGAAAAGGGGCGAAACTTAACACATTTGCAATATAAACACACACACACACACTCTTGACGTATATCCAATTGACAAGCCTTTTTTTTGTAAAGAATTGATTAATTTAGCAGACACGTAATCAATGCAACGAAATTCTAGGTTATAACATAAAAATAATGCCAACTAAAGACACAAAATGAATATTTCTAGCAATTTTAGGCGTGGGGGCGGATACACAACTTGATTTTTTTCTAGTACGTTCCCAATGTGATTCAGACATTTTAGCATAGCAATTCAAACAAGCACACAAATACACTAACTACACACTGACACAAATCCGTGACGAGAAATTGTGAGACGTTCAAATGGAAAAAATCAAAAAACTGAAGCAGTGGGTGCGCCATCTTTACAAAACACAAGGAGTCCATTAATATGCATTTTAAGGCAAATAACCCCAATGTGGTTAAAATGCAGTCACCGCACGAGTGGTGGCAACGTGTGCGCAGTTGCGCCAGAGGTTTTTTGCGTGACTTTAGGGCTTCTCATTCTGCTTTTAGCGTCCATCTCATGCAAGGAGGGGGGCGGAAAAAAGGAAGAGGGGCGGAAGCCAGTGGTGACGGAGCAGATCCTTCAAATGGACGACTCCATGAGGCCTGTGCTTTATGCATGAATGCCGTTATCTCGTCAAGTTCCCCCACTTTTCATACGGGCTATTGGGATCCCCTTTCTCATGTGTGACTGGGGTATTTTTAAACCATTTTTTCTTTAAAAGAAGCAAAAAAATGTGACGGTTGAGCCTATAAGGCAGCACGTCGAGAGAGAGAGGAGGGAGTTGCTACAACAAGACATACTATATACGCCCCTTTTCATTGACCCCCACAACATTTAGGGGGGAGGGGGCATATAAAACATACTTTAAAAATACCAACTTTCAGCTAAAGAAGCATGTTATAAGTTTAAAAAAAAGAAGCTTACCTTTGACGTTTTGGCACAGAGTGTTCCACATCGAGAAGTTTGCCATGGAGTTCAACTTTACCTATTTTTTTAAAACATACACATGAAATAGTTGTTTTTAGAAATCATTTCTGCATATTTATTTTCATATAAGAAATGCCTAAAATATACACAGGAAGACTATTAGCAGAATATCCACACATGGTTGTACAATGGCGAGTGGCAACGAAGAAAACGTTTTAATTCAAAACGAGTAGGATTAAATAACACGCCCTTTGCGGCGAAGGAAAACTCACATATTTAGAATATAAAACAAGGTTTCCTGAAGCCAAAAAAGGGATAAAAGAGAAATATGTGCTTCTCATAGTTGGCCTACATTTCAGCAACACAATTAAACCACCTGGTGTGTCAGCATGGGCAAAATGGCTACACGACACAACGAGTGACTTGTAGCCACACAAGAAGATTTACTGGACTTTTCCCAACCAAATTAGCATTTTACTACGATTTAGTCGCATCGAAAAGCAGCGACACTAGAAAAGCCACACTCACACACGACGACCTCTAACCCGAACCCGTGCACAGGGCCGCAGCCACGTTCGAATCCCGAAGCCAAACTCGTCGAGATTATTTCTTTTTTTAAATGAATGAATGGAATTCCACGCGTATAGCTGAGGTGCGTTTACGGTGAAGTGTACGCACGGTTAAACGGAGTGTCGGTTAAACCCCCACGCCCCCCCAAACACGCACTTTTCCGTCGTTCCAAAAACGTCTCACCTGAAAGAACATCGATGGCCTTCATTGCAGTCTTCTCGTCGGGGCAGTCCACGAAGGCATAGCCAGTTTTGACCAAAAATGGACCACTATGAGGAATGTTCCACGTCTCAAAGATAGTTTCGAAGTCCTCCTCGCTGGCTTCGGCGCTCACGTTGCCAATGTATAGCTTATTCATGTTCACAACTCACAACAACACGACCAAAAAAAAAGAGAACCACCGAACAGCTTCGATGGAGTAGCTCCAAAACAAACAAATTAAAAAAAAAGAAAAAAAGGATTCCCCGTTCGTAGACTACGGAGTGGACAGAGATTTTAAACTGGCAAGCCTCGTAGTGGCTTCGCGCTCCCTTCGCCCCTTTCTCGTTGCCTCTTTCACCGCGTAATAAATAAACGCTTAATTATTAATCTTTCAAACGACGACGGGCTGGCTAGGGAAGGGGAAAAAGGAGGAGAAAGTACTTTGCGTCTTCCCCCGAAGAGACGGACAATGTCACACAAACGCGAAGGCAGGCACCCGCCTCTGGGTCGACTGCAACCAAGAAGAAGAAGAAGAAGAAGCGACGAAGAAGAAGAAGAAGGGGAGGAAAAAAATCCACTCCTATTCTGTTTTTTTTTTTTTGAATGAGCCACGTGTTCAAACTACAAATCAGACGACACGTGAGGAAACCCAATTGCTCAATTAAGTGTTTGGGATTGGGGAAAATTGCTCGGGAATCTGGGGTGGGGACAGTTGAGGGGGTGTGGATGATTTTTTTCCTTTTTTTAAGGAGGGTAAGAAGAGAGGATTGGTATGAAAAGGAAAAGAACCTGAGCGGCGTTCGAGGGGGGAAATGCGGTTCCGTTAAAAAAAAATGCTGTGTTTTTTACTATAGTATCGCATTCGGATCTTTCTCTGCATTAAAAAAAGGAAAAAGATAGTGCTTCTTTCTCATTGGTCGCCGGATCTATAGTAAAACGTGCACGCGCACACGCACGAGCATGCGGCTAAGGACGAAAGGGGGGTGGGGCCATTCATAAATGATGTTGCATTACCATAAATGATGTTGCATTACTACATTGCTGAAATTAAACAAATACGTGACACGGGATCTGAGGGGGGAGTGTGACCCTCAGTCATGACTTGGGCCCAACGTGGGAATGACACGTCTTGCTATTCAAATGAGGGCGTCCATTTTCCGACGTACGCCCCCCTCACCCATGACTACTCAACTCAAGTCAAACCACGAACCCCAGCGGATCCTAACCACATAAAGTCGCCGTGTGCATTCGGTTTACGTGCTTTGCACTGTTGTATTTAGCTGGTTTAGGCTCGGCCATGTGGTCATGGCGAGCCGTGGCTGCCATGTTGGCTCTAAGGAGGAGGGGCTTTCCAACATGGCGTCCGAGCGTGTGGCCCAAGAGTTGCCTTTTTAAAAATGTAGTCTCGCGTAGCCAAAGGTCACACAATTTTAGGTATCTATGACCTAAAGTTGTTAATGGAGATGATGGACATTTTTTTTCCTATGACAAAAAATGTCACATAGCAATGAAATAAAATATATATTTTTTTAAATGCAAAAAGTAGACATACTGAAATAATAATAGGTTATGAGGTGGGTGTGGGGGCATCTATAGTTGCTGGAATGTATACAACAACCAAATCAGTTATAAACTTTCAAGTGAAGTGAGATGGAATTAATTTTGATTGACGGGATGTAATTTTATTGAATGTTTACTATTCTACATTACAGAAAAACAAACACAATCTGAGCTAAATGCTGTGATCTCATTAGTTTGTGTACAAAATGATTTGCCCGGTGTGGGCCATATGTGAAAGTTAAACTTGTGTCAACTTGAATAAAATTCCCTGTCAACTGGGTATGTCTCATGTCAAATTCAAATACTAGTAGCTTCTTTATAATTGTGTGTTTTGTTGTGTCAATCATTTTATGTCAATATCAGAAAATGCTATTAGTGTTGTCTATTTCGGGGAGCCATATCTATGAAAGATAAACTGTGTCAAAGTTAACTGTTTAATAGTATAGATTTAAATTAAAGATTAGGTCCAAAGATCAGACTTTTTTTTCCTCCAGCAATTTGACAGCATTAATACATGTAAACAAATAACTACAAAATTAGAATAACAAAGATTAACTTGAAATGGAAATTCACCCTGATCATCCCAGTAAAGTTATATATTTTTACCGGGATGATCAGAATCATCCCACATACATTGTTCTCTCCAAAAGTTTCTTTTCAAAGTTATTCCTCCCTTTTTTGTTTCTTTTTTATAACTTTTCGGGCCCTTGAATGAGTGGATCAGAGCCGGGCCATGTCAGGCACAGAGGGTTTCCTCCCGCACACTACATGCTACCCTCTGATTGGTCATCTCTCCAGGCCAATGAGAGGGCAGCACGGCCGCTCCTACTACTCCTGCTGGCGCGCCTACTGATTGGCTGAGAGACAGTGAGTATTCTATATGAACCAGCCCGCCAATGATGCGTTTAAGTCCACGTTGAGGCTGTTGGACTTTGTCTCGCACGACAGCAATGTAACGAAATACGAGGCAGAAAGCCAAAAGGAGCGATATTTTTCTTTTTCTTACACATCTTTTTATCGAGTCTCTCAACCGAATTACGTCCATAAACACCACAAAACTCACTAAAACGTCTTTAAACACGAGTCAATCCTCCCGCAAGACATGCATACATTTAATCTACACCCACTATAGACGTCACCCCCCCTTAACAAGTTTCCCAACACTGCTTTTTCCGAGTTATTAAACCAGCACGTTAACCTACACATATTGGACTTTTTAACCCATTCCATCCATGCCGTTCTATTTGTATAAATTGTTTTGAATTCCCTGTGGCAAAGAAATATTGAAAAAGAAGTGTTTTATGGGGCGGCTGCATATAGATTTTTTTCTTCTTCTGGGCAATGGCCGCCATGCTGAGAGAGCTGTGTGGGCCGTGCACGTCTGCTTGAATGAGCTCATGCATGGCTGCAGCCTTGTGTGTGAGGAGACTCCGTGCAGCCATGTGCACGACGGGTGAATGTATCGCTGAGGAATGTACAGAACGCCTCCCCCACACTCCCAGATCACCCCCACACACCCCCTCTTTCTATGGACTCCTTCTATAGGGGGAGAAGTAACATAAAGTTAGAGAGTCTATCACTTCTTATGTTGCTTCCAGGGGCCACATTTGACCGATTCCTATACAGAGACAGCCATTACGGCTCGATCGAGGTATATAGTTCACGTAAATCGTAATTTTTGAGCTGGTTTTGTTGGCCTCGTTCATGTTAAATCGTCTCCAGGGCTTTGTACAATTCCATTTAATCGACACAATCTAAGGATTCTGTCATCTGGTGAGATTTCTTTACCTCATTTTATTATTCGGTTATTGATGACTTATTAATAGTGATCATTTGCGTAGTGATAAAATGTATCAAAACATAGTATTCCATTGAAGTGTAGTCGTTACGAACGCCATGTTGAGCCCTGAGTGTTGAATTCATAGATTTCTACCAATTTACGCTAATTAAAAAAGTATATTGGATGTAAACACGCGTTGATGTTTTTTTTAAAGTGGTTTCAAGCGTGTTAAAGTGAAAAAAGGGTTAAGTTAAGGTTTTTTGTCCACCATTTTTGCTCTTCCTTGACGCTTGGGAAATGACAGCCCTCATGTCAGTAGTAAAATGGCGGTGTGTGTTCGTGCATGTGTGTGTGTGTGTGTTTGTGTGTGTTTTTGTTCCAAACATGCTAGACAGCAATCCTAGATTTTTTAAAATTTGATTTAAATAAGACTTTTTAAAGGGTAAATGACAAATATATGGGTGGTGGATGATATACGTTAAAAGAGGGATGGAGCTTTCCTGTTTTTGGTTTATTTTGTATTGTTTCTGGGGTGGAAACTTATGTGTTATAAGTCTACTATAACTATAGTATACTAAAACTATTTTTTCGTCCTGTATGGGGAAAAATTCGCTTTCTATTTATTTTTTTAATAGACACAATTCCCCTTCTATTTTGTTGTCCAGCACAAACAACCACAAGACTCGTAAAGCTCCTCGTTTTGTCAACTTCATTCATTCAAACGTAATTAATATTTATAAAGTTTGTACTATATTAGTTCCCAAAGGTGCTTTTAAATAAATTAACATCTTTTGAATGTATCATGTTTTGAGGAAGTTTTTTTAAGTTCTTTTGTTGCACTTTTTCAAATAAACTACATGTCCTCAGTTTATAAACTTTAGACGTAATTATTTCCTCATAATTTCTGGAATATTTGTATAAACTATTAGCAGTTTATTTGCAGTGACATTTTGATGTAATTTGAGCATCATTGCTAACTTCTGTAATGTTTACTGTATGATTTTTTTTCAAAACATGAATATACTACATTGTAATAATCGATTTTGTTTCTTCTGCATTTTTACTTGAAGTTTTGTTTACAGTATGACAAAATGGAGTTTATTAAGGACTGGGAAGTATAAGGAATACAGTTAACTTATTCTCTTGAATATTAAGATCCTATTTTGAACTAAATCTTTAGTTGGTCATTCATACTTGATGTGTTGGATTCATTGCATTATGAAACTATTTTTTTCTTTAAAGTCATATAATCCGAATGTTTCATAAATCTGATTTTGAAATACTACTCACTGTCTTCTGCACTCATTTTTTAATTCCAAAATGCTAATCCAGCATTATTTTACAGGAGACTGAAAATGAAAACCAAAATCTCCAAACATATGGTTGAAGAAAACATGTCCACAGGGGTGACGGTCATAATTCATGTCATAATATTATGACAGATAAGATAACTAGCTAACTGGTTAACCAATTTACAGTAGATACAACCTACAAAAGTAGTGTAGTTTAGCTTACAGTCCAATATTCAAATGCAAAGTATCCCTTTGTTTCCTCCCAGAATTAGTACTAAGATACATAACATGTAATATTTGGCTTCTTTAACATGCGACCTGTTATCCTCTCCTGATTACCATTGATTTGCCTATCAGCTGATGACCCCTATAACACAACCAGGTCATAAAATCAAGTATTATCAGCATTCAAACCATTGATGGCCACATGATTCCTAAGCAGGGAATTTAAATAAATGCAAAACAATCCTTTCACATCTCATTTAAAACATAATTGAAGTTAGCTAAGAGTTAAGAAAGCTACTACGCTCGTCCGAGAAGGTTACGCTTCCATATTTCTGCGATGAATCGCCTCATACTTTAACCCTTGAACTTTAGAACCCAATGCTATCAAAGTGAAGCGATGCATAACTGCGAGGGGCCCCGTGACATGTCAGCAGCTATTACAGGCCAATTTGAATAAGCCGCTCCATTATTCCATACATTCACGGGTTAAAATCTAACCCGTTTACTTGGTTTGGCGTCACTCACGTGATGGGTTGTTCTCCAGGTTTATCTCATTATGCGTTATGGGGACTTGATCCAATGTTTAGCGCATGTTGTTGAATTTCCTTCTGTTGATTGAATTGTATCGTTAGTTAGCTTTGTATTCATGATTCTGATTTGTATTTCCACACATAAGCACACCCCATAACAATGTTTACAAAACAATGTGAGATCTTTAATTCTCAAATGAAGGCCTTACAAAGAAGCCGAATTATGAGAAGACACACTCGGTCGCCACCGACAACATTTCAGGTCTGTGTAACACCAACAGAAAATACGTGAATGGCAACTATAGAAAAAAAATGTGTTCCAAAGAGTCCCTTGATCGCACTCACTGTGAAAGTGGAAAAGATTTACAAATTAAGAACTCCTTCAGGATGTAAAACACAACGGCGTGCTGTGAATTAAGACGTGCTAGCCACACCTCAGTAGCGCCCTGCGAAAAGAAAACATCAAAAACCAGTCAGTGGTGTCGCTAAAGAACTGAATTGTGACATGTAAAAATGCATTCAGATTTTTGTTTTTCTCTTACTTGGGCTGTAGCGTAAGCAAGATCTGTATCGAACGTAGTCCGGTGAAGCGGAACGTCTGCGACTGCATCACGACACCAAGAGTTGAAACCTAGCGGAGCCATCTTTACCCGGCGGAAATGACAATTTACCTGTACCAACGATCGTAATCGTCGTATCGGTCGAACCGGTCAAATCGGTCGTGTCGGTCGTATCGCTCGTAGCGTCGCTCGTAGCCTCTGTCAAAGCCGCGATCGTAGTACCGATCGAAGCCGCGATCGGGGCCGCGATCGGGGCCCCGGTCGTAATGCCGGTTGTAATGACGGTCGTAATAACGGTCGTGGTATCGGTCGTAGCCTCGTTCGTAGCCTCGGTCATAGCCCCGGTCGTAATCTCGCTCGTAGCCTCTTTCGTGATATGAACTTCGACCTCTCCAGTGCGCCCTCACGTCGTCGTCTTCTCTGTTTGAGAAAGAAAGAGAGGCTTGTTGGATGGGGTTGAGAGAAAATCGCTCAGTAAAAAGTTCCCTTCTCCTCAATTTGAAACCAAGATGGTGGGGAGATTCATCGCAAAGAGGGGAGCCAAATGGATTGGATGCCCATCGACCATCAATGGCAGCAAATGAGTTTAGGGGTTGTGATTCAGAATCATTTTTGTTAGCCTTACATTGGTTGTTTCCCCTTGTAGACTCCAGGTGTGGGTGAGTGGGCTCGCTTAGTAATGGAGTAATCGAGTCTAATTGGCTTCCCGTCTAACTCCTTGCCATTGGCTTCCTCCATTGCCTGAGAAACAGAAGCAGGAAAAGTTCATGATCAGCATTCTAGGCAAACAAGTGCTCGGGTCAGGACGGACATCTAGTGGTGCGCCAGAGTAATCACAGTTAAGTTGAAATGATAGAAAAAATGATTTCAATTAAATGGAATTGACCTTCTTGGAATGCTCGATGTCCTCAAAGTAAACAAAGGCGTAGCCTCGTGAACGACGCGAGCGCTGGTGGAGGACCAAGTTGACACCGGCAAGAGGACCAAAGCAGGAAAAGAAGTCTTTTAGGTCTTGTTCCGTGGTGTCCAAGTTGAGGCCAAATACACCCAGACATTTGCTGGGATTGGGGTTTGACTAGGAAGGTAGAGAGATAATAGTTCATTAACAACAAATGTTCACATAGGAATTTATAATCCTGTCACCTATTTCTGGAAAATAATCAAAAGCACAAAAAAATCTTATATTTTACGTTTAAAAAGTGAATTCCGGGACAATATGTGAATAGGTAATTGCAATGTAGTTACTATGTCATTTTGAAATGTTTATTATTGTGTTTCTTGCAGTCATAATAATCTATATGTAAAAATTAAAATGCATTCACTCAAAAATGAAGCTTCACATACCCGTTTAGCGGCAGCAAGATGGTTTGGCTCTTTTGTATCTTCATCCTGTTATAATACAAATAACAGATATTGAAATGTCATAATTATGTTAGAAATACTGCCTCTTAAAAATACACACACTTCAGACTCAAAAAAAGTTATCACAAGATGACTTCAAGATGGTTTGTGGCATTAGATTATATTAATTCATAATTTAGAGCAGTATCTCAATAAAATCATATTAAAGTTGCTATTTTGTATTTGGTATTAGCTAACATACAATTAACAGCAGCCACATACAAGACAGGAAAAACTAGTCTTAGTGCAACGCTGGCATTCAACAAAATGGCAGTTTATGTTATCCTGTAAAAAGTATTGTAGTTGTAACAACGTCATTCATCATTTTTCATTTTAATCAACTTTTGTGTTGTTCCTTGATACTGACCTTTCGGCTTGATGTTGGCGAAGTGCTGTTTTTGCGACGTGATTCCGAACTGTTGGAATGTGACCGAGACCTTGCTTGTGTGGCATGTGACGGAGAGCTTGAAGGGTTAGCGCTTTGGCTTGACTCATTATTAGACGCAGCCCTAAAAAGCAATACATCTTAGCATCAAGTGGCCAGGGATTAGAGAAATGATATTTCCTTTGTGAAAAATGACATACTCTAATTTTAATGGAGAGCGGGATCGGGATCGAGAATGTTCGGGGCTCTCTGGCTTGTCCTGAGTTAGACTTGCCTCTTCCATTTTAAATGGTGAGCAGGATCCTTGTGGCCCGGTACTTGTGTCCTCCATTTTTGATGGGGAGCACGACGACTGTTGCCAGGTACTTGCGTCCTCCATTTTTGATGGGGAGGACTCCTGTTGCCTGGTATTCGTGTCCTCCAATTTTGACGACGAGCAGGACGCCTGTTGCCAGGTATTTGCGTCCTCCAATTTTGATGGGCAGCAGGATTCCAATTGCAGGGGAGTTGCGTCTTCCAATTTAGACGGGGAGCATGGCGTCTCCAGCCAAGGACTTGCATCCGCAAATTGAGATGGAGAATGTGACGCCTGTTGCCAGAGAAATTAAAACAGATTATGATTTATAAATATATGCATTTTCAGTATTTTCTTAAAGTTTTTAACATACTCCATTTAGACTTACCCTGAACTTGCTTGGGTACAGAGACACCATTTAATCATGTAAGATTTACTTGTACTTAATAGTTCAAAATAATTAAGTATGAATTACAGCAACATTTTCATTCATTAGCATTGCATTTGAAATGATAAAATACTCCCAAAAATCATATGTGGGGACACTAGGCTACAAATACTGCTGGAATTAGAGGATAAGGGACAATATAGAATAACACAAAGTGGTGGTTGAAGCTAAAATTGAGTTACTAAGTTGAACAGAGACTGCTAAAACATTTCAGCAGGGAAATTTGATAAGTTATTAAAATGTTAGCCCACAAATACCGTTTAGCATAGAATATTTTTGGACCCAAACCAGCAAAACATAATGGATAGGAAAATTAATTAGAGGAATGCTTAGGATAAATCGTGCATGAGTATTTTGCTGTCAGTACATTGACTGTTTGCAGTTAAATATTACTACTTACTCCAGTTTCTTGAACCCCTTTGTCAATGTCACTCATTTTCAGATAATGTGCCTTGACATGTGTAAAAACAAAACAATATCTATGCGTTTTAATGGTAACGATTATCGTTTGAGAGGTCTCCGAAGAGAAAATGGCGCACGAGGGCGGGGCGATCAGGTACAACAGGCTGACGCCATGTCCGTTTGCGACACCTCTTCAATATAAAAGCTCGCGTTTTTTCAACATTCATTCATTCATTCATTCTTGTACATTTTGGACGACGTGGTGCATTCTAAACACAGTAACAATAAGAAAATCAGTGTACTTCAACTTGTATTGCTTTTTAGGAAGTGTTACATTAAAAGTACTGTTAAACCACTACAGACTACTAGATGTACTCGAACCACAGTTTATTGAGGCTGGCGGTCTCAAAATACATTCTGAAAGTGTGACACGCAGAATATATGATATGTATTTGAAGGTTAAAGTCTGTGATAAGTAAATGGCATCATTATGATGAGCATTCAAACGGTTTGTATTCAGCAGTTTCTTTTCCAGCATAAAACGGTCACCTCCCACACAATAAAACAGCACTAGCAAAAGTGTACTAGGCCATTATTTTTAGAAAACGCTTTAGTCACAGTGCAACATGAACCCTGAACGTGTAGCAGATGGTCAGTCATCTTCGCAACACCGAAGATTCTGACCTTGCGGTACATTCATTTCATTCTACATTGAGAGTGAAATAACACCCAAGGCAAGTGAGGGAGGCGGAAAACATTGGTTTTCGGCTGAAACAATGCAAGTTCAGTGGCAAATAGGATTCATCGGGAGTGTCACTAGCCACACACTGGGACTAAAAAATATATCTTTAAATTGTTTATACCTATCAATAAAAATTGGCCAAACGGTAGATGTTCACATTGTATTTAGTGTTGCACCGATAATTTTTTTTCCCGATATCGATTCCAATACAGGATAATGTTTCTCTTAACAGTAAATTAGTCTATAATTACTCCTATGTAAAGTAATTGTTACAATAACGTACTTTTAGTGTCGATACTCGTAGCAGTGCAACACAAATTATAAGTAGCAACTCATATTTTCAAGTGATTTGTTGAATTCAGCAGGTTATCGTCAAAATGTTATAAATTGTATGTATTAATGTGCTTAAGCATTGTTCCACAACATTGTCGGTAGCCGTTAAGATTGCTATACCTATGATTCAAATATGGCGTTATAAAAAAATGCAAAATTTAAATACAAAAAAAAGCACTTTCCCCTCTCTCTCTCTTGATTAAACAAAAATAAATACAACCGCAAACAAAGTGGAAAAGGCAAAAGGGTCTCCTTCCTTTGAGCTGGCATCACATCAAGTCTGTGGACATCCTGGGATAAATTCAGGAAAAGTGGGATGTGCTAATCGGACTGTCAATCCAACTATCGAAGCAATGCTCATACATGCGACTGAGGCATGAGGCGGGTTCGTTGGTTAAAACGTGACCTTGCCTGACGGTCAGCGACTCTCCCTTGTTTAGGTCTTTTTCCCGCAGCCAGGTGTGTGGAAGCCCCAATACCTTTGTGAGACGAGTTGGTGATGGACGCGTTGACGGCCAATTCCAACTTGCCTTCTAGTTTGAGCAGCCGTGCCAGGATGTCATCCAGGAGCACTGCTATTGTCCTCTTTAAATCAGCTGTAAGGATAAGAAAACATTACCTACAAGAACATGCCAACTTGCCAAAAAAAAACAAATAGCTTAACAATATTTTTGTTTTTTAAAAATGCCATTAAATAGGTAGTTACCGTAACCAGCCATTGCAGCTCCTTGAGGCCCACCCGGTGAATTCTGGCTCTCCTCGGACAAGACCTTGACATATCGCCGACTGATCTCCAAGATCTGCTCACGCAGCTCTGCGCTGCTCTGGTGGCGTGGTTGCTTCACGGTATAGCGAAGCAACATGAGTCCCCACGCCAGACCGAAGACTAACAGAAGCAAGCTGAGCTTCTGGGACATGTTGCGTCTCATCAGTGTGCAAAGTATCATTTTGGAGATGGTCAGGAGGGGAGAAACTCAAAAGAACAAGTGGAAACTTGCTGGAACCGGATGATAATGGAGTGGATAATGTTGAGTCGCCACGACGGTTGCTACATTTGTGTAGTTGTGGTCGTCCGAATCCATGGATGGAGGTCAGAGTTCACAATCTTGCAGATGTTCGTTCATTGTGGACCACCTGTACAGACCAAAAAAAGAGTAAGAAAATACATTAGAAAGACTATAGAAGTGAAATTTTGATGTTAACTGTGAAAGTTGGCAAAGACTTATCGATGGGATTTGAAGGTGGCGGCATTTCAGCCCAGAAACATAATTGCCAGTTTAGTTGAAACTGGACCCACTCCCAATAGGATTTGCAGCAGTAGTCAGAACAATTGAGAGTATTCACTCTCTAATTTCCCCCATTCCGTTCGGTCAGTCAATGTACAAAACGTTTGTGGCTGCATTTGCCCGGAGGCAATTAGGCAATCCTTTTTCGTCTTTCACATCTTTGTCAACAAGTCGTTTTTCCACATTCTGTTGGAAGTGCTATTGTCACCTCCTATTGCGAAGTGACAGGAGGGGGGTTGATGGGGGAATAATTTATAAAGCGGTAACAGAATCCATTTTGCCTGAACTTTCCCCCCAACTAGGGAAAGGAATGAATTTTTTTAACCTACGGATAACTGTAAGCAGTTCTATTTGATGGTCTAAAATGTGAAAATATGTAAAAGATAAAAAAATTCCATTAATATTCAAATCCAAATGTGTGAAGCAGTAATATGAATAATATGAAAGTGTGATGTTGAATGCGCCTAAGAAAATGAACAGGAATTTTGAAGGGTTACAAATGTGGAATTATTGAGGTTTCAATAAGAAAATGAATGGCTCACCTGGCATTGATTTTTTTCAACATGTTAAGGTCCTTGATGGCTGGACACAATTCAACTATGGAGGTGAACCCTATGAAGTGCCTCTTCACTGTTGTCAAATATGCACATATTTAATTAAAGGAAAAAGTACAAAGTGCCTTTGAAAGAAAACCACAGCAGATTTGCTTTAGTTGCACTAGCTTGGATACTGATTCATGGGTTATGGTTATTTTGAAATTAGCTTACTTCCTTTTTTTAATAGGGGAAATAGTAAAAGATGACGATATTCTTTTAACCATATTCCATTCCAAATAAAGTCCTGTTTTATGTAGGTCACAGTCATGGACAAAGCTTACATAATTATTTTCCATATCAAAGCAAAACGTGGTTGTAATTGAGTACTATTCCTCTTTGACTTTTGAAATTTGACAGTTGATATAAACTATAAAATGTTGTAACACATGCCTGTAAAGTTGCCCAAAGATGACAATGTGACAAATATATTTAGGCAAATACTTCAAACATTGGGCGCACATATACGAAGGAAGTGCTTTACATAGTACTTGACATAAGATTTCATTCCAATTACAAATAAGGAAGTTGACATGAAGCTACTGTTAGCTCCCTAAGCCACGTCAATAAACAAGATAAAAATGACCTTAAGCTACAATGGGACTTTACCTTAATGTTGTTGCATCTAAGATCCTCATGAATTGAAGTATTAATAGCCTCAATGCAGCCGAATCGCATGACAGCTCAAAAAGCAAAATGTTTGTTGTTGAAAAGAAAATGATTGTTGTACTAGCCGGTTTAAAAAAGAAAAATCCAAAAAGCTGATGTCTCTTCTCTCTCTATTTTATAAATAAACTGGCACGTTAACCTGTACATTTGTTTGCTTCAACTGCTAAGCTTCCGTAAACGTTATGCGGCTCAGTATGCTAAAGTGCAGCTAGAAATACGTGAAGGCAACGGGGCTGACCGTGATGGTTCCCTCGAGGTTTGCTGTGCGTCACCGCGAGGCATCCTGGGAAATGCAGTCTTGTAGTCTCACCGTCTTCCCTATACACAATTCCTGAGTGGAAGAGAAAACATAAGATTCATCTCAATTTTAAAACTCGCACCGTCAATTTGACCACTTCAATATGAAAATGTATCGGTCTGAACTGTGTGAGTAATATTAGCATGAGAGGGTTATGTTAATTTTGTTTTTGTGGGATATTTGCAGTACATTTTTCGTCCGCTAGATGGACAATGGGTCATTTCCATAGCAACATGATAGTAACAATTACTACCTACTAAAAAGTCAGCGATAGAGGACTACTAGTCTACTTGTTGTTTGTGTCATTTATGTGTGAATATGACAATGTGTAATTGTTTTACCAATGTATAATTTCCATGTCCAAGATTGGGCGCCTATCATCGTCAATGGCACTAAAACATTCCCTGTTGAAATCTGTTCACTCAAAACTATCCCAATACCAGTTGCCATTCAAATAATAGAATTATCCTTATCTTTAACAAAGTGAAAAAGTCTTGTCACCAGTAATTATAGTAATTATATGCAATCAACATTTATTGTTATCGGGGGAGTCGATGCAATGACACACTGACAGCTGAACAAATGACAATTTGACAGCGCCTGAATTTGTATAAACGCTCTTTTGATTGAAAAAAAAATACATTTTGAAGTTCAAGACATTATCCGTGACATTTGCTATCGACGTGGGATACAAAAATGTTACGTTATATCAAATCTACAATTTACCAGCAAATCCCTACACGCAAAGCTTGTTCTATTAGTGGTCAGTTTAAACATCTAAAGGTTTACGTATATTAATATTCTTTTGTTCTAAGCCACCCACTCAGCACGCCACTAAAAATACATGTTTAATACCCACAAAGATGTAGCGTCTGCTATTGATTAATCCCATTCCTCACGGCAGATCAGCAACAAGCATTTAATCCTCACCGTGAATGGAGATTGAGGTGATTTTAATGCGCTACTACTGGTGGCCCATTTAGGGTAAAAGATAAAACAGATTTAACCAGTTCTAAATGAGGTTGTTCTCCCCCTCAAGTGTTCCCACTGCGAGTCAAACCCGATCATCTTCTGCACAGATGCCATCGGGAGTCACCTGTGTCGTGATGGTGGTGGACAGGTGGCGCGGTGGGTTTGGAATCGCACTTGTGCGTGAAAGACGTCATGGGTGCACCTGGGTCTCAACAGGGAGAAGTGAGTGCAAAAAAAAAAAAAATACTTACTTGTTCATGCATTGATTGCCATTCACAGCAATGGGCGTCCACTCTCTTGTCAACGTTATTGACTTGGCCTAAAATGTGAATGAAGAAATAAATGTCAGTTCATTGAACTTGTTCAGGTACAAAACTGCATAGCACATAATTAGTGTGGCACATTAATTGTTCAAAGTAATTGCCTGTGCGTAGCAACCCTATTTAGGAGAACAGCATCTGACTTGCGGCCCTCGGAAATGACTACCATGCCGTGCTTGATTCCTCTGGAAACCGCATTGAATGACAGACTGTATGCTTTAATAAAACAAAATTGGCAATTACCATGAAAATATACTTCTTTACCCCAATGGACATAATTTTGATGAACACTTACTGTACCAAAGTGATCAAAATATTATTTTGAGGATTTATTAGTGATTGTATTACAATGACAAAAACGCCATTCAAAGTCTACTTCTTTTAATTTCTTCTCATGTTTATTTTCCTATCGGAATATCCGCCCTTCTGCCCCAATTTATTGATTCTGTTGCTTGACTGAATGCAACGCCTGATAAAGTTTGAGTGACAGCTAGACAGAAGGTCAAGTGACACGTTGGTTAGGCTCAGGTGGGTGCAAACAACCTCATTGGACGACACCCGATGGACATCGGCTGCCCGTAAAACGTATCGGAGCCCCTTGCCTGACAGCTGTAGACCAGACATGCGATAGAAAAAGGTCTTTGGAAAAATGTCAGCAGAATTGAAAGGAACTCAAGATAAGATGTTTGAAATGACCGATATACAAATACAAGTTTCAATTAATTTGCTGTCATATTTTTGGGGAAGTCTTTATCACTTTCTAAATAAATGTCAACGCAGTTCCAAATTGCACTATTCATTTCCAATGGTAAAAACATTTCAAATTTTAAAAATGCTAATCGGCCTGCAGTTTTTGACCTCATTTACCCAAAGTAGTACGGTTCCAAAATATTAACAAATGTCATTATGATTCAGCTACAACCAAATTAGTAGTTTGAAAAGTACTTCATTGTGTTTTGGTCCGTATATCTGGCGAAATATTCTTGTTTTATGCAAATACATTTGTCAGATGACATTTTAACTTTTAAAATCTGCCATTTTTAAACCACTCTAGTCATAGCTGTGGACAAAATAGTGAATTAGGCTTTCATTTTTCAACATTAGGCAATAACTTGCTTTTATGGAGGGTCATTTATCAGTTCAAATCTAAAATGTACTTAACGCATTCCCTTCTAATGATGGCCATGGGCATTCAACTCAAAACTGAGAGCCTCTTACAGTATCTAAACACAGGTTTTATGCAGTATTGTCTTAACACTTGTTTGAAATCCATTTGTCAAGATTTGGCGTCAAAGTGAAAACATCAACTTTCACTCAACCATGTTGTTGTATTGTGGAGAAAAAAAAAGGTGTCAGGCCCATTGACTCGGCTTCCCGAACGCGATCTAAAGCCTAATTCCTACCGGTAATCGTCATGATTGGCTGGGCGACTTTTGTAAGAAATGTTCTCACACTTGTGTCTCATTCCGCATGTCGCCCGGAGCATCCTGTGTGACACAAAAGCTCCTCGCCGCGTCCTCGAGGAGCAGACTCGGGGATAAACGACTGATTTGCTAGATTATACGGCTGGGAGATGACATACGTACAAAAGGGTTATGAATGGGAGGTAAATGAAGCACTCAGTCATTTAAGTCCTATTTGGGTGTGCGTGTTAAGCGCGCTCCCTTGAGATGAGTCCTTATGGCTGATGCGCTTTCGGATGGAGCCGTTTTGTCCCTGTTGCGTCGCGGCGGCGTCTATCTGAGAGAAGGAGTGGTGTTCGAGAAATTACCGTGAAAAGAGATTCAGAAGGAACATTCGTTTAGAACCTGTTTCCAATGTTTGTTTTTGTTCGGGACCCATTGGGAACATTTTGGGGAGGGGGCTCGGGTGGAATAACGTCACTCTAAGAGGTTTCATTGAGGAAGAAATTTGATATGAAAACGTCATCGTGTAGCAACCTTTGTAAAATTTAATTTCATTTTTTTTCTTGTGTAGCAAACAATCTGCTTCCCTCAAACTTTCTTGTGGATTTCTGCATTCAGAAAAACTGGTCTACCGAAAATGGCTTCCAACCAAGTAAACAAAGTTAAAGAAATAGGCAACAAAAATGGCGGAGCCCTAAAATGATGACAATTGGTGACTTCAATTACTTTGTTAAATAAAATTCACCAAAAAGTCTGTAAAAGAAAAAAAATCCAGTCACAAAATTATCGTTTTTGGTCATTAAGTAAAAACAGTAACAAACAAGCTAATTGTGAAAATGCAGCTGAAATAAAACTACAAAAAGGTGAACTAGTGTTCCTTGGGAATTGAATACCAACAATTTCAAACACATTTTAACTCATTGACAAGAAGTCCAGATGAATTGGACATCTATCGCCAGCAAGTTTACTAAAGCAACACCCCTTCCCATTCCAAACTCTCACCCATCCATCACACAATTAACTATTTTTAGCAGTTTGGAGACATTTGCAAAAGAAAATGACAGCATCAGCGATGACGCTTACGTGGCGCAAAACAGAAGCGAGTGCAGCTCTGACGCGCTTTGCTCAGTAGCCCGCCTGGTCTTCACCTATAAAGCTCGGCCGGCGCGCACCAGACGCACTTCACATCCGAGAGACGCCAACAGCATTACGCCAAGACGCCCCGAAAGCACAGCGGAAATTGTAAGTGAATCTGCTCACTCCTCAATTTAGGCGCGATTAATAATCTCTTATTGCTCTAGACATAAAACTAATTGCTTTCTTTTCCACTCCATCAGATGCATTCTAACTTTGTCAGCTGGCTGGCAACCCTGGCGTTCCTGCTGTGGGCGTTGCTGTGCTTTGGCACCTTGACAAACGGATACCCGGTGAAACCGGAAAACCCCGGGGATGACGCCCCTGCGGAGGATCTGGCCAAGTATTACTCGGCCCTGAGACACTACATTAATCTCATCACAAGACAGAGGTCGGTAAAGTTAAAAAATTAAATGCAAATTGTAGATGATCAAATTTTCAAATGTGAAAAAGCTCTAATTGTCTTAGAATAAGAAGTTTTCAGTGAATATACAATTATATCATTAAATTAATAGCTTTGCCCTTTTGTTTCTGTTTGTTTTTATTATGTTGGGTACGTAAACTCATGTCAAAAATTAAATGACTTATATTAACAAAATCAATTATTGATGATAATGACTAATGATTACATGCCCTGATCTAAACCCCACAAAGAGTTTTAAAAAGCTGACACTGCAGGGAAAGAACAATATTATCACTTTGGGTGACAGAAACTAAATAATATATAATACAATATGGAATTGATTCAAAGATTGGCAAACAACTATGTTATTTTTAATCTACTTCTTTATCCGTCTAAACGTGGTCTATTTTTCTCCAAGGTATGGCAAGAGGTCCAATCCGGAGATTCTGGACACGCTGGTCTCAGAGCTTTTATTGAAGGAAAGCGCAGATACACTTCCACAGACAAGGTCTATATTACGCCCAAAATCGATCTTTTTAGTACATCTGTTTTTCCCTTAATGGTAAGCTGACTTCCGTATTTCTTCCCAGATACGGCCCATCACTGTGGTGATGAGGTCATCACCAGGTCCGACCTCCACACGTGGATATACGCCGTGGTACTTGCCCATCTGCTAAAGTTCTGCTGCTTCGTGCCATCAAATTGTACATATCTCACCCCACGGTTGTCATCTGTGTATCTTGACAGTAAATTGGAGCAGTGTCGGTTCATTGTATTGTATATTTGTGCAATTAAAGTGAAATGTTTGAAAAAAAGGTTTTTGAATGAATTTTAAATATGCGGCGAGGCTATCTTAAATAATAAAACGTTATAAATTCATTAATTCAACATTGAATAAAAATTCAAATAATTATGAAGAGTGACTTACCGATCATTCCAGGTTTCCAGCTGTCCTATTGGAATAAAAACACAAATTATTTCTTATTGAGAGATGCGTGCAATTGATTTATTGAATTACTTTAAATTTACTTGAGGCCTTAAAATTAAAAATCCTGCAGTAATTGATTTAAGTTTAGAGTGCTCAAATTTTATTAAACTCTCTTTGCTGTATCTTGGTTTGAGTGACAACTGAGTTTATGTCTCCCACTTGTGGTACATTTGTAGATTTCAACAGATGGCTAGAACTATGGCTTCTAATTTGTCCTTACAGTCATAATTTACCAGTAATAATTTAAAACAGAAGACAAAAGTGTTAGATAATGTTTTCCCTTTAAAAATTCAACATTGGCATTTTTTCTGATGCATATTTATTCAATGAAAGCACAATTCAAATGAAAAAAAAATGCAATGCCGCATGAGTGAAGGTTGATTCTCGGCCCCTAGTGGGCAGCGCTCTTCGTGACATCACAAACAAGGCGGGGTCTAAGCGGATGATTGGCACCGTGTTCTCGAGCCAGTCTGTTGCGGGACGAGGACAGAGACAACCGAGGGGGTCTGAGTGTCCACCCGGGACCTTTAGGTGAGATCCCTGGACTCAAACGCCGGTTAAAGGTAGGACATCGCTTAGTACAACTCCATTTAGGCTACTAGCAACGTTTGAATGGGGAAAAAGATGGACACTTTGTCGTGTGTGAAGAGTTTGAGGGGTGGGCTGAGCGGTCGCGTGAGCAGCTGTCAGTATGCGGCACGCGGGCTGCGATTGTGGGACACACACGGATGGATGTGGACACCACGCACGAGATCGGGACACCACTGTTGTAGTTTTTAAGCCTACAGTAGCATCAGGAAGCCTTTGAGGTTAAAAATATGTTGGCACGTGTAGGGAGATTTGGACGACTGTACTTGAAGAAAAACATTTTGTTCTATAATAGAGGGACAATACAGAGTTAGTTATTTTAAAGTTTCAAATAAAGTGTTAGTTGAAGGAATAGTGAATGAATGTTTCTACTGAAAAAAAATAGCAGTGCTTAAAAATAGAACATTTTAAGAAGATATTGTTAAGAAGCAAACTAGTTTTATAAGCATACGTTGCAATACTCTTTCAGTCCACAAGGAGTCGACGTGCATTTCTGTCAATGGCAGGCAAATGGGTGAAGAAGGCGTGCTTTTGTAATGACACACAATGATATTGATTGTTATATTGGACAATATTACAGTCTGCTACAGTACAACTCAAGGGCATTTGCTTGAATCAATATGATGTACACTTTGGCAAATGAAAAAGCATTTTTTCCCTTTTCTCTACTAAAACACTTAAAGAATATCAACGTGAAACAACTGATGCCTTGATCCAGATCGATCTAGATTTAACCCCGCCCGATGCGTACTCCTCCACCAAGTGACAGCTAATAACAAACTGACAAACTAGTTTGTACAGTGGGCAAGCAGAGAATATTGATTCTTTTTGTGCTCACTGTCCCCCAAAAGGGCCATCCCATAATCATTGGCAAACACAATGTCAGCAATGATGGATATGCGCATGGTCAAAACACTCAGTTGCGGGCAGCAAAGGAGCATTTGGCACCCTTTCTAAGCTGTTTAGCTCAACCTCACGTGACGAGGGGAGCCCGTCTAAATAGGGAGGACCTCGGGGATCCTTCCTGGGTGGGGCGGGATGGACGGCTCGTACTCGCCAAACCGACGGGGCTTCTCGTCTTGCCTTCGATTTTTACGATTGTCTGCTCCGAGGAGCGCAATCTAATAGAACGGAGGAAGGAACCTAGACGGTGCATTAGAGTAGGGAAGTCCTTAATGGCAACGGCCTGTGGCGTGACCTTTATTTTACTGCAAGGTTGGACGTTGGCAGACGTCTCAGCCTACTTCGCCGCCATCGACATCGATAGACGTCAAATCCGCCTGGACTATTGAAATGGATCGGCGCGTGGAGAGCTAAGCGCTAAACACGTCAAGGCGAATAATCTGGTCGATTAATTGTGATCCGTAATGATTAATCACGGAATTAACTCTTTCGCCGGCAGCCCGTGCAGGTACGTGTACACATTTTGAAGGTACGTATTGCGTTAGTTAGAAAAATCAGAAATAAACATTTACATTAAAAACATCTATTGACATCCAATCCATTTGGTAAATAAATGTGCTTTATTAAATGAATATTTATTCATGTGTTACTATTTATATCATTGCAAAATCAAGGCATTAATCCCCCCCAAAAAATCTAAGTGATTACTCTCTAGACGATTTATTCTGACAATTTATGAGGATTATTCCCTGAAACTAGAGCAATCAACTCATTGATTTTAAGGATTAGACATCCATTCCTGTTAATGGCCGCCAATGAATTAATGGATGCACTAACATGAACTCACTGGCTGCCGACGAGGGAATGATTATTCGCTGCCATCCCTCGCTATTCAAATGGATTGGACATCTGATAAAAGAGCCACATGATTGGATGTATCATTTAATGGCACTGAAAGACTTAAAGAACTTACAGAAAAAGGACGGCTGTTCATCTTTACCACTGACGATTCGGAGTCTGAAAGAAAAGAAGAAAGGTCTTTAGATGATTTTCCTTTATTCTGTTACATTTCAGCCTGTCCACGACACTGAAAGCACTTTCAAGTGATAGTGACCCAGATAGAAGGCCCAGAGCAGGAATGGTTCAACCTTCCCCTTGAAGCTCGTAGTGAATTTGTCAAAACACGAGCAGAGTTGAGAGTTCAGTTCATTCTCATTTTGAGCTAGCCGTTCATTTGACAAAGCGCCACAATGCCTAGTGAAATGGTCCTAATACTCTTTTATGTTTCATTGTAAAAGATAAATCCATTAAGGCCGAATTGAAAAGGCGTCACGTAGCAGCCTGATCATTGTCATACTGTCGTTTGCAATGTCGGCCATCTTAGCGGTGGCGGTGTAATCCTCTTACAGTGGGGCGGCGTTAACTCGCAGGGTGACCTACATTAAGGTCGGCGTAAAGGCGAAGGGAGAAGGGCGAGAGGAGGCAAAGGGCGCTCGGTTAAGAGCGATCGCCATTAAAAGTTGTGACGTATTCGGCTATGATTTCTTAGATCAAAGACTAGGAGTAAAAATCTCAACTCTTGAGTTGACGGGTACTTTAAAATAGAAGGTCTGAACTATTTTTTCAATTTTTTTAACTGAGGTCTCCTACACACGGATGTAAATGTTCACAAAGGCACCATATTTTTTCTGAGGAAACCCCCGCGTCACCCCCCAAGCGACATCTGGACTTCACAGAGCTTCCTGACCTTCTTTGTGATTGTCACGTCATTGCGAGGAAGCTGGAGTGACAGCTGCTTTAAGAGCCGGTTCCCCCCGGCGCTACCATGTACATGGGGGGAATATAAACCGGTGTCAGGCTAAAGGGGGAAAAACTGGATCCAGAGATGCAATGGATCCGCCATTGACGGCGATAGACGTCAATGTGGAATCAAATTTTGGCCTGATGCAAACACAGAAATGAAACATGATTTTCATGAAGAAATTGATAATTTGTGATAGGGATTAATCCCCGATGATCAATAAATTCACTTTTGATTAGCTACTCCTCATCTTTCCTGCATAGCTAGCCAATAGCAGTTAGCCTTTGAGTGATAACTTCCTTTTCAAGGGGCAGAGCATGATGTAAGGCCCTGATGAGACTAAAGAGGACTTTTGTGAATCTTAAGCATTCCTTTTTTTGGTGCTTCAAGAATCTGTTACGCAACTGCTTCTTATTTATAAGATCTTGGAATATTCCCTGTACATAAATATTATGATGTAAAACCTGTTTTGATATTCTACATACAGATTGAGCCTTGCAACACGTCCCTCCCTTTTCTTTTTATACATTCCACCGACATCAAGTCGCAAACCCTACTTATCCTTTTCTTGTCTGTATTTCACTTCCTTTGTCTGATCTGGCGGTCGGGCCCCGCTGCTGTTTTTTGGTGCGGGTGACTTGGCAAAGATTTAACCCCTGTCGGCTTTTTCCTCCATTAACATTCTTCCAAGGGCTATCTTTCACTTCCAGCAAGTAAAGCGAGCCTGATCGTTGCGTAATGAAGCGACCTCGCACTCTCTCCCTTACAGCGACACTAGCTAAACTAGCTAGTAATTATAGTAGCTAATATGAGGAGACAGCCGTGGGGGGGGGGGGGGGGGGGAGTATAAGAGAAAAAAAACATTGACAGTGATAGACGTTTTTTCCTTTTGCTGTAAATGCCATTTAAATGTATTTTAAATATAATAATAATAATAAATATCATAAATAAGATTCAGGACTGCAGTTATCAATTACATAACCATTATATACACAGTCCAACCAGTAAATTTTATTCCCCAAATGGTTAGGGTTATGGAATGTACTAGAAGAAAATTTAGAGCAACCAAACATTCATTTTTAAAGTATCACATTTCACATTTTGTATTACTAAATGAATCGACCAAGTAAATGAACTGCTTTCCATTCTGACATACACATCTTGAAAAAGTTTAGTACAATTAACAAAAAAAGCTTTAAACCGCACGTCAAAAGTTATCACATTAGCTTTACTGGTCCCTCAATTAGCATTCAATGTACCAGTTGTAGTAGCGTTACATACATGAACTGTAGCTAATTAGCGTAGCGATTAGCAACATCGGCTATTTTATGCAATACGAGTAGCTATGAACGTAGCGATTAGCAACGTCGGCCATTTTATGCAATACGAGTAGCAAATGGCGCTAGCCTAGTGCTAATGACTAGTTAACGTAATAATTACACAAGTAGTATTACCATAGTCATAACCCCCTTCAAAACATTAACCACTTCTAGAACTCCAATTCACATTCATTAATTCTCGAACAGGACGTAGTTTATCAAAATAATTTATTAGAGCACCATTAAACATTGAGGCTTAATCGAATGCCTTTCTTACCTGAACATTTGCTTTAACTCGACGACCACAGCTCTTTAGGACAACTTTAATGCACATTCATTTGTCCTAACAATTGAGAAAGTTGTTAGATGTCTATATTAATTATATAATCATTGTTTTATATGATTTATGCAATATATTCGGGACGGGAAACTTACTGCACGTTTGAGGTCCTTCAGTGTGGCCAGTGGAGAGAGTTATGTCATATTGACTGTGTCCGCCAGAGGGCAGTGAATGCTCTCAAATCTAAAGAGCAATTTCAAAATAAACGTTATTACATTTAAAATTATCACTTGTTTAATCCCGTTTAACACCACCTCTTTCCTCATTTCTACTCAGGTTTCAACTTGTGTGCAGCTATTGTAGTACAAGAACACTGACTTGGTAAAAAAAAAGGTAAATATAACAGTCTCTAATGCTACTACACAGTGCTCACCCAGGAGATTTTCTGGAAAATGTTTTATGGATTTATGAGTTCAGCGGGAGAACCGACTGACAGATTATTTTATGTGTTGTGCAAATATTAGCGATAAAGTAGACCTGGGGATTTGCTTCTGAGATTGCACACGATGTTCATTTTCCTTTTAACAACAGTGGCAAGCCTTCAATCAACAGCGACTACACTCAAAGTAGGCTAAGTAAACACCGCTCTCAGTATAGTGATTGAACATTGGCTATAACCAGCGACTGGCTGAAGCAAATAGAGATTTGTAATCCCGTGCTTTTGTGGCCGGATTAAAATCCGACGTCGGGGTTGGGGGAGGGATTGGTCAAATTGAGGCTGGATTAAAGTCTGATTCGTGCACAGCTGTGCCAGTTTGATGGCGGGGAGGCTCAAATGGTGATTTGGGATGACACAGCTTGGCTGGGAAAATATATATTTCAAAAAAATCCAAATAGTCATCTGACCTGGGAACATTTAGCTACTCTGTGACAAACTAACCGTTGGCCTCTAAACTAGTTCAACAACATGTATGGAATAAAAGGAATAGGGAACAAATGTAGCAAAACCAGTTCAAAATTGCAAGAGCAACCAGTCTTTTTTGGCATTGTCAGGTTTAACTGGCATGGAAGCATAATTATAAATTCCCACACTATTTTCACAATCATGATCATATCGCTGATCTCTAACCATCTAGAAACCAAGGTTATATAACAAGAAACCCGAAACTACTCTAAACATGAACTCTACACATAGTGTTATCTGCGGGGGTCCTGATCCAGCAAAACCGCAAAAAACTGGGAATGTAGGGGTCAACCCCCTCCTCTTTTGTAACCCTTATGTAAGATTACTTACATAATAACATTGCCAACTTGCATGAGTGTGTGTGTGTGTCTAGACAAGTGGGCACCGCACCTGAACCTTGGGTGGGGTCTCATCGGCAAACAAGAGGGGGGATACTCAAGGAAGCCCTTGCCAGCAGGAGAGGATTGTGGGATTATAATTCGCATGAGTGCGCCGGGTGGTTAGGGAATGGGTATTAAAGAGGTGGCGGGAGGAGCCTGACAAGCATTCGCCACATCTGCGTGTGCCGGTTCAGCTATTTTTTTCTGTACTTTTGTCTCTTTCTCACATTTCATCCTAAAAAGATTGCTTTTTTTCTTGCCTGTAGAGTGGCGACGCAACCACACGGATCGAAGGACAGACGTGCGCCAGTTGCACAACTACCGGTGGTTGCCGGTTTGCATACTTGCGGGGAGGAGAAGCAGGAAGGAGGGCTCGGCGATGGTCACGGCTATGGAGGACGCCAATCTAGCGAGGAATGAGGAGGAGGCGCAGGAGGTGGTGGATGTGCCTGCAGGCGTGGTGGTCCAGGCCAATCAGGAAGCTCTGACATCTGGAGGTGAGGAGGGCAGCTAGTCCAAAAACTACATTGAGAACAGTGGTGTCAAACATAGGGCTGGCGGCCATAAAAGCAGTCCGCTGGGGGTCTTCATGACACTTTTTTTTATGTAGGTGCTGTAAAAACAGAATTTTGGGAGTTGTGTGAACCGTTTTGCTCAATTTTTTAGTCTTTCTTTCAAAACGGTGCCGTCAATAGCAGCCAATGAGTTAATGAAAAACCTTAAAAGCGACCAATACATAGGAAGTAGCCTGGAAATTCCCCCCAAATTAATGATCCAAAATTGACAGGAAATAAGCTGTAGGTACCGCACCTGTAACTGGTTTAGTGGCTAAAGATGATGATTCATAACTGCATTTCATGCCCAGTCTAGCCCTAACTACACATCACATTGTACAAGTTTGTACAAATAAACACCCACTCACTGTGTTGTCTTGGGCAGCCATGGAAGAGGCATTGGAGAACCTAAATGAGCTCCCCATCACCGGGGGCGCCAAAGACATTGACCTTCTTTTCCTCCGTGGCATCATGGAAAGCCCTGTGGTGAGCTTTCCTAACGAACTCATTAGTCAAGCCAATTAAGGTGGTGAGATGTAACCAGGCAGCCATTTTGTCTTCCCCAGGCTCATGAACAGCTGGATGAAGTCAAGCTAGAGGCGGTGCAGGACAACAACATGGAGTTAGTGACGGAAATTCTCGGCGAAATCAGTGGGCTCAAAGTCCGAGACGACAGCGCGGCTGAACTCTCCAGGATTTTGCGGGAGCCGCACTTCCAGGTAACGACAGCTAGGGGGTTTGTTATGTCTGAACTGTCCCTCATTAACTACTAACATTAACTAACTTTTTCTCAGTCACTTCTGGAGGCGCACGACATGGTGGCCTCCAAATGCTACGAAGTCCCGCCTCCTGCCGAGATGACCAATGACGCGGCTGTAAATAGCGCTCTGATGCAGGCGGACGCCGTGCGGATGATTGGCATCCGGAAAAAGGCCGGGGAGCCTCTGGTAGGCAATAATTTGATATATTTTTAAGCTAGAAACATTTGAGGGTAGCTTTTGTCTTCTTTTACAGGGAGTCACCTTCCGCGTGGAGAAAGACGACCTGGTCATCGCTAGGATCCTCCATGGCGGCATGATTGACAGGCAGGGTCTTCTGCATGTGGGTGATATTATCAAGGAAGTGAATGGAAAAGATGTGGGTAACAATCCCACGGAGCTCCAGGAAATGCTCAAGGACTGCAGTGGGGGGATCACTCTGAAAATCCTCCCTAGTTACCGGGATGCTCCGGCACCCCCGCAGGTACGCGAATGCTAAAGAAGCCATTTTTCAAAGCCGATCCTCCTCCCGATTCAAATCGATTGGACGTGTCTATCCCAGGTCTATGTGCGACCTTACTTTGACTACGACCCAGCCAAGGACAACCTGATACCTTGCCGGGAGGCCGGAATGGCGTTCAAGCGAGGGGACGTCCTACAGATCGTCAATAGGGAAGATCCCAACTGGTGGCAGGTGAGTTTTTGGTTGCTTACCCATGACGGAAGTCTTCAAAATGGCTGACGAAAGCGCAATTTGACCTTTCTGGCAGGCGTGTCATGTGGTGGGCGGGGCCACAGGACTTATACCCAGTCAGTTTTTGGAGGAGAAGAGGAAAGCTTTCGTTCCTCGGGATTTTGACGGGTCAGGTAAGCCCTTGTAGATATAGTACTTAGAACTAATTAACATAAATGAGGTTATAATATTAAGAGAAACATAGAACCAATGTTAAAATGGGATTGGATATCTGTCTCAGTCAATGGCAATACAACCATCTATGTTAATGAGTTTATACTGTCTAATTTTCTGACACTTTGTCCCTTTACAATTCGGATTAGTTAAGTAAACCATCTGGTGAGCTTTCGGAAATTTAACTCACCTAAAAAAACTTTCCTGCCCTCTATTGGTCATATATTGCACATGCAAGGCTGTTTTAGAGCTCCTTGTTTTTTTTTCAGGCATCCTATGCGGCACCATTGCAGGGAAGAAGAAGAAAAAGATGATGTATTTGACAGCCAAGAACGCAGGTTTGCCTCCCGAAGGTTTTCCCAACGCCGCGACTGACCCGTGTGACCTGAATACAATGTCCTCCAAATCAGAGTTTGACCGCCACGAGCTGCAGATCTACGAAGAAGTAGCCAAAGTTCCTCCGTTTCAGAGGAAAACGCTGGTCCTAATCGGCGCTCAGGGTGTCGGCCGCCGCAGCTTAAAGAACCGGCTCATGGTCCTTCAACCCACCCGCTTTGGAACCACGATACCATGTACGACGTCCCAAAAAAATGCTTAAAGGGGATTTTGAGTCAACTTTTATTTTATTTTTTTGGCAGATACGTCGCGGCGTCCACGCGACGAAGAACTGGACGGCAACTCTTACCACTTTACGTGCCGGACCGAAATGGAAATGGACGTGAAAGCGGGCCGGTTTCTGGAACACGGCGAATACGATGGCAACCTGTACGGCACGAAAATCGAGTCCATCCACGAAGTGGTGGCCGCCGGACGCACGTGCATTCTCGACGTTAACCCTCAGGTAAGAAAGCATCTTGATTACCATAATAATAATAAGAGGTCGCAAGTTTGAGACCTCCACTAACCCTCTTTCTGTTTCTCCACCAGGCTTTAAAAGTCCTAAAAACAGCCGAATTCATGCCTTACGTGGTATTCATCGCCGCGCCTGATTTCGACACGCTAAAGGGCATGCACAAAGCCGTAGTGGATGCGGGTTTGACCACCAAGCAACTCACGGTAAAACCAAAGCCGACACGTCAATCACATCCACATTTCTAACCCCTGACCTCCACCCCGGCAGGACTTGGACCTAAAAAAGACAGTAGACGAAAGTGCGCGCATCCAGCGGGCGTACGGCCACTACTTCGACCTGACCATCACCAACGACAATCTGGACAAAGCGTTTGAGACGTTACAGGCCACCGTGGACAAACTGCGCGCCGAGTCGCAGTGGGTGCCCGTTAACTGGGTCTACTAAATCAGAAATTGTAGGTCTGCGGCCTGCAAGATTGGGGGTCACTGGAATGTGCTGGCATAATGTTAACTAAGTTACTACTTGTACATTAGCTCCTTAATACTGAGCCAAAGCGAAGTATTTGTAAACTTAACTGCGTATTCATGTCTGTTTTGACAACAAACAGCAAGTGGTAACTTAGGGGGAGCTGGCGAAAGATTAAAGGAAGCTAGCAGAAGCTTAAATGGAAGCTAGCAGTTTAAATGGAAGCAAGCAGAAGCTTAAATGGAAGCTAGCAGTTTAAATGGAAGCTAGCAAAACCTTAAATGGAAGCTAGCAAAAGCAAGCAGAAGCTTAAACAGCGACACCCCCATCTCGCAGGCCACAGATGGACCAATTAGAGAAATTAGGACACTCGTCACGCCACTTTTTTCAACGTAGAGGGAATGCGTGCTTATTTATTTTCTAACTTTTTATCAAAGATGTTTCTATAAAATGGCATTAAAAAGGGGTATTCATTCAAGGGTTGTTTTCCGTGGTAAATGTCTCTTTTACGTGTGTTTTAACCCGGGTGTTAATTTAAAGGCAAAAGATGTCCAAAGCCACTCTCCCAGTTCCAATGGGTTTGGACATCTATCGCTCTCGATGGCATCTTGACATCCTGTAAAAAGTTGTGATGGAACACTGTTCATTTTTTTGTAGTTTTGGAACGTGCGTCTCGGTTTTAGTGTACTTTTTGTCACCTCTGTCTTGCCTGCCTGCCTAAAATGCAACCGTCATACGGGCCTCAGTTTCAAGCCAACGCCATTTTTGGATCAAAACCCGCACAAATGCTACACAACAACCTCATTTAGATGACACAAGTTATTTCAGTAATTATGTTATGTCTTTATTTATTAAAGCTAGTTCTATTTTTTGATGTTTTTCCCCTTTTTGAACCCCAGTGCCACATTGTAGAAATCCTGCTGCCAGTTTAAGGTGTTCTTATCAATCACCCCGTTTAAAAAAAGATTTGTTTTTAAATTTTTATCTGCAAAAAAATAAAGGTGATTGCATTTCGTCAGAAGATTTAAAGTTGGTGCAATGTCAAATCAGTATAAAATGTCTGGTTAATTGCATTTTTTTGCAGAAATTTAAGGTGGGTACCATAACAAAGGAAGCAAAAACATTTTTAAATTTTTGTATTAATGAATGTAACTTACAGTCAAGCAAAAAAAAAAAAAGAACTACATGAAGTGATGCATATTCACATTGTGTCCTAAAAGGGTTTTACAGCATTATCTTGTGTTTTGTAAGCGTAAATGTTGACAACAAACAAAACAAGACAGGTAACATAAGATAGAAATCCAAATCTTTACAAACTTTACAACACCCAAAACAAAAAGAAGCTTAGCAAGTAAAATGAAAGAAATTCCAAAAATCGGCAATATACTAAACAAAAAAATAATAATAATAAAGGACCCCAACCCCAGCAGAATAGGAATGACTGCAAATTCACTTTTGGCATGTCGTGCTTTTAAATAAGGGAGAAGAGAATACAATATAGAACATATGAAATATTGAATTGACATAGTCAGTGGGCCCCTAGAACCAGCTGACAAAAACCTGGACTTGAAAAGGAGGACTACTATAGTGGGCTAACTCCAATGTTGATATTCATACAAATGAATAAATCAAGGTCAGATTTATTTATTATTGCACTCAGCATATTTTCCAAAACATGACTTTTATGCTTGTGAGTGCAACTGATTCTTAAATTAAAGAATTTTAAGTGTTTTATTAAAATATATTTCTGAACTTAGACCACTATTATTCTAAACTTAAATTATATATTTTTTAAACTCTTGGATTTAGACCACTATTGCAAGAAAATTTTGTCATCATATAGTCCTCTACAAAATATTACAAATGAAGTTAGCCCACTACTTCTAATTGAAAGTGAAAATATCAACCAAAATTTGAATTTCAAGACAAATAGATTGAAAAGTGTGGGTTATCCAGTCAGATAAATCAAAGAGCCTGTCAAATTCAACCCGGGTACGGGATTGGGGGATTTTTATTTATTTTTTATTTAACATAATGAAGTACACTAAAGAAATAAGTCAATGCAGCATATATCAGGCTTATGAGGTACTTCAAAAATGGATGTATAGCTCTAAATATACTGTATAATATATATATAATCATCTCAACCTTTTGTTATGAATTTTTTTTTCAAAGAAAAGTCATTTTCCCACGGATAGCATAAAAATACCTCGTCAGTTCTTTCATTGCTTTGCGGCTGTCATTTGAGACGGCCTCCAAAAGTGCAAAACACAAATACTGATGGTTCCGTAAGCAAGACGTGGTTAAAAAAAAACAAAAACAAACGGCAGACGCCATTGCAGTTGGATTGTTCGGCGATGAAAAGTGGTGGTAAAGGTAGAAAACGGAATGTTGCTTTTATTGCGGTACTACTAGCTGGCTGCACTTTGTAGATTGAATGACGTACAGTTTGTGGTTGTTGTTTTTTTTTTGCCCAAAATTATTTGTTGCTTTCACATAGTTTTGTAGAGATCATGTTCAATAGGTTGGATTTACACAGCTTTTTTGTTGAAGTTTTGGCTCTTCTGTTAAAAATTGGAGTGTTAATATATGCTATAACAAGAGGGCTTTTATCTTTTTAATAAATATATTTTGGATTATTTAACTTTAGAAAAATATCTTAGTCTGAAGCAAAAAAAAATCATCAACAGATCAATTAATCTAGTTCTTTTTTTGTTTAAAAAAAGTCAAGTATGTGTCAAATGTGTACTAGTGTCACAAAAAAGCTACAAATACATTTCCATTTTAAGTCAAGATACGATTAAACACAATTTGGGAGTACATCTAAAAAGTTCCCAATTAGGTTCACAGTGTAAATCCAGCCTTTAATAAAACATGAGCCCTTCAAATTGACATTTTCAATGCTTTGCTTTTCAACCTAGCAGTGCTTCCACATGATATGAATTTTTATCGGTTAGGACAAAACTACACTTTGAGGTAGGTTATCATTTCCCCCCTTTAGAAGAAGCCACATTGCTTCTTAAAATGCTTTTCAAATACAAATTAAAATAAAAACATGCTTACATGTCTCAACGTTTAAATCCGACCATCGACATGACTCAAAAATTACACTTCCGGGAATTTCGGATAAGTTGTGCCGTTTAAGAATCATATAGGAAATAAAGCTGCAATTTTTTTTATACAATCAAATCTAATAAGAACGATAATATAATAAGAGTGACTCATTTAAAAAAAGAAAAAATCTGCTTTGTGTTTTAGGCTTGGGAGTGAATAGAAGCTTTTTAAAAAAGGAGATTAAAGATTGTAGACGAACTCAAAACTGCTTCTACAAAATAATGTGTCACTTGTGGGGAAAATCACAAAAACAACGTAAAGATGATTTGTGGAAACTTGGAATTGTAGATGAATATTATTACTTTTAAGAGTCAATATCACCCATAAATGTCAAATTTACAAAGCACGAAGGAGTTTGAAATACATTCATTGTTACCCAAAAGTAAGGAACAAGCACAGAGAGGCGCTAGCCGACGACCCAATTTATACGTAGACAATAAAAAAAGAATAAATGCTAGCTTTCTATCCTCCATTTCTTAGCAACTCCATTATTTAACTCATTTTCTGCCATTGACAGCAATAGACATCTGATGCATTTCAAAAATGAGGCGGATAGTTAGCAAATTACAAGTTTGTAGACGCTACAACTCCAAAAAAAATCAGACGTCTATCGCCATCAAAACATTATTAACTGCTGATTTCGTCTACTGCTTTCTTTCTTAATCCGAACGAGCTCTACTGCCCTAAATGCTGCCAAAAAAGCTACAAAAACCCATATTTTGTTTTAGTGCAAAAACAAACATTTGTCAAAAGGTTGAACTTGATATATTTCAAAAAGGTAAAAGCAATTATGTTCTGGTATTCTAAGGTGCTGGTATAGTAGTAGGTCAAGTCAAACACCGAGACAGACAAAAAAATAAAATAAAAGTACTAAGACACATTTCACACTGCCCTTCGACGCTCTCACTGGTCAAAAATATGAAACCAAAGATGTTCATTTTGTTTATAGACGGCGTGACGGGGGCTCTTGATATAAAAGAGGTGACTTTAGCCATATGACGGCAAGATAACCTCAAAAAACAATATAAGCAATCGAGTCTTTAGCGTCATTGGTGCATAGAATTAATCCATAAAAAGGGAAAAGCTGCGCATTGAACGCCTTTTAAAAATTTGGTCGAAAGCCCCTTTCGGAAAACAAAACCCCAAGCCGGTGTTGCATCACGCATATCCAACAAATTCCTACAAAATAAAATCTACGCCATTTAGATCCATGGCAGGGGGCAATTATGCAGAAATGGCCAGCAGTGTGATGTTACCATAACACTTGAACAGGTAACACGAGGTAGAACACAAAGCCATTTCCATACAATTACGCCAGTGTCATAATATGGCCAAACTCCCATACTTACAAACAAAAAAACACGTCCTAACTTATTGGAGCCCATACCAATGCTATGCTATGCTAACAAAAGTGCTTCCAATATGTACAAGCTTTGAGACCAGCACCAATAAGTACAATATTGACATCAACAGGAAATATCAAGTACGTGGTGTTTTCAATGCCCCACAAACACAGTCAGTCGGGTTTCGGGTAGTTTTACGTAGTTAAAAATGGGGAGTAGAAGTCTGAATGAGTTTTCTACGTGGAAAAAAAAATTAAAGAATGGCAGTGTGTGTCCAGTGAGTTAGTTGGTTTACAGTGAAAATTCGGTTTTGTGCTTCTGAATGTTAATCTTATTCGGCTGAGACCAGGCCCAATTGTCAAGCTAGTAAAAATAGAGAAAAGCCACATGATTAAAATGGCTGCCATTGAAATGAGTTAGCTCATTTGAGGGTAACTTGTGAGTTAGCTAAGTTCAAGTTGACTTGAGAATTAGCTAAGTTCAAGTTGACTTGAGAGTTAGCTAATATCAGGTTAACTTGCCAGTTTGCTAATTTTGTATTAGCCTGTTTGCTAGCTCATTTCGCATTAGCCCACTCGCTAGCTCATATCGAGTTCTTTCCTCCCAGTTCAAACGGATTTGACGTCTACCGACATCAATGCCTGTAAAACCTACAAAAAGCGCCTTCTACGCCACAAAAAAAAAAAAAAAAAAAAAAACACCAGACGGCTGTAATACATCCATCTGCTAAATCTCTTGGTTAAAAACAATGCATAGTTCAAAGTAGAGCCTACATCCACTCCATTCAAGACTAGGAACATTCGCAAGATTAATCTTGATACAAAAGAAAATGTCTGTCGAATGACTTGAGACTGTTAACAGTCTTGAAAGGCAAGAGAATAGATTTGCATTGGACTCTTTACACAAAAAGTGTTCGTTTAAATGACATGCGGGCCAGTTTTTTTCTTTCCATTTATATAAACATTGGTTTCGACAGTCTCCGCTGAAGATTTATTCAAAATATAGCTAATTTTCAATATGATAAAAAGACTCTAAAGAGTCATTTGCATAAAAACGACGCTTATTTTTGAAGGAATTTGATCTGGCAAATGCCGCGCTGTATATATAGCACTTTATATTTACACAACCAAAATAGAGTACTGGTTAAAGTGTATTAAGGAAGGAAAAAAACATCTATGTTTCTAAAAACAGGAATAGGCTACATGAATGAAAAACATTCTAGAAAGAGATCAAAAACTTTTTTTCTGCTCCCTGGCTTGATTTGTACATTGAGCATTTTTATAAACATGGCTCAGAGTATATCTAAAAAAGAAAAAAAAAGCAAAGTTTTTATGGGAACCGCTCCCAATTCAGGTTGAGCTAAAAACTGAAAACTACTTTTGATGAAAAAGATCAAGAGCCCTGGAACATTCATAGTGTTACTTTTTTTGAATGGTCCCAGATTTGGCATATTTGTGGACAAAAAACTAAAATCAATATGGATGAAAATATTCAGGTCGTCTCTAAATGGCACTCATTTTCATAGCGCCTTTTGTGGAAGTTGAAGTACTTTGGCCCTGATTAAAGTACCCATTCTGCCAGAGCACTTGGCTGTGATTGGCTGATCGATGTGCGTCCGAGAAAAGAAATAAAAGTGTCTTAAAAGAGGATTAAAAAAAAAAAAAAGTAAAATAGGGAGGTGAGGTGCTTAAAACTCATAAAGCACCCAATTGAATAACAATACTCCTTTCATACAATCTCACAAGATACTCAAATATATAGCAAGAACATACGAGTGGATGCAGTCTCAGGCGAAGTACATTGTGCGCAGGGTGTCCTGGTGGATTTGAACAGCTTTAGCCAAGGCTTGTTGGTCCCGTCCGTTGCTTTGACCTGACGTGTGGCTACCCTCGGCACTGGGAGGAGGAAATTAAAAATATATGTATAAATGATTTGGCTAATACAAGACAAAAATGTTCTCATACCTGTCGTGCTCTTTGTCCACCAAGTGATAGCGAGCGCGGAATGCTACCAAGTGGGCATAGTAGGCCGGCGCCGGGATGGAAACGGAGCGGGTGCAGCGCACGTACGTGTGGCACAGCTGGTAGGTGAGCACCTGCAGCTCGTCGGAGGAGAAGTGATTGTCGTCCCACAGCACGTGGTAGTGGGAGGGTCGGCTGGTACCCTGTCAATCAATTGTCACAACGTTAGATCGTCAACACATTGAAGGCAATTGAATGTCAGTTGATGTCAATGATAGCAGTTGGGCTAATACCTGAATGCCAGCATGACTGCAAAGGTAGAAGTCAAATTCAGATGGGTGAGTGATTTTGGTGTCCACTGTTGTGCCTGCGGGAATATTACCACTTTTCCCAACCTGTACAAAAAACAAGTAAAAATTATTTTCCTCAAGTAGTAAATAAAACAAAAAGACTAAAGCAATGAAAGCTATGAGCTACAAAAATAAAATTAACACTATTTAGTACATCTATACCCTAACCCTAACAGGATTACTGACCCTCTCGTTTCTTTCCGTACAGAACAGCCTGGTGTGGTGTCTTTTCTGGACCACCACAAAAGTGATACCAGGTTGGTAATCCTTCTCCAGTTTAATGCAGGCTTCGCGGATTGCTAGGAGCTCGTGCTGAAGAACCTGAAAGCACAAAACAAAATTATAGTATGGAGCCGCCTAGCCTCATAGCTGTCCATTTTGTCCATCACCTGGTTGAACTGGCCTTCAGAGATGCCGTCCCTATAGTAGATGATTCGGGTGGGCTTGAAGCGGGTGGACTTGTAGAACTGGATAAGCAGCTCTCTCACCATGGTGGCTAAATCTTGGATGATGTCCTGTCGATGCTGCTGGACTCGAACGGTGGCGCAATATCGGCTAGGGTGGGCATCCATGCTACCTACAACCTGTAAAAGACCAATTTTGCGCTCAGATAAAATTTTCACTTCTCCATAAACCACCAAGTCGAGGTTTCTTACAGCCGCAATAGAGGGCTTCTTTCCATCTCCTGCAGGAGGATGAGTAACATCAGCACCAAGAAAGATGACGGGTTGCTGAAACACCAACGGCCTGCAAAAAGTACAAGTGTTATATTCTAACCACTAAAAATAGGAAGCACTAGTGGAAAAAAAAAATTCCCACGTTACCTCGTCATAATACTTACCGTCCCTGAGGAAGCAGGATGTTGTTGACGCCGCCTAGCTTAACATTAATCTTCAGACAGAGGTTGGAAAGGGTCTGCGGTGTGGTCTTCTGCACATTCTTGACCTGCACGCACTGCGTGGCCATGCCGAGGACTGTATCTCCGACGCGCTTGACTTCAGCTACAATACAAATTCATATTAGTAAAAAAATAAAATAAAAGATGAGAAACACGGACCCAGATTTCCTCACCGTAGACTGGCGTCTTCCCCGGTAGGATGACCACGACAAGCTGCAGACCTTGGTACGTATACTTGAGGTGTCTGAACATGGGCTCGACGCTATCCGCGCCCTGGGCGTACTTGCAGAAACAAGGCTGACCCTGAATGGGCATACCCGCGTCTCGGGAGATCTTCCTAAGCTGGTCCGTGAACGCCCTAAAACAGAAAAGAGTGTTTCCTTCTCCCGCAAAATGAAATTTGACGAAAAGTCCATCAATATGACTCACTTGAGCAAAAGTTCCGTGCACTGCCTAGCCGGGGCGAAGCAGGCGATGGCCCAGACTTTGATTTCGATGCCGGTATGGAACTGCTTGTTCCTCATGTCCCAAACTCCTTGGATCGGCGTGGCGATGGCCTTGTTCTGCAAAGGTGGAAAAATAGCAGTGCCGTCACGAGATCCTCCATGAGGCGCCTGAAACATTGACTGTACTTACAACTGCTGATGGACATACCCTGCCTCCATATAGAATGGAGGGTGCCTGCAGGACCCGGCCGTTCACTTCCGTCATCTCGTCCCTCACCATCACTCCGAATTCACGGACGTATGGGTCGGTGTTGAAGTTGGCGCTTCTCATCTGCGCATCAACACAAACATAAGCTAAGTTTGACTTGCCCTTAAATAACAACACAGCTAATTCAGGAATGTTTACATGCTAACTAGCATCACGCTATATTTTATTTATCCGAGGTGTGTAACCTGAAATGTCATTGCTATGTTGCTAATAGCTCATCTAGTAAAAAAAAGTGAAATTTTGTCAACCGCACCGTTAGCGTTAGCATTAGCATTCCCAAAGTGCGGTTTGCGAACTAAAAGGTGACTTGTTGTCATTTAGTGCCACTTCAGACCAACAATTTGGTGAAATTGCAAGTTTCCTAAAGACAATATTTCCTCATTTACATGACAAACACTCACCAATTTACTAATTTCATCCTGACGGTCTGGCGCCGATCTGGCCGTGGCTCGGATCATGGTAGAGGTCTGATTGTCCGTCAGTTTTTTGATACAGCGTTGGCCCGCAACTATGTTACACACCTGAAACCAGATGATACAGTTTTAATGAAATGGACTAAGAATAATGAACTGAAATATGGAGATGCTTGCTTACCTCAAGAGGAAGATAGGTGTGTTTTTGCTCCTGGCCCACCTGTAGACATGGTAGGTGCGGGTAACGTAGCATTAGTTTGTACTTATCTTTAAAGTACTGCGCCACGGTGCATTCAATAGTTTGGCCGTTTTCTTGCTGCAGGGGGAACCTAAGAGATTTAAAAAAAATTATTAATATTTCTAATGCTGTGGTGGGGAGTAAAAAGCAAGATTTTGATTACGTTTGATGGCTGGCTGGTCTTCTAGTCACATTGCATACTCTGTATTTTCTCTTCATCTGACCACAATGTGTGATTTCGACTTTCAGGCCTGCAAGAGTTACACATTTAGAAAAGTTTTTCAGGTACATAAAAAAATAAGGAAAGTGTACCTTTAATTTCTTTGGTGAATTTAACTCTTTGAGAATCTGTTAAGGGCTTCTGTTGTTCTTCAATGCTTTTGAAATCCAAGACCTCGCACATGAACTCAATGACAGGTTGAGCTTTATAGAAGGCGGTGGCCGAAACTGTAAACAAACAAAAAAATAAGGGTTTGATTGTAATTTGATTTAAACATAGAGTTAAAAATAGAAAATTACCATCAATATTGAGCATCATTTTCCAAAGGGAAGGTCTGACAGATTGATGGAATCCAAACCAAACCTCTCTGCCGCCACCCAATGGGTTTGAACAACCCTCAGAAGGAGTGAAGAAAGAGCGACCCACTGGAGTATACCTTGAAAATATATACATATATTTTAAAAAAATCATCACTGACTGCCAATCCATTTGAACTGTGGAAAAAATGGGCCTACCTCATAGAGGGCAAATGTCTCATGACCACATCCAGAGCTTGAATGGTCTCGAATGGGACGCTGGGTAACCGACCCGACAAGGCCTCGTGCAAGGCTTGAAGGCTAACGCAGGAAACCCACTTGATGGACACTTTGAAACTACGGTCCTTTCCTTCTCCTGGAATGGTCACTTCAAGCTCCACCTGCAGATATAACATTAGAATTAGTCATTCTTCCTAGTTTTTTGGCATTCCACCCCCCAAAAAATGCCATACTTTGTCTCTGCCGATTGGCAAAGGCATGGCTGTGTACAGATTCTTCCGGCCGTCATACACTGGTTTTCGATCCCCAAAGATCTGGGTTTTAAAGTGCTGGACCATGTGCTCCACAATTTCACTGAAAAGGAAAAAAACAGATGTAACATAGCACTTGAATTTGGGTATTATGGGCATGATGTTAGCATGAGTTGAAAACACACCGGTTGACCCTCCTGGGACATTTTTCTGGCTTGATGTCAATGTCATAATGGTACACTTCCAGTTTAGGGATTTCCATCTCAAAGAAATTGGCCTGCAGCTTGATTGTCCTGCCCATGGTGCCAAAATCTGGCCTTGAGGGTGGCTTGAACACATACTCTGGCACTGGGGAAGATGGCGGATCTGGAAGAGAAATAAACACGGTCACAAAATATTTTCCTAAGATGATTTTAGGGACCATGATAACTCCCATTTTTGAAACACTAACAGATAAGCATCTTGAGTTACCCACACCCCAAAAACCAAATTCTGACACACCAGAGTAAAAATATAGCACAAAATAGCAAATAATTTAAGGTGGAGGCTGGTAATGCTGACTTTAGGATTCAAATTGTAGCCACACAACTCATACACTCAACCTTAAAGATAAGAGCAACTTACCAGAACTGGCCGACCCAGAAGAACGGGGTCCCTCAAACATTTCCGTAGCTAAAAAAAAAAAAAGGAGAAAACATTAATGATAATTAGTTACTGTAAAAAAGTATGTTTTCTAACCTTGTGCTTGTACATTTGACTGCATCTGTTATCAATATGAACTCAGAAGTGCAAATGCAAGCTGTTAATCTACAGGCACGGGAGCCACCCATTTGTTAAGAGATAGTCATTTAAGTGGAAAAATTAGGTGCAATACATGTCGAGTCAATAGCTTCAACATTGTTTTCACAATAATTGAATAATGGTCTCATAAAGTTTGGAATTTTAAAAAGACCAATTCAAATAAATGTGGCTTTACTCTAGATTTTTTTTGTAAATCTAGTCCCATTAGTTTAACTCTGCACTTTCCATTGACGACAATAGACGTCCAACCCCGAGTGTCTATAATTGGACGCTTATTGCTATCAATATGTATATGGCCCTTTTTAATATCAATTACCCTGTTTTACCAATTATTAAAACACAGTGGTTTGCACTTATCATGAAAACTTTTGAAGAAATAGAAACCGATATTAATTAAGATTAGGGATGAGATACAATGCACAAACATGCCATGCAAGTTAATCTAACACACCCTCATAAAACCTGACACGATAAACCAGAACTGACATGGTTTTTACTTTCGTTTATGGCGCAGCCACGTCAAAGTAGTATTTTGGAAGCGCGCTGTGACAAGTTTCGGGATAACGAGGAAGCCTCGAAGCCGACTTGGCGAACAGCAGCTTGTTGTTGCACGCTAACTTAGCTAAGCTTCCTCTCCAATTACTGCTGCACGAAACCCCGAGCCGATCGTAAATAACCCGTGCGATCCACTTCCATAAATGCAAGCATTCAACTAAAAGCCTCACACGACGCCGATTGAAAATTAGAGGCGAAAAACATGCACTATCGTCCTCGTTTTTGCCGCTTAGCTCGCGTTAGCTCGTTCCACTTACCTCCGGCAGTGGGATACATTTTGTCGACTTTTAGAACCTGTGTCGTTGTCGGAAAAATGCTCCACTTTACGTTGCCAAATTCCAACCGATAGTCATACGTGATGGAGAAGTAGTTTGGTATAAAAAATAGAGGAATCCACGTTCGGAGATCGTTCTATTTGTTAAATATATGGAGTCGATCATCCTCGGCACGGCCCCATCCCCCCAACTCGCAAAATCGTAGCCGAGTGAGACGCTAGCATGGAAAAGACCTCGTTGCGCACGGAGGACTCACTTTGGTTTACTTCCGGCTTCGGTTACGACCTATTTGAGGGACTCAGTTTATTTATTTATTTTATTATGCAAGGCTTTTTTCCCCGACAGTTCTTTGTATTTGTACAGATCACTACTAGACTATTTTGTTAAAGTATCTATTTGATTTAACCTAGGTATAGTTCGTTTTAATTTGAATTACCTTTGGAAAGGGAACTCTCTTGGTAATTCGAAAAGACGGAAGTCATTCACTTTGACGTACATTAGAAACAAAACACATTTTGGTATTTTGTTTTACAACTAAAAATAATTGAATTCAACACATGACTTGGTTGAGATTATTGTAATTAAATATAATTCCAGTTTATAGTGATAGTATATTATGAACCCAAAAAATGGCGCGCGTTCATACGGGAAAGTCTTTCCGGTTCATGGCTGCCTGCAGGTAAGTGGACTTTAGAAAAAGTTACAGTTGTTTAGCCTTTCTATTTACAAAACTAAGATAGTTAGTTATAACACATGAATTCATATTTCATGCTACGTAAGTATTTCTATCTTATCTGTCGAAATGGTGGGATATTTGAAGTCTTTCCCAAACGTAGTCGCTTAAATGCAACAAAAGAGTTAATAACATACAAATACGACTAAATAGACAAACTGAAACACAATTTAGAGTTATATTTTACATTTGCCGATACTTCGAATATCTATTTTTAAAAGCTGCTTATGAGCATCCGGGTTGAAATCAGTAAGTTTAATGTTTTGTTTGAGATCCACTTGTAGTTACACAATGTGTCCACGGATCGTCGCTGTACACCACTCCATGAAAAGTCTTTTCTGCATTGTACCTTTTTATTGGGTCTATTTTGTGTGATGCATTTAATGAACAGGCTATAAAGGTGTTCATGCAACATGAAAAGAGAAAACACACTATTTATGCTTATGATGGTATGATGTATACCTTGGACAATTATATACGTCCAATTATGTGTCTGTTATTGTCATTCTGCCATGAATTTAAATGAAGCTAGGTTCATATGTACTGCAAACCATTCTCTGTTCAAATATACTCTCAAATCTCTTCTTTAAAACCCATAAACAAACTATACATTAACCTTTTTTTCTCTTCTCCTGGTTTCTTATTTTTAAAACTACTATAACCAAATGGGTCAGCCTATTCCCGAAAACATTGCCGATGTATAAAATAAAATACGCGTGTATAAATTGCTTGCACACGACAGTGCGGCCACATTGCCTCGTGGTTGTCCTCCAATAAGGAAGCTTGTATAATGTGTATTGAGTGTAGTTGCGTGCGTGAGTGTGTGTGTGTGTGTTTGCGTCCTGGCCAATGGAACCAGATCCTCCCCGCAGTGCGTAAGAGCGCCTTTCGGATTTAACCAAGTCTTTGCTGCTGGCTTGGCTGCAGTCTTCAGCAGAACCCGACGACCCGAGACGGTTCCCACCATGTCAGTGTAATTTCCACGGCACTTTTTTTGGAGCCTCGGCGCCTCGCATTTTTCTCTCGTTTTCTTTTTTGTTGTTGTTGTTGTTGTTATTGTCGTCGCACGCCTCCAACTTATCCCGAGCGTCCCCCCCTTCCCGAAGAATGACTGGAGTATTCGACCGGAGAATCCCGAGTGTGAAAGCCGCCGATTTTCAGACTTCGTTCCAGCTTTCCACCATGCATCACCCCTCCCAGGAATCTCCGACTTTACCCGAGTCCACGGCCACGGATTCCGGCTACTACAGTCCGGCTGCCGGGGTGTCTCACGGGTACTGTTCGCCTACTTCCACCTCGTACGGAAAAGCGCTCAACGCTTACCAGTACCAGTACCCATCCGTGAACACGTCTGCTGGGAATTTTCCGACCAAATCTTATACAGACTACAGCTCATACACGACGCCGACTTACCATCAATATGCTGGGGCTTATAGCAGAGCTCAACCTAGTCCTCAAGGTAAGAATTTCTACTTAAAATTTGGATTTTTAAGCGATAGCGATTTATTTTGCTTAACAATTATCTTAGATTTCGGGAATTTTAATGTGTATTTTAAGGGCAAAGTACATATTGAACAGTAATATTTATTTTTTCGGGACAGAAAAAGAGATGGCCGAACCAGAGGTGAGGATGGTGAACGGCAAGCCGAAAAAAGTGCGCAAACCTCGGACAATTTATTCCAGTTTCCAGCTGGCCGCCTTACAGAGGCGCTTCCAGAACACGCAGTATTTGGCCTTACCCGAAAGAGCCGAACTAGCTGCCTCGCTGGGTCTCACCCAAACACAGGTGAGATTATATCCAGATATTACATTTTTTCTTTAATATTACACCACCAAAAATGCTTCAAAACCTCCTCATTTCCTCACCATTCTATTATCCATCTATTGTCATTAGGTGAAAATCTGGTTCCAGAACAGGAGATCCAAAATGAAGAAAATCATGAAAAACGGCGAGCTCCCCCCAGAACACAGCCCCAGTTCTAGCGACCCCATGGCCTGCAACTCCCCCCAATCCCCGGCTGTTTGGGACCCCCACGGGCCTTCCAGGCCGCACAGCCTTCAGGCACAAAGCCTCAACACGGCGGCCTCTAACTTTTTGGAAAACACGGCGTCTTGGTACGCATCCCCGGCCGCCCATCTGCAGACCCCCAATTCAATATCACACTCGTTGGCACTTGGAGCGGGGACGTTATACTGAAGAGAGAAAGAGAGGATAAGAAAAAAAACATGTTCATTTAATTTCTTTTCTAAAAAAAAAAAAAACTAAACAAAAATATACAGGAAAAAAACAGCTTCTATGGAACTCGTGTTGACATTTCAGGGGAATATGCAATGTATTTGACTGTCATAGAAGAAATGTGTAAATGTGTGCATGTAATTTATTGCATTTTTGGAAGACTATTAAACGTTTAAATGGACAATGGAATATTTTCCCGTCTTATCAATACTGTGGATTTACACACGCACACACAAAAAAAAAAACACAATCTCACTGACATGTTAAATTATAGCTCGCCTCGGGTGTTTTTTTTCCTCTTTTTTAAATGACACGCTTGTAAATCACAGCTGCAGTAGCAAGATGAATTATTCCGATTATGTTTCACTTGGCACACCCTGCCGTTGATTTCCATTTTTATGGATTTGCAAAACACACAAACACAAATCTGTCACTGAAATCAGGCCAAAAGAACCAACAAAAAAAAAAACCTCCTCGATTTCTAACATCTGTACGTCTTATGCATTATTTGTCGTGTATGGATTTTATTGTTTTTTTCCACTCTGCTGCAAGATTTTTTTTCTTTTCTTGCAGACATGTCTACTGCAGTCTCTCTCGTTTTTTGTGTCCCCTACAATTAGACGCTTTGAATGGCAGCGAGGGGGCGACGGGGAGGGCGGTTTGGTTGGTGGTGATGGCGAAGGGGGCGGCAAGGAGATCTGAGACAATCCGCATTCCTGTGGGGGAAGGCCGGCTCCAGAGTCTTGCCACTCCTGGCCGCATGCGGCCCACCTTCCGGGTAAAATCCCAAATCCTGCACACAGTCACCGTGTCATTAGCAGCCACTAAACAAACCTTGCCACTTACAAGACATACTTAAGCAGTCGAAATGGACTTCATTGTACTTCACTATCATACACGTAAAGATTAGGAATGCCTTTTTTTTTAAAGAATACATACACTTTTTGCATTAAAAACCCATGTAAAGCCAAACTAGCATTCATCTCAATTGAAAAAAAATGGATATTCTAAAACCATTCCATAAGGTAAGTGCTTTTTTTTCATCACTATAAATCAGTCATGCGTATGAATCACAGACCGTACATTGTCGTCCACACATAGACGGCCATTAAATGGAGAGCCCCCGTTTATTCCCAACCGAATATTTTCCACTCAACTAGTCCCACAACCCCCACATCTATACCCCCCCTTCTCAAATGGAGTAAAAATAATGAGCGTTAGTTTTACAGGACAGCTCCAACTGTAACACTCTATAATAATTATTCTCCAGGCAGGATTAGGGCCGCCATTATCATAATCTGGACATTGGCAATTACCTATAATTTGCAAAGATGCGCACGCTTCTTGATTGCAGAGCCAATGCAACCCCCCACAACCCCCTCCTCTCCACGCTCCTGAGCTCGCCATTACTAAACAGTGACAGTAATAACAGCTAATTTTGCAGGCAATATATATGAGAGCTTACTGCGGTGTGCAAACACTTTCCCCACCTGGATTTGCGTACCGAGCCACTGCATGGCTAGCGTCGAGCCAGCCAGGAGTGCTGCCTGCTGCAATGGGAGGGAGCACAAAGGCAAAGGAAGGTAAGCCAGTCTCTCCATTCGCTTCTGAGTGCGACTTGATCCGATTTGAATTGGGAGCGACAGGTGCACACGTGCTCAGGTGTGGCTGTGATGTCGTTAAAACACTTGTGTGCCACCGAGATTGGCTACTTTTGCATGCAGACGGTAGGTACTGTGATTTGGTTTTTTAAATGAATGTGTAATTGTGGCAAATCTTGGTATAGTGTACTACTTTTACAGGAATTATGGTGTGTGTGTGTACTGAATATCTAGTATGTATCTATATAAAGAGTGTATATATATACATATATAAACATACACACACATATAGACACATACACTTACGTATACATACACACACATGTATACACATATAGACATTTATACACATACACATGTACATACCTAATGTGTGGTATATATTTGCAGTGTGTATGTATATATATTAATGTGTACATAATGTAAGTGTATATATATATATATATATATATATATATATATATATATATATATATATATATATATATATATATATATATATATATATATATATATATATACACATACACACACACACATACATACATACACACATAAATTCAAATATATATGTGTGTGTGTCCTACCTACTGCCTATAATTAGCTGGGACAGGCTCCAACACCCCTGCGACCCTCAAGAACGTAAGCAACTCCGTATATAAATAAATAAATATACACTTGGTGTGTGTATCATGAAGGTATGAATATCCTTAATGTGTTTATACATTCAATATTCCAAAAGCAAAGCACAATGTTAACATTTCTGAAAAATAATCTATATTTTTAGTTTAATATCATTTTTGCAAAAACTAGCTTTTTGGCACAAACACCATGAGTGTGTATGTACAAATACTACAATATAGACCAAAGTATTTTTTTTAAATGTATCTCTAAATCTATTATCTAACGTATCTATCATATCATTTTTTTCTAGTGGGGAATAAAATGTGTTATTTGTGCGTTTTGTTGATGTTTACCCGCATGTACTGCTCCATTTCTGCTGGTGCATAGGGCCCCCGCGGTGGGTGGTGCATGGGGGGCCCCCAGGTAGCCTGAATGGCTGCCAGTGGGGCATCCGCGACATTGACAGCTGCACGCAGGCCTTTCAGTCGTCGTCTTTGCAGATAATATCCCCGACGCTCTCCCTTCTCGGCAATTTGTATATGAATAAGCCAATCATTTTCCCCTTTTTGTTCTATGGTCGCTACCTCCAAAGCAAAATAAAGATGGCTTTTAGTATTAAAGTGGTAGAAAATTACAGGTAATTATCTTTGACGGTAAAAACGCTGTAATCAGCAGGCTACATCAAAAATTACCCTAATTATGCCTGCATTTGTGAGAAAGGGGGGGAAAAAGGCTGACTTGGATAAAAAGCCGGCAAATTGTCCCAAATATCTCCTCCTCGGTATTGAACGCCGCTGCAGCTGGCTGCTTTGTTCGCCATCGATCCCGCCGAGCTCGCCATTTAACGGCCCGCATTAGGACGGAGAGACGGCAGAAAACATTTTGTCAATAATTGACGCCGGCCGGATTGACCTGGGAGGGGGCGGCGTATATGCGAGGCACGCGGTAAGTTCATTTCCATCCTCTGCATGACGTGTTGCCCCAATTTACCATTTTTTTTTACTTTAAAGCACACAAAAAAGCATGTTTGGAGTCACGCTTTTACTCAATCTGACAGAACATAAAAAGTATTTTTTTTTACAAGTGAAGTGGCAGATTCTATTTACAAAACACGAACCCCCCCAAAAAAAATAATCAAAAAAATGAGCAGTGTACTAGTCTCTTTGTGTCTGTCACTGGTGATATTTAGTAAGCGGTGACAGCAGGACAGTCCCATAGAAAAAAAATGTCCGTCTGTTCTTCCATATTTGGGACATCCGCACCGAGGCGGTCGGTCCTTTCGCGTCAGGCCGCTTTTTGAGCTCCCGATCCCGGCTAGGGGAGGAAAAAAAAGTCTATCTCTGCATGGAGTCCTGATGCGGGGAGGAATACCAGTGAGAGTAGCCGGCCATGTAGCTGTTAGCTCCCATGTTTACTCCTTTGGACGATGCCGACACGTCCCATATGGGGGGGATGGATGGTGACCGGGGGGAGAGGCTCATGGAAGCCGGCATTGGGTCGCTTTCGTGCGGGTTGCCGCCTTGCTTGAGGAGTTTCTTGAATTTGGAGCGCTTGTTCTGGAACCAGATCTTTACCTATGCAGACAGGGAAGGGGTGGGGGGTGTTAATGGACTATGTCAGCTTGTTTTAACCCGGGAGGGGGCAGTTGTTAAAACTCACTGGCTGCCATTGACGGTGCTAGATGTCCAATCCATTTTGACTGGGAGAGCCTGGTATGCGGCGATTGAGCATCTAGCGCCGTCAATGGCACTGAAAAATGAGCAGTCAACTCGGTTAAATGGAATTGGAGTCTATTGTTGTGAGTCAGGCATTAAGTTAAATATTATGGAATTTTAAAAAAATGTGGGCCATAGTTATATGAATCGTAAAATAATTCTATTAGAGAAGTGGCATTTGTGGATGACACATTTTTTAGTTTTTTTTGGGTCTGTATTTTCAAATGAACAAAAAAGGTGGAAAGGTCAAATGTCAATATGACCTACCTGTGTTTGGGTCAGGCCTAACGAGGCGGCCAATTCGGCCCGTTCAGGTAAAGCCAGGTACTGGGTTTGCTGGAATCGATGATTAAGCGCCTGGAGTTGCAAACTGGAATAAATGGTCCTCGGTTTCCGTATTTTCTTCCCTTTGCCGTTAAATCGAATCTCCCCATTTTCGATCACCGTCGTTTTCTGCTGCTCTGCAACAACAACAACAAGAAAAATATAATAATGATTGAAAAGCACCCGAGGGAGACACTGTAAAAATGCCCATAAAAAAATAAACGAGGGAGGGGGGGTTGTCATCTTCCAAACCCCCCTCCACGACCCCCCCCCTCACCCCCCACGATTATTTCCGATAATGACATGTCAATTAAATGCTAATTGCAACATCGAAGGCTGGCTGATTTCGATTCGTGATCACACCCCGTCGTCGCTTCTTTTCGGAAGGGGGGTGACGTAAACGTCCGACATAAAAAGGCCTCTAGGGGAAGATCATCGGACGACCGGGGTGGGCTCGCTTGTTCGGTCTTACCTGCGCCGTCTAAGCGCGTCTGCGCTCCCGTGCTGTTGTGGTAGGTAGACAGGTAGGGGCTATGGTGAGGGTGGCTCACGTATGGGTAAGCTAAGGACCGGTTGTAGGAGTTCCCGGATGGGTAGGCGGCGGCAGCAGCGGCGGCGTTGTCGTGCTGCTGTGGCTGCTGGTGCTGGTGGTGAGGGTGCTGCTGGTGATGGTGGTGGTGGTGATGGTGGTGCGAGCCCGAGTGCAGGCAGTGCAGTGGGTAGTGCGTCGAGCCCCCCATGGAGGGCGAGCTTTGCGCCGATTGCGACTGACCCTGTTGCTGCTGCTGCTGTTGCTGTTGGCCGAACTCCATGAACGCCGACTTGGACGAGTCCTGCGCCTCCAGACCGTCAGCCATGGTAGTCATGGTCATCATCGAATTTTCCCTTGCCTTGAGAGCGAGCGCACTCGCCCCCCTTTCTCGCTCAAGACCCTCTCTTTCCTCTCTCTCTCTCTCCTTTCTCTCTTTACGTCTTTCTTTCTCTTTCGTCGCTCTTTTTTTTCTTTCCTCGCCACCACCCCCCAGAATCCAATTCCGTTCCGTGAAATTCCGATTGCCAGCGCTCCGATTTTTTTACTGTTAAAATTGCCTGCTCGCTCGCAGTCTTGGTGCAGACGGCACAAGTCGAATGGTTAGTCTCCAAAAGGGCAGCGTCTTCCTATTGGTCATCCGGGGGATTACGTCATCGCGTAGAGGCTGAGCGCTGGTGACGGAGACTTTGAGCCTTCGAGTTCACCCACCATAGCAGAGATTCCAGGCCAAATCTACCAAGGGATGGATGGGGAAGACGTCTAATTCCCACAGACAGATTGAGCGGCTTGGAATTGCCCTATCGTTTTTCACTTTTGCTTTTTTTTTAAAACCACACCATCAAATTACCCACTACTACTACGACTACTACTACTACTACTACTACTACTTACTACACAAGCTATGTTGAAACGGGTAGAATACTATATGAAATCTCCACCCCTAACAACTAGCCTGAAATCAATTGAGCCCTCCCCCTGTTTTGTAGTCGTGTTTACTACTATAAGAATTGATCCCATCTGACAATTGAAAAGAAACAGACGCTCATGTCATAATTATGGTTACAATAATAATAATGATAAGTCATTAACTGCAATGGATGGCAGTGTTCTCCAAACCGTTTAATTTGGCTGTTTAAATTTTAGATTGAAATTCGGGCCTGATTAATTTTGTTGCTTTTTGAACAAAAAAATAATGAAAATAAACATTGATGGGTATTGATAAATAAATAAGAATTAACACAAAAACAGAATTTTTTAATATCAACCTCCTGATAAATAGATAAAATACAATATTTACATCTTAAATAACATTTAACACATCATTGAAAAAACATTTTATTTAGTATTATTAAAAATAGTCATTTTTGAAGTGATGACTAATGTAAATATGTCATCCCCACAATCACTACCATTGACAGCAACAGATGTCCAATTCATCTTGCCCATCAATTGGACGTCCCTGTCAGTCAATGGCACCAAAACATCCACAGCCACTCAAATAATGAACACTGCTTTCCACTTTTGTTGTTGTTGTTGTTGCAGCGTATTAAAGCACCTCATAAAAGAGCCATAAAAACTATAATTACATTGAGTCGAGGTATAGTTGGAAGACCTTTTTGATTAGGCTGCACACTTTCCTCCAATTGCAGCCTTAAAAATTTCCAACAATAATGACGGTGGACTGGCTTTTATTTTGGGAGTAAAAGTGGATATAGCATAAATTATCCCCTAATTACACACTGGTGTCGCCTCAATTATCCTCTTATCAAGAACGGTGGCGGCGTTTAGTTTCACTTTTGTGCCTTTCTGCACAACAACAACTTGCTACCTTGCTATTATCGTCAACTACGGTTATTTGTGCGATTTAAAAGTGCACGGGACGGCTGCCGGTAATCATTTTTACAGCAGACTGGGAGAGAGAAGCACATGCAGGCGGACTAGCTGTGGATTGATTCCATATTTGGATTAAAAAAAAAAAATAGGACTCACATGAGGTAAGATTTTTATTATTATTTTTTAAATATCAATACTATGCACAGTTTGAATCATCATTTTTAATTCTATTATGCGTTTTAGGAATTGTTTATTTGTAAACACAGTAAATATAGTATAAATATGACGACATATTTAATGTTTTTAAAAAAACACTAGTATAATTAATGGCTCTTATGAGGAATAACTCTTAATAATCGTTTGTGTTTTCAAGGGTCGTATTGAAATGAGAGATTTTTAAAACACGTCTATCCAGTAAAACTCGGTAAAAATGGTCGATCTGCTCCCCTAAATTTGTGTCCTCACCCCCCAACGTGTAATTCCAAAATGTGTGGAGTATTCTGGAATAGTGTGAGTGCGGCTTTGTGGGAAACCGCCCCCTCGCTTCCACGGGGGGAACCGGCGGTTGGGCCTCCCCCACCGGCGTGTCACACTCTGCCGGCTAAGAGACGACCACATTCGGCCTTTAACTCGCCGATTTAACGCAGGAAATTACGCAGCCGATCTGCGTAAAAAAACAACAAACAAAAATGGCGTCCTCGTAGCACTCCTTCTATAGAAAATGATGTGATGATGATATAGCGAATATTATTATTAAAATAGGGAACGAGAAGACATTGTAGAATTATTGTTATTGTTTATTTTGTTGGTCAGAATGTAATGTTTTATTAGGAAATTGCTAGGAACCTTTTTATTATTATTTTTTTTAAGAATGCTTTTTAAGGAGTGGGAATAAAATGAGGGTGAAAATTCTAGCCTCTATTTTATTTTAGTGTATTTATTTGTTAAGAATACTGCATTAAAAATACTTCAATTCATTTTGATTGGCTATAAGAAAAATCAGGACTATTTATTTATCTGTGCAATTCAAGGTGAAGCTTTAAATCTCATTGCACTTTTATAATGAGAGTAATTGTTTATAATTGAATTGAATTTTCTTTCTTTTTTTCTCTTTTTTTTTGCTTGGCCTCTCATGTTGTCCCATAGGCCCAGTTAGGCCTACTTCACATGCACTTATTCCCTAACCGGAATAATTAGAGGCTCTTACATAGATTTTTAATGAAGAGTAACTTGAGCTATTGTTAAGTATTAATAGAAAATGACATGCAGTATTTTAATTCATTTTGATATGGCAGGCAAATTGCATTATCTGCTTTGGGGTTTTATTATTGTGACCTAATTAGAATACTGAAGATGAAATGTCATCAATGATTTTCATCTGAAATGTCAGTGCAAAAAAATCAGTTACTTAATAGAAAACAAAGTACAACAATATTTCAAACGTTAAATGTTATTGTTATTGTGTTAAATACCGTTCAAAATGAGCACATTTAAAAATAATCTCATTGAATTTTATTTGGTCATAACATTATTAGCAACATTTTTAAGATTACAATAGATGTCCAATTCTTTTGGACTGGGAGGTCTGGCAGTGATGATTTAGTCATTATCTTGAGCTATTACTTCCTTAACCCCATCATATTTCATAATATAATGAATTTATATTATAATATTACATAAAAAATATTTAAAGTCATTTATTGTTATTCTGTTAATTGAATAAGTTCAGTTAATGTTTTTTATCTTTAACTTGAGTTAATTTCATTTTAAAACCATCCATTACTGTGATAATTGCAATAATTAATACAGTACAGTACGGTATTTGAAATGGAAAAACAATTGTACTCGGCTGCCAATGACGCATTATGGGCCATCAATGCCAGCCTTGAAAGTGTTAACAGAAAAAAAAAACTCCCAAAAGTGAAGCGAGGTGTAAAAAATGCGTCAAGAAAAGAAATCACACCTGCTTTGTCACATGACGCCTTCACTTTTGTTCCATCCGAGACTGAAACCCGGCTTCAAATTACTCTTAGCGTTTCATTTCCACGCTCGTTTCAATCCATCAACTTTTGGCGACCACCATATCATCATATCATCATCATCATAATCCGCCAGTTTACAATTGAAGCCTTTTTTTTTTTGAATGCGTTACCTCTGATCCGTCTTTGTCGAGTGGATAGATATTTTTTAGGACTTTGTCCATTTGGGTGAAGTGAAGCGATCCAATTATTGCCCTTGAAAATGCATTAGAACCTCACCTGAGGGCTCAATCAATCAGAGGGAGTGAAGAGACAATTAACGGATGACCTTTGACCTTTGGCGTATACCTGAAAAAATGACCGCAAAGAGTGAAGCGGCTAGCGTGCAATTCATTTTTGCGTGTTAACTGTACGTCATTTTAGTTTAGATGGTGCTTTGAGGGTGTTTCTGTTATTAGGAAAAAGGTGTTAATTTGGTAGATTATTTTGGCTTGCTACAACTGGTCGTAATGTAAAATAATTGATGTTATTTTAAAGGGAGTTTTTGTTTTGGTTTTCGGTGGGTATTTTGAAGAAGGGTTTTCTAATATGAGGTTGTTGATGGAGGTAGAATTGATTGATATTGACATATTTGCTTCCTGATTGGTTGGTTTTTTAGGGGGCTTCTTGTTAACAAATTTGGGGTGCAATGGGTTTTTAATTGTCAGGGTAAAAATTAGTCTAATATCTTTTCATATAAAAAAGTCAATCCAATACAATTCAATTCCCGTATTAATATTTATTACAATTTGTTAAAAAATAACATGTATTTGTGTTATTTATTCATCCTTTTCCAGTTTCAACGAGAATTCTGGTTCAAAACAAAAAACCTTCTGACATATTCTTTCCTCATTATGAATTTCTTCTAACATTTCAATAATTCATTTTCCCTTTTTGACTGAACCTTTTTAACATGCAAAAGCAATTTCCCATATCATCAACTTTCCCCAGCAAATCTCTATCCGGGTTGCCAGATTTCACTTCAACCCATCAATCCCTCTTAACAAAGACAACTTTTCTCTTATTTAATTTCCCTTCCACCACCATTTTCACACAACCTCCCTCCCAACAAACCCCGAACATTATACCCCCCCCCCCCCCAACCCCCCCAAATCCCTCGCCTTGCGGTAAAACTATAACTAACCCGCCGATTTGTCTATCTCTGGCCCATCCATTCCCCAACCTCCCCCTTTTCCCCTTCACCCTCAACAGGTACGCCTCTTGGCAGCTCCGAGACCCCCACCACCGCCCCCCCCCCTTTACCCACCGCCTTCTCCCACAGCTGTGCGGAGCGAGGGGGCAGATGACCGGAGATTTGGCCCCTGGGAGAGCGCCGAACCATCCTGGTGCTATTAGACTGCTGGCTAATAATAGGTGTTTCAGACTCGGGGAAGATCAATCAGGGGGGGCTTATGAGGGGGTTTGGGGGGTGGGGGGGATGTTCAGGCCAGCGCTTTTTACACATCGGCCCAGATGGATGAAATTACACTTGTCACTTTTTAGTTGCATTACTCCCAAATTGGTTGTCTACCCCCCTCCCCACGTCGCCGCCTAATTCCAGCTCTTGTTTTTCCTCCATTTTTTTTCTCTCCTCTCTCTCTCTCTCTCGCCCCGGTTCATGTGTCAATGTCCCGCTAAAAGGATTTGGCGGTGAAATCCCTGTCATTTGGTGGCCCGGGCCTCCAGGAACGGCCCCGTGGATTCACTTAAGGGACATTAGTTCCTTGTCCGCCCGCCGACATTTCGCACGTTACGGCCAAGTGCGCGATTGGCTAAAAGCGCAAGATGACATTTGGCGAGAAGGCGAGTTTTTTTTTTTTCGTTGGGGTGAAAACTGTCAGGAATGTTCTGGTGTTTTTTTATTGTATTGGTAGACTTTTTTGTGGATTTATTTGTAATATAAACATTATTGTACATGTGTATGATAAGATTTTGTGATTAAAAGCATTTACAACCTGACTTCTGTTGGTGTTTATTTATAAAATATGGACTCTTTTGCATTTATGACGAACTGGCGACCAGTCTGAGGTGCTGTTTGTCTTTTCCCTAAAGTCCATTGGATAGGCTTTAAATCCCTGTAATACAAAAAAAGGAATTGTAAGGCCTCAAAATAGAAATAGTGACTATAACATCAAATAAATGTCAAGTTTCTTATTGAATTCCACTTGAAATTTGACATTTTCATTTGTCTTCTGTTTATAAAATGAACTTTTGTCGATAAAAAATGTATCAGCATGTTAACATTGCTATTTTTCAAGCAGCCATATTTCAAAACAAACTTGGCCTGAAAATATGCAAGTATATTCAATATCAAAAAGCTTCTCCATCATGGACAGTGACAATCTCCCCCTCCATTTTGTGTGGCATCTCCTCTCCCATGCAATCAAATCCCAGATAACAGAGCACCAAATCACTCCGACATAGTGTCATGTGACCACCAACAAGGCCTGCCGCCACTACAAACACATCTCAATTCCCCCCCCCCTCCAAAGCCTAGCGCGATAATCACCAGCCGTCCATCCTCTCCGTGGGAAATCAACGGCGGCCCGACGGACGCCGGCTTCTCCCAGAAGCTCCTCCACGTCTGATTGCGCCACGGAGAGAAAAGCCTCTTTGACTTCTGGCGCGGTGGGCGACGACCACGGGGGAGGGAACGGAGGCCTCGGCGTGAGCCCGAGTCGCCTTAGCAACGGCCAGAAAATGAACAACGACTTCCCGGCTCCGGGTCGTCCGGAGCACGGCGCCGCGAGATTTTCCCCGCCGACGTAAAGACGCGCTCCCCGCTTGTCTTCCATTTATATTCAAATGACTTTTTTTTTATTTTTTACGGCGCCCGGCTCCCGCATGCTGAATACAGAGAGTGCTAATATATGTATTTTGCTCATTTTTTTACTGTGTCTGGCGTTTCCTCCGCGACTCTGTGTTTGCCCCCCCCGCGGCGGTAAACACAACATTGCCATGATAGCGGCGGCGCTTTCGCCAAGCCTTCATTGGCAGTCCTTCTTCCTCACTTCCAGCCAGGGTATTCAGATGCCATGATTGCAAACACGCATAATGACAGCATCTCCCGGGGGCCGGCGGAGGTACCCCACTGATGCCGAGACTTTCTATCCTGGCGTCACATTGCGGGAAATTTGTCAGTCGCGTGCGAGCGGCCCGCTGAGTTTCGGCGTGGGCTTCAATACGCCACATGGTTTTTGTCGAGTTAGTTCTGACAGCTGGTTCCGCCTCAAATAAGAAACTTTGCCCCCTTTTCTTTTGTAAGATGCCAAATGTTTTCCGAATTTATGCTAATTCTTGGCTAGCGTTGGAATGGCGGGTTCCCCGCAGATTAGCATTCAAGGGCAGAAAAGTTTATGAATGACCTTTGTGTGGAAGAACGTTGCTCAAAGTGTTTAGTCTGAGTGTGTTGTAGGCTAAATTCTGAATCCATGCTAAGATTTGTTAGCGCTTGAATGGCTAATTGTGTTGTATGTTAGCGTTAAGGGTCCGAAAACAGTATGAATGCCCTTTGTGTGGAAGACGGTTGTTTAATCTGAGTATGTAATATGCTAAATTATGAATCCATGCTAATATGGTTAGCACTTGGATGGCTAATTGTGTTTTATATTAGCATTAAGGGTCAGAAAACAGTATGAATGTCCTTTATTTGGAAAAAGGCTTCTCAACGTATTTAATGAGTTCATTTCTGCATTCATGCTAATATTTGTTAGCGCTCGCCTAGTTTATTCCATTGTATATTAGTGTAAACGGACAAAAAAAACGCAATGAGTGAAATGGCGTCTTGCTTTTGACCAACTCCAGTGTTTGTTTTAGTCACCTCTGGGGAAGAAAAATCCAAATATCAGCGCCATTTTATGTTCCTGCCTTCACGCTGTTCCGGCATGATTATGCACCACTGCCCATGGTTTTCATGAATATCACCTTAGATTAGCACAACAGCAAGGCGGTTGATGCACAAAGGATCCCCCGTCTCTATTCACTGCGGCGTCCAAACGGGCCGCCATTCTTAGCAACTGTTGCTACGCGTAACATCATTGAACCGCCACCCCACACGCTCTTCAAACACAAATGACTAATCTATGGCTGAGCACACTGGAAGCTCTCGGCGCGGCCTCCGGCACCCCCCTTTGAACCTCTCGTGGATGTCTCCCTCATTACTTGATAACGGTTCAAAAAGAAAAATATGTCAAGTTAGAGTTTTCTTTTTTAATCCTTATTAACCCCACTGTACGGAAAACCTATTTAAAAGTTAGCATTAGCTTAGCCGTGCTACAAAAGGCCACTATAATTAAAATGACTTTCCAATGTCATTTTACATGCAAAAAAACAATTTTATCATTTCAGTTTATTTATCACCAAACATTTTCTATTAGGGGCCATATTTTGGTTGGGTATGATGGGAAAATCAATGACTAATTTCATTATTAAGACATTTTTCTCCATTTTTAGATGGACCTGTTTTCAAAATATAGTCTTCTATCACTTTAAATTCACTTGCTTTAATATTTCACAACACCCTAGGGCTTTTTTTCCCCATTTTTCTCCCATTGTCTTCATTTCACAGTCTTTCTAAACCCCTGTAATTACAGTCTCCCCCGTGTACTACATAACATTACTACTGTTTTTCTGTATCTCAAAGGCTATTTCCTTGAACTTAAAATAACAATAAAGAAACCTAATACCACAACATAGTGTATATGTGTTTGTAGTTAGTCAAAGATGCCTTTTAAATGCCATTAGACATTCAGCGCTAGCAATGTCAGCGAATGAACTAATGTCCATTTTTCTTCCCATTGTGATCACTTAATTTATTCATTAGGGATTTTTTCTTCTGCTCATAAGTATATACGATGATGGCGTCCCCTCGTAGGCGTGAACGTGGCCTTTGTGGCATTACCAGGAAGCCCCCCCGTCATTCACGCCGATCATCTAATAGGCTCGGGTGTAGCTTCCCGTGCCGCGTACTAGCCACTTTGGATTTCTCCGCCACTGATGAGCCGGAATGGAGTCGCCTGATGGAATGCCATGGCAACGGCTGACACCTGGCTAAGGTTCATCCTTTCTAGCCGCCTTCCCCGTCTCGTACGCTTTCCTCAAAGTGAGCAAATTACGGGAGTGCGGCGACTGGAATAAAAATGGATTTACGAAGAACTGTTCCTAACATCTCCATAGCAGTGAATGAGTTAAATGAATGCTAATGCTAAATGCTAAGTGATATTTTCAGAAAAACTTAAACTATTATTTAATTTCAGCTCAAAAATGTCTTTAAAAAAGCCCTCAAATTCAATTTCATCACATCATTTCCATTCGCAACTTTTCGTGTCATCGTGATTAGCCTCCTTGACTTTGTTATGATCGTATTGAAAATGTAAAATAAAAAGAAAGCCATTATGTCTTACAGTTTCTCACATTGTTGGCACAGCTTCTTGTCAGTTTAACAGAGAAGTAGACAGAACTCCAACCCAGAGGAGCCAGAAGTATTAATGAGCATTAAAAAGCTCTTAAAATGTAATCTCCACGGACTCATGCGAGGACGTGTTGGCACCGGCGCTCACGACCGCAAAACCGTTTTCCCTTCGAGCCAACAACTGCGAGAACAGGACTTTTCAATTAACTCCTTTAAGCCCAGCAAGTACAAAATAAAGAGAAGTATCAAATGACTGCAAAAAAAATCTAGATCGGACTTTAGAAGATCATTTTTTGAACGGCATAATCACTTCTTGTTCGTCCCGTGGGAACATTAGCATTGTTCTGTTGAATAAAAAAAAATACAGCTAAAAGAATGCGGCCTACAGGTGGGTAGAGGACAAAAAAAATCATTGACATACAATAGCTTTTGTGTGTGCAGGTGGAGGATTGAAAAAAACGAGTAGATTTGCATGCAAAGAAAGCGAGACCAAGGACACGACGTCATGTGGGACATTTTACGACTAGCTTTCCCAAACCCAAATGCTTTCTTCATCCACGAAGAAGACCGAAATGGCCGCCGAAGTTAGCAGACCGACTGTTAATGCCTTCCATAACTTACGGCCATGTGCTGCCGATTAATGGACCTTCTGCACGACTCGTTTTTTTTCTTTACGCGGCCAATCTGTTTGGGATTAGCACAATAACGGCTTGACACCACAACATCCAATTGCTGTTGTACTCATTCTGTTTTGGTTCTGGGTTAGAGGATCCTTGTTGACGTTACGGCAAGTTTTTTTCTAGATTATCTCGGCGCTTCGTACAGAGATTCCTTCATCGGTCATTACGAGTTTCGGAGATAATTAGGCTACCCGTTGCTACGCATGATGTCACGTCTAGTCGAGAGCGACGGCCATGATTAAGATTTAAGGCTGTTGCCGGGTAGGGTGATGTTGGTGGAAAAAAAAAATCAATTACAACTTGGCTGGGAAAGAACGGGTTTATGTTTTACAGGTTTTTTTTTTTTTTTTTTTTGCTCAACATTCAGGAGCACATAGGTGTAAATGTTCTTTTATTTTTGGGAGGGGGGGAAGGGGAAACAGCTGTTGCTAGTCCAACTACGTTTCACGATCGATGTAACAGTGAGTTAGATTCATTCACTCTCATTTGGAAATTGAACTGTAATAATAATGCCATCATGTCAATTTGAGTTATTTTCCTATAAAATCATGGCAATATTGCAGTTATATTTTATGGCATAACAAAATTGAAGGAATATATTTTTAATCTGACTTAACAGTCATTAAATCTCCCTCTAATCAGGGATAGGTGAATCTAATTGTCTGCCACTGACGTTTATATTTGTCCAAATCCAGCTAACAGTGATAGAATTATGAAATACTAACAAAAGGCTGTTACAAATCCAGATAGTTGTTGATCAATTTTCTGACTTTGAGTACTGGAAGTGGTAAAATGCCATAGTTATGCACCCTGTGGCCAATAGAAATAGAAAAAAAGCCATTTTTATAGCAGAATTTCTTTCTGTCAATGGCAGCCAATGAGTTAAGACCAGCAATTGTCACTCCAGGATGTCGCCTCTCCGACACCACCACTGAGCATTGATGGATAGAAAAGCACTTTCTTCCCAAGATAGTCTTTGGAAAAAGTCGACTTGGGAGCCTCCCAATGCTAACGCTAATAGCCGTTCCTTTGTTACGGAATCTCCATTCATCCAGGTGAAGCCATAAAAGCAATTCTCTATTTTAAGACGCTTTGCCTCCATCGGGGCGTCCTTTTTTTTTCTTCCTCGCTCTGGCTTGGCACATCCTCCCCCAAAGAGAAAGAAGATTGTCAGTCAAGCGCTCACGTCGGCACACCTCGCCGGCGGAGTCAATGGCGTCCTCGCCGTTGTGAGAGTCACGCGGTGGCCCCAACGTGTAATTATCAAAGTGGGAGATGCTTATTAGGACGAGCGGGGACCCTTTTTGGATCCTTTATTTCGCCGTTTCTGGGTACAATGGCGTAAGTGGAGGTCTGCCAATGCCTGGTGGGATTGAAAGATGGCAGAGGAAAGATAAGGCCCATACCATGGCATCTCAGCTCATTCCTGACCGTTAATATTCTCTAAATGTTATACAATATGCAAAATAGAATGGAGTTTTTCACTCATTTTCTTACATTTAAGGAACATCTTCATCAAGCTGCTTTTGAAATATTTTGATCTTATATTTGAAGCCTTGGTAATCCACTAATAAGACAAAAGACGATGGAAGGAATCCAAGCCAAACATGGCCTACCCCGTTTTTTCGGAGAAAACCCGTCTGCAATCATAGCCTCATTCTTGATCAAAGTGTTGCGCGCAAAAGACTTGAAAGTATGATAAAGGAGCTCCTAGTGTAATTACAGAGCACTTGGACTAGCTCGCTCTCCCCGATTGACCTCACAAGACTTTTTAGCCCCAACTATTGAGATCTTTGTTCAACCTTATACAAATCAAATCATCTTAATATCGACATAAGGCCCACTTTTCAACATTTGTTGAAAAAAAAATCAACACACGCCTAATGCACTTTTTTTTGCAATTTAGCCTAAAAATAAAATGCCAAATGATATAAAATTGTGTTAAAAATTCCACATATAAGTCGCACCCCTGACCAAATTATAACTGCGGCCTATAGTCCGGAATATGCCATAGCGCCCATTGCGTCCAGATCTCATATTTGGATACTGGAAGCCTAGTAGATACTCTGGCTGACTCCGTCTCCAAATTCATGGGAACTTGTCCTTTTCCCCCATAATAGTCCCCCCTTTTCCCACTTCCTACTATCTCCAGGGCCAATCTACAGCCGCGCTATTACAAGTCCTGTACTCGGCGCGTTTGGCGGCCGATTTAAAACATCAACACCATCCATCAAGCCAGCCACGGGGCCAACCAGCTGGCTGAACCGTCCCGTCTCGCTGCAAGACAATTTGTCATCGGACAAGGCCAAGTGGGCGTGATGTAACGACACCCGATGCTCCTTCTGGTAAAAAAAAAACAAAAAAACTATTACTATGATGATTTTTAAACTTGTATTTAACTTACTCCAAATGCCAAATGTACCATTTTTTGAGGACATAACAGTAATACAAACATTCCCATAATTCAACAAAAATTGACCTCAGAATGGCTCAAAAACATTAGGAAATGACCTAAAGAACTATTATCGCCATGCAAAAACAGTTAGCATAGCGCTAACATTTGTAAACAGTGAATAGGGAATATTTTTGCAACAACTTTTTTTTTTTTTAGCAGTATGACATTTTTTGGGGCAAATGGGCCCAAAATAACAAAAAAAAAAGTGCGAGGTCACGGTACAGCTTTTGTGCTCCGCCAGCTGCGCCGCTTTTTGCCCTTTTACCGCTTCAATCAGCCGAGGTCAGCGACAATCAAGCGGTGATGACGCACACGTGTACAACAGGCGGGAAGGTAGTGACTTCTTTCAATAAAACGCTCATTTATTTCAAAATGGGAGCCACACAACTTTATTTAGGGATCGGAACATTTGATTTTATCTTAAAAAAAACTCTTCAGGATTAACAAATCCACGTTTACTATAAAAAATAGCAACATAACAATGATTTTAATAGATTCCAAATTTTGGAGCTCATCCTATGATATAAACCCTGTGATAATTTCAGGGGTGAGAGTTTATTCCTTCATAATAATTTCGTAAAAGAATCGATTCAATTGTTAACTCTCATCTCCACATTCTTAGCTTAACGTCTATGGGAGGCAACGTTTGGATCCCCAATAAAACAGCATTGGAAACATTTAAAAATAATAGCACTGGATGTTTTATTAAAGCACTAATAATGACACCTCTTTGGCGGAAAGCAGGCTGAGCAAACAGCCCAAAATGTTGACCTCAGCCCATAACGTGGGGGCAGGTGACCACCAGCATTGGCTTGTCTTCAAGCCTTAACTACTTAATAAGTAGCTGTCCCGGGTTTCCTGTACATTGTCCAGACGCCGGCCAGGCCCGCTTCCCCAAAAGCGGACGGAGCGAAGGGGGCTTCATTTATCAATCAGACCAATCACAGACTTTTCCGGGGTTTGCGATGGCCACATGCGGGGGATTAGCTGCGCATTCAGGGGACTTCACATTGGGCACACTTTGATAAATTTCCCAGAAAAAAAAAACGACAAAGAAGGCAAGCACACAATATGTCATTAGCATCTTAAAATAGGATGTATTCAGAATGAGTGAACTTGACCTGAAAAGTGTTAAAATGTCTGCAATTTGCTTCAAATCATATTGATAAATCTCTCAATACACAAATTGTATGTTATATGATCACTGCCAGTCCCCCATACAAATGGATTGGTCGCCTATTGCCATTAAAGTCAACTAATGACTAAATTTAGTGCACATTTTTTGCCATTTTCTTCCAATAATACAAATGAATCAACCAATAGACATTTTTTTCTTTTTTTTTTACAGCCACTGTCAACTCCCCCAGTCAAAACAGATTGGACGCCATGCAACCAGCCAATAGTCCAAATCCAAAAGCAAGGCGAAAGCTTTGCTGAGAGGAAGTCAACAAGGATCAAACTAGTCTTCCAGGATATGTCTGTCAAGCTCCTGTATTAAATTTAATCCCAGCCAGTCAGTAAGTCTGCGCCATTGTGTGCCCTCCAAGGCTGTCTTCCCCTAAGAAAAGAAAACGGATGCGTCCATTCCTCAAACGGTATCGAATAGACGCGGAAAAATAAAAGCGCCCGTACACAAGTCTCCATTCACCGGGACGTCCGTCCAGGAAGAATTCAAGTTTCATATTTGGCCCCCACGTCCATCTTGAAAAGCCTCCATCATCTGGAGCTTCAGGTACAGTTTGCCAACGGGCTAATGGCCCCGGGTGACGGCACAATCTGATGCCTGTGCGGGTAATCCTGTCCAAATCGCCGGCTTAGGCTCGCTCGGGTTTAAGTTGCATATTTGGTGTATTATCAGGACGCTGCTGAATAATGCTATCAGCAGGAGAGGAATGAAATATGGGGGGTCCGGCTTGTCGTTTGGGAACAATGACAGCTATTTAGGTCAGAAAATGTTCTGATCTTCATGTTGACGTGGGCTTGGCAAAAGTAAGGGTTTATCTTGTTTTATTGCTAGTGTACACAACCAGAAAGTTATGAACAAGGTAAAAGCACATTGCCATCAATGAGTTAGGATTCAAAATATGGTGAACATTTATTAAAAAATATGACATAACAAATCACTTTCCTTGAACTTTGAGAGCAAACAAAGCTTTATTTTAGGAAGCTAATCTCTGGATGCGCCGCACTTTTCAACCTTGCCCTCAGGGAGAGACCTGGAATCTTGATCTAAGTGCACTTGCAAGTGCCCCTGATCCGTCCTTCCCCAGGGGGGGAATTGTCTTAGTGGAGAAATGTGATGCGTCCAGTCAGACGCGAGGCGCTCTGGTTGGAGTCTGTCCTTTCGGAGACGAGAGACTCCAGGCGCCAGCCGCCATGTAACTGCAGTCTCAGGTATGCCGGTTGGACACGGAGGCCCTTTCCCAGGACTTCACCTGCGCTGACTGAGTGACACTGGCAACCGGGAGTGCTTTGACTCCCAGGAATGCAGCAACAAGATTCACTAAGAATTGAAACGACAGTTTTAAATGGTCATTTAAAAAATCCTATTTGAAATCTGTCCTCTGCCAAACCTATTGCTATGTTTTTTTCCATCTGTCCAGTTTGCTTTGCTCCATCATGTTGCGGCAACTCGAAGGTCGTTACAAAATAAAAGCGGATAAGCGCTCTTAAGTTGAGGTTTTCTTCATCCGTCAACAAATGACAGTAGCAGTCAAAGTCATTTTCATTGCGGTGCCGGTGGTTTTGGAGTAAATGAGCTGTTTCATTGAGAGGAAAGCTAAGTTGTGGCTGCTGCGTTATTATCGGAGCAGGCCTATGGAATGCGGGATGTATTTGTTAGGAAATGAATTACCCTTGCTTATAAGTGACTGCTTTTCATAAAAGAGCTTTTATACTGTTGAGTATATGAGAAAAGTTAATGGGAGAAAGGAACGTGACAGACTACATTCGGAGGAAAAGTTTTCATTAGCTTCACTCATTCACTATCATTTCAGGTATTCATGTCAGGGTGTGTGCTGTGGTAGTTAGTCAAAGTGAGAAATTGATATTAAAAACAACCTGGTTTCTTAAAATGGATTGGATATTCAATTGTTGTGTAGATATGAGGTCACAAAAACAACAACACACAAATATAATATCCAGAGCAATTTACTACTTTATTAGCGCTTCAATTGCGCATTTGCGCATACAGTTGAACTCCACTACCCAGCCACCGCCCCTTTTCCTTCCCACAATGCAAAGCGCCGTCTCCATTTTTACTAATCATCAAAACAGCTGCAACACGCCGGCAAGTGAACATGACCGACAAAAAGCAAACCGTCGATCTGGGTTTACTGGAGGAAGACGACGAATTTGAAGAATTCCCAGCCGAAGGTAAGCATATCAATAACTCCAAACTCATATTTGTCTGATTTCACTCTTTGTTTGTGAATCTTGACGCGGTTAGAGTGACTCAGCTCGCCTAGCCATGCTATCTTAGCCTTAGCAGTAAACATCCCACTTACTGCCCTAAAACGAAGCAATAAACGGCCGGAAAAATACCCTAAAAGGAGACTTAACCGATTATCGGGTGGATACATTCACTAAAAATACATTTCCAGTTATTTTTGGTTATATTAGCGGCCACAAGCTACGAGTATGGCGTCCGTACAGAAACGCAGCTGAACAGGATTTCCTAATGAGACTCGACTGGGGTTGTCGACGTTTTTCCGCTCTTCAAAAGCATTTTCCTCCGTCAAATGTCCGTTTGACATTTTCGACGCATTCTTACGGATATATTCAGATTGGACCGGGATGTACGAAGATGAAGATGCCCATGTTTGGGAAGATAACTGGGACGACGACAACGTTGAGGATGATTTCTCCAACCAGTTAAGGTATACACTTCAATTCCTTCTTTTTTAATATTGTTGTTGTTGATTTTAAATGTTCTTCTGTAGATCATAAGATGTAGTGTGTTAAATATTTGTTATCTAGACGTGTTTCTCAAATTTTTACATGTACTAAAGGTAGGCATTTGAAATTAACATTGCTTTTCTTTCTAGGGCTGAGCTGGAAAAACATGGTTACAAGATGGAGACATCATAATGGCCAAGAGGATGAGAATATGGACTTTTTTTTTTATGTGAATATATCAGGCCTGCTACAAAAAGAGGAAGGGAGGAGGAGTTTCTAATGTTCTTTGGTTTCATGTTGTAATGCATAATGATTGAAGTAAAATGTTTGGAGAAAACTGCCCCCTTTTGCATGTAGTATTTTTTTGGTCAAATCCGTCAGTGTGATGACTTTTCATAGACTTGAAGTAATATTTACTATCTTTGTTTCAAACAAGTACTAGTGTACTACTACAGGTTGAGGCTGAACTCTGTGCTTAGCTGGCAGACTACAGGTAAGTATCTAGGTAGTAGTCAAGTACTACATGAATATTAAGAAAACCTAAATTTCTTGAAAAGCGAAAAAATGCTTAGTTTTGATATGTATATATGGTATCCCCAAACAACTTAATGGCAATTCAAAACGATAAAAATTAGAGCAGATTTCATGTTTTATGTATATATTAATGGATTTACCCCTCTCTTGCATTTTGGCCCTGTTTCAATACATTATAATGTACAATGTCAACCCTACTTTTTGCAAAAGTGTCCGCCTACCAATCCCATTTTCTCTGATGTCAAATGTCCATTTACTCATTTCTCTGTAACCTATAGTGTACCCGTTGATTGAGCATGGACATTTTCCAGTTACGAGCCGCCCCGAGTTTTCCTTGTAGTTATTTCCAGCCCGTGTCAAAGCGCCATCCCCACTCGGCGGCGAGTGTGCAACACACACTCCCACTTGTTCCGCTCGGCGCTGCCTAACAGCTCCTTCCCCTCTCTCAGAACCCAAAGGAGAGATTATCTACTGGCGTGTTTGTCAGAGGCCGGGAGGGGGTCTCGGCATGGGGCCGCCGGCCCGCCTCGCCCGGGCCTGCCTCCGCTGCCAGCCGGGCCCGGCTCAGCGGGGGCTCTTGTAGTGAGCCAGTGGCCAATTTATCCTCGCCACGTTGCCGCTGCAGAAAGCTTTCTGACTCCGCTTTGTCCGTCTGGGGGTCTTTAAAGAGGTGCAATGACAAATTGCAGTCTTTTAAAATGACCATGATACTTTCTTTTGATATGTTTAACTCTGGATACAGGCACGGTTAGTTTTTACATTTCTTTTGCTAACTACCATGGCATAGAATTGGTGAATACTGTGCAGTGTTGTCAAAGTGTGCTGTCATTGGCTACATAGTCGACATGGTTTCTTTTGATGAGTAGACTAATTGATTTACAAATTTAAAAATTGCTCAGACTGTTTTAAAAATAACCTCAAATATGCTCTTGTTCTTTAGTTATAGTTAAAAAACAAAGTAAGTATTTTCTTTTTATGCATTTTTTTAAAAGACCTTCTTATAATGATGAAAATGATGCATAATTCCACAACCCTCATTAAGTTGAGCAGTTCATAAAATGTTCTATTTTACTGAAGAACATAAACAGGAAAAATCTTTAGAATTCTTTTAAAAAGAAAATGAACACTATTCTTTTTATTGATTGTTTGGGGTTTTTTGATTACTTTATAAATTTTTAAGTAGAAAACCAAGAAATAGTTCTTCTAATCATGTCATATACATTGCATTTTTGTATAAATCAAATATTAAAATCAACCCTCAACTTTTTCATAATAGTAGTACATACCTTTTATCAAGGATTACAGGAAATGGATTAAATTTATATTTTTGCCGGCCGCACAAAATACTGTGGTGGGCCAAATGTGACCCCTGTGCCTTATATTTAACACCAGTGCTTTAAGGATGCCCAAGTGTGCACTTTGACTTTCAAGGGAATTCAATCTCTGGTCGCTGTCAATTAAATAAACATGAAGTTTATCAATTAACTATAATAGCCGTGTGTGTGTGTGTGTACATCACCTCGGGACCTCATTGACGACCATTGTGACACCCGCAGAGTCAGCCAGGCGATAGAATCGTTAAATAGGAGCAACAGAGGAGGGCCCCTCGGCCATTTTGTTTGCGCCAACAGCGGAAGATTGTTCCCTGGTGGGCTTTTTTTTTTTTTTTTTTTTTAGTTTTCTTTCACGGGTATTTGACGGCGCGTTCCCAGCGCCGGTTCCTCTTTGATCCGCCGTAATCGACTCTTTAATTCCTGGCCGGTGTTTTGTTGTTTCTTTGTGACCCTCGTCATTCAACATGAAAGTGAAGGCTGATGTTGACTGATGAAAGGAGCGCCGTTTGGCGGCTTGGGCTCGCCGTTCTTTGTGCTTGTTTGAAGGCCAAAAAAAAATGGATATGGGCTTTAATAGGGAAAATTATTACGGGTAGAATCTTGATATTCTTTTTAATTATGGTTGTGTGGCTTCATTTTTTGAACAAAGATGGACGGACAATCCATTAAGATTGGTCAGGCCAAACACATTGGTTGTGTTGATCGGACTCTGAAATGGATTGGACTCTGAAATTGATTGGACTCTGAAATTGATTGGACTCTAAAACGATTGGACTCCAAAATGATTGGAATCCAAAATGATTGGACTCCAAAATGATTGGACTCCAAAATGATTGGACTCCAAAATGATTGGACTCCAAAATGATTGGTCTCCCAAATGGATTGGTCTCCAAAATGGATTGGACGCCTATCCCCCTCAATGGAACCCACCTAGTCTATAATTTGAATGTCATTTCTTCATGTTGATTTAACTTGTGCATTATCTGTTACATTAATCTCGATTAACTACAGAAAAATTGTATTTATTCTTTATAGTTGATGATTTGACTCAAAAAGAACATTTTGTGGTATTTTATCTTACTTGAAACTCAAAAGTGAAATGTTGATTCAAAATGTTCTTTCAATTAATTCTGTTTTCCTTTTTAAATGTTAAAACCGCTGTGTTTGAACCCCATCAAAAGAAGAAGGTTAATATCCACAGGAATCATCGTAGCCACAGAATTAACACGCACACGCTAACAGCTCCGTCGTCATTATCAATGAAGGTGAACTAAAGAAGTCTTCTCGGCGGGAGTCTCCGCTCGCCTGAGTGCCATTCAAGTTCAAAAGAGCATTTCCCCCCTCTTGCAAATGTCCTCGCTCGCGCCCACGTGGCGGCGAAGCGCGCAACTACACGCGAGCCCGGCAGCCAATGGCGCTTTTTTCACCACACTTGATGTCGAGGGATGGCAGATCCATTGTTCTTTGGGCCCACCGTTCCGTGGGCGAGACTCCCCGCCGCTTCCATTGGAGAAACGTGCCTTATTTTCTCGTCTTTTCCACAACCGACTTGCCTTTTTCGGCCATGTTGGAAATGGGTGCATCTATGAGAACTCTAAAATGTTGCCCAGAGAAACCAGATTCAATCTACATTCCTATAATTAACCATAGCATATTCAAATAGTCACTGTGTCAATCAGAAATCTGTCAGGGCCGATTTTTGCTATGGGAAATGTGGGCGAATGCTTAGGGTGCCATCTATTTTTTGGGTGCATAAGTACTTTCAAAACATAAAAAAAATAATAGCTATTGTCATTTTTTTTACAGTATCCTATCAGCCTGGCGTACATGTCTTTGGAATGTTGGAGGAAACTACCTGAAGAAAACCCACACAGGCCCTGGGACAACATACAAACTCCACAGCCTGTATGCAGGCAAGTGAACCTCATTTACTGTTTGTGTCATCCAGACAGGTAAAAATATGCAATATGAGATAAAGCCAAGGTCACCCGTCACTATCTAAGTTCTTTATTAGTAATGCTTCACCAGAAATATGCACTTTATTAATTCATCAGGCTAGTATTTGCTTAACTAATGAGCCGTGTGCGTACGTGTAGTATACGTGATTCCTTCAGCCGGAAAAATCCTCCAATCCGCCGTGGCTCGGAAGCAAGCAGCTGCGGCTATAATGGCCCTAATTGCACGTTTCTTTTGTCGCCCACAATGCTACGGCTAACGCCCCCCCCCCCCCCCCCTAAAAGTAAAGATGAGGGTTGGAGGGGAGTGAGGAAGAATAAAAAAATTGAAAAAAAAAAAAAAAAGAGAAAGACTCTCAGGGGTAGTAGGTGAAGCAGTAAAGGGTGGCAATCCAGAGTGGCCCACACCTGCACACTGGCTCCCCCGCTAAAATAAACACAGATAATAAGCTGTAATTACTTTAGAAAATAATAATGAGGAGCAACCCTTCGGACCCCGGCGACAAAGGCCTGCCTGTTTATTGCCGGGGTTTTGGATAAGGCAGAAGGAGGAGGATGATGATGATGATGGCGAGCGAGCGAGTGTCCTATCAAAAGACCCAAGGGTCCAACGGAGTAGGATACTCGGCATTGTCGCCCGGGTCTGGTCTAAGTGCCTCAATTAAGTAATAATTGAGGTAATAATCCAAAAATTGGGCTGTCCGAGTTTGAATTCTAAAGATTTCAGTTTGAATACATGAACTAATTTTACATTGATGGATGTGAAATATAGTTTATTTTTATTAGACATTTTGGGAACAATGATGTCAGAGGTCAATCTTTACCTCTGATCATTTTTAAAAAAAATGTTTTTATGCAGGCTCCAGCACCCCTGGGACCCTTGTGAGTTAGAGAAAGACTGAATTTTTATGAAACAGTATTTTCTAAAGAATTTATGAATAAACCCTCACCCCAAAAACACTCACCCCAAGATTTACATCTAGATTTTACATTTTACATCCAAACTATTTATGACAGTCTATTAATGTCTAAAAATCTCTAAGCACAAACATTATAGCTTTTAATTATTATTTTTTGGGGAAACACAACCCTTTCCATTAGATGCTTTTTAAAAAAAATACAATATACTTGACTAACTTTTAAGTTTCAGACTGTATTGTATGCCTTGTTTTGTTCCCTATTTCAATTCTTTCTCATTTTTCCACACATTTGTATAGCTTTTTTTCTCCGTGATTCATTTCTATTTCTTTATTGATTTCACTGTAATGCCAAGCACATTGTTGTCTTGAAATATCTTACACAAAAAAATGTGCCTCGGTTTTGCGTCATGTATTTATTTGACTGTGACCTTGCAAATCTTCTGTACTGTGGAAACCGCTCACCCAAAAAAACTGGTTTTGTATTTCACACTTTCCTCTGATTATTCTCCCCCAGAGACCCGATGCTCGAACCTCCACAAGCACGCCACCAGATCATCCAGGAGGCGATCTTTGGCGCCAACGGCTCACCGTCGCTTACGCCTGTCCAGGATTTAACCCGATCCGACGTGCTGCCACACACACACACGGGTAGGTTTGACTTTTAACTAGAGACGTTACGCAAACACCAGACTTTTGTTGAACGTCAAGACACATTAAGAGCGCCCCGCTTTTATCGGCCGCTACCATCCATCTGGCGGAAAATATGATGAAGCGTGAGATAAGTGTCACATTTTATGATGGTTGATGAGCAGCTGGAATTCTGTCAAACTCCTAAGTTCACTTTTGCTGTCTTTGTATAACAAATAGTTGAAAAATATGATCAAAATTTGCCACTAAAATCAAGAAAAAGATCTAATCTAATTAAAAAATACATTAAATTTATGTCAAAGTCACTCTGGACTGTTAAAATATATCACCATAAAAAAACTAAAAGTTGCATTTTTTGCTATTTTTGTGCAAAAAACAATGAGATAATTTATAATGTATTGTCTGTCATTGGTCTCAAGTAAATCTCAAGCAAATCTTTAGCAGCCATTTTTAGTTCATAAACATAATAATTGGAGGTCTATCCCCGTCAATGGCAGCCAATGAGTCCTTTTTGTCCTCCACCCATCTCATTTAGGCGTACTTTTATTTTTTTGTCTTGAGTGGTGTTGTCCAGAGAGTAGACTAGTCAGTGTCTGTTTCTCGACAGCCGCTCACGCATGATTAATCGTTTCCTCGTTGCGACTGGGACCAGTTGGACGGACGGAGGCCGTTGGCGGGCCAAGGCCTCGCAGGGCCTCCCAGGGCCGACTCCCCGTCACCCCCCACCCGCCCTTGTGTGCGTGCCAAAGTGAGAAAGTGACGAAAAGCAGGGGAGAAGAAAGAATGTGCCGCGTATGTCACCGAGCATAAGAATCCATTGCATCCGATTGACTGTTTAGGTCTTGAACTCATTGGTGGGGGAGAGATGTCCAATTAAACTAGGAGGGTTGGCAGGGAATCATCTCCAAATAGTTATTGATTTGTTATTATTTGGGATTTTAGGGAAAATTCTAAATTTTTTTGCGATGCTAATTTGTAAATAGTTGGTCATTCTACATTAGTAGTTGATATGAACTCATTGGTTGCCATTTTTTGGAGGATTTAGGTCAATGTAAATCAACTTTATACTATTAGAACTTAAAGTAGACATTTCTAGATTTAATAAGAACACTTTTTTTACATGTATTTGCCGATGTATTATTTAAATTTAGATTGCGTGTATTTATATGTTGATATTATTTCAATAGAGTACTAGTGTGTATTGACATTGGTTGTTTTTTTCAATGTAGTATTTGTTAGATATTTATTTTAATGATTGATGAAGTGTTTATTTACTGGAATTTGTACTGGATTAGTTATTTAAGGCCATTTTTAAGAAAAGTCTTAGGTACTTTTTTTTAGTAGTAAACAAAATCGTGCACCTGTCAAACTTTGTGTTGGCGTAAATCGGATACACAAACTTGCGATTGGCTCGGAAGCGACGTCCGTCCGTCGTTTGTCTCGGGGGACTCGGGGACTACCTCGTTTGTCAGTACCAATCGGTCCGCGTCCTGTGACGCCATCCAGACGCCCCCCGCGGGCGGCTGAAAGGCACACCGGCCTCTTTGTTTGTTTCAAATTTAGAAGAGGAGCCGTTCACAAGCAATGGATACGCGCTGGATTAAAGCACGCATTTCCGTCTTTGCCGTCGTCTGCTTAGACTCGCCGCTAATCTCTTTTGCCCTTTTGCCAGCCAATGACTTCAAATGCCTCATTTCATTTGGGATGGAAGATTCAATGTGGCAGTAGATGTTGATTTCTTGCCTTCATTTGACGGCTGTTTCTGGAACTCAGTTGATATTCCGTTTTTGGTAGATTTAATTTTCAATAGACTATATATATTTCATTTATTTGAATAGGATTGACCTCTTGGATTGTCTTTATAGGATAATTCCTTCATTATGAAAGAAACCAATCATATTTTATCTCTTTTTGTAGTGAATATATATTTTTTCCCAACGTTTTTCAGTAATCAATTGCCAATTTTGCCGTAAAATCAATTAAAAAGTCAAAATAGTCAATTAAATCGGAAATCTATTCCTTCTAAGTTTGTTAAATCTTTATGAATGCTCCTTAAAAAACCCAAAACAGGTAAAACCCTCATCTCAGTCGCAACTACCGTTAAACCGAATCCCTTTCTAACTCGCCTTGGCAGTCGAAATAAAAAAAAACAAAAATAAAACCGATTTTGTCAAAGTATTCACGTGAGCCACCCATCCACCCACACCGGCGGGATCTTCAATGAAGCAATTAAGACAAACGCCAAGGCTCCGTCAATGGCGCTTTGGTGCCGTCTTTCAGTCCAGGTGCAGCTCGACAGGAAGAGGAACAGGAAAAGCTCTCGTTCGCCTTCAAAGGCAATCCTTTCCCACAATGCAACGGGGCGAGAGAGGGAAAGCGCCAACCCACGCTCGCGTCCCACTCTCATCTGGCTGCACTTATCTCCAAGCCGGGCTAGCCGGAGGACCCCCGCGCCCTCTCGGGTTGCGGGGTCTGAGCACGGCCCTTGTTTTTGTGAAAAGGGAAAGCCACCCCCTTGCCCCCCCCAAGAACCGAATCCTGTCTGGACCATCTCAGACCTAATAGATGGGCCCCCCCGTCTGTCCACCGCTCAACAGATTGGCCCAGAAGCTCCTCCGGTGCCAGTTCCCGTGCGTGGATTCCCGAACGGAAGCCACGCGCAGGTGAAATTGGCGCCATGGAAGAGTTATTGCCCCACTTTGTCATTGTGGCCTAAACAATGGCGGCCTGTCAGTCGACACTACGCCGATGCCGCTCGGCGCATGAAAATAAAGAGGACGTTTCGGAGTGACAGCGAGCACGCGTCGGAGTCGTTTACACTATTTAGCTCGGGAGCGCCAGACGTGCAATTAATTTTTGCAGCCGGGAGGTCATTCTCCGGAAATGCTAATGGAGGCCTGCCACAAACAATTGGCGTCGTCGTCGGCTAATCAGCCATCATTTTTTGCAAGTTTTGAATGGAATATGTTTGGGATTTGAGGAAGGTCAAAGGTCGCATACCTCTTAAGTATGTTTATGTTTAAGATAATGCAAGAATGAATATAGGGAGGTTTTATTATAAAAATAGAAACAGGGATTTAGTCTTGTGGTCAAAAGGTCAAAGGTCAAAGATTGCAGAAAGTTTTGAATTTTTTTTTTTTAAGTTTAAAATGACAACCCAGTAGCGACCACAATTGTATATTTGCGGTCCTCTAGAACAAAGCCATAACCGCAAACAGACTTGTTTTATTCCAAAAAGTGTCTTTTACATTTGAAAGTCATAAATTTGTCTTCTTTTTAGGCCCCCCCATTAGTCACTAGAAATATAATTGAAGCCAAATCAAATGAAATAAAGGCCGAACACGACTCCGCAGCTGTTTTTAGTCCACTTAAGATTTGAGTGAGCGACAGATGAGAGTAATAAAAAGCCAGGAGACACCGGCCATTTTTTTTTGCTGCGGTGGGGCCTTTTTCACAGGGGGATTATTAACTTGTCAGCATTTCAAAGTAAAGCCCAAGTTTCTTCAGCCCGTCCAACATGTCGCCCTCACTTTTATTAAAAGGTCCTTAAACCTTTTGACCCCCCGGGGCCTCCTTTTACTGGCTGCTAATAACGACGCGGTGGTCAACGGGCAGACTTTAAGTGGCCTCGTAATCATTTGTTTAGGACTCGGCTTCTATTTTGAAGGCTCCGGGTTAAAAATAGACATTCTTGCCGTAGGGGGCGGAAGTTCAAAGGTCACTTGGTTTATCATCATTACCCGTTTTAGTGCGACGACTTCTAAAAGTCGATTTGAAATAAACGCCGTTTTTTTCCCAACGTCTCGTAAATAAAACCGTAAATGTCACGAGTAAGCGAGTTAGTCGCGAGAAACAAAATGTCACCGGTTCAAATCGTTAATCGGGTAAAATATTATCGTACCACGAGAGAAAATAGCGGCAGGCCGAGAAGACATCACTTTGGCCGTTTTTCCAATAAGGCGCGGCGGACTAGACGCCATCAATATTTGGAGGATGGGGGGGAGGGGGGTACGAGGTGTGCCCCGCCGGCCAGGGCCATTTTGAAAGGAGCAGAGAGCCTGCTGGGAAAAATAGCGCGTCTCACGCTGTGCCTCCGGGAAGCTGAAAAGCCACTGCGGCAAAAAGCTAGGAATTATTTGGAGCACAAAAATACATTTTCTTTGAAGGCCCCTCGGGCCATTACGGACCCTTTGCTCCCCTTTTTAAAATTGTTTTTATGCCGGGGGTAATGTTAACCTTTGCTTTTGTAGTCATTGCATTTTCTTTGCACTTTTGCTAGCAAAACGCTAACGGACTAGCCCAATCATTTACTCTAACAGAGATGCCTTTCAAGGCTACGGATGTCCGGTGCTCGGACTTTTAGTCGCCGGTCTTTTGGTCCCTTTTGGTCGCCGCTCAAATGGTGACAGAGAGTTTACTGTTGAAACCAGCTCTCAAAATTATATTCATGAGAGAGTTTAATATCTAAGTACTGTTGGAAACAGTAGATATTTAGATATTAAATTCTCTCATGAATATAATATTGAGAGCTGGTTTCAACAGTACTTGGATATTAAACAGTACTTAGATATTAAACAGTACTTGGATATTAAACAGTACTTGGATATTAAACAGTACTTGGATATGAAACAGTACTTGGATATTGAACAGTACTTGGATATTAAACAGTACTTGGATATTAAACAGTACTTGGATATTAAACAGTACTTGGATATTAAACAGTACTTGGATATTAAACAGTACTTGGATATTAAACAGTACTTGGATATTAAACAGTACTTGGATATTAAACAAAACTTGGATATTAAACAGTCCTTAGATATTAAACAATACTTGGATATTAAGCAGTACTTGGATATTAAACAGTACTTGGATATTAAACAGTACTTGGATATTAAACAGTCCTTGGATATTAAACAGTACTTGGATATTAAACAGTCCTTGGATATTAAACAGTACTTGGATATTAAACAGTACTTAGATGTTAAACCGTACTTAGATGGAAACTCAGGAAAGTCGAAAAAGTGACTTGAAATGAAAAATAAACTCTTACGCTAACAAAACTAAAACAATCAACGAAAAACATCATGCGAAATAAATGACTGGGAAGCCAAAAGCGCCACTCGCGTGCCAGAGGAGCCATTCAAAGTACTAAAAGCGCACGCCATCGTCAAAAATGACCCGCACTTGAATTTTTGTCAAGCGGTCTTGTTTTAGCGTCAAGCGTGCTTGAACTCCGCTAGCGATAATGTAGCTTAATAATAATCATAAGGCTAATTGATTAGCAAAATGGCTGCCGTTTAGCTTTAAGTTGATCATCTAATCATCTCTTTTTTTTTTTTCCGGTGACGAGTGATCGTACTTGTTGGCTGATTAAAAGGGATTCACACATCGTGAGCGCGTACTGATGATGATTTAAGCGATTCATAAGTGATAAAACAAAATATGCAAAGTATCAGGCACGGCGATCAAGTCACGGAATTTGAAAAAATAGCAGATTTTTAGTTTTTAACTCTATAAAAAGCAACAACATTATTAGGACATACTTGGACATTGTTTTCTAAAATTCCACATTTCTTTTTTCCTGAATAAAAATCAGATTTACAAAGTATCGTATCGTTTCTCCACGTTCAATCCTCAAAATCAGATGACTCGCAAACAAAATCCGGGGAAAATAAACCCACTATTTTTTTTATTACCTTATATACATGGGCTTTTTATCCATATAATATTTACCCGACTTAAATAATATGTTAAGCCGACATCAAACCACCCCAAAGCCGCTTTCAGGTCTTTCTCCTTGTCCGATTTCACGAATCGCCCCTCCCCCCCCAAACCGCCGCCGACACTGTTTTTGACATTAATATGTATGTATTTAATGACACATAATGATGGGTAATAAAATGTTAGGGTAATTCCAAAAAAACAAATCCCCATGGCAACCACCTGGGCTTCTACAAAGAGCAAAGTGCACGCGGCTGCGCGTTTCCTCGCCATTACGTCTGCTCCAACACACACACACACACACACACACACGCACAGTGGCGTGCACTGTAATTGGCCGAGCTATTCAGGAGCACTCCGCCGCCGCATTGTGCGCCTTTGGAACAGGATAAATGGCGGCCGTAGCATCGGGCTAAATCTATTAGGAACCCGTAGCCCTGGTTCTGTGTCCAAATCTCATTTTTTTGCTGTGTGGGGAAATTGATATAATTGGAGGTCAGAAAGGGAATGGATATGTTATATTGAAAGAAGATAGAAAAATAGGAGGATTGGGAAGTGTCATATTTGTTGCGTATGGTTTTTAAAAAAAAAACTCATTTACGTTTATTGATGGGATGCCACAACCAATCCATTTTGATTAGATGGATTGGACGTCTAAGGCTGAAAAATTAAAGTGAAAAGGGAGTCGTTTTAGTTTAAATAAAATACATGTCTATCATGGACTCTCTTTTTTAGAGTTAAAATACTAAGGCTTATTATGGGCGGGGTTACTAAAAGTTTAAGATGTGACCAAACCTTGTAAAATTATTGAAGTCGAAAGATTGTCATTGGCTGTCATTAATGGCGAAACCTGTTTTTTTTGTAGTTAAATAATGTGCCCAAGTCACACATAGCCATAAATAGATATTAGGGCAATTCAATTCATCAGGTTTTTTATTATTATTATTAATTATTTACCTAATCTATTGTCATATCACAAAAACAGGCTCCATGATAGATATTACTTTGCACAATTTCAAAATTAACATTCATTTAAGCATGTTGTATAGCCAGGCTAACCCTCCCTGACAAAGTGGATTGGACATCCATCACTGGCAGAATCAAACTTCTTATATTTTACGTGCCAAATACGACTTGAAGCTCCTTTCCCAGTCTCGATAGATAGCTGCCATTTTCTCTGCGAGATACCATTTCAGTCAAATGAGTAAGAGATGATCGATTTTAGCAGGGAGTCCAACTTTTCCCCCTTCTGGAGGAATTTTCCCTACAAACACACAAACCCGCAACATCCCTTCCAATTTCAAAACAATCGACTCCTTGCCGACCCCATCTGCATCTTCATGCCAAAAAACTCCCATTTAAAAGGCTTAATCCTTTTTGTCTTCCTTCCACCTCCCAAAAATAAAATAAAAAAACTTTGTTAAGAAATCCTGCTGCGAAAATAGCATTCTGCCATCCGCTGTGGGCATTTTGCACTCAAACTAGTGGGTGTCCAAAAAACCTGGCTGTGTATAGTGTGTATTTCTTAGGGGTGTGTCTATGTGCAGGTGCACTCTAGGTGGGTGGAAGACTGTCAGTAATAATATCACCACGGCCGGTCCAGAGGGGATTATTGCCCCTCTTTGCCACTACTATCAGCAGAGGAGAGCTGTCTTTCTATCAAGCCCAGCTTAGGTTACACCATGCATTTATCTTACTTGTAAACAAGGTAGCCCAACCCGAATTTGGCTTCCCAGGAGTGGAGTTATGGCAAACAGCTAGGTTGACGACGATCTGGAGGGGGGTGCTGGGGATGTGCTACTCGAGTAGACAAATCGGGGAGCGTCTGTTGGAGATTGGAAGAGTTGCGGGATGTTTTTTGGTGGTGTGACTGAGGAGAGTCAAATTTGAGAAAGGGAATGTGGAATAGGACTAGTTAGGGATCACAGTTCTGGGATGGTGGGTTCGTTTTTGGGTCTGTTCTTACTGTGTGGAGTTGTGTGGGTTTTCTCTGGGTACTCCGCTTTTTTCCTACATCCTTGACACCCACCAAAAATAATTTATAGTAGTTGTAAATGTGTTTATTTTCTATTTTAAACATGTTTTTTAAACCATTTTGAGATGTTTACTTCCATCTGTATGCAAGTTTTTTGTTTTTCAATGTAGTTTATAGTACATTTTTTAAAGTAAATAGTAGCCTGAAATATTCCATTACAATTTTATTGATTTTAATATTCAATTGCGACAAAAGATGTGTTCAAAGAACGATTGTAGGAACCCTAATTTGCTTCCAGTTCTCATTGTGTGGAGTTAGCGTCTTCTACCCCGAGGCTTGCGTGGGTTTTTTTTCGTCTACTCTGCTTTTCTCCCAAAAAAATCATTTTTAGTATAGTTGTAAAACAAAGGCCCTGAAAAAAAAATTGACTCTTAAGTAGAGGCAATACTGTTTAAATGTCTTTTGTTAAGTCAAAATTCTGAGTGTACTTTACACGTGCCAACGGGGGAAAGGATTATTTGATTTGAGTTTGATGGTATTCCAGCAGCGTAGTATTGACAGCAAAGTATGAGCTGTGTTTTTAATGGTGAATCCACAATCACAGCGGTGGGCTTTTGTTCTCTTTTCCACCTACTTTCCATCAGCTCCAAAAGAATTAGCGGCTTAGTTAAGAACTATTGTTCTCCATTTGGCTGCGGGATGGCGGGGCAATTAAAAAAAAAAAAAAAAAAAAGAAAAAAATTCAATGGGATCAATGTCGTTTTATGACCAAGTCGCAGAAGTTAAAAAAATGTTCTTTTTAAATTATTTAAGGGCTGACACGATTAAGAGACTAATTAATTTGAACGGTTATTAAGAAGTGTTTTGATAGTTGAATGATTTTTTTGACCTAAAAGTTTTTACCTTTTAATATATGTAGCAAATATATATTTTTTTATATATTACTTATTTAAATTGATTTAAATTGTAGTTCTTCCCTTTTTTTAAAATTCCTTTTAATAATGTCCACAAAAACTTCTTTTATATATTCACAATTTGCAATTAATTCCATAAACACTCACATTCTCATTCTTATTTATTCATTCTATTATGTATGATTTTCAATCATTTAGTTTTTTGTTACTATGAACTTATTTCTGTATGTTATGCAAATTATACGCTAAAACTCATAGAAAAGGAAATGATGTGATTTATAAACTCCTGGCTAAAATTAATGATGATCTCATTGGCTGTCAAGTAAAAAAAAAATCATTTGTTAAAGCCTACGCTTAATTCGTACAATTCAATTTAAGCGCTCAACCTCGAAAAATCCAATAATTCCAGAGCTCATACCTGTCAACCTCGAACCATTTGTGATCTTACCAAATTTTGTTTTCGCCCTTACATATATGTATAAATACATGGAAAATCTTACCACTTTACTTTTTTGTAAAAAATCACGAACAACAAGTGAAAATGAAAGTAAACATAAACAAGGGAACAGGAAACGGAAATCACATGGTGAAAGTGTTACAAAACGAAATGTTTATCATGATCTTTTTTTTTTAGCCAATCAGAGGCGCCGGTACATATATCACTTGGCAGACATGCGTTTCCGGGAAGAAACAATGGCGGATGGTGAAAAATGGCTAGAAAGTGCCTTAATTTATTTTTTTTTCTCAAAATCACCGTTTAGCGTACCATTTTCATGTGTACAGCGTACCAATATAAAAATGGGCTTTCAGTTGTACCAATTACGGCGAGAACGTACCAGTTGACAGGTATGAGAGCTCCTCTGTGAAAATTGAAATCACTTCCATAGATGCATGTTTAAAAGGTGCATATTAGTGCTGACCCTTCCTGTAATTATAAGATCCATTTGTAATATTCATTATGCAACCATGAAGCGGGCCTTAATAACAGTAAAGGCCGGATTATGTGATCCGGTTCTCTCCCAAGGGGGTCCTCAGTGTCCACGTTTGTCTTTTTTTCTCCCTTAAATGTGCAATGTGGGCTTTGCGTTGCCACGGCGATGAAGCGACATTCGTTCTAACCTGGACAAACTCGATCAGGCTTGTTTTTAAATTTTAAAAAAAACTATATCAATATTCCCTGTGACAATTTAATGGTAACTACGAATAAACTCACCTCAGAAAGTTTCACTTGACAGTTCTAAAATATTTTATACAGACCTTTTCCAAAACATTAAGAAATTCAATACTCTAAAGCTCCCTATTTTTTGAGTATTTTTCCGCACTTTAACAGAAGTCCTTCTTTGATTTTGGTGTCACTTTCTTGTAATCAATTTTGACAAAATCTCCAGAGAACAATCAAATCCTGATTTAAACCTTGAGTGGCACTTGCCTCGAAGTCCAGAGACACTAAACATGAGTCCAAAATGACAGCCTTACTTAAAGAAACCAAAACAAACCAATAGCACAACCTGTTTCTTATTACCAAACAAGTGAAGAAAAGCCAAGTCAACTCACCATATTGACTTAAGCACTTTTAATATACATTTTTTTCAACATATATAATTGCCTTTTACAAACCTGTCCACACTCCAAACTCTCTGGCTAAGGTTCAAACATTTAAAAACTAAAATACACTGCCTTACACTACGAATTATACAAAGTCCACACCAATACGTGTCATGGTGGCTCGTTACCATCAAATAAAAAGGACTTTTCACTTAAAAAAAAGGGAATTACGAGTAAGAAAACAAACGAGCCTTTAATGCTACATAGGCTGCGGTCGTTAATGCGTTTACTAGCTAGTAAAGACTTCAACTCTTTACGTTTCCTTTGTGACTCTAATCAAACAAATGGCTGAAAAGTGGGTGGCTGTGTGGGTATGTTTGTCTATATGTGTGTGTATGGGGGTTATTCTGTAATGTGTCAAAATAAAGCGACTTTGACAAGTCTGTAATCTCACTCACAGGTTATTTGCTTTTGGTCGTCGGCTAAGTGGACGACGCGTGGCTTTTTTTATTTATTTTTCGATATAGTATATGTTTTTCATGCAATTTAGTACTTGTACGCAAGCCACGTCGCTAGCAAGCATGCGGGTGTTCATTAACCTTTAAAACAGCAGCCCTTTTAATTTGCCACCAAGACAGCGTCGTCGTCGTCATTCTAATTGGGCCTTTTAAATATGAACATTTACATACGCGCATAAATAATTGCCCCGCCATGAACCGGCGGCGCCCGACGCCGACAATTACGCTTTGGCGGTGGCTGTTTTCGCCAGCCCTCGCGTTTCATATCGGAGGGTAATGTTTTGCTGGCTTGCACACGCGGTACTTTGGTTGAAATCAATTAGCTAAATATCAAATAAGCAACATTTACAAATGTCTTTTACTTTTCTCTTGCTATTAGGCTAATTGAGCTAATCATGACCAGGGAGAAAAAAAAAAAAAAGTATTAAAGGGAGGCTGTGTAAAATGTCAAGAAAACCAGAATAAAAGAAGTATTAATTTTTGTAGAAGCCGCTAAAATGCAACTTATTTCGGAACTTTGAATAAACTCATACCTAGGAAAGTTTCATGTCTTGACATTGGTCAGTATTGATTTAGTAAGTCCAATTTTTTGACAACAATAGACATTTTTTGGCAGAGGATAAAGAATATATGCTTTTTCTTCCCAAATCTTTTCAATTGAAATGGAATTTTGTGGATGTTATCAAGCACACTTCCTGCTTTACTTATGACTGTACACAATAAGTATTTGTTGACGTTTTGGTGGCAGTTTAACTACTCCACGGCCAGATGCTCCCAAAATGGGATTATGGAGGAAAATGTTTGCGTTCTCTTTTGGCCAATTCTGGTCTTGATGGAAGCCAGAGATTCTCACCAATTACCCACATTTTTTCAGCCAAAACTCAGTGCTAACAGCTAGCTCATCGGGAATGACACAACTTGCCAAATACGCTTGAAAATGACATTGGAAATTTAAAAAAATAGAACTTGTTTTGAGTTATGAGTCAAACAATAGCATTGGTTGAAGTAGAGTTTTTAAAGACGTCTCCGCAACTTACATTTTTTTAATTTAGTGCAGAGGCTCTTGAAATGAAAATCCGATTTGACAGCCTCTTGTAGCTGATTATTCCCTTGATGAAGTAGTATTTAATTATTTGGTTTAAAATAGACTGAAACGCCAGCGGCCGTTGATGACCAACAATCAGCTGACAACTCCATTTTTTAAGTACATTTGCAGTTTAACTTGTTCAAATTCACTGGCTAATTTGCATGAAAAGGAACTTGCCATTGACGCCATCGTAGATCAAAACACTTCAACAGTAGACGTCCAATTCCATTTGAACGGGGGAAGGTGGCAGCAAATCAACCCCAGTTCAAACCCATTGGACATCTCATGATAATGAAAATATCTGTTTGTGTACAAACAATACATTTTTTATTTTTTTTACCTTCTTGTCTGGGCATGTGTGTCAATTTTGCCACATAAATAATTAGTTTCCTCTTTAGTGCGTTTAATTCTCATAGGTTTTAGAAACAAGTAGGCGGGGCTAACACTTTGGGACAACGCCCAATCCCAGAGAGAATAAAAGTTACACATAAGTGAAATAATATGTATTTAATTGAATAATACTCAATGGATTTGCATAATTATGTACACACATCTGTCCAATAGCAAGTTAGCTCATTTTGTTGTTGTTGTTGACAACAGCAAAATCCAATAAATGAGCATCTTTTTAATCCCTTTTGTGTTTAGCGACTAGCCTTCCCTCTTCTCCTCATCCATCCTCAATTTTTTTCTTCCTCTCTCTTTCCTTTCAGCCTCCCTCTTTTCCCTCCCTCCCCCTTTTCCTCCCTCACGTCCCCCATCTCTTTCCCAACGTGTCATTAAGTCTAACCTCTGTGGCAGCGTCAAAGCCAAGCAGACCAACTAAATGGGCCCATAGAGACGGAGATAGATAGATAGATGTTGGGAAGGGGGCCGGCCCCTTTTTTTGCAGTCCATCCGCTTGGTCTTTTTTGTGTGTGGACTTTTTTTGTGTCCATATAGGACACACATACGGTTCATAAACACCTTGTTGACTCTGTCATTTTCTCTGCCGTGTTTACCTCACTGACCATCGTCACGCGTACATAAAAAGGCCGTAAACACGGACGTTGAAGTCATATCGCACAATGTGTAGCAACAAAGTCGCCTATTGATGACCTTACATGTGAATATTATAGAGATATTGCTTTTTTTTTAGATTCAAGGGATAAACAAATAGTTTCTCTTGTTTGCAGCAGTTTTTCAAGCTGGAATGGCCTTTTTCTGCAAAGCAAACAGTGCCATCTAGCGACAGACATCCTCTTGCCTTTCTAGATACATCCAAAATAGTCATAGAAATAGTATTTTTAGTGGAAGATTCAATTACAACGTTGATTTTGATAAGATGAGACTGGTATGGTTCACACGCGACAATTTGTGGCACAATCCGGAATGGGATTCACGTTCTATTTTGAATCGTTCGATGGTTCGTTTTCACCGCTGGATTGCATTCTTTCTGTGTAGATATTGGCTTTCTGTTCCAAAAAAGGGGAGGATGCTTGTTTTTCGTGTTTTCCCTTTTAAACGACCGAGCTCACGTAGTTCATGATGGGAACACCCTGGCACCGCTCGGACTCATTTGGGCATGCCGATGTTTGGCTTTGATAGGGATGCTGACTCCTGATGCTATCGGGACTTATCGAGGGTGTGGAAAGTAGCAAAAGCGAGAAGTGCCAGCAGGACCCTCCCTAGAAGGAACTTGCTTCCTTGGGGACTCCTCCTGTGCTATTTCTGTCAAAACATTTTAAAATGAAATGTTCATTGATGAATAAACACTAACCTATGAAACTTTTGCTTTAAAGGTTCCATGGACGTCATTCCCAAGTTCAAATGGATTGGAAGCAATGGTCGTCACTGGCAACCAATGAGGCAAAGGTAACTCATCATTATTGTTGCTATTTTGATTTTTTATCATTTTTAAAAAATTAATTCTCATCTCATTGCATCACTCCAAGGTTTTACGAACATTAATTTACGGCTAACCTCCAGGTTCAAATGGATTGGACAGGCTAATGAATTCAATGGAAGCCAATGGGTTAAAGGTAAGCCTGTTTATATTACACTATATTTAAAAAAAGAATTTTGCCCCGCCCCTTGCCCCTATTTTGGTACTTTGCCCCGCCCCCACCACCACATTTTGATAATTTGCCATGCCCCACCCCCATTTTGGTATTTTGCCATGCCCCGCCCCATTTTGGTAGTTTACCCCACCCACCACAACCATATTTTGGTAGTTTGCCCCGCCCACCCAACCCCTATTGTGGTAGTTTGCCCCAAAACACCAAACTCTCCCACATATAACTGTATTGAACTGGGTCACGTACTGCAGAAAAAATGGGAATTCTATACTAAAACATGAGACATGACCTACCATCCATTAGCAAAAAAAATAGTCTATTTCTGAGAATAATTGGCCTTGACATACATACTATGCACTTGCCTGAGCTCATACAGTATGTACAGTATGTGAATAAGAGCGTGCCTCGGGGGGGAATGTAAGCCTCCGCATGTCCAAAAATGACATTGGCTCACTTGACTGCTTGATGAATAATAAGCTAGGTCAAACAACCTGACTCTTGCACTTTAAGTCAACCTGTTCATTATCACCTCTCACAATAGTTTAGCACTTCAGTTACAAGTAGCTACTACACTTATATATTGAAGAAAAAAAAGACACAACAGTATTTTAAAAGGCTTGTCAAGAAAAGTCTTGATATTAATGCGTCCAATTGAAATGAGCCAGTTAAAATGGAATGGACGTCTTTTGCCGTCATTGGTGGACAATTATGAGGTCATAAAAAATGATGGATAGAATTCCCATAGCAGAAATGTATATCTTTATTGTTCCTCTTATTTATTGCAATTTGTACACGTTGTGATGCTTTTGATTTGATTTAATGGAGTATTATTCATATTCTCTAGTACTCTTAGCTTCTTAATGTGTATTTTTACATACATTTTTATCTAATTCTAGCCCCCTTCAAGTATATTATACTACTACTTTTGACTATATTATTCTTTTATTTACCCGGAAGCTACGCAATCCCACTTTTGATTCCGTTCAATGTAGTCCGCCACCAGCTTACAGCCAACGTAGCAGCGACGAATAAAATCCGAACCCAATCCCTCTCCCTATTCCTAGCTTTATACTTTAGAGCGCCGGCTTGGGATTGTTATTCCTTTGCAAGAGGATACTTTAATAGCCTTCCCCGCCGCCCTCAATTGACGGCGAGAGATAATAGCCCCAATATTCGGCGCAGGAAAAATGGAAAGGGGTTCGAGTTCCCCATTTTGGGATGTCGAGGACCGTCGTCGAGACCATGAAAAGATTCAGAAAGGCCAGAGAGACGTCTGTATTGAATATCTTTGTTTTTCTTGGAGAAGAGTCGTAACTAACGGCTGGTTGAGATCAGTTGGTCGCGAGTACGAACGCTTTCACATTGGCAAAACGTCTTTTTTAATCACTAGGCCGCCACAGAATGACAAGCTGGAAAGGTTATTGAACAGAGATGTTACGCAGATCAATACTTGACATCATTGACTTTCTGCCATTTAGTTGATGGTGTGTGGAAAAATGCAGTCTTGATGGACACTTTTTTGGAGCTTTACGACTTGCATCCTTAAAATGCCGTTCCCCGCTATTTCAATTCCTATTTTTTTGTGCCAAGTTCAACATTGGGAACGCAAAATCTTACTGTTCACTTGTGTTTCCTCACACAAATCAATAGAGAAGAGCAATTTGGTGTGTGGTTTTGGAAGTGGATATGCAGGAGAAACTCATGTTGGTCGTTGGGACTGTTTTGCTCAAGGGAGTCAAAACTGCGGCTCGTGGGACAAAACTGAGGCGATTTTACACTTATTTTGGCATTTGAGCACTGAAAATAAGGAAATTGTTAATTCTGTAACTGCTTTTAAGGGGAATTTAGCTAAATAATGTCACAATAATCACAAAATGTACATAACTTTAAATGAAGTTTAGGACGTGTTTTACATTTAAAAAATTGGATGAATTATTTCCATGAGTTATTTCTTCATCTCTTTTGCAATATTAGATAAAAAAAAATGTTATTTTGAATTAAACTAATTGAATTCTCAATAATAAGAAGTCATCCGATTAAACTTGTTTTTAATCTAATGTAAAAATCACCAAAAAGTAACCTTGTTTCAATGTATATTTTAATTTGAAGCCATTGAATTATTATGAGATTAGAAATAATTATTCATGAATGTCAATAAGTTATTGAATCATAAAAGAATGCAGTCAACCGTCCCATTCAAAATGGATTGGACATCCGTGCCAGTGAAACTTGATTGTTCAATCAAATGCAGCCAAATGGTTGTTTGCGTTAAAAAACAAAACAAAAATGACAAGTTTGGGAAGTCAGATGATGACAGGAAGGCTTTGTTTAGCGCGCTACGCTACCTTGGCGTGTTCCAGCTCTCCACCCAGGGACTAGCTTGGACGCCGTGGATGAATTTGGGTCCAAAGGAGAGAAAGTAAAGGGACCCGAGTCTACACAGACGCCAGTCCCACCACAATGAGCCACTTTAGGCCCTTGCGGTTAAGCCTCGGAGGCCAGCCGCCAGCCTCAGCCAGTCAGCCTCAGCTCCTTTCCCTTCCTCTTCTGCCCGTTATTTCGACTCCCCTCTCCTCCTCCTCCAACTTTCTCCTCTTTAGAAAACATTTGGACGCAGTGTTTTTGGTCCCTAAGGGTTCAAAGGTCACAGCTAGGGGGGAGCAGGTACCACAGGTAAAGTTTCCTCAAGCTTTCTTGGAAAGAATCCATAGTTTTTTTGTGAGGAAATGCAAAACCTTTGAAAACCGCCATTGCGATTCATTGTGAAAGTCATTGGTTCCCGATTGGACGATTTTGAGATGGCAATGGCCGTCCAGAACCTAAACGTTTCTCGTCCATGCAATTTTGCAACTGTCATTTAGTCCTTAACTAGTGTCTGATTCTGATGTTTATGAAACTATAGCTATACATTCTGCTGCTAAATGCATCTAATGACAGTCATTTTTTTTGTGGGTTGATGACGTATGTTGGTGTTTTTTTTATTGCTTATGGAAAAAATAACTGTTGACACTTATGTTGAAGAGTAACAAATAGGAATGATCATAGATTTATACTCCGTTTTGAAATTTGTATGAGAAAATAAGCACATTGGTCGTTTAGCCATTATTTTCTTCACCTTTCCGAAAGCGCCATTCAACAAATCCTCACATTCTTTCCCGTGTGTGACTTATGTTACATAACTACCATTCGGCACCGGAAAGACGACTCCGTCCATTTGGTCGGAGCCAGACGCTCGCTTTTTTTGTCTTTTTGACAAAAACCCCCAACATTGGACCTTCCTCTCGGGAGCTTTTCCCCCGTCCATCAAATCTTGCCTTTTTTTGTCCTCAAAGAGCTGTTCTTTCGGTCCCCCACAACAAAAAAGGACAGGCCACATCAACCCCCGCTTCGAAATACCCGGCAACAAGTAGTCATTAGGGATTTAGTGGTATGCCGTGGACTACCTGAGCGGCTCGCATATTTGCGTCTTTGAGCTCAGACGGCAGCATTTGGTGACACCAAAGACCCCAAAGTATGTGATCTTTATTGTCTTGCGCTGAAAGTCCCCGCGCCGACTTCAAAAGGAAGCGGCTCGGCGCGGAAGGGGAATTAAAGGGAGAGAAACTTCGTCCCCGAACTTGCCTTTTTGGGTCAGCGGGTCATTTTCACGTGGCACCCAAAAAAAAGCGTTTTGTCTGGACGCCGTCGCTCCTCCGGGCTAAGGAGGAGGCAATAGAGGAGCCATTGTCCTCCACGCTCGAACTTTTTCCCGTGACGGGCAGGTAGGCCGCCGTTATTAAGGTATGCGGTGAGCCAAGGGGTCGTGACCTTTACCTTCTTTCTCGGAGACCAGTGTGGCTTCGTGGTCGACGCCCACAAGACAAAAAGTAAATCCTTTTTGAATTCAAAATTTCATTTCATTGCTGTTTTCTGGCGACCAGTCCCTGTCATGTCACTCCTTTTGTCCAGATAAGTGATAACTGGAAGAGAAAAATTGTTCAATTTGTTTTTATTCCCGTCAGCCAATCGCTGATGAGCTAAAATGTTGCACTTTTTTGATAGTCTTGCCAATTATACAGTAAAAAATAATATAATAAAATCATATGAATAATAAAATATAATAAGTTTGTAATGGTGTGCCTCTGCATAGTTGAAACTGTTGACATGATGGATAAAAGTAGTTGTCTTCCCTATTTGGTATCGTTGACTTTGACAGATTGGATTGTGTATTAAAAATCCTGCATTTTTTTCCTCTCTATATGAATTGTAGACGACTAAATTTACACACAGACTCAAAAACACGAACCCCATGATTGACAGGAATTGCTACCTGAGACTGCCGCCCTTTCAACCCCATCTGTTAGCTTCTGTCATAGGTTTTAAATCACAGCCTTGTCAACATCTGACCTAACACGGCTGACTATATTCTCATCTGAAGTTAAAACATGACAAGCCCTGTCATGGAACAATCCGCTCAAAGCGACTTTCACTTACAAAATGTACGCGTATCTCAGATTCACGGAGTGAGTAGGTGACTATTTTTAGGAGATGGCTTTTTGGGTGGGAACCAGAACAGGAGCAGGAGAGTGCAAATGTAGCGTAGAGAGGAGTGGCGAGAGATGGATTTTTCCTCCTTTTGCTAGCCGTGAGATGTCATGACAGCTCCTTTCATCCCGGCCAAAGCCCCGTTGGCGTTCGTGTTAGTGCTGGCACGCCACTCTGCCTTCCACTTTACCTGCCACACATGCGCCAGTGTGAAAGCTGTTGTACGTCCACGTACTCGCCGCCATGGACTGGCCACCGTGTCAGTCAGACTAAGCTGGCGTGATGAGAGTTGGCTTAAAGTCAACTTTAGATTTTTTTTCTTCTTCTGATTTTCTTACAATTTGTATGTTGGCACGTTTGGCTTCGACGGGTGCCAGGTGCCGATATCCGAGGTCTCCCCCCCGAGCGTGGTGCCTTGTAATTATCTGGGAATCATCAGCGAGAGAGACGTCGACATCGTCGCTTCGTAATCACGAGTTTCCGTTTTGTCCGACGCAAATGTCGTTAGTTGTGACTTTGATGATGTCTGGTTTGGTCTTGGTTGTTTGCTAGTTTTCGTTAAATGGCATTTTTCGAATGTATTTTGGTTAAAAATGGAAGTTTTAAAATCTTAGTTCTCCAGTTGTGACATACCTATATAAATATATACATTAGAGCTGCACAATTTGTTGGATTTTTAAATTAGATATCTATTGCTACCAATGGTTGGGAAATAAATGAATGGTATCTGAGTCAGTCAAAAAATTTCAATGGATTTAATCTGTCAAATAATTTTGTGATTCATCCAAATTTGTATTTTATCACTTCTAAAATATCCATTTTCTTAAAGGATAAGTCATCCATAACCGTCATTGGCAGTGAATAATTCAATGATATCTGAGTCTATCAAAAAATAGTAATAAATCATCTGTCAAATAATTTTGCGGTTATCTAAATTTGTAATTAATCAATTCTTAGGATATCTATCACCATTAGTGGTACTGAAACATTGGCAGTGAATGAGTTAAAGACCGTTACAGTCATAAAAACACAAAAACAAAATGACAACAAAATACCGCCAAGGAATGGTTTACATTCTGGCATCCTGTCTTTTTTTTTTTTTTTTGCTCATGGCTACGGTAACCAATAGCAACCGCAAAGCAACAGACAAAATAAGATGAGAGGAGACAACCAGGGAGGAGAATAAACAACCACGCATAGAGTCAAAGTTGAAAAAAAAAGAAAAAAAAGAAAAAATGAACTTGTCTGTGTCTGTGAAGTTTCCCGACAAGACAGTTAAAGATTATTGTCTCGTCAGTAGGAGAGCAGCTAGCACTTTTCTCCAAGAAAAAGCCGGTCTCAACACGCTACCTTGTAAAAGAGCGCTTTTGGGAAAGGCCAGATTACCGCCCGAAACGACAGACAAACACGCTCACTCGGCGTTTCTGTCAAAGAAAAATCCTACATTTGTATATTCTCACTTTAGTCTACCACGACGTGCAATTTTTGCCTCGCTACAAAACAAAAAGCTACATTTCATCAACATGCAATTCCAACTAAAAGCTGTCTTTAAGCCTAATTGCAATAATTGGCATTTCTCAGCCACATAGGAATTACAGGCAAAAAATGATTAGCATACAATACACGCAAATATAGCATGTATGAAGTCTATAATTCCGCCATTTCAGATAAATATTAGGACCTCTTTCAAAAAAAGCTGGCCGTCTTTTTAAATGAGAAACTCCATTGAGATGTAAACATATAGATATATATTAGGACTGCATCATTTATCAAATATTTGTCGTCAAGTGGATTGGGGGTCAAACTTTTGGTCTCTTTTCATGATCCCATAAAAGTATGCGTAGCCTCTTCTTGTCAACTCTGTAATTTATGACAACGTGGGCGTGCTAACATTATCTTGGGGTTACCTGCGCCGGCGCGTGTTTACGTGTGGTGCGTGGAGAGACAAAGTGCATTGACGAGGGGAGGCGGGGACGGGACGAGCTCCAGCCTGCGAGCCCCAGACGGCCTGGCTCCGCCGGCCGGGGCTGCGCCCAGGCACAGAGCGCCCTTTGTCTGGGTAATTATCCTGACGTTCAGCCTCTTTTGGGACGGAGCTTCGGTCTCGGACGATGCTCCAGCGCCACCATTTAACCGCCCGGGGGAATGTCGGCAGTGTTAGAAGTTGTGGTGCACCTGCTTCTCGTGGAGGGATTTCAGAGTTTGATTGCTTTGAGTTGGGTTGAATTATTGTATTTTGAATATTTTTGTTAAAAACATTGTTGTGCGTTAGTTGTTGTGTTTTGAGGAATTTCACGGCAATATAATATATAATATTGTCAATCATACTTTCAAAGTTCCGTTGTTTTTGCTTATCTCGGGAATGGCTGCCATTGAGGCTGCAAAATGTCCAATTCATTGGAAATGGGAGGGTTGGCAGCCAATATATCTTTTCTAGTTCCAATGTTCATAATTTAAAAACTCATTTGAATATTTTAATATGCCTTGGTTATTGTTGTCAATGGCATTGAAAGAGTTAAAATAAGAAGTAATTGTTCAGATATAAAAACTACATTTATCTTGTGAGATGAACTAAAGTACTATATAACACACTATTTCGTTATAAAATCTAATAGAAGTCTGTATTTCCTTTTAAAATCAATATTTTAATATAGATAACAATCCAATGGTGAATTCCAAAGTAGTGTTTTAAAGGTACTACCATCAAAACAAAACGTTAATTCATTCATTTAAGAATAAATCATGATCCAAAAGCAGGAAAAAAGCAAAACTCAGAATAAATTACTCCGAATAACTGAAGCTGTTTTGCTTCAGTAATAGAGCATCCAATCCATAAAACCAGGACAGAAATGGATTTCCCCAAACTACCTTCTATGACATACATTATTATTATTCAATTTTCTCCCTCACGGAGTCGTCCGAAGTCGGTCGGGCAAGTGTGAGTCAGGCACCCCCCCACCCCGTTCCGCGTTGGAGCCCAGCGGCTTGTGACCGCAGGCTCTTGGCGGTGGCCACAAATTAGAGCGCCGACGGCCCGATTAAGGAGCGCCTTTCGCCACCGTCGGTCGGTAGACACGCGAGCGCACTGTAATATTTGACCTTGGGGTGTTTTAACTTGCGAGTGTGGTGATGGAAGAAGTTCAATTCTATTTTTTTCAAGCACTATTTCTAATCATTTTGAACGAGAATGCGGCACAATGGCTCTGTCAGTTGGTTTTAGGCCAAAACATTAGCATAAAGAGACAGCAGCGTAACTTGGAAAAATCATAATTCATCATCGTCATTTTTCCTCTGCGTCCCACCACCAGACTGGAAGCCACAGACGAGAGACGCCATTTGCCTGTCGTCGTCAGCGCCACAACTTTAAATATTTTTTTAACCGTCCTCCTTGTTTTTTGCATGTAATTATTGACGGTTTTGGTATTTTGGCTATTAGCCTTTGACGGTCAGTGCAGGAAATTGAATTACTTGCTTGGTTTGTCCTGGGAAATTTCAACTATTTTTTTATGTAATGATCAAGTTTCAGTACCTTTGGCGTCCAATCAGTTTGGAATGGGAGGAGTGGCAGTGATGGGATAATGCGTTTCATTAAATCCTGGGAATTTGTTTACTTTTAAAATATTTTAAAAATAAATAAAACACATTAAATCCCGGAATTTGTTTACTTTTAAAATATTAAAAAAATAAATAAAACATTAAATCCCATAATTTATTCACTATAAAATATTAAAAAAAATTAAACCCTTATTTATTTATTTAGATTCAAATTAATGTGAATAATAACAATAATAAAATAATAAATTAATTAAATTAAAGGCACTAAGAACAATAGTACTATCAATCAAAATGTTTGGCAATCCCATTATATTTCTATGTATTTTTAAATGTAGTCAATTTAAAAAAACAACAAGTGTGTCCTCCCACGGCCTTGTCTTTCAAAGACCTCCCACTCAAAGTCCCATCACCGTCCGTCAATGGCGGTGAAGGAGCAAAGCGCCATTGGCCGACTTGTCTTGGCCACACAACACGCCATTTGGTGGCGGAGCCCAGCGCAGGTGGTCCAACTCTGAATAGGGCTCATTTGGTCGTGGCAAAAAAGCAAAAAGTTGCAATAAGTCCAGTTGATGGTAATGATGGCGCCGTCCATGATTGAACCCATTCATGTACAAGTGGCCGGGGGGCGCCGGGGCGCAATATCCTCGCTGCCCTCCGTCCCCCTGGTCACTTTGGCAGTGTGCGTTGCGCTCATTACTTTCCATTGTCTGCGGGGGAGGACGACAAAGGACTAGTGATGAAATAACCACCTGGCGGACATCCGGCTCGACGCTTAACCCACCGCGTCGCTGGCGTGTTGCTTCAAAAAAATAATTCGACTCGAATGCTCCCGTGAATAGATTCTCAGATCTCATTCGCCAAAGTCTGATTTGAAACTAGCCATCCACTTTGTAACGTCTGCCATATTGAGCACACTCTCGATTGCGGCGCCGCGGGGGCGCTAACATAGTCCGACCAGACCGCCTCCCGTGCGCTCGGTCCACCCGTATTGGTACATTTTTAGATGTATTCGGCCATTTTAAATACGAAACAGAGTGTTTTGTCCATCATTTGGCATTTGGGAGTCGTTTGGGAGTCGTTTGGGAGTCATTTGGGAGTCATTTGGGAGTCGTTTGGGAGTCGTTTTGAGTCATTTGCGCAATCCAACAAGTGGTGTCGTCTTGAAATATCACTTCATTGAGATTGGATTGGTGGATTGGACAAAACCTGGGAATAAAATTTCCATTTGGGTATTTATTCCAGGAGTTTTCAGTGTACAAATGTCTCTTCTCTGGAACACCCACGGAATACCGCATGCGAGAAGCAAAATGTGACGTGACAGTGGCTTTTGTAAACAGTAAACGAGTCCATAGACCCAGCTAGAGAGTTTGACGGCACACGTCATAAAGCTACATTTTAGCGTTAGCCACCAGTGAACTCAGAAAATATTGAAATATCGCAATGTTGGATGTACATTAAGTGGAGGAACTGATACCAACATGCTACACTTGACGATAAGAAAAGCACAGCGAGGTTCCGATAAGTTCTACGAAGCCAGCTCCATAAGCCCCTCCTCTTCGCCATCTGCGATGTTGGCGCGAATCTCCATTAGGGTGCGGGCCAGGCGGCTCCATTCGTCGTTACGGGCCACCGACAGCTAGAGAGAAACAATAAAGTTCATTAAATATTTGCATTTTGTGTTTTAACCTACAGGCTGTCAGTAATGGCGGTTGGCGTCCAATCCATTTTTACTGGGAGAGGCTAGTGGCGAATGACTTAATGCAAAAACAATCTGTATAAGATAAGATTTCCTCTAGTTCTTTTTTATATATGTATATATATATGTATAAGCCACAGGTGTCCATATAATATTATGGGATATTCACATCAAAATCTGTACCTAATTAGACTGTAAAAAATCCCTATATAAGCTGCCATGGATTTTTTAGTAGAAAATGACGGTAAAGTACATCTCCACATTGTTGTATATTTTCATGTTAGTCATTATCCTGCTACTTGGGAAGCCAAAATGTGCTTTTGCTGTCAAGGTTACCACTGGACTGCGTTCAGTCACGTGGAAGCCACTTTACAAGGACACCCGCAAAAAAACATGGAAGGAGAAGAAGAAGGGGGGATCAAACGCACGCACCCGTAACGCTCGTGACGTTTGGGTAAACACGCTGGGCCCAAAGACGGAAAATGATCCCTTGCGGTGTTTGCGGGGATTTCTACTGTAGAGTCGAGCATACTCCATATTTTTAGTTTGTCCAGCGTGGACAGCACGCTCTCTTAAAGCCTCCTTCAGTTACATGTATGCAATTTAGCACTTTGTCGCTCACCCAAAGTTGGCGGCGTCCCGTGTCATTAACTCGCGGGCTGCCGTGGACGGCGCCAGGCGTCCGATTCTTTCAAAGGGGGGACAATGAGTGAGCTTTAATTGGATTGGACGTCCACTCAGTGTGGAATTGGGTTCAATTTACAGTAGAAAGATGATTGGATGTTGTTTTTTGTAGGAATTGTCCAACTTTTTTGTGCATTTACGTCTAAAATGAGTTATTGTGAGTTGATTTATATGGGAATTTGCGGTAAATATTTTTTGGTGGTAAATTGTTTGTCATATTCTGGTGACTTGTTGTTTAATGGTGTGTTGTAAGATATCCATTTTAGCACAAAGACGTAATTTAAAATACCTCTCCAGTGTCGTAGACCCAAACTCGGCCTTCCGAGTCCCCCACGGCCACTTCCTTCCCTCCGGACGACCAGCGCACTCTGTTGAGCGCCGACGCGCCTTCAATGGTCACGCTAGCTGTCGGGACCTACCAAACAAACATTTTTCATCCATACATTTTTACCCAAAATTTAGCATGTCCAAAAATCATATCTATCCTGAACATTTTCAGTTATTGCCTTATCAGACCCCCAATCCAGTGTTCTACCAACCCACAATGTGGTAGAACCAACTATCACATCTATAGAACCCCACTGTCAAATTTTGACCTCATTAGCTGCCATTGACTACAATAGACGCCCAATCAAGTTGGGCTCCAGGCAGACTTTTACACTAGATTTGAAGTATTTCTATTGAATGTGTTAGTGACATATGGCAGGCAAGTCTGACACATGTCATCAATGTAGACGTAAGCCTTGGCACGGTGACACCTCGCACACAAAGTCGCGGCTTCTGCTTCTGAGTTTTTATTTATTATTATTTTTTTGAAGCGGTTCTAACCACAGACTGGCTGCCATTAGCCCGGCGTAGTCGGCAACTCCGCCCGAGCGGATCGCAACAACAGAGTACTTTCAATTGACTGTATATAACTGTGTGCGTGTGTGTGTGAAGATCTGCTGGAAATGAGAACCAGGCGCTCGGCACTTCTCCGTTAACGTTGTTATGACTGTGTGTTTTTAATATGACGCTAACAATGGAAGCCTGTTGCTATTAGACTGCGTGTCTCTCCGCGTGTGCTTTGCGGGCGTGCCAGCAAATGCTTCTCATAAAGCACATTGTTAGGCGAGTTAGGACGCTTGTAATGAACTCTTCCTCTGTTAGAGAAAAAGGCCCCTGTTGAGGGAACCATGGGAAATTTGCTCGTCTGCGGGGAAATGCAGAAGCCACTGTCATGAAATCGCGTTTTGATTTCGCCATTGAAATGTAGTACGTGCGACCTGGCCATGTCGTGATGTTGGGTCTTGTTACTATGGTAACCCAGAGCCAGGAAGACTCTTTTATCAGTGCTTTTAGCTGCGTAATACATAGAACAGGCACAAAGGATGTTATTTTTTTTTCTTAGGAACTTGCAATGAGTGTGATTTTTGTTCCTATTCACTTAAGAGCAGAGCTTTGAAATAGACTGGAAAGCATTTGAGAAGGTAAAATGGAGATTTGGAAGACTTGAGATGGTGATCAACCCTTTAGATTTGGGTGTTTTTTTGTTTTCCTCTATGACACATATGACTTTTCTGTGTAATTGATGAATAAACTATCACCTCAGAAAATATCACTGCCTGCTTTGCATCCCAAAACAATCTCAGTGTTCCAAAACTTATTCTGATTTTGGAGCCACCAAACTTTGTTGAACTCAATTGAGGCGCTTCATGAACACCAAACTACACTTTGCTTCCATCTTGTGGCATCTCCACACCCAGGAACATGGCGTCCAAGTGCTTTGCTTGCGTGAATGTTGGACACAGGCATGTCGGAATGTGGGGAGTGGATGTCACCCGCTGTGATTTAAAGCCAGAGCTTGCGGGAAACGCCCACGGGGCGACCGGGGCGGTGTTTGCTCGTGCGGTTCACGTCAAGGCGTAGCAACGGGGCCCCCGGGGACTCACGTCAACGGCCCCCCGGCCACCTTCAGTCACGGAAAAGACACCACACACGCACCTCCGTGTCGTTGTTGAGGTTCCACAGATCCAGGCGGCCCATGCCGTCCACCGAAGCGAAGATGGCTGGGTGTACTGGCGACCACATCACGTCGTAGACGTAGTCGGCGTTGTCCTCAAACGAGTAGAGTGGTTTGTTTTGCTGAAAGACATCACGGCATGTTTATGGCGCTACCAAACAGCTGGAGAGAAGAAGTATTTGGACTTTTTTGACTCGACATAGACAGACGGAGAAGATAAAAAAAGAAGAAGAAGAAGAAAAAAAAAAGGGAACGCGGGAAAAGAGGGAGTGAGGCTGCTACAGACTGAGTGGCGCTGCCTCAGCCTTGGGGCCTGTCTGGGTGCACGGGCTAATTAAAAAGCCTCGCACATTCACACAGCGCCATAAAACCGCTGGGAGAGATGAAAGAGAGGGAGGGACCCTCCACAAGGTGTACTCCACATAACCGACAGCTGTCCGGAACAACAGATAGCAAAAAAAGATGGAGGACCAAAACATGCCACGAGATGATGCGATGTAGGGACGCCGTCTATAAAAAAATAGTGTGATGTTATCAATTCCTGAGACATTTTAGAGTAGTTTTTTGTAGTGTTGCACCAATGCTGTAAATTATGACATTTTAAAATAAATAAATAAAAAATATAAGCATTTTTTTGTAACTAAGTTAAGTAAGAATGCAGTCACTGTAAGGTAGTGCTGCCATCTTGGCTCATCAATGAGGTTCACTCATTGAAATTCACAACATAAGGACTGGACATCTATTGTAATCTTAGGTTGCATTTTCTTGGAGGACTATTTTGTGGTTGCTCAAAAGCTCCAAATCGCTATCTTCCTCATAAAACATCAACTAAAAATACAGTTCTTCCTCCTTAAAATAATGCTTTGACCAATATTCGCTTGTGGAACATAAGTAAAACGGTATTTAAATTCTTTCCAATGCATAAAAATATCTTAAAATGCCAGCCAGTATAGCTTCCATGCTAATCTTTTGGAACCCAACTTTTCCATCTCCCTTCAGTTAAAGCTCGTCTCACTCGGAGTTCTTCGAAAAGCTTAAGTGGCACAATAACATGTTATCCATCCATCCACTCTGGAGTTGTCGGCCTTAAGACTTCATGTCATGCATATGGAAGTCAAGCCTCTCTTGGTCAGAATCCAAATGTTTCTATTAACCGCACTATTTGAAATACGCAACGCAAAACAACATTAACCGAGTGCATTTCCAAACTGGATGGAGACGGCGACCTATAAATGTGTGGTTGCGTGTCCTACTCTAGTTTGCGAAAGCCACGATTGGAGGGTAGTGAGTACTAAACCCTGGGGGTATTTTTTTTTTAGGTAAGCAGACTTTGAGGGATGTAAGAGCATCCATCTGCACAAACACGTACGCCTACTATACGTATCCACAGAGGTATTCCGCAAGGCCGCGTACAAACACGAATAATAGCCTTGAATGCATTCCCTTGGTATTCAAAAGGGAATTCCCAAATTCTGACATAAGTAACATAAGTTACTTGAATGGATTCTAGTATTGTCATCACTTCAAATAGTATAGAGTACTCATCATTTCCCTTTGCAGTACTTTTTTCCCCAATAAAGTGCCTTTACGAAGTCCATTGACAACTATTTTGATTGTCTAGAAGTTAAAAACAATCCACCTACCTTCGTGCTCCACAATTTGACCGTCCAATCAAAAGAGGAGGTGATAAACAAGTGGGAAAAGTCCACGGTGCCTACAGCGTTATGGCAGCTGATCCCTGTCACGGGCCCCTGGTGGCCCTCAAACATCTCGCAAATCCCTGCCTTACTAAAAGGAGGACAAAAAATTCCAATTTCAAACTTCTTCACCCAATCATATTGTTTTAATGAGCGTGTTAACCCACCTTCCGTGTCTGGATGCCGTGTAAACAGTTCCCTCTTCGCTACCGACGACGTAGTTGTTAACGTCTCCGGTCGGGAAGGCCATTCCGGTCACGGCCACCGCTTTGGATTTATTGTACACTAACTCCATGCTCTCCTAAAGACCCAAAAAAGTCAGCCCATTTTCTAGTTTCCGATCTTTACGGGATGTTTTGCGTACCTGAGGCTGGGATAGCATGTCCAAACTCCAAGAACACATCCGTCCATCGGTAGAAACGGTGATCAGGTTGTTGGCGTTCTGCGTGCCGACTACATTGACGCAGTACACGGGGTGCTCCGTAGAAAACACAAAATTTCAAGTCAATACCCCAAAAAAAGCTCATGACGTCATTGTGTTCTCAGACTCAAATCCATGGTAGTAATCGATTTGCGAGCCGGCCCACACAAAGAATCCTTTCAGTAATCAGCGCCACCCGCTCTCGCCCAATGAGCAAAGGCCTCATTATTTGGCAACCACTTTAAGCTAACCGCGCGCTATGCCATGGTAGCACTGATTAGATGTGACTCCTGTTTTTAATGTGCAATATAGTTTTTGGATCCAAATACTTACAGTGTGCGCCGCAGCCGACAGTGGCGTCCTCTGAACGGGGGTGCGTCTATGGCTGCGGTTGTCCCATAAGACAATCTGTCCCGAATAGGTCCCCCCCACCACTAGGTTTGGGTGAAATCTGGCAAAACCCACTGACACCACCGGAGACTGTAAAAAGAAAAAAATAGATGAATTTTCTAAAAAAATCTCTTCAAACGTACCTGTAATGCTACTTCTAATAAGTAGCATATAAAGTCAATAGTCTTTCTGCAGCAATTTCATAAACAACGCCATAGATATAACCAGGAGTGACGAAATGTTGGCGCTGGGTGGCAAACGGGCCGAGACGAGACGGCCAGCGAGATGATGAGCGAGAGGGTGACTATGGAGGACAAAGAGGGCAATTGTGGTCCTGGTCCCCCTTAGCCGTTTCACATTACAGCATCAAAAAAGCCCAGCAGCCAGTGGAGCGCTCACTGTAGCCTCCATCATGACAAGCACCCCCCTTTAACCCACGCACACATGACGGCGGCTCAACGTTGTGTTTATTGCGTTTGGGTTCCTCTTGGATGCTCTCGCCGGCACCCCCATGACCCGTAGCCAATCTAAGCGGCTATTCTTAGGACAGCATCGCACAAAGACATTTTTTCAGTTTTATTTTTCAATAATAGTAAAATAGGTGGACAAAATAGGCACCTGTTAGTGTCACGTTTTGATAACTATAGCCCATTTTCTGTGGCTCAATCCCACTTTGGCTCTGTCCATGTGCAAAGCAGGCGACTCTAAGTCCATTTTGTCAAGCGGACTGGAAAAGAAAGCAAAAGGAAAGCAAACACTCTTTCTCTCTTTTTATGGTTACTTTTGAAGAGTCCTAGCTGGCGTAGGAATGGCGAGGGACTTGCTTCAGATGTCAAAACTCCAAATAAACTCAACTTCTGCGGTGGAAATAGAGTCGCCGGTACTCCGACCGGGGGAGGCCCCTTCTCCCTACGTTTATTTGTACAATTGGATAAAGCGGGATACGACTTTATTGACGGCACCGCCGGCGTACCCATCGCGAGCGAGCTATTATTGGAAATGGAATGGAAATGTTGCCAATGTTACGGCTACTGTGGCTGCCGCTATGGAAAATCAAGTGCAGTAATAGTTAACGTCGCGGAAGATGAAATACTTTATTGTTTCGGCCTCATTGACAAAGTGTCCATTTTTCAGTCTTTTTGTTTTGATTTGAGATTCAAACACTTATTATGTTTGCATCTGTTTGCCTTACAAGATAACCCATTTCAGATTTAAAGTGGATTCCCCATTTCAGCATTGTTATAGGAAATGATGATTGACTTCATTGTGGATCGTAGTATTTAGATTTTAAACTGTACTTAGATATCAAACTCTCTCTCTTAGATATTAAACTCTCTTATAAATTTAATTATGAGCGCTGGTTTCAACAGTACTTAGATATTAAACAGTACTTGGATATTAAACAGTACTTGGATATTAAACAGTACTTAGATATTAAACAGTACTTAGATATTAAGCAGTACTTAGATGTTAAACAGTACTTAGATATTAAACAGTACTTGGATATTAAACAGTACTTGGATATTAAACAGTAGTTAGATATTAAACAGTACTTAGATATTAAACAGTACTTAGATATTAAACAGTACTCAGATATTAAAAAGTACTTAGATATTAAACAATACTCAGATATTAAACAGTACTTAGATATTAAACAGTACTTAGATATTAAACAGTACTTAGATATTTAACTTCTCTCTTAGATATTAAACTCTCTCATGAATATAATTTCTAGAGCTGGTTTCAACATTAAACTCTCTGTCACCAAATGACCGGCGACCAAACGTCCAAGCACCCCTGGTACACAATTCGAGACTGTTTGGCATGGCTATATCTTCCAAAGTGTTATTTTTAAAACCCACCAATCCTTCACCTACATTTCTATTGGTCCATCTGGACAGCGAGCTAGCTAGCACATCTGTCTAAATAACACCTTAACAACTCTCACATGGGATAGCGTGGGCAAATCAGGCCTGACATTTTTTTTTCATCTCATCTCAAATGCGCCATGGTTCGACACCCCCTCGCCACATCAACTTTTTGACAGACAGGAAGCAAAGGGGGCGGGCGACGGGTGCGACAGGTCGCAGGGTTGTCTTTACGTTCCACGTGAAATGAATTGTAACAAAACCTTTCCTTTGGGTTTGTAAATGACTAAAGTGACAATTTGGAAACAGTTCATTTTTTAAAGTGGTTCTGGTTCGTCTATCATCGTCAATAGCAGCTAATTAAGAGGGTTCAAGTCAAGTTTTTGGTTCAGGGTGAAAGATGGAGGTTTTTTTTTGCCTTCTCGGCTAACAAAGTGCTTCTGAAGTCCATTTGGGGTGACGGAGCTAGAGTACCAAGGGAGTCAAGCCATTGGGGGGGACAGTAGATGGATCCACACCTCTATTCTTACCACACTCATCTGGTTTCCACTTTGGGGCTTATCAGAACCAGATGGGTGCGTCTTCTTTCGGAATCTCGCCGCCAACGCCGCCACCTCCCCTGACTCGGCGAGTTTATGACACCCCACAGATTTTGTCACTCTGCGGTTTTCGCCAAGGGAAGAGAAAATAGCGACCGCAGTCTCTGTTTTGCCAGACAGAGAGGAGAACACTGGACCCAAAAAAAAAATGCAAGGCTTCCTTTGACTTTTTAAAAATTCGATTTTCTTGCCATGCAAAAATCGGTCCAGAAAAATCCAGATTTTCGGATATTACAGAGCCTGTCACCATTCCATACACATTTAACCCTAATTACAAATACAGAAAGTGTTTTTCAATAATTATTTAGTAGGAATTAGTAATTTTTTTTGTTTAAATACCTTCACAATTGTGAAATTTAGGAGGGCTGTGTGTGGGTGGGCCAACATATGTGGCGGCGTGGGATTAGGAAGTGGTAGGCCGCGTCATTTTTACTACCGAGAACTTTCTTGGAGACTTTGCCCGTCCCCAGGGGGGGTTTGTAAGACCACCACCCCCACCCCTCGCCCACTCATCAAGCAAACGTCTAACGTTTTCTCAATGTCACTTGCTATTAACGTCATACCTGTCCGTGTTTTTCTTTCCCGGCAGAAAGAATTTTCTTGTCGTAACGCATGACGAATGAGCGTGTTTTGGTGAATTTGAAAAAAAAAGAGCAAAGCCCATAGCCATTTTCCCCTTTTTTTCTTATTATTATTACTGATTATAAAAAAAAAAAGATGTTACCTGACAGTGAAAGATGTATTCCGGTGTAGCCTTTTTGAATTTAATATTCCATACCAAGGCGACGCCATCTGGTTCGTGGGGAGCGTCTTCGTTATTGTTGTAGGAAGTAACCAGCAACTCTGGATACTACCATGAAAACACAATACTCTACTTTAAAATAGTACTGGGTAATTTATTGTATATGGCGAAAAATGATTGTAAATCAATATTATTATTAGATATAAACAGTGGTTCACTGCATATGGAATATCTATGATAAAAAAATAGCAGTGTAATAAGTTACTACATGATACAAACTTAAGGTACATAAAAAAACTTTTATTTATATTTAAAATAATAAAACTAGTGAAATACTGGAAAATAATTAGCCAATAACAATAGCAATAACATTTCTTAATATGGTCATTGCAAGTCACAAATTATTCCAAAATAAAGCGCAATACATTGAAATATGTCAATTTTTTAATATTAATTATCACTAATACTGTGCCAGTCTTTTATTGTTTGAATATTAGAAGTATAACTACTAGAAGATATTTAAATAAAAAAGAATGCCACTGTGCCACTTTTATTTATATACTTATTTTATGTTGTGGTAGAACTTGATCCATTTCCCCCATTTTGCATTAAAAGACTTTTTAGCATTAAATTAGAAGAACTTACTTGAGGTGACCAGTCAAGACAAGTGACAACACGATGTTTAGACCAATGTTCGTCGTAGAAAAGTCGGGTCAACGACAAGCTGGATCCTCCGGCCAGATCGCTAAAAATAAACACAAGATGGTTTAGGAACAATAAAGTCCACTTGGTATTATATCCCTTGCTTTAAGTCGCACCCATCTTTGTCTTCCAGATCTCTGCCGCCGTAATCGAAGAAGATATCGGCGCTCTCGGCCAAGGCTCGCTCCATCACTCGGATGCTGCAGTCGAAGAAATTCTGAAAGTCGGACGAGTGCAGGATTTGCTGCCTCTCCTCTTCCGTCAACTCCCGCAGAACCGGGAAAGAACTCGCTGTGGTAGGAATCATTTCAAATTTCTAAGGTTAACCTTTATTCGTCATTTTTTACATAACAATGCAATCAATATACCATATACACAATGACATATAAAATATCAAACACTCCTACCTAGGGGCAACATAAAGGGTTAATTTAACATTAATGCTTTCAGGCTTGTGGAAACAAGAATACCCGGCAAAAACCCACAAAAGGTAGTTAGCATGTCCCCTTTCATAGTTATAAGACCAAAATACACAATGACGTATAAAATATCAAATACTCATACTTATGGGGCAACTTAAAGGGTTAATTTGGCATTAATGCTTTCAGGCTTGTAGTAGGAAACAAGAATACCCAGCAAAAACCCACACAAGGTAGTTAGCATGTCCCCTTTCAGAGTTATAAGACCAAAAGTTTGTCCTTCCCAAGTCTGGCCTTCTTGTGTCGAGTTAGCATTTTTTTTTGCGTAGTAGTCTTTGCCTTATCAGACATACCCGCTAGCTGGGCTAGACTCCAGCACCCTCGTTCGGACGTGCAGGCATGTAAAAGGAACAGATGAATAAATCTATAGCGTCCGTGACAATTGAGTTAGTCGCGCCCTTCTGTTAAAAAAACCACGGCACGACAAGTAAAGAACAGCACGTTCAAGTATGTCAACATGGACGACATGGTGTACTCCTCATAGCAGATTGAATCTGGCTCAATCTATCAGAACCAAAACCAGAACCCCACACAGGGCTCAATAAACTACAAACACTCCCTAATGAACGTTAAATCACTTCACAAATCGGATTCAAAACAAAAGCGCCTCCCTTTGAACGGAATGTTTTGTCAGAAAAAGACGGAATTGATTGAAACGCATCCAACAGCAGAGATGGAGGGCGACCAATCATTATTTATGATCGTACGTGTGTTTTTCCAGACATGAACCAGTCGCGTTTGGGTGCGGTCAAGGCAAAAAAATAGAGCATTGTTCTGGGGTTCTTAGCTTTGAAGCGACGTTTGGGGGGGTCATGGCCAGGGTTTTTAATAATCACTGCTGACCTCTACATGCCGAAGAGCTGATAGGGCAGATGGCTTTTAACCCCGCGTGTAACCCACTCGTGCGCTTTCATCTGATACGGTGGGGGCCTCAAAAGGAGGCCATGTTGGGTGACGACATGTTAGGCAAGAAATTGAAGAAGAGTGAATGAGATTGTAGTCCGTTACTGCCATTGGCGTCCAATCCTTTTCAAGTGGTTTCTTTTCTACTTCAATAGTGATGTTAGTATAAGATAGATGGTGCTTATTGTTTGACTTTTACATTGATTTACAAACGCATATTCATCTTCATTCATTGTACTTTTGTGCTAAGCTCAAATCAATGCAGTTTTGTGGGGGGAACTAAAATATCACATTTTATATTGATGTAATTCGAAAGGTAGTATTCCAATTCTTTTTTTGGGAGGAGTGGGAGTGAATATTTTTTTGTACCTTCTTTATTTTCCTTGTCATCTTCATCTTGCATTTCCGAGTCCAAGCCTTCCTTGGTTTCCACCAGTTCTTCATCCTCCTCTTCCTCCTCTGCCGAGCGAGAGTTGAAAAACAAAAGAGAGAGAGAGAGAGAGAGAGCACTCGTGTTAATCAACAGCTGTTCCAATTTTCTCTGACCTCCCACTGAGCGCCTCCTTCTCAACCCCTTGGTACCAAAATAATCATTGCCAGACACTTACAAGTACACCTGACTTGGGAAAATGACTCATTTACCAACATGTTGATGTAAATGACAGATTTTTTTTTCCACCCCTCAAAAAAAAATCATACATAAATAATATAGCATTAACCCATACTAAATACTTAAAAATATTTAAACATATACATACACATACATATATTAGCATATATTAGCACATATGTACATACACATACATATATATAAGCACATATATACATACACATATATAAGCACATATATACATACATATATATGCATGCATACGGTAGGTCCTAACTCAGCCATTTTTTTTCTACATTGTACATTATAGTCAATGTTAGTTATTGTAAATTAAAATGTCAGAAAGACACCCTCACCTTGCTCTGTCATACCCTCATCTTAACTTTTTCTTACTTTATCTTTACTGTCTACTAATGCCACTGACTTCACTCAACGCTTTGTTGCTAAGATGCCCATATCTGAACATAACAAACACACACACATAAGGCCGGAAATAGAAAAAGTTGCATGCGCTCCCTCTCTGACCTTTGACCCCTCACCATGGTATGTATGTGTAAAAAGGGGATTCCCTTTACACCCCCCAAACCCCTCCTTCAATCAGGCCGGGCAATTACACTTGACTCTCCCGGATTTTTTCAGTGTGTGTGTGTGTGTGTGTTCAGAAAGAGGTTGGAGTTCAAGCATGAAAGGTTACTGTCAACACAGACACCTGCTTGTCAGCCACTGACCCCCCAAAATCCCCCCCATGACTCCCCTCAGGCCTTGTATTGGTAACCCTGGCCGACTTCCCCTCCTTCTGAAACAGATGCCAAGATCAGGGGTGGGGAGTTTTTCGCGGGGACACCTGCGCTCTGCCAACACGCACGCGCGGGGTGCTCGCCCACGGTGCCAGGGGTGCCGAGGGGTTAACTGGCGTGGGGTCAAAGCCACAACGGGTGCTTAGTCCAGTGGGAGGAAGTGACTACATGGCACTCTCAGACGTGAGATATCTTGCCCCGGCCGACGCACAATGTCAGGGTGTGTTTTACTCAGCTGGAGGACGGCCCGGGGCAGCGTTAAAGCGCCGGAATCAAGCTTGCCGACAGAGTCAGACCGACGAGCGTTTAGCGCTCGGACATGCCTGAGCTGATAATGACTTCGCTGGCTGCTGCTGCTGATATTTCAAGCGGCAAATCTTATTCTTTATTGTTATCGTTCAATCCGCTCACGTTTCAGTGCGCTGTAAAAAAAAAAAAGGGAAAAAAAGTGACGCTAGGTAAATTTGCTGGGGTTGCCAGTATTTTATGATGGAAAAAAACAGGGAAGCTGTAAAAAAAGGACTGGGAAGGGGATTGTGTTTGGGTTAGGGTGGATTTTTGGGGGATTTTTTTTATAAGACATTTAAAATAGGTTTTACTATTTCAATTATTTCCCTTTTTAAAATAAAGATGTAACATTTTAAATGATCAAAGCATATTGCAGTTTTAATCAGGCATTTTGCATTGGCGCCACCAAATTTTTTCCTGTCAAATATACCTCAATCCTAATAAAAGACATTTTAGATCCGCGATGGGACGTGCTGACGGAAGTAGAACAGATGCATTGTGGGGGATTTTGAGGAGAAGATCATAAATACATACATAATGGCATGCTCATATAAACAGTTGGCGGGGGTCCTGGGGAGGTTGCCTGCTCAACAGACCACAACACAAGCACTACGCGGACGAGTAGGAGGCGGCCGCGGCGACTTGAAAGCTTTCTCTAATGTGGCCGTGGCACGACACACACACACACACATAGACGAAAACACACACACACATTGCGAACAAGTATTGTCAAGAGACACACACATGCGCGCCATCTTCTCCCCTAAAGCATATGTTACTTATAACCCCATGAAACAGGGTAATTGTCTTATTTTTATTCATTCAATTTAATGCAATTTAAGCCTTGTACTACAAGTACCAAAACGATTGTCGCCGCAATCTAAATGTCACACAAATCATAGAGGATACTTTTTATTTGCTCTTATTCACTATAATATATATAGGATTGCTTTTCTGTTAGCGTGCTATTGGCGCAGGGTTTTGAAAGTTTGAATTTTGATAGTCTTAAAAATGGTCTTAAATCTAGGAAATTTCTTAAGTTATAAATTGCGACAATTTGCATGAAATTGGGTTGGAGAACATTGCCGATTTTTAGGAGTTATTACTTTTTTTTGGGAGCTTGGCTATAAAATTTGGTGCAGAAGTGGCCTTGAGTTTGATACTAAATTAACTTTATGACAGTCTCATCAAGGTTTCAATTACATTTGCAACCATAGTGGAAAATGTACTTTATTTCTTCTGATAAAGAAAAAAATCCTAACAAATACATATGCCAAAAGAGCATCAGCTGATGCAAATGTGCGTATCCCAAAAACCACAAGATGATTTACTTAGTTGATCCCCCCCCCCCACTAAATTTCTTCCCAATAATGGAGTGAGTCCACCGTCCATCTCCAAATGGCGAGCCCACGTGCATGCCCTCATGTAATCGGATTCCCTTAAAGCCGTCTATTCAGCCTTTTGGTGGTCTGCGGGCATGCGTCTCTCTCTCTGTCCTATCTTTTCCCCCCTCTTTCCTCTCTCTCTCTCTCTTTTTTTCTGGTGGCACCCGATCTTGGCCCATTCCCAGACCAGCATCTTTAAACTTCGCCATCATAGCACACACCACCACGGCCTGCTGCGAGCCCGACCGCAAGGCCCTGATTAAAACCCATGACTTCAAACTTTCCAAGCCAACCAGAGCGAGTCAACGGCCTTACATAAATTCCCAGCCGTGGCATCGAATCAACACAAGGCAGACATTTTTGTCTCATTAACAAATACTGCAACATACAATTGCGTGGGTTTTCTCCGGGTACTCCGGACCCCAAAAACATGCACATTGGCCTATTAAACACTCTAAATTGCCTCCTAACTACAATTGGTTGTCCATTTCCTCGTTTCCCATTGGATTGGCTGACCACCATTTCATGTTAGACTAGGCTCCAGCACCCCCTGCGACCTCTGTGAGGATAAACCCTTCAGAAAATGAATGATTCCAGCCTAACCAACTACTATTTCAAATCCTATTTGTGACAAAAACCTCAGACACTCACTTTTGCACTAAACTGACAGTATTGCTTTCTATGGCAAGAGTGCCCCCTACTGGTCATGCCTACTTTTTTTTTTAGGGAGGAAATGTCAAGTTCAAGTGAACCAGCAAAGTCATCACATTTCTTTGCCTTCAAGTGGCAGGCCATAAAATCATGATGAGGATTTGGAAATTAAGTCCTGGACTGCTGCTAGAACAGTTCATTTCAGGCCATATTACATTTCTAATGCCCCCCCCCCCCTCCCCCAATAACCACAGACAGATTATGTTTGTGCCCGTCTATCTTGGCACTTGAGATGTTAATATGCTTCATTTTTTTTCTTCGTATGTTGATTCACTGACTTAAGCATCATTTCCTAGGCAAAAAAAGTAAAAATAAAAGTATAAAGTGGTCAGAAAAACATGAAACCGGCCAGAGGTTACGGGCGGGCCGTGGTGAGGAACCTCAAAGCGTCTTAAATGAGACCTCTGGAGGCTTTAAAATGATCTTGTAGTGCAAGTGGGACCACCCAGGGGAAAGTACTATGTTGTTGTTTACAACACAAACATGTACTATTTAACTATCCCTCCAAAGGTCTTCAAATATTCAAAACTAGACTAGTTTTCTTTTTGTCCTGGTCCTAATCTCAGTTCTCCAAATATTCAGTCTTGTCTTACAAGGTCTTTGTCCTTGTCTTGACCCTCTTATTTTTCTGGTTTTGGGCCTCCATCGGGTGTAATTCAGGTCTTGGTGGTTTAACGGTCACGGTTGTAAGTAAGCACAACGCTAGCAAATATTGTTTTATACGAAAATAGGCCCATTTTTAGAAGTTTACAAGTTTGGCTTGATCTTTTGTCTTCTCTGTCTTTCTCCCATCCCCATTTTAGTCAAAACCCTTGACATTGACACTGTCTGATCCCTCCAATCGACTCATAATCCAAAAACTCCTTTTGTATTGTCTTAAAGGGAAAAAAAACTTCAACCAAAAAGTCCCAATTCCCTACATGTGCTTTGAGTGGCCTGAATTTGTCATAACACCAAAGTACATTTTGTTCGGCTTCCTCTGGGTACACTTCTTGTGGTTGTTCCCCTCCTTGTGAGTTTTGCCTTGACAAAACACGCGTACACACACGCACACACGTACGTAACATACATGCGGCCTGCAGTTGAAGCCGCCTGGCTGGAACAACAACAATGGACCAGAGAACGACTTCCATATGTGGCTTGCATACACTCAAATACTCCAACATATACAGTAACTACCTAACCATACAAAAGTCTTGAAACCGCACACGTCTTTTGCAAAACCTTGAAAAGTGGCCACAAAGCCCGCACGTCTGTTTTGTATTGTATTCGCGTTACGTTGACTTTGATTCGACAGTATGGTTAGTATGGGGATGTCGTTTTGGATCTGTAGTTTGTCAGGTTAGCTAACTTATGCTATTTTAGCAACAGGTGGGATTTATAGGACTGTATTTTATAGATTTTAAATCATACTTTATTCATAGTTCATAGGGTGTCACCTGTGTATAGTAAAATATGCCATTTCAGGTATTATTATTATTATATTAGTGTCAATTGGATGTCAGCTATTTGTTTTAAATGAAAAACAAAAACAAAATAACGATATTGCAATGAGGCTATTTTTCTTCATGATATTTTTTTTCAATTGTCATAATGTACTTTTATTCTGAAATGTAGTATTTTTTTATAATACTACTTAAAAAGTACTTGGAAATACTTCTGCTATGACAACATGATATCATAAAAAATGGGACAGTTATACATTGCATTTAAATATAATGTGAATATTACCCTTACTAATTATTCTGTTGAATTACACCATCAGCAAAAAAAATACAAAATATTAAAATATATATTCATTATTTTTGCATTTTTTATTTGCTTGACAGCAAAATTGAAATCTTTTAAACTACAAACTAAAGTTTACAGACTACTCAACGTTACAGATTTTATAATAAATTAGTGTAAGGGCACCTGCAGTAAAGGTAGAAATAACAAAGTATTTCCAAACTAATCTGATGGTGTTTAGGATCACTTCAATAAGATTAACTGGAGCGATCCATTACAGGATTACATACAATAGAGCTAAAGGTTGTGGGTGGTCGATTTATCCCAACACAAACCTTAATACATCTTACTTCCTATCTTTTCAACTCTTATCCTCGCCTTTAACTTTACATTAAAGAAAATCAATTCTACTAACGCTCCAGGATCATTTTTAAGCCTTAAATTCACCCTCGGATTACATTAATGACCAACTACTTAAACCCAAAGTTGAACCAAGCGTGCAAACTAATGGTCCAGAAAACCCGATAAGGAACGCCAGACAGTAAGAGGCCAACAACAGCCATATCCAAATATACAACAACCCAAAAAAAACAACACTTTCTGCAGACTTTTTGAACTTTTGACCCAAAGAAGGGTTTTTCCAAACTTGCTATATCGCATTAGAACACACAGAAAGCTTTGATTTATTTATTTTTTTGCTAATGACGTGCTTGCGGTTCACTGCAAACAATTACCGATGGAATCGTAACTCTTAGTTTCCGCTGGTCTGAAAGTGGACATTGCACGTAGCAATGGCGGACCGTAGATAGCGAGGGTGATCCGACTTGGACCCACGTTGACCCTCATTGGCGGGGCTACGTGCGCAACTGCATGCTAGCATTTCCTCGACCTTTCTTTCGCCTGCCAACATCCCAACTTTTAGATCGTTATCTGCCGACTGGGATCGTTTGAATCAAGTCGCGGTATTAACTTTGCTTTTAGCCAATGGGAGACTAAATACGTCAAAGTAGGTTTTTAAAGGGGAGAAACCAGTCTTTTTTACTGGGAAAAATTACGTCAATGTTTGCTCTGGGCACGTGTCAAAATTATTAAATACTTCAAATGTTTTGTTATAGATATGCTTGTTTAAAAGTAGAGAATAGCTCTAATTGTGGGTGAGGTTTTATGCATAATTAGCATTTAATTGTATCCAGATGTAATTGCAATTTAAGCGAGAAAATCACACACAAATTTGAAAAAATGCGCTTTTTTAAAATTTCAAAAACGTTATGAAACGCAAAGTATCAAAACCACAATCCGCACACACTTTGTTTGACCTCAGTTATATTAAGTTACTTGCTTTATATTTCCACGGTTGTACAACAAGCATTCCCATTGAAATCTAGTAAGAAAACAGTAAATTAGTGATTCACAGCTAATCCTATTGAGCGACACAATGGACACTCGGGACGGATAGACTAAGCAGCTATTGGGAAAAGAGGAACAAGTTGACGACGACTCGTGATTAGAAAGAATCAAATTGATGTGTGGGGGGGTTGCAAATGTAGCATGAGGAAGGAAAAGCCATTAGAAACTCAGATTGGCTTAAAGTGATTAAGAAAAGTGACACACAATGTCGATATTGAACGTTTTCTTGAAAGTCATGAGAGAAAATTTTAAGCCCCACTAATATTTAATCAAGAACATACTCATTGATATAGGTCAGAAGTTGAAAGTAGGGATAACATAGACATAAATACACAAATATAGATTAATATCTTGGTTAAATAGCCATAATTTAAGTACTCACTATGTTTTTCCCACTTTCTCTAAAGTCAAGTTCATTTATGATAGCTCTAAATCATCAAAAAATGAATAAAATTAAATAAGTCATAACAATTGGCATTCAAAAATAAGAGTGGACACATTTTTTAAAATAAAAAAAACAATACTAATAACATAATGATACCCATTATTCTACCCTACCCTCCACATTAATACTAATCTCAGATATTTTTATTTCTTTCATAAAACAAATGCATATTTTTAAAACTACTCATTAACACTGTCACCAATTGATGACTCTTCCACAAAATACATATTAATATATTTATTGCCTCAACTCCCCCCCCAAAAAAAGATCAAAAAAACACATTTGTCTACAATCCAGAATAGCAATCAACAAAATCTGGACTAAACAAACACGCCACCAGACGGCCAAAAACACAGACAGGTGCTTCCATCTCACACACACACACACACCGACTTTGTAGTTAGTTATCTGCAAATAAAGGTCTCCTAAGGCCAGGGTCAGATCCCTATGGAACAGTCCGGCCCAGTTCTGGTTCCCAGATGTTGTGCTACTCACACACACACACACACACACACACACACACACACACACACACACACACACACACACACACACACACATGGACTCTCTATCATCTCTATCTTCCTCCCTCCAGTTAGCTAGACAGCTGGCAGCCATGTGACTCTAGGGGTTGTACTTCCTGCTTCCTGTCATTATAATAGATGGTCTGGTGTGGATTCCAGTGCCCCCTTCTATGTACCAACTAACACACACACACACACATACACACAAAGTCTATCCTCATCAGCATCCCGCCTTTGCCCCTCCCATTTCCTCGACAGATCTAGGAATAGATCACCGCCACATGCAAAAGCACTAAATAACATGTGAACACAATGTGTGCATATGCATATCGTTTACTGAAAATTAATTTACAGGCTATGATATTTGATTTCCATTTTTTTTATTGAAAATGAAACCTAGCTTCTGTCTCCACGTTGACATATGGATGCGTTTAGACGTCTTAAGATGCGCGCGCACGCGGTGCTTAGCACGCCTCGACGAAAATGTAAACACGGTTAGAGAGATGTAGCCTGAAGTTTGCTTTTGACGCTCAAAAAGCTCAAAGAGCGCCAAAAATGGTGTTTTTTGGGTCGTTTTTCAATGGGGCGTCCTGGTTCTACTTAGCATGGGGAGTCACAACCATTATGTGCTGTGTTTGAAGACACAACAAGTGACAGGCAGACATTGCCTCTTTGCCCTTTTCTCTCTTTTTGGGAGATTTTTAAGTCGCCCCAGCTTTACGGGCTGTAAATGGACGGTATCATATTCAACCACCCAAAGTCTACAGTTTACTGCAATGTGAGACTTTTTGGGGGTGCCCCAGCAAAGTCTGTTTTTGGACTTATTTTGTGGTGGTGGTGGTGGTGTTACGTTAGGGTCAAATATTCACCTTCAGATAGATGAGCGGTGAGCGGTGTTTGGGTCTCCTTGCTGTATAAGACCAGTTCTTTAGGTTGGAAATCCACTTGAGTGATCTTAGAGGCCCCTAGTTTTTGCAGTCTTCGCCTGGTTGGTTGAAAAAGTGCTTTTAGAATTATTTGGAAGAGTGCAAAACCTGTAATAGGCTTTTTTGTGTAGATTTTTGGATGTAGATTACGTACCCAAGCTCCGAATCGGCTTGAAGCTGCAGTACAGTGGGGTCTGTGTCCCATTGGAGGGTTCTGAAGAAAAAAATCTGTCGTTAATAAACCTTTACAGTCCACATATGACTTTATACATCCTTGTTCCTAGGCTAGGTTCACTCATTGGCTGCCATTCATGGTGATTGATCCAATATTGTTGCAATTATTACAGTAGTACAACGTTTACAAGAGCTATCTAAAGGGTTTCTGTTAGCATTTTTTAATATTTAAAAAAAAGGATTCATTAGATTAATTTAATTATGATCTGTAACTATAGCACAATAGTAATAATTACTTTAAATGAAAATAACTGATGAGTTTTGTCAGATTTTTTTTCTTCAACCCATAACAGAAAACATTAGCACTAAAAACGTATAATTGTGGTATAATTAAAATCCACAGTCTACTTTCCTTAGCAAGAAAATTGCATTTGAACAAGAATCTGAAACCCCCCTACAGACTGTACATTGAAGTTCATCATCATACACTGTAGATTAACATAAAATACACATGTGAGGTGAACATGGACATTTTTGATGGACATGGTAAAGTACCTGCCATGTATGATGATCATGTGGAAAACTTGCCCCAAAGGAAAAATGAAAAAAGGCAGTCTGATAGCACCCTCGGCGTTGACATCTACCATTTGAAAATGGTTACACAGCCAATCAAATTTCATCTTTTGATGATAGCTTTCAGGGCCACTGAGTGTACCTATCAGACCTTCAACCCATGCCATTTCATTAAACTGCCACATTGGCTGTTTTTTTTTTTTTTACAGTAAATGACATGACACAGATTGTCAATTTGGGATTAAGGCTCAAGCCACTGCCATCTTTTACAAATTGAAGGAGGCGGTTTGGCTCCAGAAAGAAATTTTACCGGCAGAAGAAATAAAAGGAGAAGTGAATTGTGTTGTTGTGATCCTATAAATCATGAAGGCCATACAATAGGTGCCTTGCCAATTGAGTACTGGGTTCCCACGCTTCAGGGGATTTGCTTACCTTGATTCTCGGAACTCTGACTTGCTTTTTGAGAAACCTGACCTAAGAAGTGTCACACACACACATGTACACACACACTAAGCACAAATGGAAATGCACAAAATGACATTGATAGTCTAAAACGGGTTTGTTGGAAGAATTTTTCATTTTTGGTACCAATTTAAATGCTATATTTACCGTAATTCCAACCTAGGTGACTCCAAAATGTGCTTGATGACACTTGTACACAATACAATTATTAATAGAGTGTAGTACTTTAGTTTAAGAAAGTAACTTGCACTATATCTGAATGTTTTATGTTAATTTGAATATGTTTTTGAAATGCTACAAATTTGAATGCATTTGTTTTAGCAGATGATGAAATTAGATGTGTGCAGTGGTTATCAAAATACAAAAATATGATATAACTTTATAATATTGACTTATGTTCTTACCTAATTCTGTTGCATGATAAACGAAAACAAGGCAGAGTGAAAATGTCAAAATAAAATCTAACAAATTCAAATTCCTCCCATTCCATAGCATTTTGCATGATTTAAAAAAAAATAGATAAATGATAAAAAATAATGATATCTGACATTAGATGGTCTTTACCTGCCTGCTGGTCCACCATCAGCCGAATCTTGACTTTCAGTTTCGCTAGGTGTGCTCATAGATTTGGATGGGGACAATGTATTTGGCACTGAAATCATAAAAAATACAAGTCCCAAATGATAATACACGGAAATTAACAACAACAAAAACATGTAACTCCACTTTTCAGATGGTATAATTCCCAATTATCAGTTGTCTTTTCAGAAATATGAACAAAATGCAATAAGGTTAAGTCTTTACCTAACGGGGGTTCAGGTGAAATACCAATACTCTGCAGCAAGGCCTCAGTTTCTCGACGTTTGCGGTTCAAGTCTGAGTCCTCCGTGGTGGCCTCACTTTTCTGTTGGCTTTCTGCCTGCACGTCATCATCCAAAAATAGTTTTAAGCATCCAAATGTGTTGACTTCAATGCTGTGTCATCAACTTACTTTTTTAGTTACCTCTTTCTTCTTCCTCTCTTCTTCTTTTCGTTTTTTTTCCTCTCGGATCTGGGCGAGGCGCTGCTTCTTGCGTTCCAATTCTGCTTTTAAGTCACTTTTGTCCGACATGGTCTTAAATAGGGGCTGTAGAAAGATATGTTTTACCATTATTTTCCATAATATGCATTCAAATGATAACCTTGCAATATACCTAACATGATTTGTAGAAGGAATTTACCATGCAAAGCCAATATAGTCCATTTCAGATGTTAATTCTAATGTCAGCTTGTGGTTCAAATCATTGATCTCTTTGCATGCATTTTTAATTCATTTAGCCAAAATATTCCCGTCATACCTTGTCCACTTGAGTTGAAAATGATGTGTCACGGCAAAAAGATGCTGTCTCACTGCTACGCTCATAGGTTTCAGTGCATCCTTGATCAAGATGACATTTAAACACTCGTTTAATAAGCCTCTGGAGAACCTTTAGGTGATGTTTACATAAAGCTAGGACTGACACGTTGCATTTCACATGGAGATGACTCGAAAGGGATGTAAGGCAGGTGGTCCAGATGCGGTGGCAAAGAATGCTGCTGAGAAAGGATGAGAAAATCCAACCTCCTCAGACAAGACTCTATTGTGATGACTTTTGTCACACTGCCCTCTTCTGGACATTATTATAAGTGCATTATAGTGTCTCAACAGTGCCTCCTTCTGGACATTCTAAGAACAGAATTGCCCAGATACTACCTACTATAAGTAAAATGTTCCCTCATATAGGTATTTTTTCTAATTTACATTTTATTTTCTCAATGTAGGAGGCATAGGTGTCTGACATTGTACTTTGCTAAACCATGGATAATGTTTTTCTTTCAGGTACCGCCCTTTGCTGGACCTTTGACTCTCCCATTGGACGTTGGATGCGATGAGAACGACACGGCGAATCTTTCTCCTGCACCTATTGGCCAAAGTACGTGTCAATCATTACAGGAAGCCTTAACGGCGGAGGTGCGCATTGATTTGAGATCTGTGACCGCAGGTAAGTCGGTCCTTGGGAAATGTTTACTAATATTAGACATAGTTTTAAACATTAATGGTACACAATGTCAGAATGTTAACAATTATCTTCTGTTAGTGAATATTTACTGTAGTTAATTCACTTGAAGCATTCTACCATTGAGAGAACGTAGCGGTTTGCTCTTGGCACTAGTTTCCTCCCAGCTCTATTCGTCCCACCCATTTCCAGTAAACATGGCGGCCATTGGTGCGTTTACGTGTCATTCTGTCGTCGTCTCCGCCCATAAACAGTACAGTACAAACATTAATTTTGCATGGGTCAAACATGCGAGGTAGACAGGCTTGCAGCAGACAAACGTATATTTTTACACTTATAACCATCTAATGATGCTAATGCAATAGATGATCTTCCTTTGTGTGTAAACTATACACAAAGCTGCAAACTGGAGCGTATTGGGAGGAAGGAGCGTTGTTGACTGACAGCTTGGCTTTAAGTCTAAGGACTGCAACAATGAAGTTCGCTCAATTTTTGATGAAAAACAGCTCAGTGGCCGGAATACCAAAACAAGTGGAGAGATTTTCCAAATTCTCACCCTCTCCTTTGTCGATGAAGCAATTCATCGACTTTGGTAAGTGTTTACAATGCAATCAAGTGTTGTTGCGACCTATCAAGGGCAGCTGTGCATTCTGACCACATATGCAATCGTGTCAATTTCGGCGTTTTTCCCCGATATAATTGTTAGAAATCAACTTCCTAAGTAAGAAAGTTGCATACTTCATCAGTTTAAGTTCCTTGGGAATGCACGTGTCATCATTTGATAGAATTGGGTCAAAGTTTGTTTGAAATGTTTATTTCTTTTTCCCTTTCTGTCCCCCACATGTGACTGCAGGTTCTGCCAATGCATGTGAGAAGACGTCCTTTGTGTTCCTCAGGCAGGAACTCCCAGTCAGGCTGGCTAATATCATGAAAGAAATTGATTTTCTTCCAGACAAGCTCCTTGGAACGCCATCCCTAAAGCTCCTCACTAGTTGGTAAGGAAAAACTACATACTGTCTCTTCCTATTCCATTCATAACTACCATCTCCCTATTGCATAACAAATTGGATGGCTATGGCTGTCAATATTAGCCAAAGAGTTTCGGATGCATTCCTTTCCCACTGAATTTCCATTACGTGCCGACCCCGTGATTCGTGTTGAATTAGATAACTTCTGACCAACCACGTCATGCTATTTTGTGCAAATAAGATAGAGAAAGCAAGCGTGGTTTTGTTGACAGTGGCCATAACCTTGAGAAAGACAAGTGTAAACAAGTTTGTACACACCCATATCAAGGTGCACGTTGCCATATGGGCTTGGTAACACATATTTAGGCAACATGCAAATGTAATATTCAGGCAGCCTGTTGTTACAAGTTGCTTTTTTTTATTTGTCATGAGACTCTGAATTGCATTGATTTGAACACAAAATTTGGTGAGTCATACACTGTTTGAGCAAGTCCAGTCATTGTAGAAATAGCAGCATAATAACTGAAATAGAATGACTAAGTCGCTCATTCAAATATTAACTTGTATTTTAATTGTATTAGCATTTTCTTTTATGTAAAGTACTGGTATTATGAACTGCACTTGAGCCATAGCTTAGGATAGTCATCAAGTTTCAATTTTACTGCTTTCATTATCATAACAATAATAAATTAAAGGGCAAAACACCACGACAGACTTTGCCCTAGTCTGACATTTATTTTGTCTTTACTGTCACTATTGGGCATGAGTCACGTGAGGACTTTTCCATGAAAACGTCCCATCACACGCCCCCCTTTTAAATGTCCAGTATGTATTTATATTTGGCCCACATGCTTGCTGCACTGTTTTTTTTCACCATCACAGCTGACGTGAATGAGAACCACAAGACAGCCTTGTGGTTTTATTAACTGTGTGAGGAATAGTTTTTAGGTCAACAGATGTTTCCAGAACAGGACATAAAATAAGGATCAGTTGATGGACAGCCTAGTTGTGATGTTGCAGTGTTCAACTTTCACCTACTTCCTCAGCACTTGAGTCTGTGACTCTGCAATGTTAAAATATGTGTTGGACAATTTAAGACCAATGTACTACCATGTTTCAATTATTTCCACCTGTTCAACCCTTTAATAATCCAAATCCATCTTTGTTTCTTCTTTTTGATGTCCTTAGGTATTCGCAGAGTTTACTAGAGCTCATCGAGTTCTTAGACTACGATCCAGACGATAAGGAAATTCTAACAAAGTAAGGAATTTAGAGTGCATTTCCACAAAAAATACACTATTTTAAATGTTACTGTCAATCAATATCACTTTAGTTCAAATTTGACCACACCCATGTTTGTGTGTACTGTTTTTTTAAATAACTATTTATTGATAGTGACTGTGTTTGTCATCAGCTTCACGCAAACCCTCATCAAGATCCGCAACCGGCACAACAACGTGGTGCCCACCATGGCTCAGGGTGTGGTGGAGTTCAAGGAGGCTTTTGGCGTGGACCCCGTGACCAACCAGAACGTCCAGTACTTTCTAGACCGCTTCTACATGAGCCGTATCTCCACACGCATGCTCATGAACCAGCACAGTCAGTATAGCACTTGGTGATTATCAATGAGTTCATCCTCATGTTATGTTTTGGTCCATTCATGTAGTGTATATAGCTTTTAAGGGCCTTTAAGGTCTGTGCTGTTTGATTACAGATAAGACAAAGAACAGTATGAAGGTTAAAAATGGGAATTGTTTTTTTTTTCTGTAGCATTAATCTTTGATGGCAGCGTGAACCCGGCGCACCCCAAGCATATCGGCAGTATTGATCCCACCTGTGACGTGGTGGAGGTCATAAAAGGTAATAAATGATGGTTCTAAGGTTCTAATTTATACATACACATAGTACCTTATCTGCTATTTGTTTTCCTTATGTAGATGCTTATGAAACCTCCAAAATGCTGTGTGAGCAGTATTACCTGACCTCACCAGATATGGAAATAACACCAGTAAACTGTAAGTCTTAAAAAAACTCATTTATTTATAAACAATATTTCATTATAATATTCTTTTCTTTCTGTCACACAGCAAAATCTCCAGAGCAGCCGCTCCACATTGTTTACGTGCCATCACATCTTTACCATATGCTATTTGAACTCTTCAAGGTATATTAAAACTACAGAAAAAAATACTTTTTCTGTTGCTAATTATATTGTTAAACATTTTCTAGAATGCCATGCGAGCAACAGTGGAAACCCACGAGATGAGCCCGACACTGCCTGCCATTAAAGTACGCGTCTCACTTGGCACTGAAGACCTCACTATCAAGGTAAAAGGGTTCACTTACTGCACAAGCAATAAACTTGTACTTGTTTATGGGACATCTTTACCATGTATGCTATTTTTAGATGTCTGACAGAGGCGGCGGCGTCCCACTGAGGAAAATTGAGCGGCTATTCAGCTATATGTACTCCACAGCTCCCAGTCCTGTACATGTAGACAACGCACGTAACGCACCACTGGTGAGACTCACGTGTACACTGCTTGTAAATTATCAACCAAACTATTTTACAGTTTGCCTCATGTGAAGTGCTGTTTTTTTCCTTTGAATGCAAATAATTCTGACTTCAGTACGATATTGGTGTAAAGTACCTTGGTACAGGTACTTTCAACTGTAGTGTTAATGCTAAAAACACAGAATCTAAATGAGAACAACAAAAAAAAAATCAATTATATATTTATTTATGTTGGATAAGTGAATGAATGCAGTTAATTATTCTATGGAAACATTTATTTTAGAGCCACCAAAGAAAAAGTTTAACCTTATTAGGCTCTTTTAATTGTCTGCTTTATGTACTACTACTACTATATATACCTATTGCTACCTAGCATAGATATAGGTGCACTATGACTTCAGTTATTGAAGTAATAGCCCTATTTGCCGATGGACAAGAACATTCCAATATACAACAAACCCAGTTCATTACAATTACTAATACTACTATTACTACTACTGCTATTATTGTCTCCAGGCTGGTTTCGGCTACGGGCTTCCCATCTCCCGTCTGTATGCCAAGTATTTCCAAGGCGATCTTCAACTCTACTCCATGGAGGGCTACGGAACATCAGCTGTCATTTACTTAAAGGTGACAACAGCCTAACCGGTCACCCGACCAAAATAACCACACGCTGATCACGTACGCAAGACACTTGGCGGCCCGACGTGCCCTTTTGTCAACATTGCAAAACTGATCATGTGAACGATAGATAAGTTTCAGTGCTATTGATGATAGATGTCCAATCATGTGACGCTAGCAATTTGAGTATGTTACTCCTAGAAGTCCATTGGATGGTCAATGAGTTATTGACATTTTTTTTTTATAGGCACTTGAAACTGATTCAGTGGAGAGGCTCCCCGTGTTCAATAAGTCAGCCCTCCGCCATTACCAGTCCAGTACAGAAGCCGACGATTGGTGCATGCCCAGTAAGGAACCAAAGAAACTGGGCAGGAGCGAGAGGACTCACTAATGATGGAGTGAAAATACTAAACATAACAAGTGGGTACATATATTTGGCCAGTTCCAGACAGATTTTTAACTGAATTTTATTATTTATCTTAACACAGAACAGTACTGATTTAACAAAACAAAAAAACAAAGGTATATTTACTACTGTCAATTTCTGTTATAATAACACAAAGTTAGTTTTTTTCCATAAAATCATCAATATTTTTGAGACATGCTAAAACACCCATAAAGTATGTTTTAGGTGACTTAGTCATTTGTACAAAAATAATGACAGAACTAAAGATGCTATTTGTAAAAAGAAAACATTTTTTTTTTATTTTCAAGTGTAGTTAAGCAGATCAGAAATCTTTATTAGCTGATGGTGACAGTTTTATATGTCAGTGACTTGTTTATTGCAACAGTTTTAAGCAAGTACATGTAAACAAACCTATGTTAAGACATTTTGAGTCTGAAGGGACCAACTACTTTGCTTTTTACATTTAGCATCTTTAATATAAAGTATTGTAGAAGTTGTACATGGTCTGTACATTCACATTTCTAAATAATATTTTTAAGGGTTAATTTTGTACAAAATTTAAAAACTCATATACATTTAAAAACTAACAAAAAAACAGGTTTCACATTTAGATCTTCCAAAAACTTTTGCTCCTTTTTATTCATTTCAAGCCCAGTTAAGAACAAAATGCTACTTGAATGTTTTTCCCAGAGTTTTTTCAATGTACATTTGTGCCATATTTGTAGTATTTTAACTTGAGTACATTTAAATTATGAACACATAGGACTTAGTTAGATGAAATGTTTTTGCTGCTGAATTGAATACACCAAGATGAATGTTCAGTTTCAGTTGTTTGATTGAAATGAGTTCTGTGTATTCAGTAATTTCACAATACTGTTGTAATTGAAAGTATAGGATTTTATTTTAGTAGCATGTGTGCTATCTTACTGCAGAACAAGTGTTTTTTTTAATGACAAACAGCCTTGAAAGTAGCTATTAGCAAATATACTAATGAAAAAATAGTATGCAGTTTTTACAGATATCTTAGAAATCGGCTCATTCAACATCCCTTAAAAGGTATCAATGAGTCTTTTTACAAGAATTTAGTAGGCTTTCAAACTATATGTCTCATTTTTATAATGGATTCACTTGTTAAAAGAACAAAAAAAAATAATACAACCTAAGTGTGGCCTTGTTTTGGTCCCTTTTAGTGTCTTCCTTAAATCTTCTAAATTCTTGTGAGGGCTCACTGTTACCAACATGCTGCTTATATATAGTATATATATATTTTTTGACAATAACAGTATATGTACTGCACATTTTATCCAAACTGAATGTATGTTTCCATTTCAAATGCTGTAGTTCAAAATGACCTTTCTGTTCATAGGGTCATTTTTTTTGTCTGTCTTTTGGCAAAAGCACCACCATGACAGTTTCAACCAGATAAAAAACAAAAAACAAACAAACATTAAACTACAGGCTACGTGTTATCACGAGTGTCTGCACTTTGGCGCTTCATTGAAGGAGACACAATCCTGGTTTTGTACCCTAGAGCAGTTTGACACGAAATTCGGAAGTGATCGTGACACGACCCGTCCTGGTTGGCTTCATCGCAAACATTTGGCAATGCCTGTGTAGTAGTGAGTCAATACAAAATCCTCTCAGGTGCCAGCAATAAGTAGTTCTTTATACTTGAGGGTAATGGAAGTGGCGTGACGCCTCTTTGGCAGGAGCCTTCTAGACTTCTTCGAATGGCACATCTGGTCAGATGAAGCAAGCTCCGAGGATTGTTTGAGCAAAGAATGAATGCAAAGACAGTAACAGGCAGCACAATTTATTGGGTGTGACAGATTAGAGCTGCATTTTCCAACTTTTCATAATGCAAAAGGTTGATTGAAATAAGGGTTTGGTCTAAGGTGAAGATTAAAAGCGCAAAAATATCAAATGAGCCCTTGTGGCCACCCTTCACTTTTTTTTTTTGCAGCTTTCCAGGAGCACCGGAGTCTTCTCGACGCATTTATTCATCGTATCAGGTAAGAGAAACTGCTTCCAAAAATCTTCACAGTGAACAAAACAAAAAAAGTATTTCAAAATATCAAGGGAAAAAATACATTAGGAGTAAATCATTGCGATAGCATATGAATGGGTAAAAAAAAATAATTAAGCACAATAAAATCACTTTTTAGCACAATGCAATTTTTAGATTTTGATCAAAAGTAATAATTTACACAGAAATTAATGTGTAATGTTAATATTCTGGATAAATGATCTGTCATTTTGATTGATAAATAAATAAACTACTGGTATGATGTCCAACCTGAATCCGTTTACAATAAATAAACTTCTATCATCCATTTTGTAAACCTAAAAGTAACAGGTTCACATTAATAATAACATTCTCTAAGTACATATAATATGCAAAAAAATCAAAAAATGTATTTCCAGTGTAACAGCAACGTATCAACTGTGACGAGATAAACCATTTAATATATGGCTGCCTTCCTCCGTATTTATTTTATAGCGTTTGTAAAGTTTTCTGGCAGGAAAAAAGTGTGTTTAGCGAGGAAAATTCTCTAAAACTTCTAAAGGCAGCATTTGGGTATTCTAGTTCTTTAAAAGGAATATAAAAAGGTCAAAGTTACAAGCAACAATTTACTATATATTTCAGCAGGAAGTATTAGTTTAACTATTTTTATCTAAATTTTATAGTTTGGTCATTTACATTTCCCCGTAATCTCCATTCGAGGTTGTAAAATACAGTGTAGCTAACATGCTAATGCTAAAGATTACAGTTTGTAGTCCTATTCCGAGGTTCCAGTGTTTTCCTTTAGCATTTAAACTAAGCAGCATGGTGACACCTGCTGGTAAAATGACTACTATTTCATTTTTTTAGTAGTCAAAACTCCAACAAGTTTGGCCTTTCCAGTCGTCATAAGAGTACCAAAAGCAAGAGTCTAATAAAATGGCACATTTGTACAGGTTTATATATTGAAAGGTCCTGAAATAACGAAAACTTTAGAGCAAATATTCATATTCATATCCATAACTCACCATCTGCCAGTAGTCAAAATGGATTGGACGTCCATTCCCATGAGTTAGGGTAAAAATTAATTCAATAAATCTAACATTCCATACTAAAAGGGGATTCAGAATACAGCATTTGACGACAGCACATATTGGAGATGAATAAATAAAAATGTACAGCGATAAATGCCCAAATAAATAGAAAATGATCTTTTTTTTTTCAAACTCAGTGAAATGACAGGACGGAATCCAGTTACCCGACTGTTAGTTTTGGTCTAACTTGCTTGGTGTTGGAAAAAAAGTTCCCCAAACTGTAAAGTTTGGAGGAAGGCGTTCCGCAGGGGTCAATCTCAGCGCCACTACAATTCCCAAAAAATCCAAATCTATCGCGATTCTTTCTGCTGTTGTTCCGTTTCTTTTTTACGGATCTTTTCACGTTGTTTCTCCATTTTCTCCTGGTTTCTCCTTGCCTTCTCCATCAGAACTTTAAGGTCTTTAATTTTTTTCTTGATTAAGGTTCGGTCCTGGGAAGCGCTGACTCCGAGGCTCTGAAAAAGGTAAAACCGGAATGAGTATCTGGAACTGGTTTTGAATTCAATCCTGTTTTTGTTTGTTTACCTTGAGTTCAATGCTATCTAGTCGCAACAGTCGTTCCCCATCTATGTTTTTGGCAGTGAATTCAGGAATGTAGTCTTCTAAATTGAGACCTACAAGCCAACGGGAGACTTGCTGAGTGGTCCATTCCAGTACGCCACGGTTCTGACACGGGTGCTGCTTTGTTATCCAGTTTTCTTCCAGGATCTGGACGCAAAAAAAACAACAAAAAAGTGAGTAAAATGCACATTTACAACATTTTCAGAGTGCTATGAACAAAAAAAAATGTCATTTTTGAAAGCAATGGTCTCAAACTTCAATTAAACTGTCGGTAAGTGAAAAATACTGAAATAAAATGACCAAAAAAACTTTCTGAAACTATATTGCATTTTACAAAATGATCTGAAATTAAAAACACTAAATTAATTTCAGCCATGGTTACAATAATATATTAATTTAACCATAAATTGAGTCTAAAACCCAATAGAAAATTCAGTCTTACCTCATCATCCATCATATCCAAACTCTGCACATTGCAGCACAAAAAAATCAAACCAAAAGACAACCAGTTGTAAATTGACAACACATTTTTACACCCACTTCTACTTTAATTACTCATATTTTCCTGTCAATTTTCTTAAAGGGCCATACCTCGTCCGAAGACAGCGCCAAGCTATCGGCACGTCCCGGCATTTTTCCGTCGCCGATCTCCGCCGAACTGCTGCTGCTGGCACTCAAGTCCTCGCTTAGCGCTGGTCCCTGACATCCCATAACACAATTAAGGACTCACCACTCTATCCATTTGAGAGCCACACAGTAAGTCGAATTTTCTTAATTATATTGAAGATCCCATCAATCTTTTTTGGGATGTTATTGATTGATATGTTAAGCTAACTCGAGGCATTGATTGGCTGATAAATTAAAAAAAAGATGAAATTGGTGAAGCATAGTTGAGTTAGTTCATCTTTACAGCAAATAAAAGAAAATCAGTATGTTTCAGTGCCTTGCAAGTTAATAGATTGGACGTTTATATCTTGTACAATTGTAAATATACTCAGTGAGATAGTACCAGGTAATATGAATAGGAGAAGAATTGTGGCAAAGTAAGGGTACTCTGTTAAACACAAATAAGAAAAAAGTATTACTTTACAAATAGGTAATATACTCATTTAATATTACCAACTACACTTTTGGTCTCGTCATTTAATCTACTCAAAAAAATGTGACCCAAAAAATTACAATAATCAATAATACAACCCTCCCACTTCCAATTAAATTGACTCTCAATGGTAGTCAATGAGTTAAGAAAATAAATAGTCTCTTAACCAATCAAAACTGTAATCCAAATCATAATGATAATCATGTGTGTGCAAACCTCGTGAAATTTCGTCTTGAATTTTCTCGGACTGTCCTCCACGCCACTTTCTGTGCACCTAAAAGACAGTCAACAAAACATCACATTACCCTTTTTTCCATTCAATTTTTTTACAATATCTTACACAAACTAGAAGGCTTGCCTCTGTTCCTCTACATGGCGAGCAGGACTTGACATCCCTGAAGAATCTGCGCAATAAACCCAGCACATTTTAGTTTCTACATATCTGAATTTCTTCTTCTTTTTTTATATAGGAGTCGAAACCTTTAAGACGCCTGGGGGATCCTTCTCTGCTAGCCACGCCCTGTGGAAGCACATCATAAGATGCCACGCCCACAATGGAGCCAGAACGACTGTGACCTGGACCACAACGCTCCTCTGAGACCTAAAAGTGGACATGAGAGGTGAGCTACAGACTCATAACAACACAAAAAAATATAAAAGACAGAAAACTGCTGTGTAAAATTGAGCTTTGCAGCCACCAACGTTTTTGGGATTCCATAGTTGTTGACAAAAAAATGACAACATTATCCAGACAAGTGCTTTTGATCCATAAACAGACCAAAACGAGTTGTGACAGCGCCGTACACTCAATTAGTGCCGCTGAGCAACAAACAGCAATTAATCCATTAAATAGATGGATTGGAGAGAGCTCAGATACTCAGACGTATTCTAATTAAACGCAAAGTGCCGACCTTTATGACGTATTAAGGTTGAGGATAATGCTGGGATTCATAACAAATGACATTTCAGCCTAAGTGCAGTTTTTTTTGCATTAACTTCTTATATATAGTGTAGAATACTCCTTTTTTATGGACTTGTATGTGTGTTAAATTCCAAACCTCTCCCTCGGTGGAGCTGACGCTGTTGGTTCTGGAGATTTTGACTTTGCTGGGTGAGTAGGGGCAGCCTTTTCTTACTTCTGCATACGTACACAAAAAAAGAGAAAGATCAATAGAAGCTGGCTTTACAAGAAGGGAAAAAAACAGAACTTTTCATCAGGTTTATAGCGCTCTCACTATAAAACTGTCTTTTTCCTGACACCATTAATTCCACATTTACTATAATAAGAGCACACTTCAAAATAATATAGCGGGGCCTAAAAATTAAACAAAAGTCATATAATAATCAATACTTTTTTTACTGTTGTTAGCTCCATGGATAAAATAACAATGACACAAATACTTTTTAAAAATGATCTGTATTGTGCAATTTAAAAAAAAATCATCACATCTTATTGTGATAGTCTGTTTTTTTTGCCTTCTTTACCCTTTTTTTCTACCCTTTTCCATCAAAGCAATCAAACTGCCTCTTCAGTTAAACCCAAGCTCCCCTCCCTCTTGGTTTTTTAATCATTGTGTTCATTATTTGTAAGCAATCCTATTAGCAAATGTCTTTCTTCCCCTCCCACACACTCCCATCTCCTTCGCCACCTCGCTTTTAATGTTGCGTAACGGACTGCGTTATTCAAATCAGTTCACTCGCATCCAAATCCCGTCATTATACCGTCAACATATTCCCGATAGGCGCTAACTTCTCTATTTCACTGACCTCTGCTTTGTACCGCGGCTCTATTTGGGCTTTGTTGAGGAGTGTTCAGCCTTTCGGCACTGTTGCTATTATTGTTGTTGACCTGGATGTTGTTTTGCTTCATCAGCTGCATCAGCTCCGACTCTAGCGTCGCAATCTGTTGAGCGGAGGGAACGGATCAATGCTAATTATTTGGGAGCATGCACGCACCATCCCTACAAAAAAATGCCTTCTGGGAAAGAGAATAATGTTTCAGCATTGTTATTATTATTGGCAGCTAGTTCAAATTTCAATTGCTGTCAATGGCAACCAATAAGTTAAGTTTTTGTGGAGTGGATACCAATGTTCCCTCTAATTTTTCGTTGGTCTGGGCACTGAGTACCAGTGTGGGCGACTTTTGGTGTGGATTTTCATATTTTTATGAACTTAAAAAATAATAATAATTATTATTTAAAGTGGAAAAAAATAGTGAATTCGTGATAAGTGATAATTGAGGGGTTACTGCAAAAATAAAATGTTAAACGTACTTATTTGGACCAAAATTTTCCAATTTTTACCCAAAAATAAAATGCAAAATCCTATGTCCTTGTAATAATAATAAAAATAATAATAATAATGCTCGCTATGGGCACACCAGTATCACACATAAGCAGGTACATGTCAATGTTCCCTCTAATTTTTCATGTAAAACATGCTGTAAAACACAAAAAACATAAGAGTGGACTAAGCTACTGCCACTGGGTGTCGTGTAAACAGCGCCACCATGGGGAAAGGGGTATAAAAAATGGATTTTATTTACTGCGCGCCATAGGATTGCTGCTGCGCAGAGAAGACAGGTGGACACATGCAGAATAACAATTTTGAATGCACTGGAAATCCAGCTAGAGTAGACTCTGACAGTTGTGTCATGTCATGGTTTGGGGAAAGGGAATATTTTAAAATAAATAAATCAATGTGACGTTTGCCCACAGGCCACAGGGACATCTGCGCCATCTGCTGTCAGAACTGAAGGCAGAGTTTGGAAAAATGGGCACATTTTGCGTCTTCTCCAGAGGTCTACAAAAATATAAATGATGTCAGACCAAGGGAGGCCTTACCCGGACTTGAAGTCCTTGGATTTCAGCCAGGTGAGATTTTTCAGCTTCTTCTAGACGCTTTCTTTCTGCGTCCTCCTTCTGGACAAACTCCACTTCCCTGGAGATGGAGATAAAAAAGGGTTATGGTCATAGTTAATAAAATTTCACAAAATAACCATAGTTTCCATAGATGAAATACACAATTGATGTGTTACCACTAACAACTAATAATTCGGTTTAAAAACATTCTCTGTTAGCATCATGATTCCTGATACTGTTACTAATTCATGATTTAATATTACCACACTGTTTCTCAGATGGAAAAGGGAAAACAATAAGGTGGAAATGGGAAAAAAACGGTGCTGAAAAAAGTAAAACTAAGTTTTGGCATTTTTCAAAACATTCTTGAGCCCACTTTATGTCTCCTGAGTTGACATTTTTTACCGCCGGGTAGTTTGATTCCGACATTGGACGGCACGGCTCGAGCCAATTAGAGCCAGTCGGACTGAAGTCGAGCGGCAGGAGGGGGGGGGCGTGTGATGGGCAAAGTAGTCACGCATATGATTGAAAATCCCACACTCTGAAAAGGGATCAGATCCGGCTCTCCGACAGATGGAAGCTTCGTTCTCTGCTCGATGACGCAAACCAAGATGGTGGGAGTGTTAAACCCGTTGTCACTCACTTTTGCTGGAAATCTTTGATAAGTTTCTTGGCTTTGTTGTACTTCTTCTCCAACGTTTGATACTGCGCCTGAGCCTCTTTTAGGTGTTCGTTGACAGTGTGGCACAAGGTTTGCGCCTCGATCCAATAGCTTTCTAGCTTTAGCATCCTTTCTTTGTTGTCTTCGATGCTGGCCTTCAGTTGGGTTTTTTCTTTCTCCCAACGTTGCTTTTCTCGTTCCACAGAAGCCAGCTGCCACAAAAAGACGAAGGTTAGTTTAGAGCAGGGGTTGGGAACCTTTTTTGACGAAGAGAGCCATAAACAATTCATATTTTTGAGAGCCATACTCAGAATTTACAAGTAAAAATACATGAAAATGTGAGCATTTATTATTAATTTCACCATTTTGAATGTAAAAAAAGTCCGAATTCTTTTGAGAAATATTATTTCACTGTTGCTAATCAATGAGAAAATTGATTCAGAAGAGTCTAATGAAGAAAAAATATGATTTTAAAAAGGCGGAGAGCCATATACACCCATCAAAAGAGCCTCATATGGCTCCAAAGCCATAGGTTCCCTACCCCTGGTTTAGCGCTTGAAGGCAAATTTCTCAGTTGCAGTAGCAAGACACACAAGACATTGTAGAACTAGTTAAAAAAACTGGAGCCATAGTTGAGAAGGCCGATTTATAAGTCAAATGGTGCACTCACCTTGTTTTTCAGCTTGTGGATTTCGGCCTCAGTCACCGTGTGTTTGATCTGGAGCTGTTAGGGAAAGAGATGGGAGGACAGTTAGTAAAAGGGCGAGAGAACGAGGGAGAGAGTAAGTGGGCGAGAGGACGGTCAGCTCGTCAAACGCATGGCTGCACAGGCTCGATAAAGTGTGATGGACCGAAACGGAGGACCCGTTTCCATTGAGCCGTTCACGTGCTAGCTCAGACGAGAAGGGAACAAAATAATGTGCAAATGTTTGATGAACTAGGCCAAAAAGTTGCAGTACAAGTCGGGCAAAATGTCTGCTTAATCCAAAGAAAACATAACATAGAGGAGGATTATTTCATACGGCTCTGCGCAAAACTTGCGACGACATATTTTGCTCATCTTGTCCTGATTAAAATGTAAAACTTGGAAGCCAGTTGGAGCAATTGCAGGCTCGGAAAAATATTGGAAGTGATGGATTTGGGTAGCAAATATTAGTCGCCATACTTTATTGTGAATTACTCCGTTTTATAAGATTCAAAGTTGAATAATCTATTGACGTCAGTGACAGATAAAGAATTGGTGCGTCTGTCAATGAGTAAAATGATAAAATGACCTCTCGAAATTTCTGGTAAAGTTTGGTGGCGTCTAAATCCGACGGTGACAAGACGTCCTCGTTTTCTGGCAGGTCGAATACTTCGATGTTCTTCTCCTCGCTGGCCTCGGCAGGCCCCGCCTCCTCCTCGTCTGTGGCGTACTCGCCGGTTTGCTTTAAGATTGGAAAGAGAAAAGTCAGTCACAAAAAATAATAATATAAATAATAATCCTTTGTTTTTTCCTTATTCATAATTGAGAGACATTGCTTTCCCTTTTCCACCCATCTATCCCAAATCTTAAATTTGAACATAAATAGTGCAATATTAACTGTCATTTATTCATTTATGGTGATTTTAAATTAGTAATAAGTGAGCTCTAAATTTGCAGGGACTAAATATTTGTATAAAAATATATATAAAAAATTCAAAGTTGATTATTGAAATTAAATACATAAAATTACAGTTGATATATATAATTGTGTAAATAAATAGGGGTACATTCAATCAAAATACATAAAAAATAATAGTAAATTTAATGAAAATTGCAATAAAAAAAGTTGTATGTACATTTTGAAGTAAATTAATTTTAAAAATACAACAAATTAAACCCCCATTAAATAATATTGGTGCATAAACACCCATTTTATAACTACAAAATAAATTACCTGGCAATGTCGATATGAAAATGAAGCATGAAATAAATAAATACTAAAGTAATATCATTTAATGCCACATTATCTAATAACTGGTCTCCTTGAACATCCTATTTAACAGACAGTGTTTTTCCGTCATTTATTCCCCTGCCGAATAGCACATCAATAGTCATCAGTCACACCATAAGATCCAGCCTTCATCTCAGCCCACCCTGTGAAGGAATTGCTGGCAAATTTATAGCCCTATTAATATTGATGAGCTCTACTTATCGCCCTTTACATCTCCCCAACACTTTTTTTTTTCATAACAGTTGATCCGACAAGCTTTGAATCAACGCCAGTGTTTTCACAAGCGGTTTAAAAAATCGTTGGCCTACCACGCTCTTGTAATTTAACATTAGTACCAAAAAAAAAAAGATGGCTGTATTTGTGAGATGGTGTGGGAAGATGAAAAGAAAGCAGGTTTCTAGCATTTCTGAACACGACAACGTCCCAATCTTGCAGTTCCAATTCTCTACAGGACTTTTAATTAGAAAAAGGCAGTGTTTTTATTCGTGTTTGTGTGCACGCTCGGGATTATGACAGCGATTTAGTTTAAGCCTCAATGGAATACTTTCTCATGCATGATGACTCCCACTGTTCGCCATGCGAGGGAAGATTTTTGAATGAATTGCATGTAAAAAAAATGAAAAAAATCCCCCAAAAATTCTAAGATTATAGTTTTTTTGGGTCATGTTGCTAAATGCTAAAAGCAGTTGACTTTTACATTGAATGGCAACACCGCTAGTCATTACCTCATCGTCATCGGCATCGTACTGAGCGTACTGTTGCTCCAGTAGTTCTCGTTGTCGCTTCTCCTGATCCAGGGTCTGCTGGATGAGCGTTGCTACCTCGCTTTGCTGACCCGGTCGCTCTCGGCCAATCACAAACCTGCACAGAGATGTAACCCTTTCAGACATGTATGTGTTCAAATTACAGAACTTGTTTACAGTACCCAGTAAAAAAAAGGAAATCCCTCCCTTGTAATTTCATTAAAAAAAATACTATCTATTTTCTAAGGTCCTATAAAAGATGGTCTATGAGTAATAATATTCTTCTGCCCTATATATATTGTTCTGCTCCAGTAGAGAGGCGCCATTCATTATTTGATCTACATGAGAAGGAACAACTAGGGTGAACAACGAGTCAGATTTAGAAACTGAAAAAGTACTAAAATGATTCCTGACTCATAGAGTTGTTGTAGTCGTCTGACCTGGAAATGGCGCTCAGCTTTTTTTTTTAAAAGGGTAGTCTCCTCATTAGTTCCATTTTGATTGTTGTACCCAAACGAGTCACAATATTCTTCACGCTGTAAGTTCGTTTTTTGTGCGAGGATGTGACTTGGCTTAGGAATGTGGGTGATAGAAAAAGGTTAAATATAGACTCAATGTCGAATGTAGGACAGCTAGTTGGCCATAAGGAAGATGAGGAGGAGATGCTGGAAGTGGGTGGTAGGATGGAGAGAGTGAAGAGTGAAAAGAGGGATGGTGAGAGCAGAGAAATGCAAAAATCTAAGATTTTAAGTACAATAAAGACATTACCTTAAAAATGAAACAAAAAGAATACTACAAATAGGCTAAAAAATGTTTTGATAATAACCCCTTTCTTCATTCTTGAGTTATCTCGAACACAAACACGGTTCTGACCTTTTACTTTTGACCTGATAACCCCAAATTTGAATCAAATCCTCCATTAAATGGTTTGTTAAATGTATTTTTTCTTACCGCACAACTCCTGACGTGTTCCTGAGCACAGAAGCAGCAAAACTCTGCGTGACGCCCACCAGACTGGTTCCATCCACCTCCACGATTTGATCGTTCACTTTGATCCTAACACACACAATCGCACCGGCGTCTGAGATGATATACTTTGAATATAATACTGATGTGTCAGTCAGTCATTGTTGACTGACAGAACCTGACATTTGAATATGGCTTCATCCCACAGGAGAGAGAATTAAGCAAAGATAAAGCAGCCAACAAGAAGCCAGACGTGGCTCTCATCGGGTTGGCGTAACCACACATCGATCTGTCTGCCCGCCGTTGAGCGCCTCGGACCGTTAAACCTGACTCGGCAAAAGGCCGAGGCGCACGCATGGAGGTAATAACTGAAGGATATGATGTGTGAATGCGTGTGTGGAATAACAAAATAGGAACAGTAACTAAAAATAGTGTTGAAAGCCATTATGTTATTGTTTAACATGACAAAAATGATCCAAAAAATACTTTTTGGGTCTTTTAAATCAGTGTATTTTGCAACATAACAAACATATAAATGTTTTAAAATCTAAAATAGTAAATATTGTTTTTTAAATGTTGGATAAGTTTATTATTTAATGAAAAATCTTCTAATTTCCATAGTTCTCCACATAAACAGACTAATTCCTTTACTATCCAAATAAGATAACTACAATATTTGCTCAAAATAAACAATAATAGCACAGTGGTACTTTGTGGTATGACGAAAATTTCGATCAAATAATTTGGCCGAGATACGATCAAAATGTACATTTACATACCAAGTCAACAACTACATACAGTAAATGGCGTACACAGAATTTGTTTCTGGTGTAGATTTCTCACTAAAACGTAAAACCCAGACTCATATCACAACAAACAACGTGACTCATTGCTGAACCACTGAGTGATTCTGAAAATAATGGCTTGTGGCAGCCCAAGTACTCACCATATGAACATTTTCTTGCTATTCCCTCAGTCCCGAAAATGCAAGACGTTCGCTCACCTTCCGTCTCTCTCGGCCGCCCCGCCTTCGATGACGGTTTTGACGAAAATGCCCAATTTCTCCAGACCCGCATCGGCGCCGACGCCCATTCCGATAATGCTGATGCCTAAGCCGTCTTCGTCTGAACACAAAAGAGGTACATTTTGCAACAGGTATTCATAAAACATACATTTGTGTTGCGGAAGGGAAGTTCCTTTCCAATAGTGCACAATACCTTCCATTTCTGGACCTTATTCATTATTCATAAGAGTTTAGGGTTACATAATAGTGACTGGAAAGTGATAACGCACAATGTTAAAAGCTGCCATTAACAACAATAGACGTCCAATATTTTTGAGATGGGAGACTTGGCAGGGAATGGACATTTTTAACTTCAAATTGATTGGACATCTATTCCTGACAAACCTATTTAAAAGATGATTGGACATCATTTGTTGTCAATAGTGTTAAGATTTAAGATACAAAAAAACGTTTCATTTGCATTTTTACAGTTTGCTTTAGAAAATATTTATATAATATCTAATTAATGGGCAAAATTTGTAAATATTATGAGATAAATTAAGGAAAAGGAGTAAATATTATTTTTATTAATATATATTTTATTTTCTATTTAATATTACTTTTATTTTTTAAATTATTTATTGTATTTTATTTTAAAAGCATGGAAACTAATTAAATTTTATTTTACTTATAATAGTGAAGTCAATGCCCATAACTTGCTTGATTTGGAGGCTATATATTTTTTTCTAAATAATGTTTGTGTAGATTCTTGCCTCAAGATTTACAAAAATAACAATCAAGTCCTTTTTAGTTGTAGTGAAAATCATATAAAATGACTATAAAATGACTTTGCAGCCATCATTGTTGGAAAAAAGGCCCTAAAGAAATCTAACACTTGGCAATATGTGGGTGATGCTGCTAAATTAATCAAGATTTTTTTTCTTTTTTTTTTATCTTCCCACCTTTCTCCAACTCCACAGGGAAGAGCTCAAGTTTTTCCACCCTTTTCTCCAGCTCGTATTCTGCAGACGAAGCCACGGGATCCACTTCCTCATTACGCCGGTCGTAGTCTTCATTGGAGTAGGTGTTAAATACCTGGAGAGGTCATAAAATACTTTCAATAGACTTCCAATACAAACATATGAATATACACCACATATAATCCAAGATAGAACTATTCCATGACTTCATCATCATCTGTACATTCATTTATCATCCAAACAAATGAATCCTGACAATTCAGGAATGCCCAGAGATCAATTTCAGCACCTCAAACATTTAGTGACAACAATTTGTTAGCCGTAAAATCATTCCGAGTTGTTTTTTTTATTGATTTTTTTTTGCCTTTCTTGGAAGTGCACAGGAGGTGTTTCTTTCTCCTGGTCTGCAATCGTCAGCTGTCACTTCACATCTCATCCCAGGCGGCAGCAGGACGCCCTCACGGCTCCCCCCGCGTGCAGAGAGGGGAGAAGAAGGAAGACGAGAAGAGAGAGCAAGCTGTCGCCGGCCAGAAAGACAGTGAGTCACGTGGAGGGACGGTGCGAAAGAGCAAATGCGGGTGCTGCCATGGATGCGAGCGAGCGAGAGAGGGAGGAAAAACGTCTGAGGGTTTTACTTGAGCTAGCCAAATGACAGACACCGCTGGATTTTTTTAAGACGTTAGCATTTTTTTCTTTGCATAATCTGCTCCAGTTTACAGTTGTTTACTGGAGTTTGGTATACTTTAGATTTTTGATCACTTTAAAGAGTCATTCAGTATGTTAAAGAGTATTGGATAACTTTATTCATTGCGTATTCGAGAAATTTTGTTGTCACAATAGCAAGAGGGTGAGAATACAGACAGAAAAATATATTTTAGACATAAATAGATAGGTCATAAGTAAGTTAATAAATAAATACATGAATAAATATATAACTAAATAAGTGTGTTGCTGAAATATACATAGACATACATATTAACACGTATGTGTCAATATGTATATACATGTACACATACATATATGTATATAAGCACATATAGACATACACATAGATGCACATGCAATTTATGTTGCTTTTAGGGAGCATTGGTAACATATAGCAAGTATTTTTTTAGTAGATTTAATAGTTTTCGGTAAGCTTTAAGAGTAAAAGAAAACTTGGAAAATAGCCGCGTTCGTAGGCTTTTTCTATTTTTAAGTGTAAAAAGGGAAGTGTCTGCACGACAGTATGCGCAGTTTGTTCACTTTTCTTTCCTCTCTGTGACCTTTAATTCATCAATCATTCAGTAAGATCAGCGCCTCTGCATTATTTACGCTGTAACATACACACACACACACACACACACACACACACACACACACACACACACCGCAAGATAGTACTGTGTACATTTTAGGTAGAGATCTATAAAAGCATAGGATGACATCACGTATGCTACAAATAGAAGTCACAAAAATATGTGATTTGGATGGTTTTTCTGCGCCATTGAAGGCGATAAACGTCCAATAGGGAATTAATTCAACATGCAAGTTAGCTTGCACGTTTGCTAGCAACATTAGAGAAAGAAAGTACACACGCAGTACTATTGTGCATGTGTGTTAGTATAGTTGCAGGTGTGTGTGTATGTGTGGTGGCTTAAGACTCTTCTTAGCATGAAAATGGAAATGTCAATCACTTTTTCCAATGTGGGGAAGGAGAAAAAAAGAGCGCAAATAAAAGCAAGTGTTCAGAATGATGAGAAAATGAAAAGGTAGCAGTGCTGGTAAAAAAAAAAAAAAGGGTGGAGTTCTTGGGGGAGAAGTCGTCATCTCCAGTGGGAGAAGCAAACAGTGACTCAAATGATTTATGGCCTGAGTAGAATCACAAAGTTGGGCAATATAGAGTTAGACTGGAGGTGATCATGTGATACACCTACACAATCTTATTACGGTAAACCAGCTCGGCCTCATTAAAAAATGGAAGTATGGCGCCAGAGTAGGTGTTGGGATATAAATGGAGATATAAGGAGTTAAGAACAAGTGAAGGTTGGATAAAATGTAATATTCAATGTGTTTGCCTCCTTTTTAGAGTGAAGATTCTACTTTTCGTGCAGGATCTGATCATATTTGCACTTTATAAGGTGAGTGAATGTTTTTTTATACATTGTATATGCAACATACATACTTAGATATGCATTAAAACTATATAGGCAGACATAAACTAGCTTTGGCCACCCATAGCTTTAATTTCTTTTAAATTTCATGGTATTTACCTCATTACTTTCCATTGCTATTCATAATTTTTCAGTTCTAGTGACAGATCAAATCATTTGGCACTAATTAAGCTATTTTTTTAATCTTCAGAAGAAAGCTTGAAACCAATTTACTCTCATCAAATCATAAAAAAAAACATTTCGGAAAAACAGTACGTTTATTTGCCCAATTCATCTTATCTGGGAGAACTTGGCAGTCATCTTTTGGCAATTTTCTATCAGATTTGAAATCCAATATAATTTAGAACAACAAGGCGACACATTAAAAACTAATGAAACGCAACACACAATGTTGTTGTGGCCCCGCCTCCTTTTCATAATAGAAACAAGACAGCAATGCATTGTCTTGCTCTCTTTGAATAAGGCTTGTTTACTATTCCATGCCCTCCTTTTATAGACCCGACCCTCCCTCTCTTTGTGTCCTTTGTCCACTCACTGACCCAATAGCGGTGGTCCGGCCCGCCGGCATCGACTGGTTTCTGTTCACTGTTAGATTCCCAGTCGTATCCCATCAAATAAATGTAACTTCCCCCGGTGCGCCGGGTCTAAAAAAAGCCAAAGCTGACTAAGCCGGTGGCGTCAAGCAACATGTCAGACGTCAGTGTCGCTTCCTCGTACGCAGAAGATTCTTTGATTCTTTTTCACACCCCCTTTTACGCCCGTCAAGGTCAGTCACGACATTCCTTGGCATCCCCAGTCCCTCCATTGGCTAAAGCTCAGTGTTGTGAGAGGTTAGATAGTCACAGGTAGAAGTAATGGAATGCCAATGTGGACAGTAAATACATTCAAATGAGATTCAGGGTGAGTGTGTGCAAGCATAATGTGCTAACGGCTCGCAAGTGGGTGGGGCTTTCAGTGATTAATCATGGTCCAATGTAATTGGTATTCCAAATCATTGAAGGGGAATGGTATAAATATCATGTTTTTTATTATTTGAGTTAGAATTCCAAGAAAAATCAAGAGGAATTATCCTAAAAATGAACAGCCAGAAACTCAAAAACAACAGTGAGCTTTGATATGCAACAGAAAGTGACACAAAATCAATAAGAAATGACCTGGATCTCCCTAATGAGCCAGAAATTCTCTAAAAATCAACAAGAGGTGACCTAAAACCAACCGAAATTGACACAAAATGTGAACTCATTCTAATGCTATTTCTCCAAAAACTACTATCTACTTTTATAAATATATATACGCTCCATTATCGTAACACATCTGTCCTGATAATCAATTCCTCAATTAGAAGATATTCCAAGCCTTCAATGTGACCTTATTTTGACTTTCCCACTGTCCAATTTGAAAACATCCAACCAATCCTGAACCAAAACCTGCCAGCATTGAGGATTACACATCAAAACAACCACCTAGTGAGCTCTGGACTTGAGCCTCGATACCCATAATGACTCAATCCCCCCCTCCTAACCCACCACCCCAGCAGATAAAAATGACTTGGAAGAACACCCGGTGATGATCTCATGCCGAGAACACAAGAGGAAATAAAAGTGTCGAGATAAATGATAGCACAAGATGGAAACTGACCAGCGTAGGAAAAAAAGATAACAAAGCAAGTCTCGCCTTTCCCTTAATCATTAAAATTGCATTGTTGTGGTATCCTCAGGTGAGGCTAAAACAAAAAAAAAACAATGAATAATTCACTAAGTAGACGTTCATATCCAACCTGGAGCTGTCAGAGATGATGAAAAGAAGTATTTTGCTACTTTTTTTGCATTTAAGACAAACTGGTAGAGAAAGTTGTGATCCTTTTGAAGTCAAATACTTTGCTTGAGAAGAAGCTTGAATGAGTACAGTTTAATAGCAATTGGCCTTTTTTTGTGCTCCTAAGAAAATTGGCAAGTTATACATACGTGTTGCCATTTTTTGAGAGAAAAATCAAGTGAAATTGAAACCTTTTAATCAATTTTAAATCCCAATCCCCTGAAAATACTAAAAGGAATAATACCATAAAAATGTGTGCATGACAGTCCCTAATTAGAGTCATTATCAGTATATTAATATTTAGTACTTCATGTTATTTTAAAGGGTAATTCCCTGCTAGCTTTTAAGGTTTTCAGTCCAGATCTGACAGTTCAATTCCTAACTGTTGCTCTATGTTAAGCATTGTCCCATTTTATTCAATGGGAGTTCCTTCAATTTGTGTATTTATTTTTCAGCATACATTCAGCCGTCATCAGCCAAAAAGCCATGCCGCTAAAGTCCAGTAATCCTCTCTATCTGAAAGTAAAGTTTCTGGCTTTTGGCCCACCTCATTTCAGTTTGGGATTCACAAACCCGTATTAAGGGATGCTCCAGATAAAAACAGATAAACATGGAACCACCATGTGTCTCCAACTAAGTCAATATGTGTCAAAATGTAGATGGATGGACATAGATTGACACATCATAGACAACAACCCCAAAACAGAACCATTTTTTTCTTTCAGGTCCAAATCTCTACTCAAGTAATACTGCATTCCTTCCTAAAAGCATTGCAGAAAATCACCAAATACTCCCATCTCTGAACCTTTGCTGCCGTGTGGCCGCAATACAGTATTAATCTGAGGAAGATGACCTTAAAATCCCCCCTTTTTGGAATGGCGTCACCTGGCGGGAGCTCAATATCTGAATGTAAAACATTCATCAACAAATGGCACATTTATTCAGAGGGACGGCGGCCTACCGTGGCTTTATGACCAAACCACAGCAGGTGAATAATGGAGTCCAGACTCGGGTCGCCACGGGCCAGACGGATGGCTGACACGCATCCATCAAAGTGACGAGGCTACTCGGCGGTCCCCAAAATAGAGCGGTGGCCAAATCGAAACATGGTTTTGCTTTAACTTGATGATGAATGGCATTGGCAAGCAAAGTAGAGAAGCCCATAGGACACTTTTTTAATCAAAATATCAACGTTGACGACTAAACCATGATTAAATTAGTCGGCAACTATTTTGATAGTCGATTAAATGTTTCAAGAAATTGTTCATCTCAAAAATTGAATTTTGTTTTCAGGCTCATAATTCCATGGATGACAATGTCGCCAATAGATGTCCAATCAATCCATTGTTGACGCCCTATCGAAAATTTGGCAGGTTAGTCTATTTATGGCTTTAAAAGATATACTTTTTCCTTAAATATTCACAGATTTAAGTCAATGGCAGTGAATGAATTAGTAGTGCGTATTTTTCTCATAAAAAAGGCAAACAGTAAATATGTGACTTCATATTTTTTGGATGATATCATTTTAAAAATAGGCTAAAAAAATAGCTATTCTCCATTTTATCTGTCTAACAATTTTAACAAAAAGGGAAGAAATGAAAAATCACATTGCTTAGACTTACATTATTTAATGATTTAATATACTACTGTATACAGTAATATACTTTATTTCAATTTTTGGGGATAAAAAACGGCGAAAGTACACTAAATATTCCTTGGTTTCTGCAATACAAACAGTAAATACCGTTATGTGTATATATATATAGATATATGAATTTGTAATGGCCGTAAAAGCATTGCGTTTTGGAAATAGGGCATCGATAGCGTGACTGGCATCAATCTGAGGAAAGGCGGACGGAGACGTACTCGTGCCGGCCGGGGATGAACTTGCCGGTCGGTTGCTTGAATGAGCACGTGATCCGAGAGGGAAGATTCCGTTCTGTAGGTCAGCGCCTTCGGGAAGTCTCTGGTCACTGGGTTACTTTTTTGCTGCTAAGTATTTGTCGTTTCACTTTCTTGGTTTGCGCGAGTAGTCAGAAATCGGATTTTATGGGTAACTTTAAATATAGCACATTGGTTACTTGGCATTTTTAGACATAGTGATAGATTACTCCTGGTCTGTTGAAATTAATTGGCTGTCAACAGCATCGGATGGGTTAAAAAAATAAATACAAATAATAAAATGACAGACATGTGAGCTATTTACAGTTTTCTGCCAAAAAGCAACTTGTCTTACTAACTCCCCGCCAGATATTTAAATCAATTAAAGCTTCAAAGCTCGCATGTTAAAGTGATTTATCCGCTTTAGGGATCGCCGCTAAGAAATATGACAAGAACTTGTGAAGATTAAAAAGATGGTGAGCTTTTTTTTTTTTTTTTTTTTGCTTTGGCCTGTCGGATCATTCTGGACTTGGAAAGCATGTCTTTGTCTGCTTAAGTAGCCCAACAAAAGGCAGTGCCGCCATATTGCTGTGTGAGAAGAGAGGGGGTCGCATAATGGAGATGTGGGGGGGGTCCGATTGAGAGGCTCCGCCCGTCTTTAATATTCCAGATGACGAATGAGAGTCGGCGCCTTTGATATGAGACAAAAGCCATAAAAGCCAGCACCAATGGGGGTGAACTGAATTTAATTTTTTTCAATTGACTGTATTCCACTCTGTGTGTGGCGAGTCCTGAGGGGGGAGGAGCCAAATGGCACCTGATTGTACAGATAGCGCAAGGTAATTAGCCAAACGAGCTTTCCCATGGCAAAAAGAGCCGGGCTAATTGTCCTGGTTCATTAATGCATGTTAATAAGATTGATCCTCGACCTGTGACAGTTTTTGTTAAGCGCTTACCGACATTTTGCTCATTTTTTATAGCGTGGAAATCAAAACTGGGATTTTGGCAAACACCAAACTCTCCAGTACATTGAATTACAATATTATTATGTTATATGTTATTATAGATAACAACATTTTTTTCTCCCATCTCCAATCAATTGGACTGTTCTTTATCCTCTGACACGAATGCATGTACCATATGGTAAAACATAAATCATTATGATGAAAGTGAATTTTTAAGCACACTTGTGACCCTTTTAGCCAAAATGGTGCTCCCAATCAATCCCCCCCCCCCCCCCCCCCCCCAAAAAAAAAATACAGCCACTGGAAATCTGTCACATCGCCTCTTCCCAGACAATCAATACAGGAAGCAAAATATGGACATCTCTAGCGATAAAATCAATTTCTTCCCCCCCAAGCCACCACACCCTATGACACCCAATGACCGAACACACAATTACACAGTCAAAACATGAACATGGCGCTTACTAAAATATGATGTTTACTACCATGAATGTTAAGCTCATTGATCCTAAAAAAAATGGAAAAAAAACTGGCGGATTACCAACAGAAAATATTTCCTGTAATCTTCCAAATCCATCAAAGTACACTCACCTCATTGTATCCGACATTTGCAGCATACGCACTACTAAATTCACAATACGGTTACATATTTTGCCAATAAAAGCCTTGAAAAATGTTAAAAACTAGCATGTGTGTGCTAGAACCGATGTATACACAGATGTTGTACTTGAGTACAATTTCCCAGGGGGTGCAATACTTAACCCTCAAGCTTTGCATCATAAAACAGCTCTAGGATCAGCCGCTTGAGTGCAACTGATTTAATGTAGCTACATGATCGTTTGCTGTTTTATTTAGTGTCCTAATGGAGGAACATGGGAGAGGTCTGACAAGGACAAGATGGCGTTAGCAAAAAAAAACATGCTTAAGTAGAATAATAGCTAATACTGTTATATCTAAGCTATGAGTGTCAAAATTGCCTTGCTAAATTACAGTTAGTTTGCTACTAATTGACAATAAATTGACCAGAGTTTGCAGTGAGTGATAACCAAAGGATGATTGGACGCTATGTGAATGGATTTGTGTAGTATTTTTGTGGACAACCCAAAATGATTGGACATTTGTTGACTTTTTGATTGGTCTTACCGTTATAGGAGCGGTGCTAAAGCGAATTTTCCTGCTAGCGGGGATGTCCTCTTTGTTTTCTTCGGACAGGCCGGGAATTTCGGTGGTGTGCGAGCCGGGGTCGTAGACGATGTCTTCGTCCTCGTCGTCGTCGTAGAGATCGTCCTCGGGATCGGTGCAACTCTCGCCCCAACCTTGGTAGCAGGCGTCGCCATCGGCGTTGAAGATTACTCGTTCGTTTCCGTCGTATTCCTCGTCGGGTTGCTCTTTGGGTGAATCTGGGGAGGAGTCTTCTCTTGTGGGATCGTCTTGGGTTTTAGGGGCGACGACCTCCTGAGGTTTGTCGTTTTCGTTTGTCGATTCGTCCAGAAATAGCTTGGTCGCCGAGTGTTTTTCGTCCTCGTCGCAGGATCCGTTGACCTGATTTCCATTGGCGGTCGCGTCGGCTTTGTCTCGAGTTTCCTCGTCTGGCGGGTTTTCTTGGCGCTCCGAGCTTTCGGCGACCAATCCGGGATTCAGCAGGTCCTCGGCGGATAAAGACGTCGGGAACTTGCCGCCAAGCCTGTTGCGGTAACTCCCACGAACGGGAGATTGTCGCGAGTCGTCTTCTCCGAGATCTCCTTGCCGATGGGCTCCGTCGGGCGAGTACAAAACCCGTCTTCCGATTCCCCGTTGGGGTGCTCCCTGTTGGTCTGCGTTTTCAAAAACGGCGCTCAGTTGACTGACAGTCGGCGAAGACGCTTCTGTTCTGGAGCAGAGCGAGTCCAGAGAGTCTGTACTACCCCTGTTGGACCTGGTCCCCCTCCAGTCGTCCAGATGCTCGTGAGAACCACGTTTATCCCGGCCACAAGCATAGACCGGAGACTGGGATTGGTCGCGCGAGTGCTGTTCAAACAACTTCCTTGTTTCCGAGAACTTTGCTCCGGCGCCCCCCAACCGTTCGGCCGACGAAGAGTGCTGCAATTTTAGCACCGATCCGTCGACCTTGTTGATAAAATTGGTAGGTTTGACCACCTTTTGGGCCCCCGGGGTCTCATCTCGCCCCCTCGACTTGCCAGTGTCCGATCCCATCTGCATGAACATGTCTTTGATGCGGCTGACGTGGGCGCCATATTGACGGCCCCTGGTTTGCTTCCCCCGTTCGGGGTCCGAAGGTTTGACGTTTCCGTCGGCCGGGGGCTGGTCGAAGGCCTTCTTGAGGGCTTGAAACTCGGCCCGGTAGGCGTTGCGGTGCGGGGAGGCACTCCGGAGGCTGCTCCTCTCCCCCGAGGCCTCCGTCTTCAGCATGGTGATGTCTCTGGATTGGGCGGGGGCTTCAGCATGGCCGTGGCCTCATTACCACTCGGGACTAAACGTTGGCTCTGACCTACTGCGGAGACGCCAAATCGGGTTCGATCGATGGCGTTTTTCGAATCCTTTCAAGCCCGCTCATGCCTGCAAAGACAAGAGATGTCCCGTAAGGTGCCAATCAACGCGTAGATATCAATGTCTGATCCTCTGTTGATTATTATTATTTTATTTCGCATTTTTTGATAACAATGTTTTACCCCATATTAGTTTAATCTTGCATTACTGCATTATTGCATTGAAAAGTAGTTGTGAATAATATTTACTGTTTTATTGTCTGCAATTGTAAATGACAAACATCAATAACAATAACAACATTATGTTAAAATCAGATAGGTACAAAACTGCAAACCAACTACTGAACTCAATCACTGCCATTGACACCAATAGACGTCCAATCCCCTCCTTAGCATTGCTTAGTATTAACTGTAGTTAAATATTCCATACCAACCAGCATTAATGTTTAATCCTGCTTTGCAATGCATTCCAATGGGGGGCGGTGGGGGGGGGGGGGGGGGGGGGGGGTCTCACAATACATGCGATGCCAAGCATACACTCACTCCGCTAAGGCAACCAGCAAATCCAAATGTTTTTTCTTCTTCTTAATAATATGCATGCTTTACGCTAGCGCGTGACAAAAGTGCTGTTTAAAATCCAAATAACGCCCCCGAGAAGAAAGTCAACTTGCCATTTTCGATAAGAATCGTGCACAAGACAAACAGGCGATGCACATCAGCCCCACCATCGCATTCGGAATGACAACTCGGCTTGTTTTTATACGGGAGACATCCATAAAATAAAATAAATGCTCATCATCATAATAATAAGTTGAAGGCGTCACGATAAGGCTCGCTGGGGAGCAACAAAACAGAAAAGTCTCACTTACATCAGCGACGAAAAAAAGCCAGGTAAAACCTTTTAGGAGAAGAACAGCATTCGGAGCCCACGCTCATTCATTCCGAGGGTCCCGGACGGAATATAGCCGTCTTACAGCGCCATTGCAGGCGGCGGTGAGGCGATGCTTCCCCCGGTGCGACGCACTCGTTTTGCATCCGGGCCGCCGAGTCCTCTCCTCCACTGCAAGTCAATTTTCTAGTGTTTTTTTTTATTTTTGTATGGAGGGGGTTGTTTTGTTTTAATCATTCAATGTGACGGGCTCAGTCCGTCCGCGATGGTGGGCTGCGGTCTGGCACAAATAGCAGCACGCAGCTTCTGCAACTTCACACGCTGCCTGCCTGCCTGCCTCCGCATCATCATGAGTGGGTGGGGTAAATAGGGTCAAGGACCACTAGGTTTACCCCCCAAACATACTCTATCAATTGCTCGCATCATAAATTTGCCATATTACAACAATTCAGTCCCTTTCTATAGTGTTTTTTATTTATTTTTTGCCAGACAGCGAACGTTTGCGTTTTCGTTGTCAAAGCGGAGGCTCAAAATAGTTTGCCCTTTTAGTCCAAGCATTACGGTAATTCTATCTAAAACTGAATACTAGTGGCTTTTAAACCCCTGAAAAAAATACTCTCAACAGTCAAAAATAACAACATCTTATAGCTCATTAATTAAAAATGAAATAAAGTAGATCCATTAAAAATATATTTCACTGTACAAGTACAACATATTGTGAATCTCCCTGAATACTTTTGAATGCTTTGTTTTTAATGACAAATAATATGCTATTATTATTCAATTTGGGGCGAAATTACAATATTAATCACATTTATTTGCGTAACATACACATCAATTGACTTGGTTATTAACTGGGAGATCTGAAAGTATAAATGGGTGCCTTTATAAAGGGTTAACATCCCCACAGACCGAATTTTTAATGCCATGCCTGTTGGGCAATCACTAAAAATGTTCCCCATACACCTCATTCTGGTGAAGGCTATGGCCTTTATATAACATGATTGCGGTGTATTCACATGCGGGCTAAATACTGTTATGTGAAGATGTTGCTTAGCAACATAAAAATAATCGTGCGGGTGAGAAAACACGACGGCAACACGCAAGCTTAATTTGTGATTCAGCCTGAGGTGAAAGAAAGCATGATGTGTTCAAATTTTATTTTACTATATTGATAGACAGCAATGTTCAAATGTTTTGGGACATTCTTCCATTCTGTAGGATTAGAAAGTGTCCAAATGTGGTTATCATTGATTGATTTATGTTTTTTTTAAGTATACAGCTTGGTTTTCAACTTATTTCCTACCAGCCATTTACCACAAGGGTATGTTCTGTGGTAGTTAGTAAAATATGGAAATACATATTTAAAATAACCATGGATGCCATTCCATATCGATTTAAAATGGGTTGAACAGCCAAAAACTGATTTTGTTTCCTTTTAAAAAAATATTTTTTTTAAATTAAAAACGCATATATACAAGAAAAGTTTTTGTTTTTTGTTTCTAAATGATTTAAATACATATAATTATAAATAAAACTGCAAAATAAACATATTAAAATAATTGTTCACTAACATCGATTTTAAATGGGTTTTACATCATTATAAACTGGGAAATACCATGTCAGCATGTTCGGTTTATAAAGTTCCACATTTTCCACTCTATAATTTGCACATTTTCCATATTAGGAGTCATCCATCTTTTTTTTCTTTTTTTTTCCATGCAGATGTTGAACCACTGAGATTCGCCTTGAAGAAGAGGAGGAGGAGGAGGGAGAGGAGGAAGAGGAGGAAGAGGAGGATGGAAGGAATGGAATGCCGGAGGACGCCTCCGTATGATGGCTTTCAAAGCCAGTGGCCATTGGCAAACAAACATCTCTCAAGCTTCATGTGAGGACTTACGAGAAGGACGACAAGCGTCATGTCCGCCGCGGTGGTCGCGCTGTGGATCGCCACGGGTACGTAACGACGACGCCGATTATAATCTTCACCGTTTCCAGCGTCTCCATGACAGTTAGCGTGCTTGTTAGCTAAGCTAGCTAGCTAGCTAACCGCTGGCGTGCAGCGTCGGCGGAGGGAGAGAAATGTAAATAATAGGGCTAACATTTCAAATCGCGCTTTTTGGTCGGATCGTATTAAATACGAAGCTTACGGTTGTGTTTGATATACGTGTGATTCCAACATCGAGTTGAAAGGGAGTTTATTTGGCGTCACGTCATGTTAAATGGCATGAAAATAACGTTGCATTGTTTTCCTAATAGGATAAGGCCGGTCATTGTAATGAATATAATAACATGCTAATGGAGAGGATCTGTTTTTTTAACTTTCATTTATTTATTAAGATCGGGTTGACATCTTTTAGGGGTCATCGCACAAACTTTAAACAAGGACAAACAAAAAAAATCTGGTACAGTAAATCTGATAGGAATGGTTTATGACCCTTAATAATTCTTTTCTTGGCACCAAATTAGAAATCATAGCCATGAGGAAACAGGTTAATTTTAAATCAAAACATGCTAAATTTTACTACAACACTGACATTAACTAAGCATTAATGGCAGATCAGTTACCACATGTGAATTCGATTTTTTTAAAGATAATGTATAGCTACTTAAGACCACTTTTGACCCATCAGTGCTTTCATCCATTGATCCTCTAGTTGACATTGTGTATAGCAGCAACGGCAGACACATCTCCTCGCGTGAGGAATATGTCCAAAAGGAGAAAATGGTGGGCTGGAAGCAGAGAACAGCCTTGTACAGAGATGGTGAGTGAGTGAATGAGTGAGTGGGTGAGTGGGTGTGTGCAGTGGTGCACTTGAATGTGTTGACCCGCTCGCTGTCCTCCTTCCTTGCTGTCATAACACAGCAGCACCATGCTCTACTGGCTCCTTCCCCTCCTTATTAATCCTGGCATGAATCTTGTAACTTGTTTGAGATTCCTAATGTGTTGTTGCCCTAACAGTAACTTGTAACAACCACATAGTAAACCGCTAGTGTACAATTGATCAATCTTACCTTTTTCAGGCAAAGTCAACGTTGACAAAGGTTAAACTCTGGTCCACTTTGTGTCCTCTCCTCGCAGTGACTTTCACTTCCAGGTTGGGTTCGCTTGCTCGCCGTGGCAGACGATTAGTGCAGGCATTCTGCCAAATAGTTCGTGCGTACAGTAGCCATCGTTGTATTGCTACGCTCCCTGATGAAAATCAAAGAAGGGCATGCATTCCTTCTGAGCAGCCTATGAAGCTAAAAGTCATCGTTTCGTTTCTAGATGGTATTTGACACCATGAAAGGCTAAAAAAAATGCATATTTTCCAAAATATTTGGCCTTTCTATACGTTCCAGTTCCCTCGCAAAGTAGAGTAGCCATTAGTTATGTATTAACTGGGAATAGCTGATGTATTGTGTACAGTAGAAACTGCAAATCATGGTCTGGAAAAGGATGGAATCTGGGCTAGCATTTGAGCGGAACGCCAAGATGGAGAGAGGGAGGGAGGGAGCTTTCAGGAGGCCCTTTGTCCTTTTGTGTGCTAAAGAAACGCAGAGGCCCGAAAGGGAGGATAATAGACCAGGATGTGTGCGTGCGCCACCAACCGCTGTGCCGGCTTTTAATTCACGGTCTGGATCGGAATGTCAGAGCGCCGCCGTGGCTGCCGTAAGAGGATTTGTCTCGCTGTCCTTGGGTGTGATACCATTCATGGCAGGTACACCCGGATGATAATGACCAGTCGATAGCCAATCACTGTGGGGTTATGACATCACAAATGACTTATTTGGAGCACTTGGGTCAAGCCACCAGGTTTTTTTTTTCTTCCCCCGCCACTGTCTGGCATCATTATTTATTTTTTTTAAAGTGATTGCCGTGTCAAGTGCTGGCTTAGAGATAATTGATGGCGGCCAGCTGTGACCCAAGCCTTAGGGACGTCCGACATATGGTCAGGTCAGCCTGTGGTTTCAAATCTTGACCCTATTTTCCATACACATGTTTATTTATTTATTTTTTAGCAGCTCCCCAGTGTTGGTCATAATTAGCTTTCTAATCGGCTGACCTATATATTCAATTATTTTTTGTTGACTTTGAGGTGTATATTTTAGCTCAATCTACTTTACAAAGCCGTAAACGAACCGACAATGGCACTAAAAATGATTCCCTCTCCGTTTCAGTGGTCACCATCTTGTCGAGGTCACATGCCGACCGTAACGTGTACCCGTCTGCCGGTGTGCTCTTCGTTCACGTCCTGGAGAGAGAACACTTTAAAGGAGAGTTTCCTTTTTACCCCAAAGCAGGTAAAAAAAAAAAAAAAACTGTCAAATATAGCCATTTGGTATCCTGGAATATCAGAAATAACTCTTCTTTTCTCACAGGGGACGCCGCCAATGACCCCATCACATTTAACACCAATTTATTGGGGTTCCCGGACCGACCCGGATGGCTTCGTTACATTCAGAGGACCCCCAATAGTGACGGGGTACTTTACGGATCGCCCACGGCCGACCACGTGGGCAAAGCCACCGTCATAGAGGTAAAAAAAAAAGAAAAAAATGCGGGTAATTAGCAGCATGTACAATGTTATGTTTTAGTTGATAGGTTTAATTCCATTATGTCATCATGTATGCTTTGTTTTTAAGCCGCTGGGGAAATTCTTTCGGGTTCCCCCGCATATAAGCCGCACTGATCTGATCTGATCACCCCTTGTGTGTTTCAGATTACCGCCTACAACCGACGCACATTCGAGACGGCACGGAACAACTTGGTCATCAACATCATGGCCACTGAGGGTAAGCGGCAGTGGGGCGGGGGGCGGAGCTTAGTGAACAAAAAAGAAGGGAAAATGTCTTGGATATACCAATTTTATTTCTTTCAAAACATTCAATTAATCATGCAAAACCTACATCACCACAGTGTGATAAATCACAAAAAATCGCAAACAAATTGGAATAAAAAAAGTCAGAGCTGATACATGTAAATTAGGATAGAATAAACAACGAGTACTTTTACAAAAAGGCATGCCATAGATTTGTACAGACCTCAAAATGGATAGGTTCATCATTTTTTTGATATAACCCTGTCCTCTACTACTAAGTTTTATCATTGTGTGGAAATGGCTAAACTGGCAGTTTTACAAATGAACATTTTGCCTTTTTTTGCAGAATTCCCGCTTCCCTACCAGGCCGAGTTTTACATCAAAAACATGAACGTTGAGGAGATGCTAGCCAGCGAGGTCCTGGGCGACTTTTTGGGTGCCGTGAAGAACGTGTGGCAGCCCGAGCGCCTCAACGCCATTAACATCACCTCGGCGTTGGACCGTGGCGGACGTGTGCCGCTGCCTATTAACAATCTGAAAGAAGGGTGAGAATGGAAGAAAGTCAAAATTGGGAAAAAAAACTGATTTTTTTGTCATTTTTGTTTTTCCTAGGGTATACGTCATGGTGGGCGCAGACGTTCCCTTCTCGTCGTGCCTGCGCGAAGTGGAGAGCCCCCACAACCAACTGCGTTGCAGTCAGGAAATGGAGCCCTCCATCAGCTGCGACAAAAAGTTCCGGGCTCAATTTCACATTGACTGGTGTAAAATTTCTTTGGTAAGCCCACCCGTTGTTACAAATCACCATTTTCTAGGCAATCAGAAAATGTGTTATTTATTCACACGAGTATTGATTCTAGGTGGACGTCAACAAAGTGGCAACGGTTTACGTGACCCGTCCCGAGGCCGGTCCGGGGGTCCTGCCCGAAATCGGGGAATACAACCCCCCGTCGGAGAGCCTCAAGAGCCGAGACTACTTGATGGACTTCATCGTGACGTTGGCGGTTCCTTCGGCGGTGGCGCTTCTCCTCTTCGTCATGTTGGGTTACACCATGTGCTGCCGGAGAGAAGGGGTGTAAGTGTCGACAAACTTGACGCCAATGCATTTCAAAGCAATTGAACGTTCCTTGTCGCCAGGTTAACGTAAGGTAACGCTTTAGCTTTGGTCTGAGCTCAACGGTAACAATTGATCAAGCCACGCCATCCCATCACCAACAGTGTGGATGTGTTGTCTGTCATTCATGTTTGATTCATTCCATCTTTGTTTTGTCTCTAGGAAAAAAAGAAACATGCAAACTTCAGCGTAAGTCTTTAATCATTCCTGACATTCGTTTTTTTTCCCCCCCTTTTTATGTCACCATTCATGTACTCATCACTTATCAAAATTGTGGTCGATTTACACTATCAGCTCATTGACTTTGACAGCGATAGAGTAAAATAAACAGTAATTTTTTTTAGTGATTGACAAATAGGCTCTTGACTCGTAAAGCTTCAAAAGTTTGCATTTATTAAAAATAATCACTGCAGGCACATCACTAATTTCCATTTTTTTTCTTCCCAGCATCCAACTGGTCCACCACAGTTCCATCCAGAAGTCCACCAAGGAGATGCGCAGCATGTCCAAACACCGTGAAATCTCGTGGCCCCTCTCCACGTTGCCCGTCTTCAACCCGGTCAGCGGCGAGGTGGTCCCGCCCATCCACCCGGACAGCTACGAAACCACCAGCATGCCACTCATGCAAACGCAGACGTGAGTACAGAACACACTAAACACACAAACGCGGCTTAAAAGCTCGGAGCTGTCCCGTGATTTGACCTAATAGGCTTGGAGAAAATGAATGTGGGATTTTTGTACAAGCTCTAATGTATCATTTCTTTGACTTCAGGAACCTACAAAACCAGATTACCATACCGCAACAACCATCAGGTAAGTTTTGTTCTGTTCACCAACACTTAATTGAAAAAATAATGCAAAAATAAAGTAGGATTTCAAAGCGTAATAGCTCTCTCTCGCCAACCACTTTGAGATCCACTGTACTCAAATACTGTTCGTTGTTTTTTTTTTTTTTTTTTACTGCTAACCAAGGAGATAGTTATGTCATGTCAACATTTCGAAGGTTGGAGGTAGGCACATACTAGCAGAGACATATTGTAAAAACATTGAAACTAACTTACCTTTTCTTTGGCAGGTAAATGGTATTCCTGAGGAGCAAAAAGTGTCCGAAGCACTTAATCTGTGACTTGGATTGATTGCAAGGTTTGTTAAAAGGAAAGTAGCATTCATGTGCACCTGTTAAACACTTTCAACTACTAGATGTTTTAACTTTACCAGCACCCTTTTGGGGCAAAATTTTGTCATTTTTCATTAACTGTTAGTGTCACATATGAATAATACATTGTGTCCTGTTTACCTTGTACAAAAGGAAGAAATAAACAGACTTACATTGTATGAGAACTGAAGCCAAAACTTCACATTTTATGAAGTCATTCTGTACAGCGGAATAAAGGCCATTTATAAATATGGATACATTTCACATTTTATAACGTCACCAAAAAAAAAAAAAAGTAGCATATTTCAAAGAGTATAAATAGTTGTTGCTTTTACACTAGCAAAATTGAACAATTAAGTACCACTGGTGGACAATAATGACAAACATGATTTATTGCCATTGGCGACCACAGATGTCCAATCCATTTGAACCGGGAAGGTCGGCAACGGACGAACGTCGACCCACCGGATTCAAATGGATCGGACGTCTGTGGTCGCCAATGGCAGCCAACTAACGAGGTAATGACTAAACTGCGACCTTTGGAGTAAAGTACGCAATCTCACCTTCAAATGGCATGACAAAATACCACCATTTTTTTCTTGAAAAATCTGCTTGATGCAGACTTTGAGCTGCACATGTTTTCAATTTTCAGTTCTTTTTAAAAGTGCTAAACCTGCAAAGGAGAAGGCAGGTGACAAAAAAACAACAAATCAAGCAAACAATTAGTCGTATTTTTTTTTAGCCAAGTCAGTGCAATTTGATGGCTGCTAAGTGTACGTTTTAAAAGGAGTCACAATGTTAGTTGTGCATTTTCTACTACGGTGGCGGGGGAATTAAAACCCACTCAACCGCCCGAAAAAATTCAACTAAGTGCGCATAAAGTACAAAACAAAGCGTATAAAATATAAGCTTAATTTTAAATAATTAAATACTGTACATTTCACATAGAATTTAAGAGCTACAGCAGGTGACCACAGTACCTTTTTTAGCACACAAAAAAAGTTTTGATCCGCTCGTTGGTCCATATTTTGCATATTAAAAAAATCCCATTAAATACTGAAATTGAACGGAGCACTTTTTTTTCTTAGGTTGGACGGAAAAGTTCCTCCTTCGCAATGTAAATGTAAAAGTGTTTTCTTTTGCCCTAAAATTAAGATTTAAAAAAAAAAAAAGGAAAAATTCAGTCCTTGTTCTTCAGTGTGCAACTATGAGGAAAAGAAAGAAAATTGTCTGGAGCTCAGACATGCTCTTTGGCCCAAAGCAAGACCAGCAAAACCAGCAGTGAAAAGACTCCGAGGCGTTTGAGCAGAGCCACCGTGTCCTTGGGGACGACTACCTGAGCCAGGTCGTTGGTGATGACGGAGATCTCGTGAGCCACGCACACAAAGATGAAGCTGCTTACCAGGATGTTAAGCGACGGGCTGCCCGGGATCAGGATCAATATGCCTTTGGTGTCGGCGGCCAGCCAGATGTGGTACTGGCAGATGAACAGCTATAAAGGAAGGTAGGCAAGTTCATTACGTCAATTTTTTCATCACAAGTATGTTTGTTTAAAATCAACACAGAAATTGAGGGGAAAGAAAAACACTCACCTCCAAGGAGATCTTTCCAAACCAAGCAAAGAAAGAACTGTAGATGGAGCGTGCGTAGCCGGGGATGTTCCGGATCAAAATGAATGCCAAGATCTGTATGAGAGAGTTTAAAATTCATTTGTATCATTTGAGTTGGCATTGAAGTAAAGAAAGTGCAGACCTGAAACACCGAGATGTACGGGTGCATCTCATTGCACTCTGTTTTGTTTTTGCAGCCGCTGGCCCACACCGAGTACGTCTGTAAGGTAAAGGCGGACCACTTTGTTGGGGGTGATCTGAAAGGACTTTGGGGTGGAGACGGAAGACTGTGTCCTTACGATAAAGGTGACCAGCGACAACAAGAGGAGCGTGTTGGAGACAAAGCTGGAGAAGAGACCTTCCCCTTTGCCCTCGGACAGCATCTGCCGCTTCTGCAGCACCAAGTAGACGAAGGCGAACAGCATGCCGTGGATCACCGCCTGAGACAAATGACAAGTAAAAAAACAACAGAGTAAAGTAAGGCTTTTTTCGTAAAGTAGTCAAGACCTCCCAATAATGACAAAAAAAAGAGTATAAAAATAACCAATGTGTGAATATTAGTCAACTTTGCTAAAGTTTTCAACACCAAACTTTTTGCCCTCAGGTCCAAATGCCAAGTACTACTGCTTTCTCTCGCAGGGTGGTGGCCCAATGGATAAGTCATCAGTCTGCCAACTCTTTGGTCCTGGGTTCAAATCCCAGTGCAGGCAAAGATTTTCCCACAATTGTTCAGGTAAATGTATAAGTATAAATGCTAAAGTGTTTAACTGAATAAGTATTCAGAGGTGGATGAAGCATTTTGTCCAAAAAATGACTAAGTGTTTCACCCCATTTCCTTGGATAAAACTATAAGTACTACTGCTTTTTCTTATAGGTTGGTGGCCCAGTGGATAAGTCATCAGTTTGCCAACTCTTTGGTCCCTGGTTCAATTCCCAGTGCCAGCAAAGATTTTCCAACAATTGTTCAGGTAAATGTATAAGTATAAATGCTAAAGTGTTTAACTGAATAAGTATTCAGAGGTGGATGAAGCATTTTGTCCAAAAAATGACTAAGTGTTTCACCCCATTTCCTTGGATAAAACGTTTCAACACCTATGTATAAGTGGGGCACGAGTTGGTGTTGTGGGTTGCACACTCGCCTTTGCACCGAGAGAACGTGAGTTCGCTTCCCGGTGTCGGCGGTTCACTGACCAAGCAAGCGGTCGAGGGTCGGCCGAAGGCCGACCCGAGAACGCCTTTCGCACATACAGGTCCATCAAGTGTCTTCCGAACTGCCGAAGGCAGTTCGGAATATAACCTTTTGCTGAAAAGTATGACTAAGTGTTTAATAAAAATTAAAAAGTTTTTCTTTTTTTTTCTCTTCTTGTTCCATTTTCCAGACTACATGGTTCGGTGATCAGCCAAAGGTCGACAGCGGGAATCGAACCCAGGTCTCCCAGACGGGAGTCCTGTGAACTAACCTCTGCGCCAACCAAGTGACTACACTTTTCTATGTAATCATTTGAGTGTCTTTCCAAGAAGTCCACAGAAATGACTAAGTGAAAAAGCGTCTCGGCCGGGATTCGAACCCAGGTCTCCCAGGCGGGAGTCCAGTGATCTAACCTCTGCGCCAACCAAGTGACTACACCTTTCTCTGTAATCATTTGAGTTTCTTGAGAAGAGGTTCAAAGAAACAACTAAGTGAAAAAGTGTCTTGACCGGGAATCGAACCCAGGTCTCCCGGACGGGAGACAGGTGAGTTAACCACTACGCCACCAAGTGACCACGGTTGCTTTTGTAATCATTTAAGTTTCTTGAGAAGAAGTCCACCGAAACAACTAAGTGAAAAAGAGTCATGACCGGGAATCGAACCCAGGTCTCCCGGACGGGAGACAGGTGAGTTAACCACTACGCCACCAAATGACCACAGTTGCTTTTGTAATCATTTAAGTTTCTTGAGAAGAGGTCCACAGAAACAACTAAGTGAAAAAGTGTCACAACCGGGATTCGAACCAAAGTCTCCCCGACAAGAGCTAGGTGAGTTAACCACTAATCCACCATACTATACTATGTCATTTTTAAGCCTTACTATACTAAGTCATTTTTAAGCCTTATTATACTATGTCGTTTTTCAAGAAAAAAAGCCTTACTATCTGTCATTTTTAAGCCTTACTATACTAAGTCATTTTTAAGCCTTACTATACTATGTCATTTTTTCAGAGAAAAAGCCTTACTATACTATGTCATTTTTTCAGAAAAAAAGCCTTACTATACTAAGTCATTTTTAAGCCTTACTATACTAAGTCGTTTTTTTCAGAGAAAAAGCCTTACTATACTATGTCGTTTTTTTCAGAGAAAAAGCCTAACTATACTATGTCGTTTTTTCACAGAAAAAGCCTTACTATACTATGTCGGTTTTTTTCAGAGAAAAAGCCTTACTATACTATGTTGTTTTTTTTCAAGAAAAAAAGCCTTACTATACTATGTCGTTTTTTCAAGAAAAAAGCCTTACTATACTATGTCGTTTTTAAGCCTTACTATACTAAGTCATTTTTAAGCCTTACTATACTATGTCGTTTTTTTCAGAGAAAAAGCCTTACTATACTATGTCATTTTTTCAGAGAAAAAGCCTTACTATTCTAAGTCATTTTTAAGCCTTACTATACTAAGTCGTTTTTTTCAGAGAAAAAGCCTTACTATACTATGTCGTTTTTTTTCAGAGAAAAAGCCTAACTATACTATGTCGTTTTTTCACAGAAAAAGCCTTACTATACTATGTCGGTTTTTTTCAGAGAAAAAGCCTTACTATACTATGTTGTTTTTTTTTCAAGAAAAAAAGCCTTACTATACTATGTCGTTTTTTCAAGAAAAAAGCCTTACTATACTATGTCGTTTTTAAGCCTTACTATACTAAGTCATTTTTAAGCCTTACTATACTATGTCGTTTTTTTCAGAGAAAAAGCCTTACTATACTATGTCATTTTTTCAGAGAAAAAGCCTTACTATTCTAAGTCATTTTTAAGCCTTACTATACTATATACTACTATACTAAAAAAAAACGACATAGTATAGTAAGGCTTTTTTTCTTGAAAAAACGACATAGGGTAGTAAGGCTTTTTTTCTTGAAAAAAAACGACATAGTATAGTAAGGCTTTTTCTCTGAAAAAAAACGACATAGTATAGTAAGGCTTTTTCTCTGAAAAAAAAACGACATAGTATAGTAAGGCTTTTATCTGTGAAAAAACGACAGTATAGTAAGGCTTTTTCTCTGAAAAAACGACATAGTATAGTAAGGCTTTTTCTCTGAAAAACGACATAGTATAGTAAGGCTTAAAAATGACTTAGTATAGTAAGGCTTAAAAACGACATAGTATAGTAAGGCTTTTTCTGTGAAAAAACGACATAGTATAGTAAGGCTTTTTTCTTGAAAAAAACGACATAGTATAGTAAGGCTTTTTCTCTGAAAAAAAACGACATAGTATAGTAAGGCTTTTTCTGTGAAAAAACGACATAGTATAGTAAGGCTTTTTCTGTGAAAAAACGACAGTATAGTAAGGCTTTTTCTCTGAAAAAACGACATAGTATAGTAAGGCTTTTTCTCTGAAAAACGACATAGTATAGTAAGGCTTAAAAATGACTTAGTATAGTAAGGCTTAAAAACGACATAGTATAGTAAGGCTTTTTTTCTTGAAAAAAACGACATAGTATAGTAAGGCTTTTTTCTTGAAAAAACGACATAGTATAGTAAGGCTTAATAACGACATAGAATAGTAAGGCTCTTTCTGTGAAAAAACGACATAGTATAGTAAGGCTTTTTCTCTGAAAAAACGACATAGTATAGTAAGGCTTTTTCTCTGAAAAAACAACATAGTATAGTAAGGCTTTTTCTCTGAAAAAACGACATAGTATAGTAAGGCTTTTTTTCTTGAAAAAACGACATAGTATAGTAAGGCTTTTTTCTTGAAAAAACGACATAGTATAGTAAGGCTTTTTTCTTAAAAAAACGACATAGTATAGTAAGGCTTTTTCTCTGAAAAAAAACGACATAGTATAGTAAGGCTTTTTCTCTGAAAAAACGACATAGTATAGTAAGGCTTAAAAATGACTTAGTATAGTAAGGCTTAAAAACGACATAAGGCTTTTTCTCTGAAAAAAACGACATAGTATAGTAAGGCTTTTTCTCTGAAAAAACGACATAGTATAGTAAGGCTTTTTCTCTGAAAAAACAACATAGTATAGTAAGGCTTTTTCCCTGAAAAAACGACATAGTATAGTAAGGCTTTTTTTCTTGAAAAAACGACATAGTATAGTAAGGCTTTTTTCTTGAAAAAACGACATAGTATAGTAAGGCTTTTTTCTTAAAAAAACGACATAGTATAGTAAGGCTTTTTCTCTGAAAAAAAAACGACATAGTATAGTAAGGCTTTTTCTCTGAAAAAACGACATTATAGTAAGGCTTAAAAATGACTTAGTATAGTAAGGCTTAAAAACGACATAAGGCTTTTTCTCTGAAAAAAACGACATAGTATAGTAAGGCTTTTTCTCTGAAAAAACGACATAGTATAGTAAGGCTTTTTCTCTGAAAAAACAACATAGTATAGTAAGGCTTTTTCCCTGAAAAAACGACATAGTATAGTAAGGCTTTTTTTCTTGAAAAAACGACATAGTATAGTAAGGCTTTTTTCTTGAAAAAACGACATAGTATAGTAAGGCTTTTTTCTTAACAAAACGACATAGTATAGTAAGGCTTTTTCTCTGAAAAAAAACGACATAGTATAGTAAGGCTTTTTCTGTGAAAAAACGACATAGTATAGTAAGGCTTTTTCTGTGAAAAAACGACATAGTATAGTAAGGCTTTTTCTCTGAAAAAAACGACATAGTATAGTAAGGCTTTTTCTGTGAAAAAACGACATAGTATAGTAAGGCTTTTTCTCTGAAAAAAAACGACATAGTATAGTAAGGCTTAAAAACGACATAGTATAGTAAGGCTTTTTTTCTTGAAAAAACGACATAGTATAGTAAGGCTTTTTTTCTTGAAAAAAAACGACATAGTATAGTAAGGCTTAAAAACGACATAGTATAGTAAGGCTTTTTCTGTGGAAAAAAAAGCCTTACTATACTATGTCGTTTTTTTCAAGAAAAAAAGCCTTACTATACTATGTCGTTTTTTCAAGAAAAAAAAGCCTTACTATACTAAGTCATTTTTAAGCCTTACTATACTATGTCGTTTTTAAGCCTTACTATACTATGTCGTTTTTTCAGAGAAAAAGCCTGACTATACTATGTCGTTTTTAAGCCTTACTATAGTTCGGCAGTTCGGAATGTAACCTTTTACTGAAAAGTATGACAAAGTGTTTAATATAAATTAAAAAGTTTTTTTTTCCTTCTTGTTCCATTTTCTAGACTACTTGGTTCAGTGATCAGCCAAACAACAACAGCGGGAATCGAACCCAGGTCTCCCAGACGGGAGTCCAGTGATCTAACCTCTGCGACAACCAAGTGACCACACTTTTCACTGTCATCATTTGAGTGTCTTGACTACAAGTCCACAGAAACAACTAAGTGAAAAAGTGTCCCAACCAGGATTTGAACCCAGGCTGCCTATACAAGAGACAAATGAGTTAACCTCTACGCCACAGTGCCATGCTATACTATGTTGTTGTTTTTTTGAAAGAAAATAAAGCCTGACTATACTATGTCGTGTTTTAAGAAAAAAGACTTACTATACTATGTCGTTTTTTTAACCAAAAAAGCCTTACTATACATGCTCATTGTAAATAAATAATGAAGGTGACGGCGTGCACTTACAAAGCGGTCCAGCCTCCACCTGAAATCCCACTCGTAAACGCTTCCGTCCAACTGGAAGAGCGAGGAGAAGGGCCAAAAGGAGAAGACGCTGTTGAACAAGTCCTGCCGACCGAGATAAAATGGAGGAAATTTCAAGCGAGACGACGACGGAAATCGGCTGTGGAGTCATTTTTGCAACCAGTGAGTGCTGACCTACCTGCGAGTAAGCCAAGACGGCGATGAACCCCAGGAGTGCCACAAGCTTGAGCAGGACGCCAAAGTGCCACATTTTGTTGGCTGCACGTTTGACCAGACTGCCGTCACATTTCTGTTTGACATTTTGGAACATTTTTTCATTTTTAAGCACTTACCGTTGGCCCTCTTCTGCAAGATCTGAGGCCACACTGCCAACACGGCATAGATGACGAAGAACCAGAAGGTAACCAGGGGGACGAAGTAATAAAACTGGTAGGGCCGGTCCATCACCACGCACAAGACCAACACCAAAAAGTTGAGACGAAAGAGTACCTATGAAAAAAAGAAGAAGAAATGCTTACATTAGAACAAAACATGAATAAAAGACAAAAAAGATTGGAGTGCCGCTCGTCTCACCTGGCACACTCGATAGAGTCCGAAATCTCCTTTCAGCCAAAAAAAGGAAAAGTGTCCGTAACCCGTCTGGAAAAGGTAGGCGGCCACCAGCACGCGCACGTGCATGTAAACTGGGATAAACTGGAAGAAGACACAAGAGTCCATCAGAATCCCGACACGTGCACACTTCAGGGCGCGTGGGGAACTCACGGCGCTGGCTCCCGATATGTGATAAATGAGGATGACCAGCTGCATCCAACCCTTCCACTCGTCCGTTTGCTCCCGGTTCAATAGTTTCACCTGCGTGGAGAAAAGGCCAAATCAACAACAGTCCTAATCATTGACAAAACCATGACATGAACAATTCATTTTGAAGCGGGAATGTCCCCCTGGTCCATCTCCTCACCTCTTTGCTGTTTTCACTGTAGAAGACGCCCAGCACGAAAATGTAAACGAGCGGGATGAAGAATGTGGAGTGCGTGTAGAACTTGTGCTCCTTCATGAAGAAATTGGCCCGATCGCACAGATAAAAGTAGGCCATGATGAGGCCCATTCTGCACAGGGCCTGGAAAGCCGCCTTGACGCCCGGCGGCGCCGCCGCGCTGGCCGGTTTCTTCTCTTCCAGGCTCTCCACGTCGGGCGGTACGGGGCGGTGATGGCGCCGGTCGCCCAAGAGCTGAAGGCCCAGCAGGACCAGGGCGCAGCCGGCAAAGAAGCAGACGGCCAGTTTCTGCAAGAGGTTGGGCGTGGGCGCCGTTTGGCAGCACGAGCCGTCCACGGGTCGCTGGACTTTGTTGCACAGGGCGTTCATCAGAACCATGGCGCCCTGAAGAGAGGTCATTTTAAACATGGCAACCACTGGCGCGGCAGCTTTTTCTTTCCGTGACAAACTTACCACATCTCGGGCCCCTTCTGGGATGTGCAGCCCGTCGTCCGATCGCTGGATGGTTTCGGCGGCCGCCTGGCGGGTGGCGGCTAGCAGCTTGACCCCCGACCTGTTGCCACGCTTGCTGGCGTCCAGCGCGTCAACGGCCGCTCGGTTGTAGAGCTCCAACTGGTGGTTGGTGATCATCTTTCTGTCCTTTCGCAACAATTCCTCGTTGACTGGTTCTGGAGTGAAAATACACTTTGTTAGCGGCTAATTTATGTCCTAATAAAGGCTAAATAGCATAACGCCATCTTGTTCATTCATTTATGATGATGTAGCTATCAATACAACTGATAGCTTAAATGCTACAATTGGGTGAAAGTCACTAATTTCCAGGTCAAAGCTGCTACTTCAGTTTGGGGATTTTTGTTTGTTACCATCCAAGAATAACAGGTTAAATCTCCAAATTAGACATAAGTATTTTCAGCAATATTTCTGAATGTAGGAAGCACAGTTTGTAGTTGGCTGACCTTGAAGGACCCAGTAGACCTCTCCGTGTTGGGCCAAGCTCTCCAAAAGTGGCGCCATGGCGCTCACGTTGACTTTGTACTGCCGTAAAGTCTCGCCGGTGCCGCCGCGCAGTTTAATGGACCACTGCGGAAAAGAGACAAACGATTAGGAACCCGGATCAGAGTCTCATTTGCTCTCGGGAACCTACCGTTGCCGCGCCGAGGACGACCACGTCGGGCTGTGCTGAGCCTTCCTGCAACGAAACACGTTTGCAAAAAGTTACAAAACAGTCAGCGACTTCCACAAGGGAAGAAATATCGTCCCTTACGTTGTTCCATGATATCAATCGCTCTTTCATGGAGTTATTGGCCTCCGGATTCCACAGGAAGTCCTAAAGACACCAAGAAAGCCGGTTGTTTGTCACTTGTCAGATGATAGCACGGCTGATACAAAGAAAAGAAAAATGGACAAAAATAGCTCACCACATAAAGAGAGAAGCTCTTTTCTTCAAAAGAAATGTCCGCATGCTTCTGTCAGACAAACAAAGAGATTCTTGTTAGCAACAGTTGGAGGAAAAACAATGTGAACGCAATGGAATTTCTTTTGACTTTTGTATGAAATGCTCAGTCAATTGTGGCATAATTAAATGAAGCAAAATATAGATTTTTTAAATCTGTAGAAGCATTCTGAGAAAATTATATTGGGTAATTTTTCAGCATTTTTTAGATGGTTTTAAGAATTAATGACAAAGATCAAACCATTTTTTAAACATAAATTAGGTGCAAAACTTACTCCACCACTGCAAAAAAAATACAAATACTACACACAAAAAAAACGTTTATAGGTATATATAATAAATAAGTTTTCTTAAAGGGAAAAAACGCTTCAAATAATTAAGAAAAATCAAGTTATCGCCCAGGTCTGCTATGTAAGGCTAAATTTTTACGTTTTTTTTTTTTTTTACAAAAAAAAATGTTTAAATGTATTTTTTTATCTGTCCACAGAATAATTTGAAGTAATCATCATAAATTCTGACATCCAAACATACCTTTTTGCCATCTTCTCTTTGACCCGGGTTAATAATTTCAACAAAGGAGAAAAATAGCTGTCGTATTCGGGAATCCCCAACAAAGGCCACTCGCTTTTGAGAAAGGCAGTTTTTGGCTTCACTGTCACGCACAGAGGGAAAAAAACAAAACAAAAAAAAAACATTGTCAACAAAGAACGCAGCTGTCGTTCCACTTTTACAACTTTGCTTTGCATTCACGCAGCTCAATGGGTGACTCACATGCTTTTGTATTTGTGCATCATGCAGCCATAAGGCTGCCAAACATTCTCCCCCAGGTAACGTCCACTGGATAGCAGCCATTCACATGAATCTGCCCCTATGGAAGAAAAGCACCAGCCTTTTAAACCATTATTAAATGACTTTAAAAATAAACCATGCATGAATGTTTTGCTTTAATGTCTACCAGCTCAACGGTAAAAGAAAAACACGTTATTGTGAGCTACAAGCATACGATAATAAAGGACAATATTTTCTGCATTTTGTTACATTTTAATCATTGGATGCCATTGACAGGCATAAACATGAACAAGTAGACAGGAAAAACCTGCATGATTTACTATGCATTTCCAGTTTATCCACTTATAAACAGTCCTAATATGATAGTAATTGCGCAGTTATTGTAATTGTTATATTAGGAATGTCCTAATTATCCCACCACAACTTTACTAGTCATGCGAAACTTCACTCGTTGACAGTTGGATGTCACGATTACATGAATCTATTGCAATTGTACCTGACTTTGGAATACAAAGCGCAGAAACGTCACGATGTAGTAAAGAATGTGTTTTTAGCGAGATAATAGCTGTCACAATAGTGACAAGAATACAGTAGCGCATTACAATTACGCTATAATGAGTCGTTGATGTCAGTCAAGCATGCTGTTAAGGATGTAAACATTGCTACCAAACCGCAGCATCAACTAACAAACCTTCAACGAAAAATCCGCCGTCATTACGTTATTACTCTACAAAATGCCACCATTATCCAAATAGATCCAATAAAGTAAACGGGAGGGCAATAACACATCTAAACATACGTTAGTGTTAGCATTAGCATGTGTCAAGTGTCACCATTACGGAAGCGTTACAAGCGGTTACTTACCTCCAAAATAGCGTGATGCTGCGTGGAAGAGGGCGAGTAAAAGGACGAGGACGAGCGATATTAATTTGGCGTTCTTGATGGTGAAATGTTGGTTTATATCTCGTTTTCCCAGGCTGTAGGCCAGGCCCGCCATCTTCGCTGGTCCATGACAACGAGCAGCTGTGAATTGTGCGAGGGTGCGTCGTCAAAGCTCCTCTTCATCCCCTCCCTCATTCGTGCTCACTACGAAATAAATAAATAAATAAATCAAAGTTGACGTACAATTCGTTTGAACGTAACGAGTTACGTTCTCTTCAAAAAGGAAACATTGTACCTTTGCATGTTATTCCAACTTTGTATATCATTCAACACTACTACTTTCACATTTCCAAAAAGTATTGCTCACCCATCTATTATTGTTATTGTTCTCATTTCACTCGTAACAAGTTTACTCCAACATTCCATAACCCTCTTGTTTGAAAACTTTGAAACAATAATAATAAAATAAAAACTTTCTAGCATTATTGATGGTCATAGTTTATGTACTACATCCGAAGGATTTACCACAATAAAATCAACAGGAAGTAACCAAAATAAACAGGAAGTAAACCAGGAGAGACGGCGTGAAAAGATGGGAGATGGATTCTAATACAGGGAACAGGAAGGCCATGCTGACTGACAAATGTTTTTCATAAACATGATCGTGCAAACCAAAACAACGAATGCAAAAACTACACAAAACAAAACTTCCGAGTAACCGCCAAACGAATAAGACGGACGCATGCTTAAAACTTACTTTGATGTTGAAAAAGACTTAAAAAGGGACGGACAAACGAGACTTCGATGCACAGGCGTGGGGTAACGAGACATGGAGAACTGGTGGGTAACACACCAGGCAGCGGATTGGCTGAGCAACAGGTGCAAGCAATCAACATGGCAAGACATGGTGGATATACTGCCGTCTAGCGGTGGAGGAAGTATTGCAGATGGCAATGCTATTTACCTACAATGGCAAGAGATTACTAGTATATATATTTAGTTCCATATCACTCTTGTCTATCTGTTTATTTTACCTATTTAAGAATTAAAAAATACATATGTACATTAGTCATCTCACATCAAAATACGCAGAAGTCGTCAACACTTGAATTTGGTGTCCACACGAAAGCACTTAAGTCAATAACTAGTGTGTTTTGGAACATTGGACATGCTTTATTTCAGAACTTTTCACAATTTCTTTAAACATCTCACATATACAAAATAGGTACAATAGACTTTGTGGTGTCATTTTTTTTTCTAGAGAGATAAGCCGCCTAAAATCCATTGAAAATTGGATGAGAACAGAAGGGGGTGATGTCAGTACAAAACAAACAAAAACAAAAGACATGAAACAAATACTAGACATCAAGGTTTAAGGAGCGTTCCACCTGCTTAAAGTGGGAGCATATCAGAGGACTAAATGTGAGACTCCTTACAAAAATAATGCAGAAAAAAAGTGGTTTTGCCCAAAGCTGCATATTAGCACCATTGATCTCGGCTTGAAGCAAACGAGCACCTTCTGAAACGAGACAATGCTTGAAACATTAGTAGCCCGCTTTGACTTATTTCCGTACATGCGTGAGGTAGTTTAAACCTTATTTTCATGGAAATTGTGGTTTTAAACCTCCTCTTTGGAAGATATACAAAGACCACAAAGTGATGCTTACTTTCAGCGTTTTTATTACACTTCTTTTATTTTTTACAAAAGGATGACATGATGTCCCACAACAAGGTGTTATCCCGCTTTCCTTAGAGTTGCTGTATTAATTTGCATTGCACAAACGCTCCGTTCAGTCCGTTCAGTCCTCTCCGATAGTTCCCCATTGTAAGCAAGTGGTTGCGCAGTGAGAAATCAGCATTGGGGGAAAAAAAAAAAAAAACACAGAAAGAATTTGGGTTTTTTTTGTGTGTGTCGTTCTTTCTCTCTTTTGGGGCGTTAATTTATCATGAGTCTATTTATTTGAAACAGACTGGGCCAATGTCCAAACCAAACTCCTGATCAGCTCCACCAATGTCCATAGGTGCAATGTCGAGGATGGGCAGGCGAGATGGTTTGTTTGTTCTGTACTCAATGACTGTCTTGCTCCATTCACCAGTGTGTCTCTGCGGGGGAGAAAAGAGTTTCAGAGAGGCTTATTACCACGTTACGAGTCTCCTTCAAGACGGCGACAGGTGGCGCTACTCACAGTGCAACCATCCTCTGAGACAGAGAAGGTGAAACGGCTGTTTCCCTCGGCCCTGAGCTCCACATCGTTGGAGCCGCCGAGCACCACAGCCTTCTTCAGGCTGCCGCTCTCAGCGTCCATGTAGGCCACGCTGTTTCTGCAGTGGTAGGTGATGTTCTGGCTGGCTTGGTTGGACAGCAGGCGCATGAAAGCCAGCTGGGTAGCCATGCTCTGGGAGCTGATGGTCTCGTCGTTGTAGGCGAACTGAAAAAGAACCAGAGTCGTTAGCGTTAGCATTCCAGGTGGGCGACGAGGGAAGTCTTCACATCGGGCGTAGCTCACCTCGGTTCCGCCATTGATGGTCTCGCCGAACCACACGTGCTTCTTGTTCTCTGTGCTTCTGAACCAGTTCTTCTTGGCGATGCTCTCGGGATGGGCGTGGACGCAAGTCTCGCGGGTGGAGAAGTCGCAGAAGACCTTGATGGCGTCGTTGATGCAACCCTGGTTGGGGTCGATCCAGTAGAATCCTATCCGAGCACAAATGCTTTCAAGCGGCCATTCGGGACGTCCGACCATTCCCCTCCGACGTCGGTCTACTCACCGCTGGTCCATTCGGGGTGTCCCAGCTTGATGTCGCGGCAAGTGCGGGCGGGGTTCTTCCTGGATCCCTCGGGGGTGAGGAGGTTCTCGATCTGAGTGTTGAGGGACTTGATGGTGGCGTCCACCTCGTAATCCTTGGCTCTCATGGCGGGCTGGTCGGCTCTGTACTCGTCGTATCCGGACAGATCGTATCCGCCGCCGGCAGCGCCGGGAGGTCCGGGCAGACCGGGAGGTCCGGGTGGGCCCTAAGGGGAAGGAGATGGAGCTTAGATATGCAACACAGATGAACCAGATGGAGAAAGTTCCATTTTAAGAGTACTCACAACAGGTCCGATGTGTCCGGGAGCTCCGCGAGCACCAGCAGTTCCAATAGTGCCGTGGGCACCGGCTCTACCATCCTTGCCAGGGGGTCCGTGAGGTCCGGCGGGACCCTACAACAGGAGCAAAACATGTTTTACAGATATGGTTTTCATATCAATTGAATGAGTGATCAGGATACGACTTACTCTTGGTCCAGCAGGTCCGTGAGCACCAGCGGATCCGGTGTCACCAGAAACACCCTTAAAGGAGAGAGACCTTTCAATAACATTGTCCACAAAGGCTTTTTCTCCGAATATTGTTATTCCTTCCACTCACAGCAGGTCCGGGCATTCCCTGGAGACCAGGATGTCCACGAAGACCCTTCATGCCTCTATCTCCTCTATCTCCAGCGCCTCCCTTCTCGCCACGGATTCCAGCGGGTCCCTAAAATCCAATCACAGAAAGCACATTAACACCAGTTCCTTTTCTTAGATAGCGGGACCCCTTAGTAGCTCTACTCACAGCGGCACCACGAGCTCCAGCGGCTCCAGAGGGTCCGACGGGGCCAGTGAAACCCTACAAATACAGACCAATGCGTTTAAATCTTTAAAACCACAAAGAGCCATTGACAATGCGTGAGAGTAAACGTACAGCATCTCCACGGTTTCCGGGTCTTCCGACAGCTCCGCTGGGTCCAGCGGGTCCGGGAGCACCAGCAAGTCCAAGAAGACCAGAGGGACCGGGGTCACCACGGTCTCCCTAGATAAGACAGATTAGGATCACAATGTAAATTCACATGAGACATTTCTGAATATTGTCCTTTTAAGCAAGGGACAAGTGGGATACCTTAATTCCAGGAGCACCGGGACGGCCAGGAGGTCCATCGTTACCGGTGTTACCCTGAAAATATCAACACAAAGTTCAAGTCTCATCTTTCAATCCCCATTTTTACGTACGATATTCTGTGTTATTATAACAGTACCTCACGTCCAGCCTCTCCTTGGGGTCCGGTCATACCGGGCATGCCAACATTGCCAGCCTGTCCACGGGCACCAGCGGGACCAGCGGGTCCAACTCTACCAGGCTCTCCCTAGCAGATCCGGGTTCCAAACAGACCAATTAGCCACATGAATTTGTCCATTATTTAGTGTAGCTGGACGTAGCGTGGACACTTACGACAGCACCGGGACCACCGGGGGTACCGCGATCGCCTCTAGCTCCGGGAAGACCAACAAATCCTTGAGGACCGATAAGACCAGAAGGTCCAGAAGTACCAGGAGCACCCTAAATTCAAACACAGCACCACAATATGAACAAATGATGACTATAAAACAGGGCTACTTGTGCGCTTCTAGTACTGCAACTTACAGCGGGTCCAGACTCTCCAGAAGGTCCTTTGTCTCCAGGGGGACCGGGAGGTCCAACCATACCCTGCTCTCCATGGGGACCAGTGGGACCAGCGTCTCCACGGGCACCACGGGGACCATCTTTACCAGCAACACCAGCGGGACCGGAAGGTCCAACAATACCCTGGAAAGGAGGAGAAAATACAAAGAAAGATATGTTATATTTCTTCTGCTCTCAATGATCTAAAGTAAGACCAACAACAACAACAAAATGGACTCACAGCAACTCCAGCAGGGCCAACTCTACCAGCGGCTCCAGGGAAACCAGTCAGACCCTATAAAACAACACAGGGTCATTTTTGGGAGTGAAAACAATCAAATCTGACTGCAAAAAAAAAAAGATTTTTGAACTATGTCTTAGTTTTATGCTCAATCTGTGACTAACCTGAGGTCCATTGTCTCCACGGGCACCAGTGGGTCCAGCGGGGCCACCAGGACCCTGTAAAGCAGGTCAAATCTCAGATTAAAATCCACACAAGTATCCACCAACCCTTCAAAAGATTTGGGGTCAACAATGTACTCACAGCAGGTCCAGTTTGTCCAGCGGGTCCAGCGGGGCCGGCAGAGCCAACATCTCCCTTTCCACCAGCAGGTCCGCGCTCTCCTCTAGCTCCAGCTTGTCCGTTAGCGCCCTGTGAAGTGGAACAACAACATGTGAGCATTTAGCTATCTCCACAGGGTTCAGGCATAGAGGGTAAAATGTTAACTTACAGGGGGTCCGGCGAATCCGGGGGCTCCGGCGGGTCCAACCTCTCCACGCTCGCCCTATGAGGGAAAGAAGGACACTTTAGTTTAGCAGAAATAACTTCAAGAATTGGTTGAAATTCAAATTTGTAAAACTTACAGAGGCACCACGGACTCCGGGAGGTCCAGCAGGTCCGAAAGAACCGCTCTCACCCTGCAAAAGATGACATTAATGTCAGTACAGAAGAAAAAAAGCAATTTGTGACAATTATATCTCATTATTTAAAGGATAGCTATTTGGGTTAATTCGTAATTGAATGGCAATTAAAGCTCTACACATAAAAAAAATACAACAACAAAAATCTAGTTTCCTCATAACTTGACTTGACTCAAAATATTAAAACAAAACCTGAAACTATATTTTGAAGTACCCACTATAAAAACATGTTTATTTTGTGTACTTGCCTTGTCACCATTGGCTCCAATAGGTCCAGGGGGTCCGCTGATTCCAGCCATACCCTACAAATGGTTGAAATGTCAGGAAGTTCTACGATTTTCCCACAAAAAAAACATTTAAGATGGGAGCTGCACTTACACGGGCACCATCTCTTCCATGGTTGCCATCGGGTCCTTTGTGTCCGAGCTCTCCCTACACAAAAAAATATTGAGAATCCACTCACATGAGAGCACTCACACTCAGAATCAATCCTTTTCCATACATACCTTCTCTCCCTTGATTCCAGCGGGACCGGCAGCGCCGCGCTCTCCGGGCATACCACCAGAACCCTGGTGGCCAGGAGCACCAACAACACCAACGACACCAGGCTCTCCCTAGAATTACCCCAATCCCGGAAAAGAAAAATCAGGTGAGTTTTTGTCATGAAAGACAATTTCCAAACATTTGTTCAATTAGTTTTTATGCAGTACCTTGGCACCATCAACACCAGGGGCTCCAGAAGCTCCACGGGGTCCCATGGATCCCTGAACTCCGGAAGATCCGGCAGCACCGGGCAGACCACGCTCACCCTGTAATAAGACGCATTGGTTTTTATTTCAGTGGAACATCTCACGGTTTGGAAAAATGTTGGTTATCGACTTGAAAACAAAGTGAATACCTTTCCACCAGCAACTCCAGAAGCTCCCTGGTCTCCTGGGATACCCTATTAAGGATACAAGATTGTCATTGGCATGACTTTGCATGCATTTCAGATCAATTCTTACTCTGTCTCCGGGCTTGCCAGCCTCTCCAGCAGCACCAGCGGGACCGGGCAGACCCTAGAAAAGGTAGAAAAGTCAGAAAATCACCATTTGTTGGAGTTCATGGCAGCCACAACAATCAACTAAAATGAAATGCTAAGTAATTGACTGAGGTAGCTGCTTCCTAAACAATTGGTATGGATTCAAACCTGGAAACCAGGAGCTCCAGCGGGTCCTTGCTCTCCCTTCTCACCAGCTCCACCCTGTAACAGAAAGAAGCAAAGTAAGGTTAAAGATGGCACACCAGATTACCGAGAGATGTCCAAAAAAATGGGTCAAAGATACTTACAGAAACACCCATGGGGCCAGTGGCACCATTGTTGCCATCGGGGCCAGGAGGTCCCTACACACAGTGACATTTTAGAAAACGGAATCCAAAGAATACTTATGAGCGAGAATGGATATCTTGGGACTGACTTACTCTCAGACCAGTGACTCCAGTAGATCCCTTCTCGCCGGGTTTGCCAAGGTCTCCCTAAAAAAACAACATTGACATTCACTACTCGGCTCCAACTGGCATCAAAAACAGGCATACTTTCTTGATCATATGTCTTCTACTTACAGAGGCTCCCTTGGGTCCTGGGAATCCAATGTTTCCGGGCTGGCCTCTAGGTCCGGTGGGGCCGGGAGGACCAGTGCGGCCATCTTGTCCAGAAGGACCCTGTAGTAGGAGACCAGGATTAACAAGAGTAGAGAGCAGAAGCTTTTCATCCATTTCTTGTGTTTTGAATGTTACTTACAGCAGGTCCCTCCTTTCCTGGGGGTCCAGAGCTACCGGGGCTTCCGGGGAGACCCTGTGAAAAGTATCTCATTGATGAATTCGTCACAGATTGATTTGGACCGTCGCAAGTTTTCAGGGTTCGGAATACCCACCCTGAGTCCGACGGCACCGGGCTCACCACCACGGCCAGCATCTCCGGGAGCTCCGCGAGCTCCGGCAGATCCGGTGGCTCCACGAGCACCGGGCATGCCCTACACCGGGTGAAGTGCGAGGTTAGAAATCAGGGAAGACAACAAGAAGTCGACAGACCGGCGCTCAGCCAGCTTTACTTACAATTGGGCCAACTCTTCCCTCGGTACCGGGCATTCCACGGCTACCGGGGGCACCCTAGAGGAGAAGCAATGGAACTGTGAGGAGATCCCCAAAACAAGATGGCGTCCGACCCGGCGAACACCGACAATCACTCACTCTAGATCCGCGGCTACCGAGGGGGCCAGTGGCACCGATCTCGCCGGTAGGTCCACGTTTGCCCTCCTCACCGTTAGGTCCGGGGGCTCCCTGAGGTCCAGCGTTACCCTGCGGAAGGACGACATGGTTAACAAGGCATGAGCTTTCAATGAAAATCCATGGAGCAAAAACCAGGTGTCTTTCCAACTTACAGACTCTCCCTTGGCACCAGCATCTCCCTTGATTCCCTGAACTCCGGGATCTCCCTAAAACAGAGGCCAGAACAATCAAATAATTGTCTCAGAACACAATATGGCATTTCTGCTTGTCCACTTACAGCCAAGCCTCTGGGACCAGCAGCACCCTGAGGTCCCTGGGGTCCAGGTCCTCCTCTGGGTCCGGGGAATCCAGGAGCTCCAGCAACACCGGCGGCGCCCTAAATGGACGACGGGAACAATACATTTGAGTATCTCCGAGGAACATAGTCCAAATGATATGGGTCTTGATTTGAAGACTTACAGTGGCTCCCTTAGCTCCGTTCAGACCGTTAACACCGGGGTTACCCTAGAAAGAAGCATAAAAAATGTGAAATGCAGACCAATGATGACTTTCCTTCGGGAATAGTGGAGGTGTACTTACAACAGGGCCAGCGGGGCCAACGGCACCATTGTTACCGGGCTCTCCTCTAGCTCCCTGAGGTCCGGAGGGACCATTGGCACCAACGGCACCAACCTCTCCCTGTCCACGGGCAAAAACATCTTATATCAATATTCCCAACTCGAGGACGGTTCCAACCCATTGCTATGACCTATGACTCACCTTGGGTCCGGGGCCACCGGGGAAACCTGGGGCACCGGCAGATCCAGCGGGTCCCTACGAGAGATCGACACAATCGTCAGGGCTAATTTGGTGTCTGGAGAAATAATTTCAGCCTGGAAATTGTACTCACAGCAGCGCCAGCGGGTCCAGTGTTGCCATCGGCACCACGAGCGCCAACGGGTCCAGCGGGGCCAGCACGACCTCTCTCGCCAGCCAGACCGCGAGGTCCCTGAAGAGACCAAGATGGGTTCACTCTCCGACGACAGAGTCAAAGTCAAGTCCGAGAGCCGGCAAGCGAAACTCACAACAAGTCCTGGTCTTCCAGCGGCTCCGTGTGCGCCAGCCTCACCCTATACGAGAAAAAAGGAGATGTTGGTAAGACAATCTGTGAAATCCACTAAAGAAGACAAAATCTCTTTTTTTAAAATGTTTTTTTTAACCTTGATTCCAGCGGCACCATTCTCTCCTTTGCGTCCATCCAAGCCATTGTAACCCTGAAATGAGGGTAACCTCATGAAATTGACTGCATCACATGGTAGCAAAAATATTTTCAGGTCTAGTTAAGCATCTAACTTCAATTATTGAATTCATTTGGATTGGGCAGTGACCATTCACTGCCATGGCTCCCAGTACAAATGGATTGGAAGTCTCTCTCTATCAGGAACGTAACAAAAAAAATAAATTTGACATGTTTTTTTCTGTACTTACTCTGTGTCCCTTCATTCCGGGGAGTCCAGGGGTTCCGGGGAATCCACGAGCACCCTGTAAATCAAAACAAACCCTTTTTCATATAGTAGTTCGTATTTGTAAAGTGTTGTCATAAAAAAGTGCTCCCTCACCTGAGTTCCGGGCACACCTCTATCTCCGGGCTTGCCAGGTCTGCCATTGTTACCCTAAATATAGAAATGACACCATTTAAATTCGTGTACCACAACAACATAGTACGGGAGAATCTATGTCGTTTACTTACATCTTCTCCGGCTTTGCCGGGAGGTCCAGAGGGGCCACGGGGACCGACGGCACCCTGAAACGCAAAACCAGAGTTTTAAACACGGACGTTTTTGTCCAATTTGGAAGATTGAGATAGTTGTAAAAGAGGATCTTACAGTCTGTCCAGGCTCGCCAGGCTCACCGGGGTGTCCGGTGTTACCCTGAGGTCCCTATTAGGAGCAAATATGGCGTTTAGTCGGGATTAGAACGGGAGAACGGGAGTCTAAATGTGAACCTACGGTAGCTCCGGGGGGTCCGGGTTGTCCTCTGTTGCCCATCATACCCTGAACGGGTGCGGGATCGGGAGCCTTGGCATACTGAGCAGCAAAGTTCTGAAAAAAAACAACAACTGTTTGTTTAAAATCCACTCAGTTAGTCACAAAAGAAGTGACCATGTAAATAAACTAATTCCGCCCGTTAGAGCAGAAAAGGTAATCCGGGTTTCTATATGTCAAATAGGATGTGATGTCACCACAAAACAATAACAGTCCTGATAATGTGACACTTAGTTGACCTCTGCTTTTGACTTCTTGTCATTTACTATTTGTTAGACTTTTGCATATGATAAAAGAAAATAGGGAACATACTCCTCCGAGTCCAGGGGGTCCAGGGGGCCCTGCGGGGCCGGGGAATCCGGGTTGGCCATCGTTTCCATCAGGTCCCTGGGGACCCTACACCAAAAGACAAAATAGGCCATTAAAGTGAGCACTTTTACTGCTTTTTTAACCAAGAAAAACTAGCCAGGCTAGCATTAGCATACAATTTCTGAGTCCATAATAGCTTAGCTTTCTTGATATACATCTAGGCATGCTTTTATTTTTGACATGTCAACAAACGGCAACATTTTCCATGATAAAAATCCATTGAAATTCTCATTTCAGCTTGCTTACCCTGTCACCTCGAGGTCCTTTGTCTCCTCGGGGGCCCTGCGGCAGGAAAAAGAAGCCAGTCAGCCTCAAACACACACCAGATGTCTTAACCACTGCCAAACTGAGCCACGTTAACTACGCTTGAACCAAGCGCTCCATGCATATCGACAATAAAATGTGCATGTAAACAAACTTGACCTGGCTGACCTTAGGTCAAGCCAGTTAAGACACATTTTTCAGACAAAAGTGGCCCTTGGAAGTCATTTGAGCTAAAAACGTTTAGCTCTTTATTAGCTATTCCATCATGTGTTAAAACACACCTAAGATTAACATTAGGTGCTCACTTTAACATGAAGAAAACATGCATAAAAGTCACCAACTTAATGACTTGGTAATATGTTAGCAACAAGATACTCTTGGCATTGAGAGCTACTCAGGGGAAAAGCATTCTTTTAAACAATGGGAGTTGATTGGCATTGTATGAATGCATATGTATAATTTCTATGAATACATATCGATTGGAGTAGATTCATCAATTTGTGAATATAAAATAAGATCAAAAGTGATGGCAAAAGGGTATATCATTGGCTGAAGGGGCAAGGAAAGCCCCTGCCCCTCGCCACTGCCCTCAGAAAGGGTCCTTTGTGCCCAGGAAGGCCCCTCGGGGTGGCGTGCCGTTAAAGGTCTGGCCAGTCGGAGAGGTTGGACTTTTTTTTTTAATCCGCGGCTCTGGCCGGGGTAGATCAAATTGTGGGCCAACTGGGAAGAGGGATCTTTAACTGAGGGACTTTTAAGAGCCGGACAAAAAGAAAAGGTAAGACCATGTTTGTGTCGGTGTCGGCGTTCATGCGATTACTAACCGAGACTGGAGCGTTGGAAGGGGGGGAGGAGGTGGAGGTCGGGGAGAGAAAACAACAGGAGACTCCGTTAGAACATGAGGTAAACAAAACAACTGAGAAAGTTAACCTTGCTAACCTTAAATCCAACATATGAGTGTACTTTTCAATAATAAATCATGGTTACATTCTGCCTTCATTTCATGGCTATGTTACTCAAAGCAGAACTGGTATACAAATATTTGGATAGGAGAAATGAGTAAACAGGAGTTGTCAGGTGGAATATGCAACATTCATTGTTAAAGATGTGTTCATTTGTAGATCAAATGTGTATTAAAACCATACTAATGTTGTGCACCAATGTTATGTTTTTCTTATGTATCTGATGTCTGCTTTCTTTCTATTTGACAGTGTATGTACAGAGATGTAAGTTCAGTGAGCAGCTGGTACTACCCCCTGAACTGCAATGCACCACGTCGCCACAAGGAGGCGCAGGTGAGACCAAAAAAGTGCTTAAAGTTAAAGTTGAGTTAAAAGGTACTCAAATTCTTCTCTAACCTCCATTTAAAAAACACAAATGACGAATACAAAGCCTAACGCACATTTCTTATTAAAAAAAATCCCTTAATCCCTTATGACTTTAAATCTGATCACATTTAAAATAAAATAAATCTATACCTTATGAATAATCATGAAATAAGCCCCATACAATGCCTTTTTAACGATAGTGTTCCACTCGTATTTACTCTGTCCTAACAAATTGGGCTCACGATGTAGCTCCCACAAATTCCCACTGGAGGGCGTCGTTGCTACTCCCTTACAATCAACGTTCCTTTACCACGCACGTCTGGATGGAACATTAAGTACAACGCCTTTTTTCCTCCCCTTGACTTTTCCAATCTCCCAACACTCTAAAAAAAACAACTTCCCGGCTTCTTTCAACCCTTCTATCATACTACTACAACTTCTACGACCAATAATCCCTAAATCCTTGATGAAAAAAAAAAACAAGTATTCCTCTGCGGCACTGGTCGAAATCCCGAAAGCAAAGTAAACCCCCCCGAAAAATACAAATCCTCGGCAGGAAATATCCGTGTAAATATTCAACTTACATTGACATGTTGCTAGGTATGAAGCTGCTGCAAGCAGCAACAGAATCCGGGTATCCACAAAGCTGAGCATGTCTAAACAGACATGCAGACTCCTTGTGCTGCTGTGCCCCTCTTTTTAAACCACCTTCAAGCAGGCATACAGTTGAGGTGACGCGAGTAACTCCAAACTGAGCAGAAGCCTGCAGCCGTGATGCTAGAATAATAAAGTTCCATCGGGCCTATTTATACGGCAGGAGGGTCCCGCTTCTGCGTGTCAAAAGTCGGCCCACCGGCCAATGGGAAGCCAGAAACCCAATCTGACTCCCATCCCTCGTTGAGGGCATCTTCCAGCCTCCTCTGAAGGAGGAGGGGGAAACAAAAAAAAACAAAAAAAAAACATCTCCAGCCTGGTGATGACGAGTGCATCGATTTAATTAGATCCATTCTTTTTGAGGACGTGGACAGCGTGGACGTTTAAAAGGGAGACGAGAGCACACGTTTCTCCTTTTTTTTAACAGATGGGACGCTTAGTTTTGTGCTCTTACAAAGCGAGGGGCTAATTAAATCTAATTGGAACTTATTGTATATAGATATATATTTTTTTACAGATTTAACATTTTTTTGCAATAATCTACATTTGGGTGGAAAAGTTAGATGGAATGCAAGTGAAATTAAAAGGAGCTTTCACTTGACTTTCTCGCCCCTTCACATGACCAGACATGCCGTTAAACTCAGAGCAAGTCACTCTGTTGTAAACGTAGCAGTTTTTTTTAACTCATTCCCTGCCATTGACAACAATACACGTCCAATCTATTTGGACTGAGAGGGCTGACAACCACCTCTATCCTTTCTATCACTTTCACTTGTTTCCAATGACAAATTCCAGACAGTAAAATAAAACCCTGACTTGTGAATAAACTCTCACCTGAGAAACTTCCACTGCAACGTGTAATTAATTTGATAAGAAGATACTTCCCTCAAAGGAGTGAGAAAGAATTTTAAAAAAGGGGGAAGGAGGGGCAAGAGATGAAATTTGTTTTAAAGATGGCCGAACTCCCGCTCAGTGCAAAGTTACATACTCATGTTTGCTCAACGCAGGAAGAAAAGAAAAAAAAAAGAAAAAAGGAGCAGACGCTGAAGCTCCACATCATCACTGCTGGAAACCTTATACCTAAATGGTATTTTGTGGACTATAAGTTGCACCAAAGAGTCAATTGCGTTAGCCCAACAAATGCAAAATGAAGAGAAAAAATATGGGGAAAAAGTATGGGGATTTGTTAGCATGCTATCTTTCTGTCAACATAAGCTAGCTAGCGCAGCGAAAAGCTAGACATGATGTGGTTGTGATGTCACAACCAGAATTGCCTTCCCTATGAAATGGAAAAAAATACATTTTGTTTCTACCTATAAAATTACATGAGTGCATTGTTTCGTAGTTTTGAGATTCAAAAACTCCAAAATCTGCTCAAATTCCAACTTTGTTAGACTCTACAAGATAATATGTGCATATTTAATCAGCCAACACCACCAAATTAAAAGATTTTCCTAATCCTAACATAAGTTAAATGCATTTTCACAACACAAAATACTTCCATACCAACAATAATGTCTTAAATGGACTGACAAGGATGAAGAAGATTCAAAATGGCGAAAGAGAAGGACGTAGATGTTATTTTTTAGAGACCGTCTGCCCTCTCTGACTCTCTTATGAAGATGCAAGCGCTAATTAAAGACGGCGGTTTTCAAATTACAGTCTTGCTATAAAGACTACACTTGCAGTCAAGTTTCACAAAGGAGGAGAAACTAACTCAACGTTAAGGAACGGCGCATTTACTGCCGAAAACACATTTTGGAGCCACGACGCCGCGTTAGAGAATTCGCATGCCGACAGGCTCCAGCGCATTGAACCAATCTTCATTGGCCCCTCCCACTTCAAATGGATTGGACGTTTAGTGCCGTCAATGGATGCCAATTTGTTAAAAAAGAAGAAAGAAAATCAGGGTGTTAAATTACATTGCTTTAAATGTCATGAATTACAAAGAATATAAGAATCATATCAATATTGATGTTAATAAGTCATTATATATGATGAAAAATAGCCACTTGCCCCAATAATAAATTTTAAAATGTCTTCAAAAATCCATCAAAAATGACCAATAATGGTCATTTTTGCTATATTAAAGTGCATATTTTTTAATAATTGACTTTTTAGTAGTATGTTTGTACATTAAGAGATGGTAAATAAATAAATACAAGCGCAAATTAATGCAGTTTTTGGGTGGGTTTTAAAATGGAGCTGACAAGTTTTGCTCTCAAAGTAAAAATTCAAGTGATGCGAGCGAGGAAAATAAAGTCTCGAATTTGAAGTAGGAGGAACCTCCCTTGGCTGGAAGTAACCCATGGTTAGATTTGCCTGCGCGTCCGTCCACATGACTCGCAGTCTGGTCAGCTAAGGGATAATAAGTGCGACAGAAATATCCCCGTACAATGTCGGACCAATCCCAGGCAGGCACTTAATTGCTAGATGGGGCTGCGCTGCGGTTTTAAAAAGGAAGAAAAAAAAATAAAGAAGAAGGGAAGTGCAAGGGAATGTCTGGGAAGGCATTTCTGTTTGAAGGCACAATCATTTTTAAGATCGTATAAAATAAAATTGAAAATATGGGGAAAATCCTACATCTGTAAACAGTAAAAAAAAAACAATGCAAATAAATAATTACAGATAAACAATTACAAATAAATATTGGTAAATGTAAAAATTAAAATATTTGTAAAAATCCTATTAATTCTTGGAATGTAGTTTTTTTTAAATTAAAGAATCTATATTTAATTTTATACCATTCTTTTAAGTGTCAAATTTATTGTCTTAATGCTGCATTACTTGTTGGGCTTAAACGCTACATTTAATTACATTAAAAAATCAATGTGATGTCCCCAAAAATAATAATAATAGCCCTCATTTAACTTTGCATAAGAGGCAGTTGAAGGGTTAAACTTAAGAGACGCATTGAAATCTTTTCTGAATATTACCGCGCACATGAGGAACACATTTAAGTGAGTTCAGCTGTCTGGAGTTGCTCTCTAACTCTCTCACTCTTTCCTGCAAACTCTCTCTCTCTCTTTCTATGGTTGCTTCAAGTCAGTTAAATGCACTCATATATCATTTGACATCTGGGAAAATGCACTCAGGCGCTAACGCTACAAACTCTCCATCCGTCCCCAAAATGGATGACAAACACTGGCCTTTAACAAAAAAAGACACCAAACCTAAACCGCCTACTAAACTGTAAACTATTGTAGAAATCCTTCTGGAGATATTTGGGGTGCTGGTGACAAGAAAAACTAGAAAACGTGAATCAAATGTACTAGACTCCTCCCATTATTTTAGGGAGCTCCGCCTCTTTTGAGATTTGAGTTGGATTTTGGTGGTTCAATTTTCAGGAGGGAGGAAACTCTACTGCTTTTCCTCGCCATGGAAACTCTTTGCTTCAACTTTACTTTCCAGTTAGCTTGAAATGTTCCAGTTTCAATGATGTGAATTGAGGAGTTCACATTTTGAGATGTTTAACTATATTCAGGCTATTTAATTAATTGAGTTTTATTGGTGGAAGAGTCCATTTAAGGATGGGTTGAAGTCAGTATGACAACAAGGAAGTCAAACGACTTCAACAGATTCTTCCACTTGAATGATTTCACAGATGGAGAGAAAAAATAGTACAGGCCAAAGTTTTTCATACAAACTAAACTAGACTATGTGGCTATATGAAATTCTCATCCCAATAATTTAACTCTAAATCAATAGCAATGGCCGCTAAATCCATTTTGAATCATAACTGCACAAATGAACTACATGAAAAATCTGAATAAAACTTAACTGAAGTATAAAATAATCTACACAAGATGTTCCCATTTAAAACCTCAACCTGTGCTTAAAAAACCTGGTGGGAAAGTAATAGAAAGTATAGCTTGGGGCTCAAATCTGCCAAAAACAGACTAAAATATGACAACTTGACAGATTAGACTAACAAAAAATACTCCCATAATACAACTACAACTGACCTACTAGTTAAAAACGTTAACCTCGACACTGACTAGAAATCAACAATGAAAAAGTTCCACCCCCTCATTTGATGGCACTACGGAGCACTCAAGTATTTGAGTCTACTGCTGTGTCATTTTTTCCAGCCGCTAAGCTAGTGGGAGGAGGCTTTCTTTCTTTCTGTCTACGCTGGAAGGAAGATTTCAAGGAGGGCTCGCAGGGGGATGAAGAATTAGCACTATCAGTCCTCCCAGTTTAAACAAATTGGACGCCAAACGCCGTCAATGGCTAAAAAAAGCACACAATAGGGTAACAACATCCGTTACTGGTGTGTTAGTAAATTAGTTTATGAGCATGTGTAAAGGGATCGAGTGTAAAAATGCACAATTAACTAAGTGACGGACTACTTTAGGAGAAATTGCTGCTCAGCTGGAAATACTTTTACACTTCCTGTATGGGCCTCTAAATTCGCTAGTTTAACATCATTAACTGTATATTTGGTTTGCACAATGTATGAAAGTTAGATTGTCTTTTAAAGGTCATTATTTGAGAAGCTAGTAAACACACTTAGTGATAGTTTTTGTTATTGTTTTACCTTATTTTTCATGACTGCTAAAATTGTAGATTAAATAAAGCAACCATATGTTTTTTTCGCATTCCCAACTATGTATATATATTTTTAAAGATCTACAATTACATTATGAATGCAAAAAACTGATAAAACCTACAAAAAGGATTTCACTTGAGGGTCAAATGTCGTCTAAGGCAGCACACGAAAGAGCATTTTTCTGTGTGTTTTATTTTGTTTTTTTTAATCCTAAAACCAACCCAACATTGGACAATGATGGAAGAAATTCCATTCGAGAATTACAGATGTTTTTTCCCCCTCACTAGTGGATGACTCCTCCTACTTTTTTAGAGATTTTGTGTCTCGCTCCTCAATGGAAAATGGCCATCAACGTGGTGGAATCTTTCAAACGCGTTTCCCCAAATAATTGTCGAGGAAGACGAGACTAATGTAAAAAAAAAGGGATATAAGGTGCTAGGAGCTTCTTTTAAGTAAATAAAGGGGAGGAGGGGAGTTTTAAGGCAAGAGCCCATTACATAGTTGAAGCATGAGCGCATGCCTGCTGGCTGACGTCCACCTCTGAACTCCATTTTGCATCTGGTTAGAATCTGCTCTCCTTTTTCACCTTCTTAAACTTAAAAGCGGGGCTTTTGACGGTGATAGACGTCTAATTTTGGGGGAAAAAGTGCATGGGGTGGTTGATTTTGAGTCATTTTCCATTTCAAGAAGGCCAATAAGACAAGTATGGACATGCTAAGAAGTCAACACTGTAATAAAGTCAATCATCAAAGCAGGAATTAATGAAGGTCCATTTCTTCTTACTTCCGCTATTCTATGATGATATCCTGCCACATCTTCATGATTTTTTTTCTCCTTCTTCTTCTTCACAATTTTTATTCCCATCGACTTGGTTTTGATGAGCAGTTCTCCAGCAACCACTCACAAAGTAGAGGAGGAGTCTGCAAGTTTCTTTTATTTTTTTTTGTTCCCACCTCTTCTGTTTCTTGGTCTGGTTCTTCTTTTCTTTTCTTTTTTTTTTTTCCAAACTGAACTTCTTGATGACCAGAAAATTCTTCCACGTGTCCACTGTGAGTTTGGGATGTGGAGGAGGGGAGGAAGGGAAGATAGATAGATATCTGGCTGCCTTGAACTTACTGCTCTACTTATTTTTTGACTGGTTTTGGGGTCGAAACTGAGCCCTGGCTTTATTCTATAATGGCGAAATGGTGCAAATTTGAGATAAAATGTGACATTTTATGATTTTGAAGCGTACAAAGTGACACTTGGGCCTCTCCATTTGACGCGCTAACATTCCAAATATCAGTCGTGTGTGAACGGACGTCTATGTGTAATGTCACGACGCTGCTATATATTTTTTTTTTGTGTGAGACATCTTAACAGTACTGTGCAACATCGGGTTGATGACTTACTGTGATATATTTTCATAGATGTGAGAAACGTGGAAGAAAAGTCATATTTTAGGCCTACAAATCGGAAATTACGCTGACAGCTCTCCCAATGCAATTGGATTGGACGCCTATTGCTATCAATAGCAGCGAAATATGACAACCAGAGTTACAAAGAAATATAAAAATGTCTTTCAAAGTTTTTGATTGGACTATCCAGCCTTAACAACAAATTCTGAATCCACTTTTAAATGATCTCTATCCCAATTAGACAATACTTCTTGCTTTTTTCATCTGAAACGTTCAATTCTTAAGCGCCATTTCCCATTTGACACTACATTAGTAAAACGTGTACCCAATTCAACGTTAAATTTCATCTGAAAAAGAAACTTCCAGATGACGTGGCCGAGTGAGTGGAGCACCCTCAGTTGCACTTTGCTCCTCTTTGAAAAAAACACTATCATTTTTTTTTGCCGTTTCACCCCGCCTCCTTTTGCGCCGATTCGACGCCGTTAGCAACAATATGCTCCACTTGACATTCAATTGGTATTTTAGGTCACATAATGGAATTTGTCTTTTTTGCCTAACTTCCCCTATCTTCCCCCTATTTTGCCAGATGTGTTTGTCTAGCGTATGCCCCCTCGTGCAGGCCCCCGTGATTCCTTCCCCACAGACGTCTTCAGAGGTCTCCCCTCCCCCCTAAACCCAAAAACTTCTCTACTTCTCGTCACCAACAGAGGGAAGACTCGACAGAGTTGAAGAATTAAGAGCGTGTGGAATCTCCATAGCCAGAGGCTGGTTTGGAGAATATGTCCGACACCCCTGGTGGTCGGGAGTAGGGAGGGCGGCATCGAGGGACGAGCCAGGTGCCACCATGGCTATGTTTAAGTGGGCGGGACCCATGGTAAAAGGAGGCGGGTCTTTTTTGGTAACTTTCACTGCTCAAAGAAGAGAAATGGGGAAAATGGCTCGCCTAAACTCCTCCTCCTGCTCATTTACTTTTGCTCCCAAATTTCCCACCCCTCCTCCATTTGTAAAGGTCCACCTGCAATTAGCTAATGATGATTAGGTTCTTCAGTTGGTCTGCAAACAGGAATCGCCCCACCCCCATACTTTGGATAAAGAGCTGATTGGCAAATTGGCAAAGTCAGATTCACTAATTTGGAGTTGTTAAATGTGACAATCCATGTTGACTAGGAGTAAATTATAGCTGTATTTATTCATCCTAGTTTCTCTAAAGATGGACACATACAAATTTTGAGTATTTTTTCCAAGAAAATGGCACTAATTGAATAAAATGTCTAATATTTTTGGTCATTTTGGTCAAAACTGTTTATGAAAAAATACTTATTGTAAAAAGCCATCAAATGCACATTGTTGCTTTCAGTAATAGTAGTTTAAAAAAAATCATAGTACAAATGTATCGTGTTTGCCGTTATTAGCCAAATGAGTTGCCGAGCTTTTAACTAAACAGGACGTTCCATTTAAATGGGCCAACGTGATCTTTGCGATAAAATCTGGGGGACGTTTTATCCAAGATTTACTTTAACGGTGCCTCTGCGACAATGCCGCTCCTCCGCTATGAGACGCGAGCTTCTGCCACGTTGTCTGACTGCCTGGCTTTTCTCTCTCCGACTCACCCTTAACTTGCCTCACCAATCTTCTTTGCTTCCCATTATTAAATACTTCTTATATTTTGACAAAAAAAAATATGGACACACAAACACATTTAGATCGATAAACAACCAAACTTTCCTAGCTGAGTTGGACATTAAGACGACTAAATGACTAATTTATCTAATTAAAATGACTAGTACTTTGTAAAATGTGTTTTTTTTTGCTGTTACTGGGTTTACTAATTTGTGAGGGAGCCAAAAAATGATAATAATAAGAGTGACAGGCTGGCAGCGAGTGATTGAATACGACCACGTCGACGAATACTGCAAAAGTACTACAACGGTGAAGGAAAGCCATTTGGACTCCAATGTTCCTGCTATTTGCGAACGAAATAGGTTCCAAAAATACCTCCCACAATCCTTTTGGAGCCACCGCCTCAAACATCTGCAGGAATAAAATTTAAAGACGACTAAGAAAACGTCTTTTCTCCAAGTAAACCTTAGAAATCCAAATATACAGAACGTTTTTCAAAGCTTGAGAGCCACTTTTGGATGCACTATTTTACTTGTGCTTCCCTGATAAAGACGTGGAAGGTATTTACTTTACATCTACTTCTCAACTCTCCTTTTTTTCCCTTTCTTCTCTTGCTTTTTGTTTTCAGACAAAGAACAGACGTCTGGAAATTGTCCCCCCAGTTTAACTGATGAGTGAGACTGCAGCAGCCTCTTCTGGTTGAACAAATAAGCACTAAAGCAACATTCATCCTCCAATTCAAACTACACAGATATGACCAAGCCAGAGACACCATCTTTTTGTTAAAAATAAAAATATACCCTGTCTACTTGATACAAACAAATACCTATTCATTAATAAATACTATACATTACTGAGAGTATTGTATTTTGACGCCACTAGAGAACACTATTGCACCTTTGTAAAATATCACTCTTACATAAAAAAAAAAACACTACAAAAATTCTCCCATTCAAATCTCCCAATCACCCCAAAACAGTCTCTAAAAATACCACACTAAAAACGGCCTGACATGAACTTCCAAATCTCACAGATACAAAAAATCAAATCTTTCTGAAAAAGAAACATGGCGCCACCGAGAAGCCTCGTAGACTGTTTGCAAACGCTTGATTGTAAGAAAATTGTGGGCATGACACAAGCCGACCCCAAAGTGATTAGTATCCATTTGCTGTTCCCTTCGCAGTATGGGGTGGAAAAATACTCATCTAATCATACTTATTTCAAGGTAAACAAAGAGGAAAAGCACAAAAACTGTGATTGCACGTTAATAGAAATAGATTGACATCTTCATCCAATCAATGGTAAATTAGCACATTACTTTAGAAATAAGTTATTCTGTTTGTCTCTTTGGGAGCTTCATTAAAATGTATATCAACAAGACACCAAATGTGCTACAATCCCTTTCTACTACAAGCTTCCAAATTTCATCACCATGACCAATCACTACCCCTCCTTTTTGGACCCAAAATACAGAGCGGCTCATCCTTGGGATCAAAATTCATGCGGCAAAAAATACATTTTACGGGTTGAAAGTGGGACGCGCTGTTGTGTCATGTGACAGAAAAACCATAATCCTATTTGTCTTTCCTTACTCTCCTATTAAAAATAATATCTGAGGTCAATCTCAGTGCACCGCTGCTTTGGGAGGCAATTCCCTATCCTGAACAGATATTTTTAATCATCAATAACACGATTTTACTGTTCACGTATTTCTTAAGGCATGTATTGAGCGTGGAAAATAGTATATAATAAATATTAAAAGTATTTGCGTCATTATTATTCTATTTATGGTTTTGTGGTGTGGTGTTCTGACCTTGCTTGAAGATCCATCCCAGAAGGAGGCAGGACTTGCTTGTAGACCAACGGCCCTCAAGTCAGAACATCTCAATGCCTTGCTCAAAGGCATCTGAATGAATGTACAAATAAAATGAATTAAATATGGCCATGTCTCCACTCTGTAATGAATGCAACCATTTCATCATCTTAATTTAATATTCCTTACACATTTAGAACAATCCCCATCAATCGAAAATACAAAACATTTGTACACTTTTGCCAAATTTGTGTTGAAACATTTATGAAAAGCATTCATTTGAAAAATATGACAGTATTGATCGAGTAGAGTAGAATGTTGGGATGCAGGCAATCAAAACTCGACCAACTTAGTCCTAGTCACAGTCTACTGTCACGTTCTGCTTCATCAATAGAACTCAATTTAAAATTCTATTTCACGGTCTGCTTAAACACTACATACTCTGTATTTGTAGTAAAAGATTTTATAGCTCCTCAAATTTGTTATAGACTTGCAAATATTTATTCCCACCCTTCAAGAGTCATTGGATGTATTTAATCCTTGCAAATCCACAAAGACACGTTGAACGCACGCTCCCAATTCAATCAATATTTCTCTTTCTTTGACCTCTGTGTCAAGGTCAGAGAGCGATACCTCCTGTCAGTGTCAGGAAGGAGGATGGCTGAGATTTGAAAGGCTTTATGGTAGATAAAAACCTTACAATTGTTTATTTATGAAATAGTAGCTCCCTATATATCCACGTCAGCATTGTCATTCTAATCTCCCATATCATAAAAGCTGTCTCCTGAAATATTGTTTTAAAGTGAGAGATGACACTTTTAGGATATAGTAAATATGGATGAGCTCTATTCAATCTCATATAGCATTAAGGGATATACACTTAAAACCCTTATTAAACCCAGAAATGATATTTCATATTTGTGCCCAATTTATGGCGGTCACGTTTCAATGTCAGAGGCAGATGAAAGCAGCCACATGGCAATTGTAATGATGAAAGTCTTCCAAACCTGTTTTTGAAGGATAGAACAAATTAGTTATTAGTAATTTCACAAGTGGGTGACGGATTAAAAAAGAAGTGGGTTTACAATAAACCTTGTGAACGTGGCAATACATTCAGATGAACGTTGAAATATTTGGAATGATTTTTAAACACGTAGTTTTCAGTAATGAAACATGAAATAATTTGAATATTGAGTTTATAGCTATTTCAAAGTATAGGCTCCACTGACCACAACGTTGTAAATGACGGAAAGCCCTGATGCAAAATGGCCGAGAAGCAATAGCACTTTTAACCTGTGGCTCACAACGCGCATCAGCCATCCTTTACATTGGAGTTATTTCAACGCAATTACCAGTGTTTTTATTTCTTTTGAATCATGTTACGTTGATGTAACCTCAGTTTCATGTTCAGTATGCATAAAACACTTGAAATTGTTTCAAAATGTCGATGTTTTGGTCCTTCTAAATTTCCGTTTACAATGACGTGGCTTATGCAAACGTACACATCGGAAGTAAAAGACGGGGGCTGACCCATAAAGCTTCACAATATTTTCTGTGGCGTGATATTCATTATTCTTTACATATATTAATCACACCAGGACTGATAAACAGTGTTAACGTTAATATTTCACAATGAGGCGCGCCAACTTGGGTAAGCCATTTTCGTAAATAAGTTTTACGTTAGGTAACATTGGTAGCTAGCAAATCTGTTTTTCGCGTTTATCCTAATTGGATTCCACGTGCATATATGACTCACTGTTGGACAATTATGAACATATAATTGACTGTCTCTTTAGGTGAAGCAGCAACTGGGCAATATGTAGCGAGTGGATACAGTGTCTACGAAGAGGAAAATGAACATTTACAGGAGGGACTGAGGGCTAAAGTCACTGCTTTAAAAAGTGTAAGACATCTTCAACTCACCGTTTCTATGTCAGCAATGTTTATGCGAACTAATCACTTATAACTTTCAGCTGTCCATCGACATAGGAACGGAAGTGAAGTATCAAAATAAAATGCTGGATGAGATGGTGAGTTCACGGCATCGTTTTTATGTCGTATTAACTTAATATTAACTTAAAATATATTTTTTATATTTATCAGAATTTCTGTGTTGTATTAATATTGTATGTATTAAAAAATCTCTTTCTATTACTATTTTTATGTACATAAGTATTTGTCAATATTTTCAATGGGAATTAATGAATAAATAGGTTGATTGAGCCTTTAGGGTCAACTGAATAAACCACTGATTGTTTGAATTTATTTGTATTTTTTTTTAATTCAAAACTAGGACAGCGACTTTGATTCAACGGGCGGTCTTCTCGGCGCCACCATCGGCAGAGTCAAAAAACTTTCAAGAGGCAGTCAAACCAAACTGTTGTGCTACATGTTGCTCTTCTGCCTTTTTGTATTCTTTGTACTCTACTGGTTCATCAAGTTGAGGTGACGGCTACATCTTTTTGGACTTTGAATGCCTCATCACTATCACGAAATTACTCAAATTCATTAAAAAAAAAAAGTTCAGAGCCGGTTATATTGCCCTGTGAATTTTAAATCCCTCACAATACAGAGCTGATGTTAGAAAATTACATTTACATAGATTGATGCAATGAAATTCAGCATCCTGACATAACTAACTTGATTACGAGTTGACAAATGCCATTGTTGACAATTTGAAAAATGTGCTAGTATTATAATCTATTTAGAAAGTCATCCTAATGCTGAGAGTAAATAAGTTATACAATTCTCTTGGAGAGATCTCAGAAATATATGGATATTAAAAAAAATGAAATGTCGTTTCAATGTAAATAAATCTTTTTAACTAATAAACGTTTAAAAGATGTTTCTTTCAATGACAATTGAGATTGTATTGTGTTTTTTTCAACTCTAGAAACAAATACTATTTCTGCAAATACTTTGTCTAGTGTTGTTAAATATTCCCAAATGTAAATTGAATTATTAAATACATACACACACTTGGGTGATTAGCACGTTTCATTGCTTCCAATTTGGAGACGCTTGATGAGAAAATCCTTATTTCTTGGGTAGAATGTCCAAGTATTTGCAGATAATTCCAAGCATGACCTCATCAGCTCCTCCCCCGATGGACATTAACCTAGAGTCCCTGTTGGAAGACAACCGTAATGATTCATCTCCTACTTCAAACTACATTTGTGCGCTATCACTAGATGTCACTACAGTGTCAAATGACACCCACTGGATTTTTTTTTTCCTCATAAAGGGCTTAATTTGAGGGGGCCACAAGGAGGCCAGTTATAACAACAGTTTCCTAGCAACAGTAGTGCTAGTTTCTTATGTTGAAGTGTGCAATTTAAATGGATACTGCAGAAAAACATGAGTTTTTTCCACAAATGTAAAGACATCTCATTTGTGAGGGGTTCCAATTTTCAAGACATTGTTGAGCTAGCACAGGGTTAGGCAACCTATGGCTCGGGAGCCTTATGTGGCTCTTTTGATGGGTGTATATGGCTCTCCACCTTTTTAAAATCATATTTTTTCTTCATTAGACTCTTCAGCATGCATTCTCTCATTGATACTCATTGATTAGCAACAGTGAAATAATGTTTTTAAAAGATTTTTTAACTTTTAAATTCTGAGTATGGCTCTCAAGGAATAATATTTGAAAATATGAATTATTTATGGCTCTCTTTGTCAATAATATTACAATAATAAATTTAGATACAACGGTTCTGTATCTGTCTGTTTTGTTGAACGCTATTATTTCCAATTGTTTTGAATGCATCACTTGATAAACAGGTTAGAAGTGGGAGTAACAGTGACCTAAATGGAATTGACAGCAGAAATCCCAGCATGCCTTGCGTGGGTGGGCCTTTTGTAGCAAATGGAATCATTTATCATCAAGAAAGATAATTAAAAAAAATACCTGTAGAATCTGCTGACAAGCACATCGCTGGTGAATCCCATTCCTCCCCAGTACTGAAGGCAACTGTCACTCACTTCCCTGGCAAGACGGCCTCCTTTTAATTTGGCCATGGATGCCAATTTGGTGACATCATTACCTTTGATATATAAGGCTAAAACAAACAAACAGCAATTTCAGTCTTTTTCTCCCTCCTCCGTTAACATTTCAACTTTGGGTGTTCATTGTATCTCACCAGTGGCTTGATAGAGGAGGGCACGGAGCGCCTCCACCTCGGTTTGCAGTTCGGCCAACCTAAAATGGACCGCTTGGTGGTAGAGTACGGGATTGTTGAAGATCTTCCTCTGCCGGGTGTAGTCGATGGTCTCCCGGATGACGACGTCCATGGTAGTCAGAACTGGGGGGGAGGGCGAGAGAGATAGAGAGAGTTATGCATACCATTTTGCCCTGCTTTATTTCACTTCAATTCTTCAAAAACAACATTATCGGGCGCTTGTCAAAATGAAACCCAAACACGCTCGCTCAGCCGAGATTACATGTTTGACCTCAGTGAGCTTCGTCATCATAAAATGTTTAAAAAAAAAAATAACGGACAGTTATGGTCGTGGGAAAAGGGATCTCGGGACAAATAGAAAGAAGGTGAGGTAATAAGAGAAGTATAAAGTTCTCACTATTGGCCACAGCCCAAAGTCTCTCCTCTTGGAATTGAAGCATCTGATAGGTAAAACCCATGCCTTCCTGGCCAATGATATTTTTGCAGGGAACTCGGACATCTTCGAAGAAAACTTCGGCCGTGTCGGAGGACCGCATGCCGAGTTTATCGATCTTGCGGGCGATGTGAACTCCTACGAGGGGGGGAAGGGAGTAAAATCAATGATTTTGGCTGAGATTAATAAGAATTTAATATGATTTTTATTGGGTTTTTTTTTAACTAAAGGAATTAGGAAGAGCTAATCTAGCTAATCTTACCCGGTAGGTTCATGGGCAAACAAATGAGGGATTTGTTCCGATGGGAGGGTCCGTCACTGGTGTTAGCCAATAAGCACATCCAGTCCGCTTGGGTGCCGGTGGTGGTCCACATTTTGCCGCCATTGATGACATATTCATCTCCGTCTCTCACTGCTTTGGTCTTGATGTCTGTTTTGATATAATATTCATAAAATGCACAAAAAATGTCCTACGAAACCCAAAGAAAAAAATGAGAGGAACCTACTGGAGACATCGGAACCCGCCCCCACTTCGCTGACCCCCAGACAAGCCACTTTGTCCCCGAGGACGCTGGGAAGCAGAAATTCTTTTTTGAGCTCGGCTGATCCGAATCTGCGTAAACACAAAGTTGACAAGTTACAATTTTGGAGTCTCAAAAAGTCAAGTTTGACATTCAGACAAAAGGAAAGAAAATCACAAGTCAATTTTTTCAGACAATCCTGTTGATCTTAAGGCAATTGCAACAACAGTCATTATTTTCAATCCCTTCTTGTTATTTTGACCTCGTTTCGGGGCCGGAATTGCTCCCTTAATTAAACTCAAGAGACGCTTTTAGTTTATTTCGATGAGCTCCATCTTGTCACTTCCATGCAGACGAATAAAAAAAAACGGCAAGAAGAAATTTTGGCTCAGATATTGAATAATAATCTGGGGTGAGGCTAGGTTAATTAATTGTGTTTATAAACTAAAGACATTAGTACAACCCTCCCTGTTAAAAAATGTAAAACGTGCAAAAACAGGTTTTTGGCATTGAATGAGTTCAAAGAGGTTGTGCTTACAAATTAAAACAAATGATGAAAAACAGAAGTGACTGAATTCAAATGCCTGCCACGATTGAATGCCTAATTGTTTATCAAATTAACAATTTTGTATGATTATGATAGAAGTCACAAGGACACAGCTACATAATAAAATGGGATTTTTAGTGCATATTTCATTCCAAAGCACGTTTACAGCTAAAATACTTCGATACACCCCAAAGTGAGATTTTGGGAATTGTTACCTGGCCAGGGCGGGCGTGGCCATGTCGGTCTGGACGCCGACGGCCATGGGGATTCCGCCGCAGCGGATGTGACCCAGCTCTTCGGAAACTGCTACGTTGTAGCTATAGTCAAGTCCCAGTCCGCCATATTCTGAAAATGAAACATATGCTGTCATCTTAATGGGCTCTAAAGGTACAAAATGGGACCAAAAAATGTATTTTTTTGTCTAGTTTTTAGTTACAATAGCTTTGTGTTGATTTGACATGAAAAAATCTGTTATGAATATCTCAAAAATAAGTCTAATTGCGTTATTGTATGGTGAGTAATTGCAATCAAATGCAGAAAATAAAAAAATGGTGCGAAATTAACATTATAGAATACACATTTGTCACATGACAAACATATTAATCGCATTTGAATTAATCCTAACTTTGAGCTAGATTCAATGATCTGAAAAAAAGTTACTTTATCTAACTTGCTTTTTGTACTGCTGTTCTTTTAATAAATAATCTCAATGGCAGTGGATTAAACAGATTGAAAATCATCAAGATGGACTTTTTTGGCCCATTTTAATTCAACTTGGCACAAAACTAACCCCGCCCGATGCGCAATTGATGCCAGCACTGACTGCTAATGAACAATCAAGGGCAAATTTAGCACGTAATTCAGTTATGGTGTTTTCAAAGAGCGGCGTCAGCGATAGAAGTGGGCCAGGGGAAATTAAGGACGAGAGGTAGTAGTAGTATAGGCCAAGCCAACTCAGCCGAGTCAAAACCAAGAGGAAACAGGTGCAGCCCAAGCATGATAGCGCACGCTGGAAACCCTGCGGTGGATCATGTGGACGGAAGGAAGTGCCGAGGTTTATCCCGCTTACAACTTAACAGCGGGCCGTCGTCTAGAAAAACAAACAAGGACGCTTCAAATGTCACATCTCCGAGCTAACGCGTTCAAACACCCACCATAAATTGTATTACTAAAGCGCCCATCATACCGGCTTATTAAATTATCATCGTGGCGAAGAGAACGATTTGGAATGTCTGTTCCTATCTGTCAAGTGGTGGGCCGTTGCCATGGTGTGAAAGACGGGTTCCAGAGGAAACCGGGCCGGGCCGGGCCGAGCCGGGCGGGACGCCAGGGGTCATCGCTGTGGTCTCCCCCCCGACACGGCTGTCTCGCAAAAAAACTTCCTGTTCCCGTGTTTTGACAGGTAAGGGCGATTTTCCGTGTCAGAAACGGATTTGGTGGAAGTTTTCATCATTTGCTCAAGGGCCAAACATTCCCAAGCTTGTTTTTGTGAGAGAAAAAGATGGCAAATGTAGTACAGCAATCCCAAAGTGGAGATTTTAGGAAGCATCAAAACAAGTAAAACTCTCTATTTGGTTTAAAATGAGGCTATGTGAAATGTAGGTCAATGAGAGAAGTATATTAACTCATTGACTGCCATTGAGAGAGAGAGGCAGATGTCCAGTGTTTTGGGCTGGGAGGGATGGCAAAGATCATTATGGTAGTTTTTTTACAAAAATGCTTACTCCTGCTATGCTAGTTTTTGTTTATGTTTGGTAGGGCGATACAATTGCAGGGTTTTGGGATAAAAAAGTGGAGGCCCACCTAACAAAATTGGGAAAAAAATGGAAAAAAAAGGTTTGTTTACTGATATTTTTTTTAGCATTTGGGATTTTTTGGGAGAAAAAGTGTATGCCCCAGACCTTAGAAGAAGTCAAAACTAATTTTAATTTAAAAAAAAAGTTGACTCCTATCAAAAACTGGTGTTTTTGAATGAGTGAAAATGGATTGGACCTTTACTGAAGTCAATGGCAGCCAATGATCTAATTACTATTCGTATGGCCAGTATTTGCAAAGATAGCAAACACACAAATATTTTACCAGTAGACGCAGCGCAAAGGCTCTTTGCGAGCGGATAATTGATTCGAGTCTTTGCGCAGTGGTCCCTCCTCAGGTCGTCGCCACGTAATCCCGTCAACTAATGCTGGCGTTGTGTGTACTCAGCACATTTTAATTCCCTGGCCCGCCCTCTTCCTTGACCTACACACACCTGCTGAAATCGACTTCCCTACAAGCACATCAACTCGTATTTCTAATATAGAGTGAACCAAGATGTCCATCGAGGTCAAACGATTGTACTCGGTTGAACGTTGGCTTCGTTTCAATTCCTGGATGCGACGCGCATTAATCATCGAGAGTGATTCAAATCGCAGACGTCAGTGAGAGTGAGACCCCCATGACGAATCCATGTTGTTCATTACGACTACACGAATAAAATGTGAGAAATTATCTCCGCGGGCCAAGCACAACAAATACCAGCTCTGGCTTACGTTTTTTTTAAAAAAGCAGCTGGACCGGTTCGCAGGCGTTTTGAAATGTTCTGTCCGACGTGTCTAAACAAGGTCGTTAGCTAGATCCACTACAGATTCCACAAGAATGGACTAATCATGCCTTTCAATGTATTTATTTACTACAGCTAAAACCGACTCCTCAACTCAAAGGTCGCATTATCGATTGGTTCTGAAAAGAATGAATTGAGACAAACATGAGCCACAAAGTGCTTCAGATTCAGAAAATACCGCGCAAGTTTGCTAATTGTGGCTATTCCCCAAGGCTAAAGTCAAACTGCGTAATTGATGGCTTGCTTTGTGAAGCCAATTAAACATGTTCATGACCTGAACATGCTTGTATTTCAATGATCCAAAACTTTTGGTTACCACCTTCCTGACACTCAAAACAGAAGCTACTATCTTGCTAGCAATCTCCATTCAAACAACACAAAATTTAATTAATTGAACCTATCTCAAAGCATACTAAAATTGCCCAGTGTAATAAAAACGATATAGTCTTACCAACAGGCTTGTTGACTCCAAGAAAACCAGCATTCCCAAGAATCTTGAAGACTTTATGGGCTGGAAACTTCCCCTCTGCTTCCCACTGATCCACATACGGGTTGATTTCCTGGTCGATAATCTATAGGAAACAGATTAACTGTATTATTATGTGGCTAGTCAGCACGGCAACACATTTATTGACATGCAAATCTCTACACAAGAATTCCATTACACCCAGAAAATAACACCACCTAAATACATGCGTTTCCCGCAGTGTGGTACGTATATACATCGCCTCTAGTAATCTATTTCTCGCAGAAAGCTAGCAAATGCATTATACAGAACAATGAATAGAGAGCAGGCTGAGAAATTGCATTACATGTTGAATTTATACAGTATACAGGGGATTTTCTCTTATATATTCCTTTTAAATGGCTTAACTGGTGGTTTGGCAGCATTCTCCACTCTTAACATTCAAGTGGAAAATATAAAGAAGGCGAGAGACAAGGTAGAAAAGGCATTTAGAGAGATACAAGTATGGTAAGTGGGTGGAGGGACTGGATTTTTTTTGCATCTACAGGTCAAACTATAATGAGCCAATAGAATTTTGCATAATATTCTTGGAGAGCGATCACGTTGTGTTAGAAAAAGTACGTCGTGATTCATGGAGTTATCGGAAGAACAGATTGTGTGAGTCAGGAAGCAAAGTTCGACAAGAGTAAAGAGAGGGTGGTCAATTTGTGTTTTAAAAAGTAGTTTTGGAGGACGCTAAACTTTGGCAAGGTGACTCATGTTAGGGATCGGGAAGTGGTCAGCAGCTGGTTAAGTGCTTGAAAAGAAAAAATGAGCCGCCTATTGTTATGTTCCAAAGGACGGTTTCCGTGGCTACTCACAATCTAAAGTGTGAAATTGTGTCTATTTGTGGATTTGGATTGGTTGGACTCAAGTTGATTTGCTAGTTGAATTTTCAAAAAGTTGCATCCGGTTTGTCGATAGCTAGATTTTGTGTTGAAGTTTATATTGTAATTTTCCATACAATTTAACCACATAAACGAATTGCTAGATAAATGGCAAGGAGATAAAATGCAGCCATTCCTTGTCAATGAACTAAGCGATTTTAGAAGCCACTTTTGAAATGTTCTTGACACGGCGATCTAATGTGAACGCATCCTGCTATGAAAGACAAATAGTCCAGAGTAACCTTTTGTGAAAAGCATGCAGCATCCCTCCCAAACGTCCCGTGTTTTTGCCTTTCTAGCCAATTTTTGTCCCTCCCTTTCCCTCCTCAGGATCTGAACTTTGAACACGGCGGAATAACGGGAGTTTTGGGGCTTGGCTTTTTTGTTTTATTACTGTCAGCTCTCAGGAGCCATTTGTCAGCGAGGCCAGTTTTTCAAGGTTAGGCTTTCACGGCTGCCGACTTGTCTTAAAGGCTTAATGAAAGAATAATAAAGGCCTTGTTCATAATCCAACATAACACTGGTGCCTTTTTAAGGGGGTTTATTTGATGATCTCCATCTGCAAGAAATGTTAGTATCGCAATAGTAATCATTCAATAACGATGACAGGGGTCCAATCCATTTGAACAGGGAGACCGATAACTGTCAATTTCAGACAATGAGTTAAATTGGTCAATTAAAATGGTGCTTGGACGTTTGGTCGCCGGACGTTTGGTCGCCAGTCAAATGTTGACAGAGTTTACTGTTGAAACCAGCTTTCAAAATTATATTCATGAGAGAGTTTAATATCTAAGAGTTTAATATCTAAGTACTGTTTAATATCTAAGTACTGTTTGATATCCAAGTACTGTTTAATATCCAAGTACTATTTAATATCTAAGTACTGTTTAATATCTAAGTACTGTTTAATATCTAAGTACTGTCACAATTAAAATGAATAGAGCAATGGATGAATTTTTTTAATTTCATTTTACAATTTGGCAATGAAACTGTTTTTTTTTTTTTTGGTGTGACAACCAAACACGTGTGTTATAAACGTTGCCATGAGATAAACATGACCTTGTATACACACAAAGAGATTTCCTATGACTCCATTCTTATTGGGTAGCATCTTTTCGCAACTCCTGAGGATTCTTTTAATAAACCGAACTGACTAGATTTCCTTTTCCCAGTCTTGCAACATATTGTTCTGCGTTTCCTTTTCCCATTTCTAGCCTGGCCGTATTCCCCGCGCTAGTTTATTTTCAACCTCCCGGCATCCTTTTGAAGGTTTAGTCACACACAAACGACGAAGACGCTTCCCTCCATTTACCGCAACATCTCTACCGTCTGTTCTAAATTGGGTTGCTGTTATTATTTTTAACTTTAATCCTACAAATGTCTGCCTAAGGAATTTTTATTCATGACGGTTGTCTATCAATTTCAAACTCCCTCTGACCTCAACCAAGTAAAAAAAAAAAAACCTGTGTAGGCCTTTAAACGTCATTGTTTCTTTTCCAAACAGCTGCTTAGAAACGTGAAGCCCTTGAATAAATAAATAAAAAAGACGAATGTAGGCCAGAATCCCCTCTGAGCTGAACGTCGACTCGGTGACCCAACTGCATCCGATTGTTGCGCTTCTAAATAAACATTTCTCCACCACGTCGAGACATTACAACGCCACAGACGACCTAGAAAATGGACAGAAGGTCGTCTTCTAAAAGAATGAGTGACAAAACCATATTACTCCATATTAACCATACTTCATTGACTCATTAGGATTTAGAAATAGATATTTTTTTTTAAATAGTCTCCTTACTGTCACAATATATCAATGGTGATGTAACATGACATTTTGTACCCCGATTGGTGATATATATCATGTCAAGTATTATATATAGGTTTAAAATATGTCATTTTTTTAATAGAAATAATAAGGGCAGACATTTTAATCGTTCACATGTTAACTTATTTCAACTGGGATAATTGGCATTGCAAAATAATGTTAGAGTTAAAGTAATTGGTTAAAAATAATAAATGTGATCTCTCAAACTTAGAGTATTGTTGATTTTCTGACCTGAATATTGACATTGTCTTTACTTTTAAGCATTTCAAAATGTTGACCTGGTCATTAACAAAACACATATATGAAGCTTTTATACCCGAATTTTGATTGTGCACGTGTTCCTAATGTTATGACTGCGACTGTTTATTTATAAGCAAAGTGCGCAATGACATTTCACCTACTTTTAACGCACTAAGCGCATCAATGTCGCCAAGGACATCGAGATTTCCTCCAAAAATCAACACCTACCTTTACTTTCCACAACATGAATAACTTGCTAACGTACTCTTTGCTATAAATCGTACCTTTTTGAGCGATTCTTTCAATGCAAAGTGGTCCGATGTGTAGAGAAGGTGATCAGCCGTGAGCTCTGAAGGGCTGCTTGCAACTTTTTGGGACGACGCACGGTCTGCAAAAGATCGGACGCAAAAAGACGAACATTTATCGAAAAGACGGACGCTTGCACGAGAGTTTAAAAATACAGAGACACAGTGAAGCGCCATTGTTGTTTTGGTTCTGCTGCGCATGCGCACACACTTCAGGCCAGGCAAGTTGAGAATATATACATACTACTACAAAAAAATCAGTAATATTTTATAAACATTAGATAAACAAAACTGTCTACAAAGTCTTACTTTTAATTCAATTATATTATAAAAACGTTTCTATGAATCCACTCATTGAATATTACACCCATTCAGTGACATAGTTGAAAAGTGACATAGTTAAAACAAATATACATTTTCAGCATTTAATCATAATAACAAAAAATGTATTTTTTCATACAACCTAAGCAATCAACGTCAGGTGAATTGAATATATGTTTTTTTATAATAGAAGCAACAACAGACACTACTTAGAAATAATTCATAGAGCCGAGTTGAGTTATCAATAAGCACATTTATTAAGAAGTTAACTGTCACATATTCCCTGATGGAAAAAAATTAATCCAATAATTGCGTCTAAAAGCTGGGGAAATGTCATTTTCCAAAGAAGTTGTTCACTTTTGTGGGTCTGCCAATCTATTTTGAAATGTCCTTGGCGCCTAATGGTAGATAGCAACAAATCTTCATTGTCAGCCTAAGAAAGGACGCAACCACCTTTTTCTTTAAAGGGATTCTTCTCCTCTGAAATGCCTTTGACAAGAGTATCCTCTTCCACTCCGGCCTGAATGTAGTCCTTCATCTCCTCGCAGCATTTCGACGTCTAAAGGGAAGACCGGCATTCCGCGTAAATTTATTCCGCTTTCCTTAATTTTCAATCCGGAATAAACTTTTTTTTTCGTTTAAAAACGTACCAACCACCTCTGAAGTTTCACTTCAGTTTTAAGCTGGTTGACTTCCATCAAAGCTTTGTCTTTGTCGGTCAGGTCTTCCACATTTATGACCGGCATTTTCTAGAAATTGAGTGAACGCGGTCAATTTGAAACGTTTTAAAAGTCCAGGAATAATCTTTAAAATACTCACGATTGCAGTGTTTCACTGCCACGCTCCTGAAGAAGAATCCTTTTCTACTGATAACTAAATCTGCTTTATAAAGTCATCTGCATAAATGATCCTAATCTCCTAATCTGATTTAAACCAGACCCAATTGAGAAGAAGGCTGCTTTTTTAAGGATGTTTTTGACTGAAGATGTAAATCATTGCAAGAACTGAATAATGTGTAAAAGCTGATAAATATTTTTTCCCCATTTTTAAGGATCACAATGTTATTTTGAGTTACAAGCCAAGTGAGCTATTCTGCCGCCGGGTCACTTTGATAAAAGGAGCTTATCGGTATTTAACCTTCCACCGACAAGGTGCATTCTTGTCTTCAGCAAAACATCCTGAAGGCAAATTAATAAAGAGGAAGAACTACATTTTTTTTCAACATTTTCAAAATGTCAACATTTTTTTTAGTGGGATTGGCAACTGGTTTAGTTGGTGGAAAAATCCCAAAAAGTGTATGTATCTGTTGTGTGGTTCATTTAGAATTGCAGAAAATGCAGATTTTGTTCACAGCCAAAAATGTCCTACCCTATAAACCATCTCTCCAAATAGTCATCGATTACTTGTCGATTAGTCCAAAATCTCGGCAGGCAAATGAACTATACACACACATAGCAAACTTGAATTTAACAGCAGACCTGCTCATAAAGCACTTTGTACATAACATCCCTCTTTTCCCCATTGGATCCCATTTTATTATCCATTTCATCATTCAACAATCTCCACAATCCACTTTCCCTCCTTCCTTCCCCAAGGGCATTCCCTACGATCCAATTTGTCGCTTATTAATACTTTTGCTACTTTCTTAATCCATCCACGTGATGTCATTTGTGACTTTCTCCTGACAAAAACAAAAAAAAAACAGTGCAATCGCCTTGACTCAATCCATCTCCCTCCTCCCCTGAGCTTCCTCCCCCTTGAGGGAAACAAAAGAGCATAAAGCAGGTGTCCCTTCGCACAGTTTTGGCAACCCACCACACGGAGAGCACAATGGACTTTAGCTTCTTGGCTTTACTGGCTTTTTCCTCCTTTTTTTACAAGACCCTGGCACAGGACCCTCCAGGTAAGCGAGCAACTCCATTGAGCCACAGTGAGCACTTCCCAATGGGCCAATATTTCAAGGGTCATCCTTTTTTTTTTGGTTCTGATTTCAGATGTGTGCCTCCTCCAAGTGGACCGTGGTCCATGCAGAGCAATTCATATTCGTTATCATTACAACACCATCACACAACAGTGCGAGCAGTTCCTCTACGGCGGCTGTCTAGGCAATGCTAACAACTTCAGGAGTCAATCCGAGTGCTACAAAACATGTTCTCCAATACCGCGTAAGTTTGTTGAGGTGCTCTTTTCTTGCTGTTGTTTTGACTCCCATACATTTGAAGAGAAGCTTAAAAAAATATGTCAATTCATTGCAGACAAAGCCTATGGCGGTCCATAGCAAATCCTAATCATAAAATAAAATGTTACATTCCTCTATACAGATTGATGTGTTACGAAAAAGTCTGAGTAAAAGTGTTTCAAGCTTTGTCCTAAAGTTGAAAGTGAGATTATTTGGAATGAACAGTAGCGAAGGACAGAAAAAAATGGTCATTTAAAGTCAATATTCCCATTTGTTTGTCTTTTCTCCGCCAACTAGAAATCCCTCAACCATGTCGCTACCCCATGGTGAAAGGTCCTTGCGCTGCGGCGTTCACTCGCTTTTTCTTCAACATGACCAGCATGCAGTGCGAGATCTTCAAATACGGCGGCTGTAGGGGCAACGCCAACCGCTTCCTCGATTTTCAATCTTGCTACGAAAACTGCAGCCCGCGTAAAAGTAAGAACAAACAAACGAACGAACGTAAAAAATTCCCAGATCTGACCGATTTGGCGTCGCCCAACAGCTCTTCCCCCGATGTGCTTGGACCCGGTGGACATAGGCTATTGCTCGGCCTCTATCCCGCGCTTTTACTACAACAAGAGCAGCAAAACGTGCAGGGTGTTTTCCTACTCGGGCTGTGGAGGGAACAGGAACAAATTCGTCTCTTGGCACAACTGCGTGGACACGTGTGTGTTAGATGTGTGAAATCATCTTAAAAGCTATCAAAGAATGTCTCAATCTATGACATAACCTTCAATTTGTGTCAATGTGTTTTTGAGACCTTCCATCCAGATCACAACAACTATGGGTTTAAAAGCCACGCATCTTTGTAATAAAGAATTTGGATGTCATTTATTTATATGTCGTCTTTTATATGATACACAAAGTATTCCCGCATAAAAAAAGAGATTAATTGGAAATTAATATGAAATTTAAATGCGGTCGTACAAATATTGGATAGAATTGTTCTTCATTAGGTCACAAATATTTGATGTAAAATTCCTTTTCATTATTAGAGGCTACTACAATTCAAAAAATGAATAAAAAATATCTTACCAGTAGTCAACATGGCCTCTGCCAACCTTCCCAATAGAAATGGATTGGACGTGTTTATCATCAACATCAATGGCAGAGAATGACTTCCATTCCTAAATGCAAAAAAACATAATTTGAAGATGATACAGTTAAAAAAAACTTTACAAATAGAATTGTTATCTTTTTTACTGTGTATACAAGCCTCCATTTTATCAGCATTACTCACTAAGACACAATTACTCATTAAGACATAATATATAATAACAGTTTTATGTTGAAAGTCAACAAAGTCTGTCGATTAGTCCAAAATCTCGGCAGGCAAATGAACTATACACACGGATAGCAAACTTGAACTTAACAGCAGACCTGCCTATAAACCACTGTGTACATAACATCCCTCTTTTCCCCATTGGATCCCATTTTATTATCCATTTCATCATTCCAAAAGTTTTTTGAAATGCGTTGATTTGACGTCAACTCCCAAACTCAACAATCTCCACGATCCACTTTTCCCCCCCGAGGGCATTCCCTACAATCCAATTTGTCGCTTATTAGTACTTTTGCTACTTTCTTGCTCCATCCACGTGATGTCATTTGTGAATTTCTCCAGGCAAAAAAAAATCAGAGCGATCGCCTTGACTCACTCCATCTCCCTCCGCCCCCGAGCTTCCTCCCCCTTGTGGGAAACAAAAGAGCATAAAGCAGGCGTCGCCTCGCACAGTCTCGGCAACCCACCACACCGAGAGCACAATGGACTTTAGCTTCTTGGCTTTACTGGCTTTTTCCTCCTCTTTTTACAAGAGCCTGGCATTGCACCCTCGAGGTAAGTGAGCACTTCCATTGAGCCACAGTTGGTGAGCACTTCCCCAATTGGCCAATTTCTAAAGGGTAATCTATTTTTGGTTCTGTTTTCAGGTGTGTGCCTCCTCCAAATGGACGAAGGTCCTTGCAGAGCAGAAATGAGTCGTTATTATTATAACACCATCACGCAAAAGTGCGAGCTGTTCTCCTACGGCGGCTGTCGCGGCAACGCTAACAACTTCAGGAGTTATCACGAGTGCCACAAAACGTGTTTTAGAATACCAAGTAAGTTCTTTGACGTGGTGTCGATTTGACAATATTTTTGTTGGGACGTGAAGTGAGCGTGTTCATATTTTAGGGTCACGGATGATTTATGGGCCCAAAAAAAATGGGAAAAGAGATTGACATGTTCTTTACGACACGGATGTGCAGTCCAATCTATTGTGATCAAGAAGGGCTGACATTAGCAGTGTCACATTGACATTTTTATCATTCTTTTAAATTCATTGGGTGTCATTGACAGTCACGGGCATCCAATCCATCCCTGCCAGCTTCTCCTAATCAAAATAAACTTGGACATCCACTACCATCCACAGCTGTCAGGTTAATCTCTTGATTTGACTCACATAAATCAACATTTGTAGAGAATATCAGTTTGTGGGTAAATTCATGTCAATTCATTACAGACAAAGCCTATGGTGGTCCATAGCAAATCCTATTCATAAAATAAAATGTTACATTCCTCTATACAGATTGATGTGTTATGAAAAAGTCTGAGTAAAAGTGTTTGAAGCTTTGTCCTAAAGTTAAAAGTGAGATTATTTGTAATGAACAGTAGCAAAGGACAGAAAAAATGGTCATTTAAAGCTAATATTCCTATTTGTTTGTCTTTTCTCCCCCAACCAGAAATCCCTCAAACATGTCGCTTCCCCATGGAGGAAGGTCCCTGCCGTGCCCTGTTCACTCGCTATTTCTTCAACATGACCAGCATGCAATGCCAGATCTTCTACTACGGCGGCTGCCAGGGCAATGCCAACCGTTTCCCCGATTTGGCGTCCTGCAACGACTACTGCAGCCCACGTAAAAGTAAGTAAAAATTCCCAGAATCTGACCTCCCCATCCTGACCGATTTGGCATGGCCCAAACAGCGCTTCCCGTGTTGTGCTTGGACCCGCTGGACAAAGGCAAATGCTCCGCCTCTATCCCGCGTTTTTACTACAACAAGAACAGCAAAACGTGCGAGGAGTTTGCGTACTCGGGCTGTGGAGGGAGCAGTAATAATTTCGTCTCCAGGCACAGCTGTATGGACATGTGTGTTAAAGGTAGGAACACATTTTAGACATTTTGTCAGCCTTTTCTTATGCTTTTTCAAGATATTATTTTATTTTTCTTCCAGGAGGGAAGAAAAACAACAACGCCAGAGGAAGAATACGTCGCCCAAGACGGAATCGCGTCATTTTGATGCAAGCTTAAGCTTCCACTCGGAAAAGTGTACTATTATTTTCCTTTTTTTGGGTTCTGACGACAGCTTTTTCGGCTGATTTTTTGTATTTGGACTCGTGTAATGTATTTTACATTTGACCGTGACTGTGTACAGCCCAATTTTGTATGAATATGTATTTTATAAAGTATTTTTTTGTAGTTCTTGGTGTACTGATTTGGGATTTTCTGGGGGGAAGAGTACTCTAAAAGGTTAGCATAGTTAGCATAAAATTAGCAATGTTTGTATGATTGCGCCAACCAATTAAGTTGTGTTGAATAAGAGGAGGTTTCACAATACATGACTCATAAATATGTTACAAAAATATTATATAATAATCATGTTTGCCTATAAATTGATGTTAAATCTGGATGGCTTTCATCAAATGCAAAGTTATTCTGTGAATAGTAAATAGAAGCAGTACTTTTAAAGTGCTTTCCTATTATACTTATCAATATATTCACTCATAAAAAGAGAGATTAATTGCAAATTAAAATGCGGTGGAACAAATATTGGATCAGATCATTCATCATTAGCTCATTTCTATTTAGTTAGATGTCGAATTCTATAAGTGTAAAATTCCTTTTCATTATTAGAGGCTACTACAATTCAAAAAATGAATAAAAAATATCTTACCAGTAGTCGACATGGCCTCTGCCAACCTTCCCAATGGAAATGGATTGGACATGTTATCATCATCATCAATGGCAGTGAATGACTTCCATTCCTAAATGCAAAAAAATAGATAATTTGAAGATGATATGGTTAAAAAACAACTTTGAAAAATTGAATTGTTATCTTATTTACTGTGTATACAATCTTTCATTTTATTGGCATTACTCACATTGTCACAATTACTCATTAGGACAGTTACTATATGATAACAGTTTTATGTTGAAAGTCAACAAATGTTTCCCACTCATGCTTTCTAAGTTGCTCATCATCGTATAAAAGAGGAAGGATGCTAAGGTACATTTTTAATAGGCAGCACATTGTTACACTTGTTTAATAATTAACTTCTACCTACATGGGAAGACCATTTTTTATTTATTTAATACGTGTAGTGTTGACTTTTACACTTGTTTAAAGTTTAGGTGGAGACACATTTAAAAAGAAATAGCATGGCAGCATGAAAAGACGACGTTTGGAAAGTTTCGATGGTGAAAAAAATGTCAATTCATTCCATAAATCTATTAAAATTGGAGGATTATATATTTTATTTTTAAAAAGGAGTTCTTGCTGACCCCTGGTGGCGTTTTAATTACATGATCAATAAAATTAATAATTGAAAAATTAAATACAGGTTGTTTTTTGTTATCAAACTGCAGATTATATATTATTTTGTGGAGTTGCTGACTTATTTTTTGATTTCTGATTACTTGCAAAGTGGATTTTGATTTCCTTCCAAGTTTAAAATATTTTTTTCGCATTGTATATAAAAAATAGGAATTGCTGTTTTGTTTACAAGCTGTTAGGACATGTCTATCACATTTTTAGCTCCCATTTTGTTGACAATTTCATGTGAAATAAATTGCTAGCAAGCAGCATTGGGTTTCTTTTAAACAGATGTTTTTACCCTGAGGTGGACGTGACTCCAAACTTAGTTTCAAAGCCTCGCTAGCATCCGTCACCCTCTAAAAATCTATCAGTTAGTCATGATGGATGCGTCTGCTGCTAAAATGATGTCTTGCTCTTTGCTACTTCGTCTTAAAATGATGTTGTCTACATAAAAAAAGACAGGCTTTTCAAAAAATGGAGACTCGGAGGAGAATCAAAACCTAATGAAATGAGTAAATAAATGTATATAACAATGGGGATGATAAAAAAAGAATGTTTTTTGTTTTTTACAAAGCTTTCTGATCTGGTGCCGAAAAGACTGGCCATTATTTTTTTTGCTAAACAGCTTAGAGACAAGCCACAAAAGCCCCGAGAAACAAACATAATATGATTGTTACAGAGGCAAATTCTCAAAATGTCGATGACAGCAACAATGTGCTTTGCATATCTGAAACAGAGCCTTAAAAAAATGATTAATAAATAACTATCTTCAAATCAGGCTCATTAGTCATTGCTTCTTACTAAATGTTAAAATTCACACAAAAAATGTGCACATACATATAAAATGATCTATATGGTAGGTAATGTGCATTTCTAAAGGTCAAAAATGATAGTGAACCACCATAGGGTTGAAAGATGTACAATTTCTGTTTGGCTCTAGCACCCCCAAAGTCAAATTGTTGATCTGTGTCAAGCTTTGGTCTAAAATTCAAAAGCAAAGTTAAATCCCACTCATCCGTCACGAGACCCACGGCGATGACTAATCCAGACAAATTGCCCAAAAGGTTCATTTCTCTGGCCGGCTTCCATCTACCCCCCCCAGAAAAAAAACGGACGCCAACGTCAACGTTTACAAGACTATGGCGAGGTTTGACCTTCAAGCTGCAGAGGCCAGAGCTCCAAATGATTGGCAAAAGGTCACGCCTTTTTTTTTTTTGACAATGTGCATCCATTCCTATGTACGTGAGAGAAACCACCTTGCTGCTCACCCGCTCACCCACCCACGCACGCACATCGACACACATAGTCGCGCTGGAAGCTGAGACGAGGAGGAGCTCCAGTTTAATGCGGCTGCCGCCGTTCCAAGGCGCATAAACGGGAGGAGCGGCCGCTCGGAAGGCTGCCGCTGCTTCTCAAACAAATGCCGTTCAAAACTGGACTCTGGTTCGATTTCTAGCCGGGGATTCGTATATTGCATCTAAAGGAAAAAGTTTGGACTTCTTGAAAGGAAACGTGTTTTTGTTTTTTGGAGGAGCTCTAGGTCAGTAAGGTAAGTCAATATTTACAAGTCATTTTGGAGATTAGGGTGGGAAAATGTGGTTATTTTTTTAAGCTCTGTGAGGGAAAATGTGGGTTTTTTGGGGGGTAGAAATTTTGTGGTGAAATTTGAAGGAGAATGGTTTGATCTGAGGGTAGTTTGTCAGCTCATTCGGGATTTGTGAAGCAGAATGCCAGCAAGCCTATCTGAGAAGAGACAGAGACAGAAAGACAGGAGTGAGGGATGACAAAGTTATCTGCCAGGCACAGAAAGCAGCGCTCCTCCGTCTGCTGTCACTGTGTCGCTTCTCATTGATGTTTGCCTCATTCTCAGCTATTGCTGCCGTCGACTGTTAAATCAGTTTGCCTCACTTGGTTTGCTTCTATTGACCAGAAAAGCTGTCCAATTTATTTCAACTGCGAGGGTCGGCATGTCAGTGTTTCAGTTTAGGTGGACGCTTGGATGGCTGCCAGGCCTCCCAGTCTGGACGTCTACTGCCATCTATGGTAGCCAATGCTTAACTAAAGGGTTTTTATGGTTTTTATTTGATTGGTCTGACAATTACAAGCTTAGGTCTGGAGTTAAAACAATAACAGTATGAATCTACAGCAATATTAATTCAGATGAATTGAGATGAATTCCTGAAAATGGGGTAGTTTGCATAATCTCCCCCTAGGCTTGAGTGGGTTTTCTCTAGGTACTCCACTTTACTCCCACATTACCCAAAACATGCATGCTAGGCTAATTGTATCCTAAATTGTCCTTAGCTTTGAGTGATTGGTTGTTGATCTCATTGTTCCCTGCGATTGGTCTGCTTTTAATGTATTTAAAGAGAGTATTTTTTTTAAAAGTGCAATTTGAACTGACTGGTTGAATTAACTAAATGTTGCAATATTAAAGTCCTACATCTTGATTTCTATACATGGAGTCTTAACTTTAATGATCTCAGTTGGATTCAGTGATAAATCTAGACTGCAAAGTACTGAAGAATGAGCAATAGGTGGTGCTAGAACAGAGCTGGAAACTGCTGGCCTTTTAGGCTTTTTGGGGCCATTTGACGTCAACAAATTGGATGACAAAATGGTTTCAAGACTGTAAATAACAATCATCTTGTCTGAACTTACTCACTAATGTCATTTTAGATCAAATTGAACTTCAATATCAGTACGTATCCATTAGTGTTGCATCCATTTCCACTTTTGCACCTCTGTTGCCACGGGGATTGATATTTGAATTGACCTAAACGCCAGACAGTCTAACATTGCATCTGCCAATAAACCTGGAGGAAAAATGTCAAGCCATTTTGTTCCCAAAACTGTCATGCTTTTGTACAAAACTATTTGCCGGGAGGAAGAAAAAAAAAATCCCAAAAGGTCACACGAGGAATCATTTAACATTGAACACTGTTTGTCCGAGTCACCACGTGAATGCCAAGCGCGTTGGTTCGATGAACGCATTTTTACCCAAAAAGATACATTTCAAATGACATTTTTTCAAAGGAAGCGATGAGCGGTGTGAAGGTTTCTCCCCTAAGCGCAACTCAGCGTGTATGCTTGGACACAATGGTCATTAGTACCCGGTCCGCTCAACCCTTAAACGGCTACACTGCTTATCGATTTCCTTTGCAATACAGTACCTTTTCATCCTTTTTTTTAATACATTATTTACGTTTTTTTCTCGGGCTGTTTCTATCATTCTATGCGGGTAATTAAGGATTGTGGTATTGATTGGAAGGTCTCTTGAGAAAGTGCTGAAGCCTTTATTTTCCTGATGGTATTTGCTATTTTTTTTAGCATGCGGTGGTGCTTTAGCGGTAGATTTGGGGAACAATTTTTGGAATAGATGGACAAGGCAATTGGTTAAAAAAATGAAACAGAGTGAAACAAATGAAATAAACTTAATTTCAATGGACTATTAGATATTAGATATAATATTTAGATTTTTTTTAATTAAAAGAACTGGATTAAAAGCTCTGAATATTCAGGTTTTTATAGATCTAAAACTATGTTTATTTCAGTTTTTTTGAAATATATTTTTAGATTTTACGAAATGATTTTTGAACTAAAAACACAGAAAAATGGAAGAAAAAATTACAATGATTAATTTGAAAGGGGGGGGAAATCAGGAAATGTTATTTTGAACTGTAATCGTTTTATCTGACTCTAACCAACACATAGAAAGTAAATATAAAATAAATGTACTTTGTCTACAATGGTGGGCTTTCAGTCTCTACCCTCATGGGACCAATAATTGTAATTAAATCCAAGCCAATGAGTTCTTTTACTTCAATCTGTTGATTGGAGTGTCCAGAATGTTATTTAACAGCATTGATTTAAAGTCTGAAGTCAATCTACTCCGAGAGAAATCACAATTAATCATAGAAAATGTGCCATTATTTCTTTTTAAACAGTCCTACATAATTAAAACGGCACTTCTGTAATCTAATTTTAGCTTGTGTGATGTCTCAACCAATCACGAAACGAGGATTTAATGAATTTCTTTCACAATAGTACAGATGCCGACTTAAACCCACAATATACGTCACGTAACGTGCCGCCAGACGGGCGTCCGTCAAGGTTATCTGTCCATGTTTAGGTCCATATTTAGATGTACGACGGATGGACTTCCAGTAAATCTGCACTGAGAAAGTTAATTGCGTCCCCAAATGTCAAAGCCTCCTTGTGATGAAGGACTGCGTTGCACTAAACAACAGTCGCAAAGTTAAGGACTGAGTAAAAGTAGATTTGTCATAGTCAACAGTGAGAAACGCCAACATTAATCTGTGCGTGCTTAAAGGCAATCTATTGTGATTTTGTAGTATTAAAATGGCCGCAATTGGTTGAATTAAGCATGACAAATGCAATCAGAAAATGGACAGAATACGTGACGTCATTTACATTAGAATTAAGAGACGCGTTTGTTTGTCAGGCACGAAATAAAACATAAAAAAAGCGATTTGGGTCGTCAACATTTATCCGATCAATTGATGGAATGATCAATTGTCAAAATGATTTAGTGGTGGCAGCCCCGAAAGACATGAAAAGTATTCCAGATTAATGATTTTAAAAATGACTTCAGCGTCGGATTTAACGCATCATCTGGTTATTTATCACTTCCAGATTCATGTCTCCTTTAAAAAATACTTAATCAATAAAATAGGATCTCTCATATCATCTTGGGAAATATGGCTAAAATAGCAAAACGCAATGGAAAAAATATCGTTTTTGGACGGTTTTACTTAGAATTTTTTCCCGTTATCTGCCATTAATCTTAATCAATCACACTAATCTAGCAACAGATTAGTTGCTATACACTAAATACTTGCTAAAATATAGTATGATTTGGGGCACAATGATTTCAGGAGGTTATTAAATGACTTGATTTTTTTCTTCCTGCAGAGATGCTATTTTTTATTTCCTTTTTTTTTTAATCACCAAAGTGCCTGTGTGTGTGTGTGTGTGTGTGTGTGTGTCTATGTCCAATTATGCATCTATCTTTGTCTTTAGTCTGAGTGGAATACATATCAGTGTCAAATCGCAATTGGGGGGAAGGTCAAGTGGGTGTTGGTGGGAGTTGAAAGTAACGGATTCTCTTTAACACAAAAATACTTCCTTTTCCTGCAATGACACACTTTCTACAACAAAGTGAACAATGTCAAATTTGGCAAGTACCACCCACTCACAAAATACCCAGGAAGATTACTTCTAAAAAACACATACTTCAGTATTGCCCCATTTTTTCCTACTATTGCTATTGAGCACTCTGATTTATTTACGAAAAGTTGTCAGTTAATGATCAAGTTTCATCACCAATGACGGCTATTTCCAATTCCAAAAACTACAAAACAAGTTCCATCTTTCTCTGCAAATATTTCTATGTCAATCACTTCATCTTTCACACCAGCAAAACATCACTAACAAATTCAGCATGTCATCAGCAGTAAATTATTCACGGAGCGTCGTCATCTGACACTCCGACATTCCCAATGCGTCACTCTTCATTCACTCCTCCGCTAAAACCACGCCCACTCCACACCTCATTAATTATGAACGAGTTGAGGGTGAGTCACGGTGGGAATGTTCCCGGACCCTCAAATCCAGAACGTAACATTTCACTAATCCTAAAAAAAAGATGGATGCCAATTGGGAGGGCGACGTCCGGTCTACTGACGTCAAAACCCCGTTTTTTTGTCTCAATCCGGCCCTTAAATGACAATGATTGTCTTTTGGGGATGTGAGTTCAGATGATGTTATTACTCCATCTCCATCTTCAGTAGCGTCAAGTGGACATGGAGACATTTCCAAGGTAACTGAGAGACAGTTTCCCAGAAGTCTCAGCAAGAGAGCTATTCATAGAATAGAACGTCTGGCTGTGAAGCGGCAGCTCTTGTACTTTCTTTGAATTAAAAAAAAAAAAAAATGTCCTTGCTCTCTCTTAGAAACAATCTAAAGGAAGGGAAGTCATTTGGAGAATAGTGATTGAGCTTCAGTTTTGGGATTCAAGTCTCTTATCCTGATTTCCAACTTCATTAAATTTGGAATAAAACGTCACTCTCAACTGTGAATTGATCTGAAAACTATCTGAAACGCAAAATGTGCAAATATTTCTAAAATCTTGAAAGCACTCATGGGTAAAAAAGCTAAGAGTCCAACGGAGGCAGACATTTTGTGCCAATTTCCCAAATTGGAGCTATCCAAACACTGCATGAATTGATCTGAAAACGAGACCACAGAATAATTTGGCGCCCAGTTAAATTGGATTGGACGTCTACGACCGTCAAATACCGCCAACCACATAGTTCCCTTTTCCTTGTAAGGAAATCAAAAGGCACTTTGCAATCACTCATTTCCACTCTGTAAAATAAAAGCGCACTTTTAACCTTGGAGTTTTGATAAGCAAGAAATTTACCCAGAATTCCTCCACTAAGGGCAAAGCAATTTATCCTCAGAGACCTTCCTCTAGACCTGGGCTAAAATTCTCCTTTTTTTCCCCCTAAATAAATGCCACGTAAGACACTCTAAACCCAAAACATCCGTTTCCATAGCGCTGACTTACCGGAGTCATTCGTGCCCGACGGGCATCTCGGTGGGTGGCCGCTCCCCGCTTGGGCCGACGACCGATCATCTTGACGGCTCCAAACCATTGACTGATGAGCTTCTTATTGCGAATCTACGTGACACAGAGAAAGTGAGTAGAATGAGCGGACACGCATCCGACAGTACCTGATCGACGAGCGTCGGCGACCGCTCGTCTCTTGGCACTTTGTCTACATTTAACAATCGATGTGTCCTAATGATAAATACAGTAAGCTTTGTCGGTTGTCTGTTTCACACATTTAACCATTGCTGTCTTATCTCTCTCAACGTGAAAAGCCATAAAACTGATCTGAAATAACATTAACGTCAGGATGATTGGCATTTTTCTTTTTTTGTTTTGTTACAGACTTTCTCAAGTGGAAGATATGGAAGTCGCCATTTACTGTCTTTGGATACTTTGCAGTCTTGCACTGGTGAGAAGGTTTAAAATACAGTCATATGAGTATTGACCTATAAAAAAAGGGTTAAAATGACCTATTAACTTACTGACTGCCATTGACGGTGCTGGGATTCCAATCCTTTTTGAATGGGAGTCCATTAACCACTCTTGGTCCAATGGGATTGGACATCTAGTGGCGTCAATGGCATGAAAAGATTTCCAGATTGCAGTCCTCCTAGCCAAATGAATGGGATGCCTATAATGTAAATAATAAAGAATCAACACAGAAATAACATACATATATTTGCATGAAAATAGCATTTAGCATTCACAGTCAAAAAGCATTGAGGCTACTTTGATTTGGACCGTGGCTAATTTGTGTCAATAGTGATAAAGACATTAAATACATAAAAACTCCTGTGATTTAGTGTTGAATAGTTGACTTTTAAAACTGAAACTTATCTAATGGCCTTTTTTGTTCCCTTTCTGACTGAAGCTTCAGGTTGAATTACTTCCAATTTGAAATCCTTCTAAAAGATTGCACGGCGGCTTTTCAACAAAAAGGCACAAGTGGATGACATAACCCGTGTTTATTATTTGATTCCCAACTCAAGGCAACTCAACAAGCACAAACTTTTCCATTCCCCTTTTCAGTCGGGCGTGGCTCCATCTTGGTGGTGGCCTGGTGGTCGTATGTATGACGTCATTTACTTCAATGTTTGGAGTGACATCATATGTACGGCTGCTAAACTGCTACACGGGACGTCATTGGCGGCGTTTGGCGACGCCGAAGATGCGTGTGGAAATTTCACTTACGAGATTAAGCGTCCTCCGCAAAAAAACTCTTTTCACCTCCAGACTGAAAGTTTGCCAGATAAGCCTTGACACAAAAAAAAAAATGGCTTGCACTGAGCTGCATTATCAAAATGGGTTTGCCTGGCAGGCTTTTTCATCTGTGGCCCTTCTTGCGATTGCAAACAATTCCAACTGAGATAAGAACCCTCGCAAAGAAAGTGGCTTACAAATAAATTTGGATGAAGATCAGAGAAAGGAGAATGTTTCCAGCTATTTTTAGCCAAGTTCTTTTTTGCCGGTTTTCACTCTTTTGTCTCTACAGTGCATCGACTCGTTTCCGGAATCGAACTCGCGGCCGGGAATCGGCGAACGGAGTCGATGTCTCGGCAAAGCCAATCCGCAAAACAGAAGTGGTGAGATTTTTTTGTCGTATTAGGCCTTATTGGTGTCATTGGCGACCAATCTAGTGATGATATGATCACTGACGGGCTTCTTCAAAATTGATTGGGCGCATATTGGCGCAAATAAACTGAAATTGTTGTCTGGTTTTAGTGGAAAGTTTTTGCGGACAAATGTGGGGTGAATTTTTGTGCTGGGAAGAAACACCGCGGAATACTTTGGTGACTAAAAAGTGTTCGCACCAACGTCCCGGTAAGATTTCTTCACATAACTTAACAAATAAAGTCAATAAAAAAGTGGTCACTTACAGGGTTGTTGCGTTTTTTTGTTGTAATTTGCAGGATGGGTGACAAAACATTGTGATCTTGATGGAAAATGGGTCCAAGTAGAATCCACTTGTCCACCAGCAAGAATTGAGGTTTTCCCATTTCTACACTTGAAAGAACTGAAAAAAAAACAGATGTTCAGATTAGCCAAGATTTTTTTTGTGTCTCGGTCCTTTTAGGAATTGTCTAATGTGTTGGAAGATGACCCGACAAATGAAGCCAATCAAAACATCAGACAGAAAATAATGGAGAAGAAAGAAAAATGCCTGATGAAAATAAAACAAGATCTGGTTGGGAATAAAACAGGTGGTGTTTTTGGCTATTTGCATTCCCAAACATGGCAGTACTGACCTTATTGTTTTTATATGACAGGCTCCTTCTGTAGTCCAATTTGGGATGGTTGGCTTTGCTGGGATCAAACACCGGTTCAAACCTACGCCGTGCAGAACTGTCCGGATTATTTTCTGGATTTTCAGACAACAGGTTGACCTTCAATGTCTTTGATGGCGCTATGAACTCTTTGGTATGGATTTCTTTTGTCTTGTTAAAGGAAAGGCCAGCAAATACTGCAGAAAAGGCGGTGAGTGGTTTCGCCATCTGGACGGCGGCACATTTTGGACCAACTACAGTCTGTGTTCTGGCGAGGAGAAGGCGTCCAGGGTGAGTTTGGCTCAATGTACTCTTCACTTTGTGAATTTCTACAGAAAAGAAAATCTCAGTTAAATGCATTAAAGAAAAAATACTTAAAAAAATTGCTGACAATTGAGGTCCAATACATTTTAACTGTCAAAAGGGATTGGATGTCATTTGTCATTAATGGCAATTTAAGAGTCAAAGAGCTAAAGATAGATTATACATCTATTATTTGTGGGATTAATTGAAGGATTGGAAAGATTAATCTTTGGATTTTAACACTCTCCGAGTTGAATTGGATTGGTCGCTGATTCCTGATTTGAATTGCCAGACAGTCCATTTGGATTGTACGCACGTAACCGTAAAACTGTTGTAGTAAATTTTTCCTGGCAAGAGAAAGGGAGTCATTGTTGGAAATATCATCTCCAGCCATCAGTTAGACAAAATGGATTTGTTGTTTTTTTCTTCAATTTTGTGTGTTATTCATTGCTTGACTTTGATGTCATCATTCCCGTCAGAGACTTCAACGATAAGACTAAGTGCGGCTCCTGCTTTTATCTGCACTTTACTGGGCAACTATTGATTCAGTGCAGACAAACCAAAATGCCACAGGAAACTTTCCTCACTTTTTCTTCTTCTTTTCAATCCAACAGAAGCAAAAACTACTCGGGAGTGAGTACAAATGCCTCCTAAAAATGAGCCAAGACCCGCCCTATAATGAGTCAGGTAACAAATCACTGAAATGAGACAAGTCGGAATATTTGAACCAGGTCAATTTTGGTGGTGCAGGGCTGTACTGCAATCGGACCTGGGACGGATGGACTTGTTGGGACGATACGGCGGCAGGAACCCAAGCCACCCAAAATTGCCCAGATTTCTTTTCGGATGCCGAATCCAACGGTGGGAATGCCGTCTTCTCTTGATTGGTTATCCATTAACGTAGGACTTTGAGACTTGTTTTTCTGTCTTTAGAAAAGGCCAGCAAGTACTGCGACCAGGACGGGAACTGGTATCGCCACCCGCAAAGTGACAGAACTTGGACCAACTTCACACAGTGCGCCGTAGACATTCACCAAAAGATGGAGGTGCGCCTTAAATGACCGAGTCTGGGCTTCTCAAATGTTAAATTGATCGAGAGGCGCTTGTTCAAAGACGCTTTGACCGGTCGCCGAGGGTCTAGTTGCAATCGATTTAACGCCTCGGAGAATGATCTGGCCGCAATGAATAAATGAGATTATTGACGAGCACAGTCGAGGATGTGAACTTGGGTTCTTCCAACTGCAAGACTGACAAAATACACCCCCCCCCCCCCGACTTGTCTACACAGGGAGCAAGCGCCCAACTCTCGGGGGTCATCGAGCAAGACTTCCCAGACGAGATCACCGTAGGCCCCTTGGTCAACCAGGACCAGCAGGAGCCCGGAAGGGAAAGAATCCTGGACAGCCAGTACAAATGCTTTGAGAAAATGAAGAGTGAACCTCCATACAATAAGTCAAGTAAGGACCTTGTTGCAATTGCTAGTACATGATTGGCCCTAAATTGAGTTGTTGTTTTTTTTTGGCTTGGCAGGACTATACTGCAGTCGCAACTGGGACGGCTGGTTGTGCTGGGGGGACACTCCAGTGGGGACATACGCCTCCCAAAACTGCCCCAATTATTTTGTGGATTTTGACCCAACAGGTAAGAAGTAAATGGAAAACCTATTTTTAGCTATTCTTCACTGATTTTTTTTTTTAATGTGTAGAAAAGGCAACTAAATACTGCGGCGATGACGGGCGCTGGTTTCGCCACCCGGACACCAACCGAACTTGGTCCAACTATACTCTCTGTAATGAAAACACTAAAGTCAAACTGAAGGTAAACAACCCCCAAAAAAGCATCTTTTCATGAGTTTCACTTCCATTTTCAGTTCAACTCAATTGACCTACCTGAAAAACAAGCGCTACAAAAAATATATTACGATTCCAACTCGATACTCTGACCAAAAAAATGGCTTTTGTTTCTTTGCAGTCAGCATACATCCTGTTTTACATGGCTATCGTGGGTCATGCCTTATCTATCGCCTCCCTGCTTATCTCCTTGGCCATCTTCTTCTACTTCAGGTAGAGTAATAAAGCCGACCTACCCACAAAAAATCTCACCATCTTGCCATCCGGATACCATTTGTCATGGCAGCAAAATGATAAACGTTACCACAGTCTTTCGTACGTTCCCTCGTACATGATAGTTCATTTTAGCGGCACTCTGTTCATACTACTTTAATGGCTGTACTTGGTTTTGTTCAGCCACCTAATTTAAAAAGCTACTAGGGTTCCGTTTGGTAATAACTTCCCACCGACTCTGCTATTATTGAAGTCTGCGCACAAGACTTTCTTTAAGAAAGATGAATCATGGCGCAGGAATTGCTGATCGTGAGAGCAGCTTTGAGAAAATGAATCAAGCCGACAGGCTAGATTTTGGTTTCTTCATACTTTAAAAGTCACGTTGGAACCTGACGTTATGTTATAGGAGACAGATGGGAAAGGTTGACGATATGGAAGGTTTTGTAAATGTTGAAAATCAACAAAGAATGCCGTTTTTTGATTCAACAGGAGTCTGAGCTGCCAGAGGATAACCCTGCACAAGAACCTTTTCTGTTCCTTCGTGCTCAACTCGGCCCTGACTATAATTTACTTGATTTCTGTGGTCAACAATCCCAAAATGGTGTCCAGGAATCCAGTGAGTTGCTTCCTAAGTGGCTGGAAAACCAATCCAGTTGCATTTTTACGTGAATTCCGGTCCAGTTGCTAACCAAAGAGTTAATAGAATCCAGCTTCAAAGAGTGATATTTCACTAGATGCCATTGAAATGTGTCTTTTTTTTGGTTTGGAAATTCCCCCCTATCCCCCCCGTATTAAAATCTCCCAGGTCTTCTTAGAACATGGCAATAAATCTGTCTTGAGAAAATGCTCTACGAGCCGGACGGAACATAAATAAAGCTTTTAGAAAGTAAGCCTGCTTTGGAAAGAGTCAAAGAATGTTCTCTTTCTTTTCCTATCCAAGTTTAAATTGACATTTTAAAAGAAATGGACGTCAAATAAATCCGTCATGAATAATAGACGCATTCCCCTTTTCTATGTTTGTAAGTTTGAAATAGTGACTGTCGCATCCACATTCCAAAATAAAAAAGATTAACATAATTTGTGGCAGATGATTTACATCTGAAGTCAAATCTTATCTGGGATTCTAAAACAAAGTTGAGAAGAAGTTCTGTTTGGAGTCCAATTGGCGGTAGACACCAATGCTAACAGCTAGCTTTTAGCTACATCAGTACAGATGAACTCATACAAAGACATTTAATTTCTTATTTTGACTGTATTTCATGTATTTATCAATAGATTTAAAGTCCTATTACCTGCAACCTCATTACTGTTATAAAGCCAAATATCGGTATTGTTTATGACCTATTAGAAATGAATATTTAGCAAACAAAACAGTTAATTTCGACCTCCAATTCTGTTATTTTTCTTGCAGGTTGGCTGCAAAGTCCTCCACTTCTTCCACATGTATCTGCTTGGATGCAATTACTTCTGGATGTTATGTGAAGGAATCTATCTGCACACGCTAATTGTCGTGGCCGTGTTTGCCGAGGAACAGCATTTGCATTGGTATTACCTCTTGGGCTGGGGTGAGTCGGCATTATTTTCCTCCTTAGGATCCTCGGTGTGTAGATAGTCCTGTTCATGTGATGTTCTTGTTCCTCCTCCAAGGTTTTCCTCTGGTGCCCGCCATCATCCACGCTATGGCAAGAAAAACATTTTTTGATGACAAGTGTGTCCCGTCGACATGGAAATGATTGTTTTTGTGTGCGCTTTCATGTATTTATTTTCTTCACTTTCTCTAGTTGTTGGATGAGCGTGGAGACACATCTGCTGTACGCGGTTCACGGTCCCATAGTCGCGGCTCTCCTAGTAAGTCTATTTATAGCGCGGCGCTTCACGGTGTATTGTCAAGGAAAGACAGCTCTTTTGCATTTTTTGTTGTGTCTCGTACAGGTGAATCTGTTTTTTTTGCTGAATATTATTCGAGTGCTGGTGACCAAGTTGAGGGACACCCACCGAGCCGAGTCCAACATGTACATGAAGGCCGTGAGGGCCACGCTCATTTTGGTGCCGCTTCTGGGAATACAATTTGTCATTTTTCCGTGGAGGCCCGAGAATAGGCTGGCCGGGGAAGTCTATGAATATGTCATGCACATACTCATGCATTACCAGGTGAGTTTGTACCTTGGGAGGTATTTCTTACAGGAGGACAAATATTTTTGACAATTCATTGAGATTAATCTAGGGTTGATTGAGATGAATCTGAAATAGTTTGAGATTAATCTAGGGTTGATTGACATTAATCTAAAATTGGTTGAGATCAATCTAAAATTGGTTGAGATTAATGTAAAATTGGTTGAGATTAATGTAAAATTGGTTGAGATTAATGTAAAATTGGTTGAGATTAATGTAAAATTGGTTGAGATGAATCTAAAATTGGTTGAGATTAATCTAGGGTTGATTGAGATTAAATTTATTTTAAGTAATTTTTTCTAATGATTTCATCCTCTGGATTGTTTTGCAGGGATTACTGGTGGCAACGATATTCTGCTTCTTCAATGGCGAGGTGAGTCATTTTAGTTCAGCGCAGTAACGAGGAAAAATAGCCCTCTACGATATCAAAATGTCACAACTGCTCAGTTTTGTACACGCATACAAATGAAGAGACCCCATTTATCTGTCAGACATGAACTAACGAGCCAAGGTCAATGCTAAAGAAGGTGTTCAAATGCGCCGTCACCATGGAGTCCATGTTTGTTTCTTCAAGATAGCCGTTCAGGGTGTCTTAATAAGAGTTCTCTGGGGGCTGTCTTCTATATTTTTCTTTTGTTTTGCTTTTTTTCAATTCAATCATCATCCACAATGCTTCCTTTGTGGATTGAGGTCAGCCCAACAAACCTCAATGCTGTCTATGTGACACCAAGCGCGAAAACGGCACATGGACTTATAGCTAATCGCATTATCTGCAATGAATCGGAATCTATCGCCATTAATCTAATGCTAGATTGCCAGCAAATGATTACTTTCAGTGCCATTGATGGGATTATTTTTTTCTACACAAGAATGTTAGGTTTTGTTATAGCCTAATTGGGTTTTATTTGCAGGTCCAAGCCACTCTAAAGAGACAATGGATGCAGTACAAGACGGAATGGGGTCAGAGACGAAGGGACCACTGCTCAATGCGTTCCACGTCTTACACAGCCACCTCCATTACGGAGGTGCCGCCCTTTATGTATCACCAGGAAGGCAACGGCGAGCACTTGAACGCCCGTCACGCCGAAGACTCGGAACTGGTTGCTTTGAAAGCGGGAGAAATCCCTTAAAAAAACTCTAAATGAGGGCGAATCTCAGAGAACAGCTTTTCACGGGTCGAACAGGACGGAGGAGGAGTCACTTTTAATCACTTTATTGGCTAATTTTTGTCACCAGGCTGCTGCCGATGAAGACACGGGAATAACTGTGATGACAATTTAGTTTGAGGGTGATCAATAACGACGCCAAAGGGGTACTAGTGACTGGTCGTACCCTAACATTCAAGTATACACAGTGGACATATTGAGTGTAATACTGATGACTTGGATTTGCATATTAGGATTTAAGAGCTGTTATTTGTTTTGTATTTTTCTTTTCTTAATCCATGAAAAAGATGGATCTCAAAGTTTTTGGGTTTAGATTTGTTTTTTTTTTTATAGTTTTTTGTACGCTCCAGTGCAAGCGTTTTGGTCACGTGCCAAGAAAACAGAACCATTCACTGCGTCACTGTTTCAGAACTCGGGAATCGTGTACATAAAAATGAAATAATTATAAAAAGGAATATTTTTTTTCTATGAATAATTTATCATCCTAAAAGAGAGCGTGCAGCATTAATAAGTTTGAAAATATGGGATGTCAATCGCCGTCTATGGTGGTGAATGAGTTAAAACTAAAGCTTTACAAAAAAAATGTTATACTTGACTGATATTGAGTTAGTCAAAAAAAAACAATAGTAACAATCAAATGGTGTATTTATTCCAGTATGTTTCTCACTTCTCCAAATGTTTTTGTGTCCATTTTGTGTGTCTTGACAAAGTTTCGGTGCTTTTTGTTCAAGCAAAAATTGCATTGGGTTTATCATTTGTGCTATGTGACGCCATGTTGGAAAATATTTGCTTGTCTCAAATGACATCACTGCAAAAATATTTAAATGTTTTCTTTTGGAAAGAAAATATCCTGATTGAGTGATTTTTTTGTTCGAATCGGAGTGACGTTCCAGCTAAACATTGCAAATCACGGTTGTTATCGTACTAAACTCGCCCTATTGGCTCCTTTAATAAGAATAATTTGTGCCTTGCTAGCGCCCTCAGTGAAAAATGTGCAATTTCAGGCTCGGTTGGATCCAGAGAAGAAGACAAAGGGCTCTCCTTTGAATTTTTCTCGCCGCTTCCGTGAGCTTGATGAGGTGATGACGATAACAACGCCGATGTGAGTTAGCGTCTTACGATCAAAATAATGGAAAAAGTCAAGGCGCGGATATTATGTAATCACATTCCAGTGTAATTGTATGCAAAGTGTTTGGTTTAGGAGGGCTTAGATGGGGAGGAAATTTACATAATTGCACCAACGTAAACCATCTCAACGGATGTGTAGTCACAGTACACTGTGGAATTTCAAGTACTACAAAAAAACGAGTTTATTTCACAAGGCAATGCCCCAAATTCAATAAAAGTGATCTAAAAATCCTTAAAACTAAAAGGAAGCTACTTTAAAATGCCACAAAGTCGACAGGAATAAACTCAATAGCAGCCAATGTGTTAAATAAATGCCATGTAAAGGTTAAAAACAATGCGATAATGTTAAAGTTAAATTGAATTATAAGAGAAAATAGCCACTTTGTAAAAATAAAGAGTCTATTGAATAAATAAATGAATGAAAAAGACATCTTTGATCAACATTGCATCAGTAGTTCTAATAAATGAAAAACAAGTTGATATTTGCAGAAAAAGGCCTTGTGGGCACGTCATTTGTGGCAACACGCTGAATGACCTTTCCCAATACAACAACACTGAGCTAATTAGACACGGAATGGCGGTGAATTGAAATGAAGGGGAGGAGAAGAAAAAATAAAAACACTCCATTGACTTTCACTTACACAACTGTGATCTACACTATTTGTATTCTTTCTTTTTTGGATGAAAGAAGTAGGTAGCAACAAAAATTCCCTGATTATCAAAAGTTTGATATTGTGGACGGCACAAATGTGATTATAGATATGCGAATATTTATCTTAACTGATAAAGCAGAGGAATGACCCGCCTGAGGCGTTCTCGGAATCCTAAACTGACAGAAATGAAGAAAAAGCTGAAATGGCTTTTCTTATGAGCCCCCAAAGATGGCGAATATTTGCTGTTATTTGAAAAAGCGCTGTGTACTGCACTATTTAAGTTAAAGTGACGGTTTTACTTATAGCGTTTTAGTGTCAACATGGTCACTTAAAAAAAAAAGTCATGTTGTCTGGGGTAGGATCCAGCACCCCTGCGGCACAAAAAAATATGAAATTTGTTCCACGTGCATACATGTAATAAGAGCAAGTCAATTGCTGTGTGAAATATTACTGTATATGTTGATGTTGGCACATTTTAAACACGTTTGTTCTGTACTGAACGTGAAGATATATTGCTTTCATTAAGTTGGCGCCCCCTAGAAATGTAAACTATTCCTGAGTTATGTGTGGGCGTTTTCCAATTGTTTTCTCTGGGATTCATAATTGGATACGCGGAAATATACGTTATGTGAAATTATGCGTCAATGTTTACTGAGTGATTGTGTTTAATAATATGGACTTCACCTCAATTCATCTAGTAATCAATTGAAATGATTATTTTTAGACAACTGAGATTGAAGCTGATTTAATTGAGTTAAATAGTAAATGAGATTAAATTCATTGGCTGCCATTGACGGCTAAAGGACGTCCAATCTATTTAGAAAGTGAGAGACTAGAAGCAAGCGTGTAATCTCACACGCACGACATTTGTTCTGCTTGAGTTTAGCAAGTCAGGCAGTAAATTAGCGGCAGTGGCTGGCTGCAAAAACATTCTCAAAGCGCCGTCTTCCTCAGTTGAAGAAGCGCATCCAATTAGCCGTCTCCGTCTCTCGCATCAGTCAACAAGATGGGGATTTACGGCCATTAATATATTTAAATACTGTTAACTGACGATGATTATCTGATTTACCCAAGATGTATCTAACTTAAACTTGTTTGTATACATTTTATAGGAGACATTTGAAATATTTAGGAGCAGTTGCCTTTTTTTTGCTCATAATTGATCAATGAATGGTTGAATTTTTTATCAAACATAAGTTAACAACAGTATTTTTCAAAAAAAATTAAGAAAATAGAGGTTTTGTAGCTGAAAAACTTAATGACAGAGAATTATTTTCTTTTCTTGTTCTTCTAGCCATACTTTATCTGGGAGTTGTTTGCACAGTCAAAGCTTTTACGGGTCTGAAAACGGAGCATTTGCAGAGGTCGTCACGTCCATTATAACGACGGAGGCCATGAATGATTCATAACGCGCATCCTGAGGGGCCCGCCAAGTCGTCGCCTGTGACCCTCGTGCTTTCAATCTATACGGCAAATAAATATCTCTGGATCCACGCTCGGTTTCGCCTAGCCTTTGTCGCAGCCCCGAGTTTCATACCGAGGTTGATTTGTGCGTTTTCTTCTCTGGCAATAATCCATACAGACTATTGTATTGTAAGAGGTCACTATCATGATGCTTCTATCGTGTTGTCAAAGTATTGAAAACGGATGGATGGTTTGACGGAAATAAAAATATACCTGCATTGCAGACCTATGGAATACATTATAACATATTGTAGGGCTAAAAATGACAGCTGCTCTCAAGCACACATAAAAGTTGCCTTTTGAGTCGCAAAATGTACGGACGCTGCATCAAAAAATAGTTTGGGAATGGATCAAGTATTTTATTAACACATTGGCTGCTGTTTACTTAGTATTTCTTTGAGTTATGTTATTTTTTATTGGATTCAACTTTAAAAAATGTGCTGAATTAGATTAATCTCAATTGTGATGTTTTGAGTAAACCTGTTATGAACTTTATTCGAAGTAAAACGTGTGTTTTGAACCTACTTGGGCAATAATGATGATTCTGATAAACAGGAAGTCACAGGAGTGGTAATCACACAGGAAGCTCCATTTTTTTTTGCGTCTGACAGGATCCAGCTCCTAAATTGAGGGGGGGTAGACTCATTAAAAAATGGACAGTAGCGTTCTTTTTTTTTTATAACATTGTACACACAAAAGGTTACGCATTAAATCCTGTAATCGAGTGCTGTCATCAAAATAATACAAGCAAACACTTAAGTTCAACACAAGTGAATTCCTGTTGGGTTTATTGTAGTAGGATTACCGATAAAATTCAGTACTAACAAATTTGTGGTTAAGTACTTGTAAGCATTTGTATCATTTTACGATTTGCATGATGAGAGCACTTCAAGCACAAAACATTATATGCTAATAGAAAAACAAAGACAAAAGGGCAGAAAATAAATACAGACATTGTCCAGAACATTCATATGCGGAGTATATTTGTTATTTGTTTAGGAATCACAATCGGGAATGGCTACATTATGATTCTTTTCACAAATAGATACCCAGCCTGGTAAATGAATATGATACATCCTGTACTGGAGGAGGAAAAAAATAATGTCAGTCGCATACAGTCAATTCAGCGTGGTGAACATATACAATCTAACCGGTGACATTAAAATATATTCATCGAAACAAACAAGGCAGTTCATATCGCCATACGATGTATTTTCTCACTAACAATGTGCATAAATAACAAATGATCATCTAAAGAAAAAACATGAGGCTTTTGAACGGATGAATACTCATTTCTCACCTTACTTTTAACATGGTTAATTCCAGTTATCCTCGGAGTTAATGGGGAAGAAAGACAACAACTGCGGGAAAGTGACATGACAAAACAAAAAAAAACAATGAGGTTAATGAGAATTATGGTACTGAGATCAAATATATCTAATGATATCCATCAAACTGAGCATTTGCTTAAATGTGAATGATTAGAACACTTTGACAGTTTTTACATCTTATTGGGATGTGATCTATCTCTTGGGTCTGTCAATGTCATCAATGGCGGCCAGAAGTTTCTGGCGGGCCTTCTTATTTATGTGCGAGCCCAGACAAACGTTGACCAGGTTTGCTAGTTGCTTCATGGAGTACTCCTGAAAGGGGGGGAAAATAAAAAGATGAAATTTGAAGCTCTTGTCTCAAGTTACAACAAATCTAGTGATGTATTGCTAGATTATTTGTAATTTACAGTCATTTAAAAACATGTATATGTACCCTGTGGTTCTTAATGAACTGTTCCATATCGTTCTCTGTCAGGTAATAGGCTTTAATGTAGGTCTCCACAAACTCCTTATCTGGAATGGGTCGGATGTCTGTCAGCTTCTCCAACTTCATTAAGAATTGTTGGAAGTCCAGTTGCATCAGCGCCCGACCCTCGTTGCTACATTTCTTCACATTGGCATATCTGTACAAAAAATGAAATAAAATAGGGGCTTAAAAAGTTGAAAATGGTGTTTTTGTGCCTGGCTGCAATAATGATAAGTCTGACAATTTGAGTTTTGGCATCTTAAATGACGGAGTTGGCCAGCCGCAAACCGCCTTTCGCGCCGCCGTTGGCAAGTGGCGAAGCGGGTCATTTTCGAGCGGTACATTGTGCCACGAGGCAAATAATGACCGGGACAGAATTCTGTCATTTGCCAAATTTTTTGATGGTTTGCTTGACCGCAAAAGAAAATCCTCTTTTGTGTGACAAATGTGGAGAATTTTAAGACACTTTAGAGAAAAATGATCCATATGTTAGTTGAATAAAATAATCCAAGGAAATCTCAATTTAGAGCTCATTAAACAGCAAAAAAATTTGCTGTGGTGCTCAAATTGTGAAAAAAAAAACATTTTCAAGTCATAGAAATGCATGATATTTAAGTCACCTTAACTTCTAAATGCCCTGGTTACAATAGTACACACAATAAGTGAGGTTGACTGTCACCTCTCGTCGCCATGGAGCTGTTACAGACTCATAAATGCGAAAAGAGATGAGAGGGCTTCATCACACCTCCAATGTAACAAGCCACTCCACGTATCCACTTACCCACAAGGCCGCAGAGTAGTGTACGTGTATATATAGGTGCGTATTGAAAAAAAAAAAAAAGCAAACTAAAGCAAACAGGCAAATACTTCCTCTCACCTATCAAAAGCCATATGGGGTGCTTACAAGTGAAGGAAAAAGAAAAAAAGGTGATGAAATGTATCGCAGAGGGATGTGTCAAGAGCGCTTTACAGTTGGAGCGAGCAAGCCGTGTCATGCAAATCCCCCCATGTGTCTGGGAAAGACGGCATTGGAGCAAAGCCAGGGAGACGAGAGGAATGTCGAGTTATTTTGAGAAAGGAGCATCCCAAAGGATGACTCAAAAGAAGTCCGTATCACTCAGTGCAACCAACACATTCCCATTCCAATTTCTTGGGTGTTTGCAAGTTCCAAAGGAGCGGAAGTAAAAGCGTAATCGCGGTAATTCATCAAAGGCGAGTTTAATTAAAATTGATTAGAAGAAAAGTGTCTTTTTGCCTATCTTCCTTACCCTTCTACAAGAGTCCTGTTGGCCAAGCGAATGCAGTGTTCCCATAGGACGTTGGACACGGGCAATGGGATTCGTACGTGTCTGGAGACGTCTGCAAGCCGTTCGTTGAACATCTCAAACTCCTTTAGAATTAAAAAGAAAAAAGCATAAACTCAATATCAATTCAACCGTACAACTCCCGTCATTACAATAGGATTTGATTCCTCAAATTGTGTTTTTGCAGCTTACGGCGTGACAAGAATATTTCCCCTTTTCACCCGATTTTTCTAACGACTGGGTTCCATAAAAACAGCTGGGTGCCCACCAGTACATATTACAATATTTACCGCGGAATTGACTTGCATGAAAGAACCCCGCGGTACCCTCATCATGCAAACACCCTCATCCATTTATTTATACACCCATACACATCTCAGCTGCAATTTTCTGCCTCCTAAAACCCACAAACATACCATGTATCATGTCTCTGTAACGTCTTAGTCATTCCTGTCATGACCAATGTTCCCTCTAAGTCTTCTCTGCGCAGCAGCAATCATATGGCGCGCAGTAAATAAAATCCAAACTTGTATCCACTTAAGTTTTTGGTGTTTTACAGCATTTTTTTTACATGAAATGCCCAGACTAACAAAAAAAATGGAGGGAAAATTGGTCATGACCATTCAATAAAGTTTAATTCAGGTAACTCTACTTTCTTAGAAAGTTTTCCTGCCTTAATACATTTTTAGTCAAACAATCGCTAGCAAACTCAAATGAATTAAACATCTTTGAATGAAATGGTCTTTACTTTCCGACGGCCTTACAATAGTTTCTTACTTCAGCATTTTCTCAATGAACTCATGTGGAGACTTTAGCATCTCCATGCCACTTTAAATGCAAATCAACATCATTGTTGACTGCTAGTGATAAACCTGAGCTCATGAATAAAATATCCCTCCGCGTCCAGTACGACAATAAAAAAAAAAAGTCGGCACGCTAGTTTCAATCAATGCTCACGGCACAATTATGTATGTGAATGTGACAAGTTGTTAGAGAGGGTTATTAGCGCCCTTTGGGGTGATAGCTACATGCTAGTTGTAATATACACCGTGTCAGTCCATCAAGCAGATCGAATTGACACCGTAAGGGATTTCGGTCCAGACTGCGAGTCGGGGATTTGTACCCGAGGCATTTAGCCGCGGGTAAAATGAGCAAGGCTTAAGTTCTGCCAACCGTGCGGGAATCCAAGCGGTGGCTTGAAGTTCTTTTTCAGCGTTTTGCTTGGAGTGGAATGCTTTATTATGTATGATTCTATTCATAAATGTATAATCTACAGACTTTTGGGGAGGCTGTGTGCTTTTTGACCTTTAGTGACCTTTAGTTCTTCGCCACCCTCAATGTAAAATGCATGATGTGTAATGCATATTTAGCGGGTTACTTTCAGTAGAAAATGTTCCAAGTTTTGCCTGTTATGTTCACTAATTGGTTGGCGTTGATGGAGATAGATGAGCGACTTGACTCTTTTAAGACCAATTACAACTATGAAACAATAAAATTGCATACAGAGACCTTTTAAACATAAGGAATTTAAAGTTCAGCAGAAAAAAATGAGTTCTTTTTATGGCACTTTAGCAAGAATAGCAATTTGGCTAGTTCCAAGAAGCTGAGCAGGACAATATTTTATATTTTTTAAAAGTCCAGATTTAATTAGGATCATTACCTTTAGTAGGACATCCACATAGATGTTATGCTGGGACATGATCTCTCGGATGTCCCATTTGACGCCCGACATCAGAAGTAACATCTGTTCGTAATCGATGGCTTTGGCAGCCACCATCCAGTAAATGGGCTTCCGCAGTTCGCTGGTTGTAGACACAGTCTGACAAGAGGAAGAAATTATTTCATTTTATTGCAATTTACGCTTGTCTGTCATCAAAAATGATCAGCGTCCAATCCATTTGACATCTTCCAGCTCAAGTGTATTGGACGTTTATTGTCTTTGATGATTGTTAATGAGTAAAGTGGGTGGTCAAAGATGATTTCTCCGGAAGAAGTTGGTTTCTTGAAAAGCAACTTGTGGAAAAAAATGTCTTTGAGAAAACAACCTCTAAATACAATATTTTGCAGGTGCACTGGCATTTAAAAGTCAAATATATCATGAATAAAGAAATTTTTGCTTGATCACTCAGCTTTTTTTTTTCCGCAATGGAAATTTCGCTCAACTCATCTGTTGTTGACGCTGATGAATATCATTTATAATAATAATAAGGGGGGGAAAAGTGCAGGATCTTATGTGTACCTGGGAATAGAACTGCTGCAGAAAAGGTTTCTTGGCAGCAGGCATCATGGTATCCAAATGGGACTGAAGAGACTCAAATTGCTCAGCCAAAAACACACTGGAGAAAAAAAAGGATAAATAATGTCACTTTTATGACCATATAATTCACCTTTTATAATGCCCTTTGGAGTTTCTTTCTTGCTGTAAAAAATTACATATGTCTGGTGACAGTTTCATCTAAAAAAACACCAAAAGTTCCCATCCCTTGAATATTAAAATATACATACAGAGACTCGGTGGCGACCACTCGTTGTGCCAGTCCATACAGAGTGTCACTGTTGCTGAGGACAACCATTTGGCTGAGGTGGGGGCTCGGCACTTTCTCTTTCCGGTCTTCTGAAGAACCGTGCATAACTGCATTTTCATTGCTAGCCTCCTGGAAGACACACATGTGCAAATGAGTCTGTTGCCAACAGTGCATATTCGCATTGTTTTCATTCTCTGACATTGACGGTAAGAGATATCTAGAGTAGAAGCTGAAAACAAACTTTTCTTTTTGCTGCTCCTGCATTTAATCTGGATTGATCTAGCCTAAAACGTTGCCGATCATTGAAAGGGATTAGACTTGAAGCTATTGACTTGAAGAGCTTCAAAAAGTTGGAATTTCACCTTGCCATGTTGAAAAAAAAAAAAACATTCAGCGGTGATAAAGGTATGGATTTCAAGTGACACAATCAAGACTGTGCCGAGAACTGAAAAGAATGTCAGAAGAGGGTGGAAATTGTCTGGAGAAAAGGCAATATATGGCCACATGATAACCTTTGGTCTTTTTGCAAAAGAGCCTCCGGCAGATCAACGGCAATTACGCGACTCTTAAACAACTGTGAGCTGCATTCCAATCATTGGTATTCACTTGTTGGCATCCTCTTATCATGCTCACTTCATGGCGGAGTGGTTCCAGTTCTTTAGGGTGACCACTCCAGAGTTTTAAACAAGAAAAAATCATGTGTGGTGCTTTGCTTTTGCAAATGAAATCTTACGTTTGATGAAATGCTCCATTGGATGAAATATTGATGATAAATGTCTGTCTTAATCCTGTTGTATTTATGAGGAATGGAGTTTGCTTTTGTGGGTTTTGGCAAGAATGAAGTGTAGTGGCTTGAGACTTTCCATTTTAAATTATTTGTCAAAGCTAATTTTAGACAAACGATCCAGTTTGAATTTGCAAACTTGCACGATGTAAATATATCCAAGTATTTTGGCCTATACAACATGTTTTTTCTGTTCATGGCAAAACTGAATTATCTAATCAGGACTTGGAATAGCAGGAAATGATGGCTGATAAGAATAATAATTTAAAATCTTCTTATATTTGAATCTGATCTCATTAAAAGATCAGAAATAAGAGAAATGAATGCAAGATCATTTCTAATATCGACAATGTAATCATAGTGCAATACATCCTTATTAGTTAAGAAAAAAAAGATTTTCCCCCAAATACAATACATTTGCACATAATTGAGCCAATGAATAACATTCTAACATGAATTCACTTGATGTTAATTGAGGTTTCATTGTCTGTTTATATTTTGCAATACCAGAAAGTGCTGTTAGCATAAAATGTAAACAATTTGTTGGCCTAAGCTTTGGAAAACACAGCAATGTTTTCTCCGCAATCGCATAACATCCATCTAAAGCTTCCGTGAAGAATTCTTAACTTGAAGCTGTCATGAAGAGCTATGTTCCGGTCATTTATATTCCGCAAACGTAGGGAAAGCTGTTTTGTTTCAGTCCTTAGGTATTAATGCTACTCACACATCTCTTTCTCCCATGTGGACCACCGCCGGCACTGTAAAAGACGAGGCCATCAAAGCCCGAGAGCTTATCTACACTTGCGTAATGATTAGAAAATACGGGATTGAACTCCCGTTGGAAATAAAGGAAACATACGGAGAATGCGTGGCGATTGATTTCCAAACTGTGAAGAGGAAAAGGCTTATACGAGGGAGATCAGAGAGAGGATCACGCCGTTCACATGTTGTTGTTGGGACTAAAACTGATGAAATGGGAAGGCGGCAGAGGGTTTTGCTTGTTTGAAAAGAATTCTTTAGAAATGTATGACAGAAAAATAAACAGAAAAGCTTGGTGGGATTTTATTCACATGGAGAGATATTCCAATGGAGAATCCTAGTGTGTTTGATAAGTGAACTTCATTACATCAAGTTGGGAATACTTGGCAATTCTAGTCATAGTCAAATAGCATATGTATTCAAAAAGCTTTCAAATGCATTCAGGGCCATGTCCAGGCAGCTAAACAAGCAATTGAACAAGAGTAATGGTATTCAGTTTCCAAATAATAGCTTTTAGCAGGGGATACCCAATGTGATCTCATTGGCCAAGTGTCTCAATGGATCAGGATTGACTGCTTATTCCTCTCCAGCCCCATTCCATAGAGAGTCATGTTTTGCGCAAGTGGACTTGCGACAAGGCAATTATTGCCAAGTGGATCTTTTTACACCTCTTTATCACGCAACGACTGGAAAATGTAACTCTCATTAGACGATGTTAAATGAAAGGCCTTTATTGATTTTGTTTTGACAACCGCTGGGGCTTGGGGGCCATCTATAGTGACAAATATTAAGTGGAGAAAAAGGACATGTTGTTCAACATTAATATCCCAAAATTCACAAAAAAGGGGCATTCACACTAATCTGAGCTCATTTTTTGTCTATACTCAGCGCATGAGAAAAACTGCAGTTTATTTTGACTTGACTTTAGTTTATTACATGTGTGTGATGTCTGTTGCTAATCAATTTATCTTTGTAATGAATTAATATACCTCAGATAAATCTGCCATGCTTTGTTTTTAATTATTATTGTATTGTATTGTGTCAATGTAATGGTAGATTTATTTAACTTGAGATGATTTGCAGAGGAACAGCACATCTGTGCAATTGTTCATGGCAAATCCAAGTATGACAGCTCCAAATGTTGCCTTAGAGCAAATGGGCTCTCAACAGCTGTCACAGCGGAACTTTCCAAACAGGGGCGACATGGGAGCAGATGGGTCTCGGCCATGAACTTGATTAGGTCGCCTCATGAAATCTGCCCAAAACATTATTGATCACTCCATTTGTCTACACAGTGCATCTGATCCCAAGAAAATGACGAAAAAGACTGTTGCTTCAACATAAAAGAGACACACAGAAAGAAACGCAATCCAAACTAAAGAGCAGATGATTTTTTTATTCCAAATGTTCTTTTTTTTACGCCTCTGCGGATCTTCCAATTTAAGATGAGACCACGCCGTACCTGAGCCGAAATGAGAAGGTACGGCACACGTGGGACTCGGAGTCATTACCGTGGCGCTGGCTTACGGATCAAACCGCTGCAACGTCAAATAAGGGGAGCACAACCGCAAGGATTTGACAGCTCGATTGAAATGCAGTGTATAATTAACTTTATAATCTGCCTGCAAATGAGGTCCACCCCTAGCCAATCTCTGGAGCATGCCGTGGATGCATTTGCTTGCAAGCACAAGTTCTCTATGCAAACTATTTCGTAAAAAGGAGAATTTGAGTTCAAAAAATGTGTTTTTTTGAGATAACTTGCTGAATATTTTATAATATATTGCAACCATGTCGACTATACTATTTTTTTTTATACAAGTGAATATGAATTATGTTAAGGTGGCTTCTTTAGTTTTTGCTTCAATTTGAAAGTGGTCATTTTATGGTGCCTAAAATATTGCAGTAAAGATTTTAATGGCTAAAGTGAACATTTTGACTATCTGGCATATTCATGTGACCCCCCTCCATTTTATTTTTTATGCCAATTTAACATTTTTTTTCCCTACACCCTCCCGAGGCCCTCCTGAAAGCTGTGAACAAATTCATCAGCATTGCTATCAAAGCAAAATGCCATTGTGCTGCAAAATCAAACATTTTTTCAGGCAAAATAGTCCCTATTCCCCTTTTTGAATATAGATGCAAAGAATTTGGGTCAAAGCAAATAGATTACATAGCCTGGTTTATTTTTGTATAAACGTATGCTTATCATGTAAAAGTGTTTATCCTACTTCTCCATTTCCTATTTCAATGGCGTAAATAAAAATGTATTGCTATCATTTATAAGATATAAAACATAGTTGAGGAGACCTATAAAAAATAACAACCATTATCATTGGCCACAATCAAAATGTTACTAAAAGTTTCTATTTCAAAACTTCCATACAGGGGACAAAAAATGACATTAGGGTCATGAAAAAAAATGGTATTAGTAGGGTAAGCCCAGCATCAGACTAATTGTCATCATTGAAGGCCCTAATGGAACAACACGTCCAAATCCAACCTGCTCTGGTCACTTAGAGGAAGGAAGCTACGCGTGTGTGAGTGACCAGCCACCACATAATAACGACCCGTAATGTATTTGGTGGCAACATCGGCTGAGGCTTTCTCGCCAAAAAGGCCACGCACATGGCCGGGGGGGACGTGACGGGGGGAGAGTAGTCGGGGAACGAGCGTAAAAAGGAGGGAAATGGACGCTGGAGCATGTTTGTGTCAGAAAATGAGGTAATGAGCAATTGGGAAACAGAGAGAGGAGATGCTGCGTTTAAGTGTTCAAGTCCTACCATGTCGATGAGGCTTTCCTGGATCCGGTTCAGTGTAGTTCGCAGTCTACTGCTGATAAGGCCCAGACCTGATGATTCATACTGCGGGAATAGAGATTTACACAATGTTAGCGTCAGCAACACCTTTCCCACAGGATAGCACGCACTTCAGAGAAGTGTGAAGGCATGCCACACGTGTGTATGGATGGGGACAGGAGCGTCTTTTACTTTGGGCTTCAAGCTGACTTTGTGTCAACAGGGGGATACATTCACAATAACTATTGTGGGTGACAGCAGGGGGAAAGTGTAGGGAAATGTTGCAAAAACAACACAAAGAAAAGGCAACTTCTTCTAAAGGTACTTTCAGATGCACTTGGTGTTATTTGAGGGATCACGCACATAAGTACTGACTACACTGTAATAAAAAAAAAGGTTACATTTGCTTGGTAAACAAGTATATGTAATTTTTACAGTTGTTTGTTAATCTTTTAAGTTTTTTACTTTGACAGAATTTACTGTAACTTTTTTTTCTTTACAATGTAGTGTGTAATTCTACTCTTACCAAACAAGCCGGGCCCACCACACGGGCCGTGCCCGACTCTCTGCCACTATGAGTGGGCAAAGATGGGCTTGGGACAGACTAAACATGGCGGAAAAAGGATCAAAGTAAAGCACAAAAAAAAGAGAGTCAAGTTAAAACTTGAAGGCTGAAATTAAAACTGTCCAATATGATGGGAGAAAAATAAAGGAACTCAATTTGGAATGGGTTATTAGAGCTGATTAATCATAAAAGACACAGACAGTTGGTGGGCTATATATAAAGTTATACGTAATACTTGGAGAGAGAGAGAAAAATGGGCAAATAAAACACTTTCTGAACAGTTCTGAAAACCTATTTTGGAGTAAATGTCCAAAAATAATTATAATTTGAATATAATTTACCAGTTTATTATTTCGATAAGAATAAAGCAGAACTTTGCCATCTTTTGAAATCCATAGTCTGTATGTTTATGGTTTGAAAATCCTTTATACCATCTGTTTCTTAGGTTTTCCTGCCAACAATTTCATTCCAAGTACTTCTATAGTCACACAATAAGCTCACTGAGTACAAATGACAAATATTTATAAATATTGAATAGTTGGTCATCTATTTTCCCAGTGTACACAAATGCACCCTCATCTCAGTTTAGTCTGTAATTTGTCTCTCTCCAATGAAGATATCAGCAAAACATCCAAGTCTCAAATAGCGAGTCCAAAAACTGCCTTCCCACTAAATCCAAACAGATGAACGGCTGATTATTTATGAAGTCCCTCCTGAGAAAATAATGCAACTTTAGCATATGTGTGACCAGACTCACTCACTTAAGCAGTTTCTCCCAGCCAATATAAACACATAGTAGGCTATTTACCCTTTTGAATATTAATGCCAGCCGTGACTCTTTAACCGGAGAAGTCAAATAGATCCATCTTCATTCCGGCAGTGACGAAAGAGCAATTACCGGGTCAAAAAGAAAAAAAAAAAAAGCAGCAGCATATATGCACGTGGCATAGGGGGCTGTTGAAAGATTCATAGCGGGATTAGCATTTTACCATTGAAGCCTCACTAAGTGGGACTATTAATGAAATGGGAGCGTTCGTGAGATTGCACTCAATGACGAAAACGCTGTGTTGAGCCGGGCACCAGGAGGACAAGATTCGACTAGAATGACTTCTTTTACCTCCGCATGACATGCGTACGGCAGCGTTAATCATTTCTATTAGAGCAGCCCCTGTGGAGCGAGCGTTCATCCTCTTTAAGTCTTCCCAGACAATAGGCTAGAAGTCATTTTGTGTTGGCTAACAATGGTGACAATACACAATTGGCTTTTGTTTTGGTTGAGAAGCCCCACTCTATAGTTTTAAGAAATGGCAGGGTTGAGAGACTGTAACCTATTATTTAGATGGAATGTGTAGAAATAAACAAAAACATTCAGATTTTAGGCTCTAGGGAAAATAACTGTACATCTTCTGTAGTCATGTTTTATGACTTTTCCATTATTTTAGCCACAGTAGATTGAAGTTATTTTTGAAATCACAGATTTTTTTTGTATAGAGATTAGAAGGGATTAAAAGGTAACCGGTTGAAGGATCATTTTTTTGGTGGCAGTTTTTCAAATTTGAGTCTTAAAGGAGAATAGACACTAAAGTACTTAAAAATAGTCAGTAATTCACTAAAGTTTTGAAAACAAACATCTCAATGCATTAATGACCTTTGCTATCTTGGCCTGTCAAACTATTATTTCAAAAAACATATACTTGATTTTATTACTGAGGTACTTTATGATAAATATTAAACATTTTTGTTTAGGTTTAAGCTCCTGTTTCTCCTAAAGTCAGTATGAAACTACAGAGCTCAAATACAGACTAGAGTCACTATTTTTGGGTAAAAATCTCTAAAACAGACCAGGGAATTCTCTCTCACTCTCGTTGAAGCACTCAACTCTCAGCGGGGCTACTGCTACAGATAAGGAATACCAATCTGTCAAAATGAAAAAGAACCTTCAACTTGCCCTGTCAAATACTCAGTCGGTACGGAAGAGAATATTCAGTTCCCTTTCCCTCGGGGTACTGTAACAAGTTAAAAAGTCATTTTACCATGTCATTTCTTCCAAAGAAGGCGTAAACAGCGTAGAGGTAGTAGTCAAAAAGCTGGGATACGCAGTGGATGACATCGAAGGCAATTGGCTTCAAAATGCTCATCATCTGCATGTATTTGCCTGGTGGGGAAATAGACCAAAAAAAAGGGATTCAACATCATTTAATCGAATTTGCAGAAAATTTAAATTGTCAAATAACAATAAATGATATGCCGGTGGAGCTATAGGGACCTTAGCTGGAGCCTGTTGCATTTGCATACTTAGTAATGTCACACAGACATTTAAACACCTCTTTAAAAGAGCAGGGGGCAAAGGCTAACTATTATCATTGCTTCTTAGTCACACGGGCAGCAGCCCAGAGCGCAACGTGCTCATGTGTGAAAGAGTTAATTAGCCAGAATAACGGCAGACACAGAAGGCTGAGGGAAATAACTAAATGGATCTGAGAAAGAGAATACCCATTTAAATGCTTGACAAAAAGACTCACCCACGAGCCGGATGACGTTAAGAGTTGTGTTGGTGAGGATCGGGGCGTTGGTCTTATTCAGGTTGTAATCGGACCGCTTCTTACTTTTTATAGTCTCCCGAGACACACTGAGAAAGGGAAAATAAAGGGTTCTAACCAACTTTATTATTCCTTCACTTAGGAGAGGAAAGAAACTTTAGATGAGGTTGAAATTGTTCTAATTGATCAATCAGAACCCATTACACCAAAACAGTGTCACAGAAGGACCCATAGGGTGGAGGAAACGGGACCCCTGACTTCCGTCATTGAGCTCAACATTAAGCAGCAATCATTTAATTACTGAACGAGACAGTGGGGTGACCTATTTGATAATTAACCATTAGCTATTCCTGTTTAAAACAATGGGGAATTAGCATTTTTGTAGCTGGAGGCTAACATACGCCAGGGTAAGTTTATGGCTACCAAAGACAGTGGTAGATGTCCAATCTATTTGAACAGAGTCAGTGCCTGCCGTAATTCAATAATAGAATAGTAACAGATATTAATATGCAGACAAAATCATTCAGACTTCATTTCAAAGAGAAAAACGGGGGAGTGAACTATCTTGAATATAGCAACAACCGTTACTAGCCTCTTATCACTAATGTGGGAAGAAAGAGAATTTTTCATGATTTCATGGTAAGCTTCCTCCCCGCTGAGCGAGGTTAAGAGGAGGTGAGCTAAAATTAAACATGGAAAGCATTTAAAATGAACTGAACATACCGCTTATCCTCATTAGAGCGGTTTCTGAGCTTGACCATCTTATTTTTTGACCATTTCTGCCAGTTAATGTCAAACTACATTTAGAAGAAATGACAGACACCTAGCTAGCCCTTATCATAAAACGCCAATGGTGTCACCACCCAGATTGGAACAGTGTGACTGACCTCTTGAAGGGGACGTCTCCCGTCTGCTCGTCCACGTAGTCCTGCTTGAGCTCCTCGGGGACGTCGCTGTCGCTGTCGTAGTCCTGATAAGCACTCTTCTCCAGCTCGTCGGATTCGTACTTGAGAAAAGAAACGACAGAATGGGGAGACCAAGTTGAAAAAAATAGAAGTGCTACAGTAAAGAGGGAAAATGCCAAATTGAGAGAATTCAAAAGGAGTATCAAGTGATTGTGAAGGTCTAACACTTGGAATGTAAAAGATTTGACGTCAATGGCCGCCAATGTTAAAACCTTTACTCCATTGAAAAGCCATTGAAAATACACCTCTTTTCAAATTTGAATAATCCCGCAGCGATTTAGCACCAATTAATCAACTTGTCTCTTTATAAACACAGAGGTGAATCTCAACAGGTCGCCTCATTAATTAGTCATAGCCATGTCAGTGATGTTGATGCTGACTTGACTCATTAGAGGGGGTAGTAGCCATAAAACCGTCAACACTAAACAATTGCAGATGCTCTATGTACACCATGTACTTTATATCATACAGCTTGAACTATTCATACAATTAGAGTGCTAGGGGGTTTTATTTAAACTAATTACAAATACTCTGAATAGAATACTTTGTTTTCTTTCTAGGTTTTTTTGGTGTTTTGTTTTTTTGGGTTCTCACCCCAGATGCCAGCACATCTTCAGTTTCTTCCTCTTTCTGCTCAACATGCATTTCAAAGGGGTTTCCCTCTTGCAGGTATTGCTGGAATAATGTGAGGTCCTCTTGAATGTGGATGGCAGTGGACTCATTCTTTCTGCTTGGGGAAAGTGAAGGGGAACGACACTTGTCCATAAATTTAAACTCCTAGGTTTGGAAAGAAGCGACAGGAAAGCAATATAAGAATGCGCAGAAAAAACGGAAGGCTCGGTCGGAAGTAATAAATGACCAAAGGCAATAAAAAAAAAACCCACATGAAGCTGCGAGATGTTAAAGTTCGACTTGACAGGGCAGAGTTCCCATGTTTCATTTTCCAGAAACATCCGCAGCTCTTCCAGTCGTGCCCTGAAAAATTGGAAAAGAAAGTCGAAAAAAGCAATACGTCACAACTTTTAAAGTCTTCCACAAAAAGAAAGCTTTTGTTCATTCATTGCTAGCCCTTCAACTTCAAATGTTCAGTTTTGGCAGTCTTGGATTCGCTAGCCAGAGCCAAAAAAAATTCAATGGGTGCAACATTAGTTTTTATTATGATCAAATTACCTGTGATAGTTTTTAAAGTAGTTGACACTCTGGCGTTTTATGGACTCTTGGAGGACCTCAGACTTACTGTTGCAGAATTCCTCACCCACTTGCATTAATCTAGGAAACAATACAAAAATAAGCATTTTGAATTTGATTGATGACAGTAACAAAGATAAGAAATGAGAATGAATTCTGAAATTGTCAGCCAGGAGTATTGTTTAATTTCCCTACTGTTGTGTGCATGATTGACTTTGCTGTCAATCATGCACACATCAGACAAACATGATTTGTTATATTATATCAAATTAAGATTTCTTGCTGCAGAAACATGCCCACAAATGAATTCTAGTTATGTACAATGTGATCATTTTACATAATGTCATACACAAGATATCAAGAGCTAACCTTTTTCTCTGTGAATCTATTAATAAGTGGAGCATGATCTTTAACTATTGCCATGAATACCAACTACTCAAAAAGCACGTGACCAGTATTTGAAACACTGAGCGCTTGTGCGCATTTCTATTCCCTCTCAATTAAATATGATTAAAGTTAAGTAACAGATAATAATAAGGTTTATACAGCCGCATTGTTGTATCTGCACGTGTTTAACAATGTACCTGCTGATCACATCCAATACCACAATGAAGTCATCATATTTAAAGTTGGACATGTCAGTCCCCAGAATGTAGGCCTTCACTTTTAACTGGACATCCTGAGGAAAAACGGCAAGATGTTATTTGTGGTAAAAACAAAAAATGGAGTTTATGAAGAAAATTGGCAGACAAACCTGCCAAATTCGTGTCAGTCCGTGCTCCAGCTTCTTCTTCACGTAGCCGCGATCTATCACCAACTCATCCGACTCTGCTTGTGCCGCATCTTTACAAACAGATTTCCGCACTTTAATATTGTTTGGCTGTGTAGTTTCAAAAGCTTTCCATGACTGACATGCTCAAGGCTAGAATGACAGTCGTCTAAGCTACGTTTGTTGTCAGGCGGTGCAATGAAACCCTTCTTCTTGTGAGTCTAGACCACCGCCTTGCTTCCCATTCCGAATGGTGAGGCGAGGTGAGTAAGAAGCACGAGTGATTGATGAGAAGACCCGAAGATGGGCCTGTCAAGGTCGTTTTCAATAAGCGAGCAAATTTGCAGACCAGAGAAACAGAGTGAAACCCTGCTTCAGAGGGGATCATTGAGATTTCTTTTGATACATTTCTCAAAGCCCACAGGAAACATTTGAGGTTCTTCTCTGATGCTAATACTAAAAAAGAAAATATATATATAAAGTAGGCCATTGGGAGATATTTTACCATATTGTGCGCAATGACAATGCTGCTGTCATATGGTATAATAGGATTTAAGCATGTATTGGTCTGTATATCAAGAGAACACAAAAGAACAGACATGCATGTTTCCTTCTTTCCACTAAAAGACAACACACTAGATACATATGTACATTAAAAAGCTTCAAACGTTTAGGCAGCCAATGAGTTAAGGGTTAAAAGGCACCTGCCAGAAGCCCGTAAAGCCAAACATGCCACTTTTATCCATCATGACACAACCTTGACCTCATCCTACTGGCCTTCATTGCGAATGAAACAGATAGCAGTGATAACCACAGTGTCAAATTGATCTTGTCAGGAAAGAAGATGACCCTGACTAGAGTAACGTCCAGTGACAACCTCTCCTTTCATAGTGCGGCAAGATGAATTAGCCCCACATTACAGTGAACAACTCAATATATTAAGTGCTAAACAGGACAGACATGGAGGGAGGAGCAATCTTTAGAAAGTGTGACTGTTATGACACAGGTGCCCCTTTAGGGTGAGCTGGAGGTCAAAGTCACCTCAAAACGTGGTCGGATTGACGACGTGTGCAATCAATCGCTATGGCGACATAGGATGAGCGCATTAGCGAAGACTGTAAATGCAAGACAAAGACTGGGAAGGGACACCTTTACAGAGGTGAAAGCCAAACCACTACTGAGAAGATTGATGGCACTCTTGGTAGAAAATGGGGTGATTGTCCTTTCTTTCACCAAGATGATGGAATGGAATGAAATATCCAAAGAATGTTTCTCAAATGTTTTTTGATCATTTAGAAGTAACATGGTAGCAAGTCATACTCATGTTAGGTGATCCTTGGAAGTTTTTGTGGACTCATTCAATGGCAGTAGATGATGAAAGTCATTTAATTATTTTCTAACATTTTGTAATGTAGACAACAATAGCAGAACTGACTGCGCATTAAGATTAAGCTTACCATGTACACGTCCACATTTTTAAGCATTAATAACCATGAAATACGTCAGAGTGGAATCTGCTGATTACATTAGCATGAAAATGGAACAAAGGCAAAGTCGTCCATGACATATTTACAGACACACACAAAAAATAACTGCATCCTTCCAATAGGTATCTAGAACACAAATGGGCTAATCCATTATGGTAGTAATTTATGTGTACTGGATCTATATTAGGAGTAAACAAAGAACAGATCTAACAGACATTTCATTGTTAGATGTTTGCATAATATAACTATTAGGTATAACATACTGACATGCACTGTCTTTTATTTGTATGCTAAAAATGGATATCCAGCATTTAACTCTTTATTGTTCAATAACCTCTAAACCAAAAGCATCTGTATCACAATTGTTGTAAAAGAAAACACAGACAATAAAAGTGCTTAGAGTGACTCGAGCTTGGCTGATTATTCTCTTGGAGCTAAGACCTGGCCAAGCTGTGTATAATGCCGACATCAAACAGCTAGAAAAGATTAACGTTCCGCAAAGTGTGTATCAATCTGACCTCATTTTCACCAAGCGTTTGACGCCAAACCGATTCTATCATTTACATATTGATCTTATGTTATCGAGACCAGATTTGGGCTTTTTCTAGATCATGAAATATAGCTTGAAAAATGGCTGTGGTTCAGAACAGAACGGTACCTGGTGTGGAAGTCGTGGCCTGCTTGTCGTGCTCTTTGTGCCAGCGCATGGTGCGATGGTAGCTCAACATCACCTCCCACAATGCTTTGCACAGATCAGTTAAACAAGGAATGTAGCTGTCCAGTGTGATATGCTGCAGACAGACAGACAGCACTGTCACTAAAAGGTTATAAAACGACTTTCACAGAGCCTGAAGGAAAATGGAACAGAAATAAAATGCCTACATATGCTAATGCACTTTATATCACATCTAATGATCGCTCGTTATTTCGAGATACTGTAGGGAAACATCTCATTTCTGTGTCGTGACCAACGTGCTGATGGAGCTAATAAATGCGTGGGCTTGTTAAGATATGTAATTAACCAGAGAGCCAAATTAGTCTACATTTGATTTGTTATTCTGATGGGGTAAAATACAAGATTTTACAAATGATTGCGAATGAAGTACCTTTCAATGTGAATTAAAGGAATTTATACGAGTATTGTGGGGCATTGTAGAGAATGAGAAAATCACAGTTAGATTAAATGTTAGGGAAAAAAAGCTGTACACAGACAAAAGAATTACTAATATGAAATGGAGGTTAAAGAAAGAACCAGATGTGCCAAATGATGCTCCATATTCTTCACAAGTCAACCATGTCAGCAGCATGTTGCCAAGCAACAGGGGCACTGGGAGAGAGAGGTGTAAGCATAAATGGATCTGTAGTGTTTTGATGAGAAATAGAACGTCCGTTTACAACTGCTCAACACAATGAAAGCCACTTTTGTTGCTTGGGTCAACCTTTCTTAACAATACCGTCACAACCAATAAAGCTAACGTTTTGTATAAATTCTGTACAAACTGAAAACTATCTATCCAACAAAAAGAGTGAGCTGACATTTACAGAAAAACAATTTGGATTATTTAAGAACCTGAAACATCAATTTATCATTAGAATGCTTTGAATATACCTAAACCAGATAAGAGAATTGGTATGGAGATGGAGATTCTCCATGGGAACATAGTTTTCAACTATGTATAACTTTAACAGGCATGCTCTACAAAAATCATGAAAAACAAAAGACATCAATTTCCATCAAGATAAAGAAAAATGCTGATGTAGGCGCTTGGCATTTTTTTTAATATGAATAAATCCATCAGCATGAATAACAAAAGCCTGTCGGTGACTTCAAGATAAAACAGGTCAATCTTATTAAAATAATGACAAACAGCAAAGACTGGATGTCTGTCAATTAAGATTCAAATCATTTGGAATAGGAGATTGGGCAGCCATTATTTGCTGCTAGTCTCTCAATCTAAATGGTTTAAAAGTCTATCAGCATGCATGACACTTAATACGTTGAGAATTGAATTAAAGGATTGATACTACATAGTAATTACACAAAAAATGACATTGATTCCAGATGAAGACAATGTTGTGATTTGGACGTCTATTGGCGTCAATGACACCCAATGAATGTATGATTAAAAGTCGAGAGTTAAAAGTAAAACAATTTCCAGTCGATTGACTTCCAATAAATGGAATGAGTGAATGTCAAACAGACCATGGGATTGCTACAGAGTCTGGCCAATAATAATGAGACAATCATGTAAAATTAATGCAGCCTTTTCCATAATCCTGGCCTCTCAGAGGTTTCCAATCGCTTTTAAATTTGAAATCACGTAATTATTAAGGCGGGTTTAGAAGGGCTAGCAATAGTTCAACCTTTTCTTATCATCGGAAGCAAGAATCAACGTGTTGAAAACTACTTTGATTTCTGTGCATTCAGAATATCGAGTGTGAAGAGGAAAACGATCACAACTCAAATACAGCGTGAAATGATACTGAAACAAATTGTCCACCAGCCATGGGCAGAAAGAAACTCTACATATAACCTTCTACGGCTTAGTCTATAGAAGGGTGTCCAAGCAATTGGCCCCACTAAATTCCCAATAAATTGACCTTCTAAAGCTTTTTTGGGAAAGTTTAAAGCGCAAACATAAAAATTGAAATTGACATAACAGATATTTTCTTACCGTACATAGATCTTTGTACTGCATTTTCTGAAACTTGGTATCGGCGTTGCCAGCACAGAGCTCGACATATCCCAGCACCACTTGGAAAACTGTGTTATGGATTGCTTGGGTGAAGTGCATGTGCAGTTGGTCCATAGCGGTCTGCAGAGAATGGCAAACACAAAGTTATGAAAGGATTAAATCACAACTTAATTTTTCATCTGCCTGTGTCCAATGCTGAAACCAAATTGATGTGACATTGCCCTGTCATGCACTAGTCTTTCATTTTCTCCCTCTAAGTACCCTATGACTACTTTGTAACACCACTTATAGTCAGGTAGAATATACATCTAATCATATTTCTGTTTCCCAATTCCCAATTCTGTCTGTATACCCTTTTCCATCCAGTTTCTTTTTGAAAAAAACATACAATAACTATATAAATTGAGTAAAAAAAACAGAAAAATGACCCACATTGTGGTCTCTTAGAAGAAGACATTTATACATAGAGAAGAGAGAATTGTTATGCAGCTACTCATTACACAAGCATTGGCATTTCAGTCAACGCCTAATAGCTTTTTCTCCATGGCAGAGATGCATTATTGTCCAAGTCCTATTAAAAAGTCATCAGCAAGCGAAACTGTTGTGACATATTCCTTTGTTAAGATGAACATGGCCTCTACTGCTTAACCCATTGGCTGCTATTGACAGCGATAGACGTCCAATCCCTTTGGGCAAGGTTACCTAGCTGAAAGTTGTCCTTCACTTATAATTTAGATCTCTGAGCAAAGAAAGACTGCCATCGTTTTTCAGAGAGGATTTAGCATTTTATGTCCATTTTTAAACATTTATGTTTTACATTACATGGAATAGCCTTTAGGCTGTTCCTAGCTACGTGCAGTGAAGCAGATTGATTTTACTTTCTTGCGACAGATTGTTACTGAAATAGGTTTTGCTTAATTTGACTGCCATAGATGGAGATAGACGTCCAGTCCATTTGAACAAATGGGTGTTGGCAACGACTGTACTGGTGCAAATGATTTGGATGTCTAATACTGGCCAAAAAAAAGCAATCAATTTTGGTTCAAACCATTATACTTAAGCTGCACAGTCATGTTTCTACCTTAAAACGATTTCTGACATTTTTCAAATATTCTCCCACCGAAGCCTCATCAAAATGTCTTAGCAATTAAACCACTGAGTTTATTTGTTCAACTATTGATCCAATTAATTGAACCTATTCAGATAAGTGAACTGAATCTACATTATATTTTGCATGCAAACATTTATTGAGAGAATAGGTATTCTAGTAAAGATATGTTGGATGATTGCAACCTTCTGTTCGACTATTAGCACAACCTTGCGGTTGTCATTTATCTCTTGCAAATACCGTGCATGACATTCACTCTCAATCCAAATTAATGGAGGATAATAAGTCAATGTTGAGAAAAAGAAACAAGGATTAAGCACTCGTCAGTTTTGGACCATTTCCATGACCTTGAATTAAAGGACGCCGACTCACCTGGGTCTTCCCCAAAAGTGTGTAGGCCAGTTGCACTTTAGTATAGTGTGAAACATCAAAGTGTTTGCAAGTCTTTGACAGGGCAACGTCAAGCTGCTCCTGGAGGTGGAAACAGATGAATGACAAAAGGTGGGGGGGAAGAACCAGATGGAGGACAAAGGGCAGGGGAAGAAACAGAAGGGGTTAGCCATATTAAGAACAGGGATTTTGAGAGATGTGCAGATGTGTGGCTCAAACACAAAAGCGGCGGATACGGTAATTGGGTGCAGATGAAAGTGGCCGTGTTTGAAAAAGAGGTGTAAAGATATAAGGAGAAGGAGGTGTGCTAATAATGACCTGCCAGCTATAGTGATCCGACCAGTGCTGACAAAGGCAAAATGTTCTATCGATTCATGCTTTAACGCTGCGTGTAAAGCTCCAAAAATAAACTTAAGTCAATTTCAGACTAAAAAGTAACAGATTTGAGTAAAATCAACACAAATTGCTAAAACAACTCACTGCCATTGACGGCAAAAGAAGTTGATTCTATCTTAATTTATCACCATTAAATTAACAATAGATTAATCCGTTTTTTTTACTTAATCTGTAACAAAATTTGAACAGTTAAACTAATAAGATTAACTTGCTGGCTGCCATCAACATTCACATGACACTGTGTAAAATGTGTAGATTTTCCCTCAGCATGTGTGTTCTGCAAACATATTCCACAAAAACTCATCTAAGTGATAATTCTACTTGTACAAACTGATTAGTGAAATTAAGGATTTTCCTTTATTTATACCCAAAGCTGACAGGTAAACAACATGCAGTTCCACCGATGGTTCTGCAATATTTGTGTGCTCGCTTGCATTCCTTTTTTTGTGTACAGATAAACCAACGTAATCGATCTATTCGAGTGCAGAAGCAGCGGTGCACAGCAAATTGCTTTGCATACCTTTTATCACACTGGGATATTGAAAAATAAAAAAAACTGATGTTGGTATCATTTACATGCTTTTGTACTTGACTTTTGGGCCAGTCAATATTTGGATTGAGCCAGAATTCAACAGTCAAAGCTCCGCCTGAATGGATAACTTCTTAGAAAGTTAAAGCATCGATCCAAACACTATATCAAGTCAAAAGTATTTGAAGTGTTATTGGTTTCAATAATTCAACTGTACAAAATAAATGAGAAAATACCTCTATTTGCTCCAGAGTGTCTTGTAGTTTGGAATTCAATTCACTGCAGAGAGAAAAAGTGGAGTATTAAATCTGTAGTTCATAACAAACTAAAAACAAACAAAGAAAAATACACAACACCTCATTTTTCAGTGGCCTAGATAGGGATAGACATCTTTTATTGCAATTCTTTAACCGTCAATGACAGCCAATAAAAGAAAGTTAAGTTAAGAGGATGCAAAAAGACTGGATTGGTCATCTATCTATGCAGTAGAGTAAATGATTTAGAATATTGGAGTAGAATTCCTACTTCATAATGCTTCAAAATGTTGTGTGGATGACAAACATACGCCTACGCAACCTTGACTTCTGTGAAGCTGTTATTTAATAACAGGGAGTGCTTTCAACTCGAATGTAAAGAAGCAACATCATATTTTTCTCATCCCAGGACACCCTTATAATCCCCTTGTGTCCCCCCTTACCACGCCACTCGTTCGTAAATATCCTTTGTTCCAAAGTCTCTCTGCTTCTGTCCCTGCTATATTTGGGGTCTTTTAGGGGTCAGGCCGTTCTTGTGTTGGGCCTTCAGAGACCGCGAGCAGCCTGGAGGAGAATGTGTCCTTAATGAAATTGCTAATTAAGCATCATTGCCAGCAAGTGAGAAAACTTTGAGATTGCGTCCCTACACGTTGCTTTGATAGCATTGGAAATAAATCAAGGGATTCCAAAACTTGTTATTGGACAGTTTGAAACTTGTTCAGGGTTGTCAGGGAGAAAAGGGCGCCCGCAAAGCTCAAATAATCAGCATTCAGTCCACCACCTGGCACATCAACACCGGTACGAAATTAGCTGTGCTGCCAAAATCAAGAGGGATCAAGGTTAATGAGTCGCTACACCAGACAACAATGTCGAGATCTTTGGGTGTACCGATCGATAGCCATGACTACTGAAGAATTATACTTCTAAGTGCCCACACTGAAAACCCCAGAGTATACTTGGCAATGTTCGATGCAGTGGGTTCACCGTAGCTAACAATCGTGCAGGATGGGAAATATATATGAATAATATAGTCTTTCTATACGTATTTAGATGCCTACTTACATAGTGGGACCATTCGGTGATCACACGGAATGCATAAATAACAAATGAGAAGGAAAACCTAATTAACAACCGGTTCCCTGCAGGGAACTCGAGGATCGAGACGTAGTTATGAGCGCATGGGAGAGGTTTTTTTTTTTTTTTTTTTTTTTTTACACGCACATTTTCAATTACAAGAGACAATACAGTAGGTCTGGAGGCGAGTCCCTCACCGGTACACTGCTGACTGGATGAAAAAATGGATATCCGTGCCTTTAAGGTACTGGCCCAAAAGCTGGTTACTTACAAGAATGCATTTTTTTTTGCAGTGGTCGGGAAAGACCCTTTTCCGTATCACAATTCATTTTTTTTTTTTTAAATCTAATAAACATGTAACAAATAAATGTCAGTCAAGTAAACACAAAAAATAACAATAACAGGAAAGTCAAGACCAAATGTAATCTACTCCTGAAATTGAAAGCAGAAATGATATAAAAAGGAAAACTCCATTTCACCTTTTCACTGCATTGAAGAAAAAAAACACTCCATAGAGAGGAATAAGAAAACAGTAAAACCATGAATAACTAATAACGTTAGCGCTTAGGGATAAATGTGTTAAGTAGTTCTAAAAAACTGAGGCACAAATAAAGGTCTGATGCTTTCTTAACACAATGAAACCATCAGCAAAAGTGGCTTGCGACGATGCGTAACAAAAATACCATTGAACTTGAATTCCAATTGCCAATTAGGCTACACTAACCGACAGCATGAGGGTTCAGACTTTAGAGTCACTCTATTGGCTTTAGGGAACTCTTCCCCTTCCCCTTCGCCCCCGACAAAAAGCAATTGATGAAAATGCACCCAGACAAATCACCACACACTGGAACAGTGTTCTTCCAATAACAATATTGAATTCTAAAAGGCAAGGGACACGAACATGGCGAGGGCATTGGGGAGCCAAAATCCCTACATAGGACATTCAGTGGCGCGTAGCAAAGTGTGCCTACAAGGTTAAATCAAATTGCAACTGGCCCAGTGAAAAAATGCTGTGGGTGGGCGGCACTATTAGAGCCAGAAAAGTTCAGTAAAACACACAGGATAACAGTAACTTTCAAGTACTCATGTTGTAAGTTTCAATTTCACTATTAAAATCCATTCTTCGCATAACACTAAGACTTTGAACCAAGCTTTCACAAAAAGGATTGCCGTGTTTGTGTTTCTAATTACAGCACCGAAGTGAAATATCAATTTCTAATCAGCGACAAGTTGACACCCACGCGACTTTAATCACATCAGTTTCAACTACATTTTGACGCTGTGAAATCCCTTGGTGGCCAATACTGTATTGGACTATTTAGTATGCAGTCACCTCTTGACCATATAATCTCAAAGGAATGCCTTCTCCATTCAATGCCATTAATGACAAATTAATGTCACGGTGAAGACACAAGTGATATCCAAGCAAAGTAAGAGCAGATGCAGGGAGAAGAGAAAAGGGGGAAGGTTTTCGGCATTGTAATTTCCAGTGTATAATGTGTGCTTACTGATCATCAGTCATCTTGTCACTTTAGCCCAATTGTTACAACTAAAGTGTTCGAGTGTAATGTTTTCAGCTTGCAATGACAATGTGTTATGTGCTATACCTGATGCAGCTATAATGTTTGAACGTGCTCGCAGCCTTCTGACATTCCAGACAAAGTTGAATAGCGCCAGGATAGTCTTCCTCCTGTGGACAAATATTGCATCAGTTATTACAAAAATAGTTTGTGAAATTCAGGTATTTTTGAACAGCTTAACATTTGATAAGTTAGAAATGTCAGTGGCAGCTATTTAGATTTTATTTACTCCTACAGGTCTAAGTAAAAACAGTATTTATCAGTGATTAAGTGTCAATCTAGAATCCAGTTATGATTGGCATGTGTCAATCAATGTATGTTAGGCGCATTTACCTCGAGCATTTCACTGAGACGTACATCTGTTCTTTGCTGTCAAGGGAAGAATGGTTAATGTACACTTTGCTAGATTTCAATGTGGTTATAAGGAGTATTCTTGTGTTGAATATACATATATACTTTACCAGCGTCTTGATGGTCCTTAAAGACTTGAGGAGGCCTGTTAAGAGCTGTCGTTTTCTCTGATTGGCTAATAAGCCCAAACATGCTTCAGTGAATCCCTCCTTTGACACACTCAATTGCCTTATCGGGGAAAAAAAGTCACAAAATAAACATTCAATAAATCCTACATAAATCCTACTTTTAAAATGGTTTAAAAGCACTAACTATATTTAAAAGGGCGAGTGATGTTGTAAACAGAATGAAACACATGGCTTTATTTGCATATCAGATAGAAATTCAACCCTGAACAATAAGTCAAGGATCTTTGATTGCAAGGCGGATTGTGTGGTTATTCTAGTCAACAACAAAGTGAAAAACATTTCTTTTGTACTGAACATACTGTGTAATTAGCATTCTTATTTAGCCTCAGGGTCTAGTGTTCGTCATTCTGCCCAAGAGTAAAAAAAACAACACTGACAGTTTTAATTTTTGTTTTCAATTATTTTTTTCCATTTATGGTAAGCATATTGTTTGCAGCTGTTTTGATTTAACACAGTGTCGATAACAAATTGTCATCTTAAGCTTCACAAGTCGAAGAAAATCAAAGACGGCAACAGCGCGTTTGTAGATTTAAAAAAAAGAAAATGATGATGAAATATGATCAAATCACACCATTACCTTCTTGCATTAGTGCAAATGACAGCGGCTAGTTGTAGGTTAGTCTGTAACGCCGTCACTCTCTCCAGTTCCTGCCAACATAAACCACAAGCGCTTCACACTTCTAGTCCTCTTAAATGTTAAGATAGAGCCTGAGGCGAAAACATTGATTCCTCTGATGCAGCCATTTATCAAACACATCACTTCTTCAACTCTCAACTGCAATGTAAGCACACATTATGACGGTATGATTCCCGCTGGGAATGCATTGAAAATTTGAGCTTTGACACCATTAGAGTAAAGAAACAGACAATTACAGGACTCGAGGATTTTCAGACGCTAATGTGAAAATCAATCTTCATTTTTAAATGTTACAGCAAAAACCTGTGAAAACAAAGTCAGTGTAAAAAAAATGCATAAATGCTGAATTAATCTCCATCAAAGTTATACATAGCTTTCTGTGATTTACAAAGGATTGAGCGATTATTTGAGGCACTGTTGGGGTATCCACGGCTTCACACGGGTAATAGCAGTGAACGAGTTAAAATCTCAAAGAGTGAAAGCACATGAATGACAATAGCCCCCGCCCGGCCGGCCTTCACGTAACCTTCCATTCTTTCCGAGTGCAAGCAACGGGCGCGTGTAGCTGGCGGGCGTCAAGAGTGATCAGACCGAGCCGGAGCAGAAGGCTACTCCCGCCGTTCCTATGAATCACATTAGATGCTTAGCAGACCATCATTCTAAGCTCCGAGCCATGGGTTTAAATGTCTGCACAAATTATGTTTCCACTGACGGGCGATACGCGGCACGCGAGCCACGGAGAGAGAGGAAGCGCTGTGGCCGCCGGCTACCCATTTTGAAGCAATATACATTTCTGTTTAGACGGTGCTAACGATCGTATAGACTTGATAAGAAGAGATCAAAGAGGTGGAAATGGTGGCGGTAGAAAGAAAATGGCTAAACATAGAAAAAGAAACTGCCTTGGCCATTTTGAGGTGTTATCCTAAATCGTGAGAAAAAGAAGTCACTTTTTTTGGCTCAGTTTTAAATGAATGCAAAGGATGTGGAAGTGCACTCTGAACTCTAGAGCTTATTTTGGCGACCATCTTGTGTATGTGGGCTGAAATGAAATGGGTGGAGGCGAATGCCCAGGCTAATAAGGTCTGCTGTCATTTGGACGCAGCCAAATCACTGCGAGGGTCACAGAAATAATGACGGCTTTACTATTCACAGACTGACGTTGGGATGGCTTTGCAATAGGAGTCATCAGAGTGCATTCGCGCAATCTGGACCAAAAGACTCGCTGACATGAGAAATGGAGCTAATGGCTCTAAAAGTGTGTATTTTAAGACAAGTCATCCGAAAATATAGTCACGTTAAGCCTTGCCAAATTGACTTAACTCATTCAGTGCCATTGATGGTGTTAAGATATCAAGGAGGGAAGATAGGAAAGACTATGGGATGGCAGGGAAGGAAGAGTATAAGGATTTAACTCAAACTTTTTTGGGGTTGAAGACATGAAAGTCAAGTTCTTCGTTTAATAGTCTCTATCAGACTCCATAAAAATGGCTGGCAATGAAATAGTTGAGGATTATTTTTTTTTAAGGGTTTGTTTTACCTTGACATAAGCAGGCTGTTTCTCCAGAATGAGATCTGCAACCTTTCGAGAAACCTAGAAAGAGAAAGAGCAGAGAATTAAAGCAGACAAGCTTCTCCCAAATGTCAGCAACAAAAACAAATAAAACCGATATCCAGGTTTGAAACTGCCCAGAAACTTTTCTGACGCACCTCACACATACATTGATCGCTTGGCCTGAAAAGTCGTGCGTATGCCTTCTCACGCAAGTCCTTACTAAGATTCATGGCTCAATTAGAGCTAAATTAGCTGACACTAATTAGGGAAGTGAATGTATCAAGCAGCTAAAACACTCGAGCTTGGTCATGATGCTAAGACAGTTCGAAGCACAGCAAGAAAATCAACTCCATGACCTTACAGAGCAAACAACTGGTCCATTTTAGATATAAATATGTTGCCAAATTCACTCTTTGTAAAGCTCCTGTATTGCAGCCAGTGAGTGCATAAGTTCCACTGGTGTAATTTACTGATTCAATGGTTCACAGTTTTATATAATGACTTCTACTCTCCCTTAAATTGTACATTTGGCGTCGAGTCACTTCACTGCCCCTCGCGCACTAACTTGAAATTCCAATTCCGAGGAGAATTTGAGCAAGCAGACGTGCTTTAGGCGACGGTGTCAAAGTTTTCCCGCGACATGAGAAGAGATGGGTTTTACCGGGCGCCTTATCTACTTGGCCTCCTCTGGTATTAGCTCGGTGGCCGCTTCTGTGGAGAAAGTCAAAGTGCATCTCCGGATTACGCCAGTTTTCGCAGCGCCTGAGGTTTCACCGTGCGCAAAGGCAATTAGCTCAGAGATGAACCTCTGCTGGGATTGAGCCAGAAATGCCAATTAAGCTCTGATGCAGACGAGGCAGATGTCTCCCAAAAAAAAAAAAAAATCACACGCAACAGCGGATTTGCGTGAAATGTGTCATTTAGGTTCTGAGGAGGGGGATCCTTTAATGCCAGCGTATTAAAAAGGCGTCATCACTTACTGCACATATTTATATAGAGGCTCTATCTGAACAATGGGGCTACCGTGTTACGTCGTGATTGGTCACTACGACAGTTGCCATGGCTATTCGCCTGAGGTGTGGGCAACCTGTGTGTGTAAGATTACGGGGAAAGCTACTACTCCAAGTGTTTACCAACATTTATTTACCTGTCGCTAAGCCACAGGCCACAAAGTCGGTGCTTTTCTCAATTTAAAATGCTGCCTGGCAACTAATGTGTCAAAGCCACGGGAGGGAGAGTGGCTTCAAAAGAGAAGCTTGATGGGAAAGAGGGCAAAATAATGGGCGTGAAGGGAAGCAACAACTAAGCAGATTGTGAATGTGCGTTTAATCTTTTTGGCCGACTACTGTGAAGAAAAAAAAAATAAACAAGTGCACTGGGATTTTTTCTAGTAGTACCACCAATTGTGCTTTCAATTATACGTGTCAGATTTAGTGTGGCTCGCAAAGCAAATCATTTCCATTGGCTTTCCTTCTTAAATACATCACTTTCAGATGTCATTACTTTTAAGAATTTTTTTTTTCAATTGGAATTTGTTAAGATTAATTCCAGATTGTTTATTTCTTCTAGCTAGTTCCTTCTGAAATATTGAATTTTATCATCTATGGCAGTGAAACATGATCACTAAATGCCGTGCAACAAGTGTCCGTGGGAGTGAATGATGAAAATATTTAATATAGCCTTTAATTTTAATCACGATTTTGATGATATACATTAAAGGTGTATTTGTAACTCACCGCTGCCTGTTGTTTCTTCAGTTTGTCTCGGCACTCTTCCAACTCCAGCAGCTTCAACTCAGTCGGGAGTTTCTAAAGAGGCACAGACAGGCAACAAAACTTTTTTTTATCATGCAGCCAGTGACAGACACATTGCTTTTTTTATCCTTATGTATCCCGCTGCTTCAAAACAGATCCTCATTAGGAAGATTTTGAACTGGGAAGAGGCAGAAACCACATAGGAGTTATCTTAATTCCAAAATCTATCTGGTGAAGCATTCAAATGAGCTTAGGATACTCTCAGTGATCTGATTTAGTCAGTGGAATGTAAATAATTAGCTCAATACATAAACTTTGTAAGATGGTGTGTAGGATGAGACGAGAAGGCAAAGGACATTTATTTAGTAAACAGCAAACAAACTCAGCTCGGTAAAGAAGATATTACAATTCTATGCCCCAGAGGATGATAGGTAATTACTTTCCCCTTGATTGAGAGTCTCATTTCAGGTGGTGTGGTTAGACCAAGATAAATCTAATGAGATTTCACACCCTCCTTCTGTTCAGTGGATACAATCCATCAGTCTGGGCGTCAAAGAGGAAGTGGTGGCAGCTCAGGTGAGAAAACCAGGAAGCGCAAGGAGGCGCAAGGAGGCGGCGCCGCCTCACAAGCCTTGCAAAACTCTATTGCTATCGGTGGTCTTGATGGAATTACCGAATCGAGGGGAAGTGGATCCCACGGGCCCACCTCGACATCAATTTTACAGGAGAGTGACTTGTCATTCATTCCGTTAGTCGAGCGCTTCAAAACAGAGACTATTGAAGGATGTGGGGAAACAGATGAGAAGTCATTTCAAAGTTTGAGAACATTACAAAATGGAGAAGCCAGAAATCGGCACACTGAATAGGGAATAAAAACTGGGGGTGACAACAACTCTCGACTATTGTTTAAAAGGTATCAGAGAAAAAGTAGGAATAGTGTTAGATTTTTAATTACACATTGAAACATTCCAATAAGCATCCAATGAGAATTCATCGATTGTATGTTAGTGGGTGGGTTTGAATATTACCTCTAGCTCATGCTGCACCATGTCAAAAGAGTCGTCGGAGAAATAGACCTCCTCGATAGCGTCGATGATCTCCTGCTCGGCTTGAGGGTCAACGGGTTGCTCCCTTAGCTCCCGCAACTCTTCCTGAAACACCAATACACACACAAACAAGTCTTCAGAAAGTTCCCACATAGCAAAATGTCACTCTGCCAAGTAGAAAGTAAGAAACAATGAGCAAACCTTGAAATAGAAGGAGAAAAAAGGACAAGAGGGCACTATAAAGAACACTGGAGTAACAAAAGGAGTTTAGCAGGGGTTAAGGACAAAGTGAGAAAGAGAAGAGATGGATAACGAGAGGGAAAATGTGTGTGCTTTGGTGGAAGATTGCATGTTATTTCACTGGGATGCTCTGGTGAGTGACGGTTATCGATAGGTGTTGTGAGGAACAATGGAAGGAAATGAAGGACTAAAGAAATACAAAAGGAGATTCTCTGTGAGAATCGTAAATGCTACTGATTAACATGCAGTGCTTCTGGGAACCAAATTCTTTCAGAGTCCAAGCACTATCATTTGACTGTGTTAATGAGCCGGTTCTTTGTGGAATAGTTTGCCCACCCCTAGTTTCAACTCATTTTCCAAATAATTTCGATTCGTCCTCTAAATTCCGCAGATAGTTGCGCCACGGCAAGCTAATCAAACAACTGTCACTACAAAGCCAAAAATGTCAGCTTGCTAGAGGTGACGCTGATGAGATGAATTAAGTTTTGAAGCCCATACAAAAACAAACGCATCTGAAACCCATACATTTGAGCACCCATTAATAAAACATCCCACACATTGGAAGGTAATGCTGACTGGGACTTGTTTTACGTTTGGAATCAATACATCGAGGCATCAGCACATTCCGATATACCACAACTAAAAGTGGACTTGGGAAAGTTGGAGGCAGATTTATTAGATTTTTAAAGAACTTTATTCATGGCTAACAAAATACGGAAATTCTACATAGCTTTAGTTCACATTTATTTCGACATTGTCGTGTTTTGCCTGCGTTTTAAGTGGCTAGCTCCATCTAGTGTTAAAGATAAGATGTGAAAAAGAATTTAGGCTGGGTGGTCTAAAGATGCATTGACATTTTCATACTCTGGCGGCCAATAAGGACTGAGAAATGGACCACAGTTGACCCACGAGCCATAGTTTGGACACCACTAATTTAGTCTTAGTTTTTGTTTGAGTTGATTTAATGTGAATAAATCTGTTACTAATTTAAGTCTATAGTTGAAAATAAATTGTAATCATCTTATTTTGTTAGATTGACTGAGATAAACTACCAACCCCCCAAAAAATGCATTTTCCCTGTTAATTAAAAGTATCATGTCAACGCCAGCCAATGAGTTAACAGTAAAACTCATCAAATACTGTGGATAGAGGGTGTGTGACTGAGTTAAGAAGTGAGCAGCAGCCACAAGGGAAATGTGTGGGTGAGTGCATGAGATTGGAAAGGTACAGGGAGATCACGGTCCGACGTAAAAAAAAAAAAAAAAAAAAAAAGGTGGGTGGGAAATCAACCCAAATGAGAGAGAATGTGAGGGGGGACGGTGAGAGGATGCGATGACTCATGCCTGCTGAAAGTTCTAGTAGAAGGATGAGGAGACAGAGGGATGAGGGAAAAAAAGTGTTTTTTTTCTTCTTCTTTTTTTGAAGGCTTCAGCTTCCCAGACGTTTAGAGCTGAATGAATCAATGAGGATTTTTTTTTAGGCTATACTATGCCACATGTGCAAGGAAGCATTGACCGGATACAACTATGAATGAGAAGCAGCAAAAAACAAGACAAAAAAGACCATCCTTGTTGCAAATCAATGACATTCACATCTCTTTTTGAATGAAAGTTAGAAATCAATTTGTATTCAAATTGCAGGCGATATTAAAGATTCAAAGGAAATATCAAAGTGTGCTGTAAATGACAAAAATCAAGAAAGGGATGAAAAATATAAACAGAGATGCAATTTTCAATGAAATGAAACCAATCTTCAGACATTTGAAGGCAAAAACTGAAATGTGAAATCACAAAACACCTGGAGTAACTGTCATATTTTGTAAGGACAATTGAATAGTGTTAAATTGAAATAATAAATCCAGAAATTGCAACTATACTAGCAGCGTGAGTAAGGCCAGCCATCTGCTGGCGAAAGAGTGTAACTGCATTTTACATGTATATATTTTATCAAATTGACGTTTGATTAATTTACAAAATGTATAAAAATGAAAACAAATATATTTAAAAATAAGATAAGTCATTCTAAAAACAACAATAATTATTCATTTTAAAAACTTGCCCCTGAAACAATGTTAAGGTCAAGAATATCTTTAAACATTCGTTATAATTAGCAAATCACTCGACATGGCAGCTCCATTTTCAGGCTTAACCACCGTATCATTCCCAGCTTAAAAAAACTTTGGAATCTTGCTCCAAGAGATTCGTGCCGCATCGTTCATCCTCTATCATTGAGCCAGATGTCTCTCTCAACTCCTGGTGGCGGCCAAATGCTTCCAATCGTGACTCATAATGCAAAAACGCTGCCAAGCGGTGAGAATTATGAAAAATAAAAGGCAACTTTGCAGCCATATGGTGTACCACAATGAGAATCATCGCTTGCCATTTTCCCTACGGACGCCCCTAAGTCGCGCTTCAGGAAAATGAAAGCTGCCGGCAGCCTCGGGATAAAACAAAGTCGGGTCTTTAATGCACTTAATAAGCCTTGTTTTTATTTTCTTAAACACATGTCTCAATCCCAGTTGACCTGGAGCAGAAAAAGGCCGTCTGTCCGTCGGGAACACTAATGCTTCTTCCGCAATAAAAGTTAGATATTTAATTACTGCCGGTGCTGTTAGGTACACATTGTAAATGAAACTCTGAACAACAAGAGAGGCCATGCATTTAGTGAGTAGATATGTGCTTATTATAAGCCTCCAATTACAAACCATAGCAGATTAGGCAATGTTTGTTTTGTGTAAAACAGGTTTGGCATGTTGATATTAACATGTACTGATAGTTTTTTTATTACTCTAGTTGGTTTGAATGAATAGATGGTTCATGTCCAAATGGTTAATGATTTTTGATGTTTCTTGGGTTTCATTTCAGGGTTAAATTTACCTTGCTTGGAATGCTCAAGTTTTCCACAGGACTGAGGTCTGTTATGCTCTCCTGGGGGCTTTTCAGGCCCTGTTAAAAGATTATACAGTCAATAATGTACAAAATAGGGAAGGACAATTGTTACATGTTATGAATTAATTCCGAGTTTATTCAGAAAATGTTACCATAACAAGCTCTGCTCTCTAAAATGGCGGCCGAGTAGATTCTTTACAAAAGCACAAACCTTGTCTACAGACTTTTTTTTTTTACAAATGAGTCTACTTTCTGCTAGTAAATGGAATATATGCTTTTGTATATTAAGCGTATGACAATAAACTATCGTTATTTCAGGTTACAAGTTGAATTTGTTGTGCCTGTTTATAACTCTCTATTCTCCTACATTTCTAGAATGAATGGAAATTAGTTTTAAATTGTTCCAGCCGGTTCAAAAAACGTAATGTAAAAGAAAATTCGTTGAAGAAAAAAACATGATATTCTATACTTCTTTACAAATATATAAATATAATAATAAACCCGTTCAAACATAACTAAAGGAAAAAAGTTAGCAATGCCTCGTAGCTTACATTTTACGTCTTTGTTGGCTTTTCGTCGTCTTCAAATTCCACAATAATATAATAAAAAAAGCAGAGGGACATCTCTTGATGGGTTTTGCTGTCTTCTAATTAAAGTCAATATATTACAATTCCCTTAAAACAAAATGTGGCTCGTACATTTAATATCTGTTAGGATCTTTTCAGGTATAACTTCAAAGAAAAGCCGCTCCTGCGGCGGCAAAATGTGCAGTTTGATTGGGTGATAAGGCCACCTGCCAATTTAGCGACTAGCCATACCATGTTCTTCACTAAGCTTGCGACAAACGCCTACCGAGAAACTTTAAATAGATATTATTAGTTTATATGACTTACCTGCCGAGTCATTAGAGATTTTATCTTCTGCATTGTAGTGCTGGAACGTAAAAAAGGAACGCCGAAATGGAGGCAGCTATGTTTTCATGTTAGCATTGCGTCGGCATCAGTCCGAAAAGGAAGCAGCAATCGGAGGTCACGTGACTCGGGCGTTCCGAGCATTCTGGGAAATGGAGTGTTATTTTTACTCGATGACGTCTTTTGAGCGAATGTCAATCATAGCAGCTTGGAACTAGTGTCAAAATATCTCTCCTTCAGGTATTCAACATTCGTGTTAAAGAGTAAAACTTCAAACAGTCATTTTTATTCAAATAAAACTTGTATGCAAAGTGTATATTCATTTTAACCAATAATTTCTTTTTCAGCTTTGCACAAAATGCTACATGTATAGAAACGGGGTCTAAAACAGGTATAAATAAATCTGAAGGAAATATAGAAAAAGGACAATATACGTAAAATCAATTCATGTACAATATTTACAATTTGTATCACACATAAATTACAAAAATAGCTAATAAAACACTCATAAAATTCACCATCTTGGAAAACAACTTGAAAATGTTCAATAACAAATACTGTGCATGTATTCAAAATCTTAAATACAAGCCCTATGCTTTTAAAAATGAACATTATTATATTAAAACTCATCTTCATATTTCATCGGATGTCTATCAATGTGAAAGAGTTGATTAAATATCGGTGGTAGACAGGATTGAGTACACAATTGTACAATATCTCTCTCGTTTGTGCAAATAGAGTCACCATAAACGGTGCCTTTGGCTTTGACGAGTCCCAAACACATACACAAACAGCCCATTTCTTGAAAGTCACTGGAGCAAACTCTGCCCGGGGCTTTCGGGAACGTGTCGGATCACATCGTAGATTGTCGTGTTCGGATCTTGAGTCGACTCTAGGCGGGCCAGAGATCTGCACGACGCCTGCAGAATAGAAAAAAAGCTAAACAGATATTCTTGGGCAAATGTACTTGGAAATGACATGTAAACATACATGCGTGGATTCCCTTCTGCCGGGTGTGGTGACGAATTCGTAGATCCCAAAGTCTTCGCTTGCATCCTCGTGGCCTATTGAAGAAAATAGTTGAAAATCCGAATATGATTAAGCACCATTTAAGTCCTATAAATTAGGCCATTGAGTAATTGCTAATAAACATTACCTGATCGATGTGGTCGATTTGGATCTGAGATGGGTCTGTCAATCAAAACAGTTGTAAAAATATATGATCAATTATTGTCATTTTACTGGGGAAATAAATAAATATTTGTACATGTCACAGGTCAAATTGTACTATAGGTGCAATTCACGATTGATTCAAGAAAAACTGGATTTACAAATATAAAAGAAGAACAAGATTGATCTGGCTTTTTATAATTAAGACAGAAAGATTATTTTTTTAAATGACCAAAAATGGTGAAGATTAGTAGTACAGACCTTTTATAAATCCTCATGAGCACTGCAGATAAAAAAGACACAATTGTGTGTTTTAATAACAAAAAAAATACAGAGTACGTACACCATGAGTATGGGGGAAGCATTAAAAAAGCCACCCAACCTCTTTTTGGGTGACAACCCTTCCGAAAAAAGAGGAGCAGCATGCTACCAATGACGAACAAGGAACACAACGCCATCACAGCTAGCGGTGACACAGAATTCTCCTCCTGTATGTACTTCTTCTTCCCTGCAAATAAAAGAAATAAAATCCTGGTTAAAGCCTAACCACCCACTTATCAACCGAGCCTTTCGGCGACATCGCCAAGACAACCCATTATCGATTCAACCCGCAATAAAAGCCGCTGCTTCACATATACCACAGCTGTCATGCCATGTTTACTTTCCCACACGGTCCTAGCGACAAAGACACGGGCCATCCACGTACCTGTACCCAGACTGGCCACCACCAGGGTGAACTGGGTTTCGTCTTGTTTCTGGGTCACGTTGTTGAAGGCCCGGCACAGGTAGTTCTCAGCCTGGGCCAATCGGTGGGAGAGAACCTCCAAGCGGGGGCCTTCCGTGATAATCTGCGTGGCATTGGCGCTCTTGGAGATCCAAACGTAGCTGTTGGGGGGGTTGGAGTCGGCCCGGCAGTGGAAGAAGACCAGTTCTCCCGGGTTGATGGTGAACACTTCCCCCGTGCGGAGGCCCTGGTCGGAGTTCACTTCCAAATTGTAGGGACCGTCTGCAAAGTATTTCACATTTTTAAATGAGTCTTCATTGTTTTGGTTTTTAAAATGCAAGAGCAAAAAAAAATGTAATTACGAGTAATGTAAGGATTGTTAAAGCTAATAATCCTCAACATCAAAATAATCTTGCATGCATTAAGCTGGGAATAGTTTTCTTAAATGAATCTTTACTCACAGTAAACAGTAAGTTCCACAGCAGTTTGGGATTTCTCCCGGCTGATTGGGTTTTTGGCCTCACAGCGGTAGCTTCCCTTATCCTCCTTTTTCACGGGACTGATTAGCAAGGTGGATTTGTCTTTGGAGAAGCGATATCTGTCACTGACACCCAGCGGCGTACTGTCTCTAAACCACTGAAACACAACCCTGGTTCCTCTTTCCACCGAACACGTCCACGTGACGTTGGCCTTGTCCTCCACCAATGAGTAAGATGGGGTCTTTTTAATAAGCGGCGTGGATACGGGAACTGAAAAAACAGTTTTTAAAAAGGGAAATATTTAGAGGGCGGTGACTTTGAAGTACAGTATTTTTTGGACTATATGTCGCTCTTGAGTACAACTTGCAAAGAATACATAATGAAAAAAATATGCATTGGCATTTTAGTCATACATTAGTGTCAATAGCGAAATGACAAGCTAAATGGGGATCTGTTAGCATAACATTTAAAAAACAAAAAAAAACAAAAAACATAAAAAGGTGTTGGTGGTGGGAGAGAAAAATAAAAACATAAATCGCACATGAGTCTTAGTCGCAGGCCCAGCTAAATTATGAAAAAGTTGCGCCTTATAGACCGGAAAATACGAACCATAACTTACCATCGACGGTGACATGCACAGTTGTCTCTTCTTTGAAAACCTGCCCTGATTGGTTAAGAAACTCAATGTTAAGGTTGAGGTTATAATCCCCCTCATCCTCCAGGTTCAATTCCCGTATCAGCAAGGTCATGTTTGGCTCTCTGAACACCACGTGGTCGCGGTGCGTCATGTCCGTGATGGCCGAGTCTTTGGTGAACGTCACTAGGGTGGTTCGGATGCCGTCCGGGGTGGTGTGAGACCACGTTCCTTGGATGTCGGCCCCGTCTAAATCGAAATACGTCTGCACCGGCAGGAGGAGAGAGCTTCCTTCGATGGCGGGGTACACGGACCAAGGGATGTCCATGAAAATTGCGCTAACATCTATCAGGGGAAGACAAAAATAAATATTATGTCACTTTTTTAAACAGGCATCAATGGCAGGCAATAAGTTAAATTCTTTATAGAAAAATTAACTTTAGATTGTTCCTAGGGGCTGTTTTTATTCATTGAATTTAGTTTGTGGGTTCCCTGGAGTGTTATTGAAACTTTCTGCATCCTTTTCTCCATCTTGTCCAGATCCTCTAACTGTAATAAGTTAATATTGACACAGCTCAATTGTGCCATTGTTGCGTGACGAGTACAAGACCTGTCTTTCAAGCTAACTCCACGCAAAACAAACACAACGTGCTAGCTGCCGAAAGTGGCCGGATCATCGTTGTTGATCCGTAACACCTCGCCGTCCGTCCAAGGTAGTTGCCACGAAACTGTCGCTCACAGTCGAACATGTTTCCAATAACATGGCCCGACAAACGCAACATTTGGTCCTTGTGTTACATAACTTTTCACCACAAATTCTTTCCATGCCGTCCCCTAAGTTGGAAAAGTGACTTTTTTGGATTGTGTTGAATGCCAGGCTGAATTATGAGCAGCGTTTGAGGGGGTGGAAGTGCTACAGTGAGGCACTAAATTGCAAAAACTCACTGTTTTCTCATGATGAGGTCTTGAAATTGTGCTTTTGTATGTTTTCGTTTCATTCAAATGGGAAAAAAATCTGTTTTTTTGCATGGGTTTGGTCAGTAGCAAAAGAGTGAGAATACAGACACAGAAAAAGACATTTTTGACATAAAAAATAGGTCATAAATAAGTTAATTAATAAATAAATAAGGAGAAATTCAATGTTTAATGTTTTCAATTAGTTTGTCCATTTAATTTGATGTCAATTATTTATTGCTTTGAGTTTGAATGGTTTTGAATTACAATACTTATGGTCTACTCATAAAATGACTTATATAATAAGTATTTAATTAGTATAACATCTACAGAAATGAACCTTTTCTCATGACCGACTCAAAGGCGAGCATTCACCAAAACGTTCCCATAGATTTATTTTTTTTCCGACTACCTCTACTTTCCGTTCTCCTTATCAAGCCCTCGTTAGCGCTAAATAATAGATGCGTCTCCCACACCCTTCTGACACGTTCTTCCAGGCCCTACAGGCAATGTTTTGTTTGGACGTGGTCACAATCAGGCGCGTGGCCTCGTTGACGGCAGCTGCGTTGACGAGCTGAAGGGACAAAATGAAGAGAAGTGTGCCAAGACTGCGCTTAACTGTTGTCCCCAAACAAAGTGGTCATTGTTGTGGTCATAAGCTGACAGCGATGGTGGAGATTGCGCCACACGCACACACACACACACACACACACACACGTACTTTCAAACAATTGGTTAGTAGAGGCCTGTACACACGCACCTGCCTGCTTCTTATCGCCCTTTTGGCTGTGGAAGTTGTTTGGATGCTAAATAAAGTCAGGCGTTGCGTAGCGTAAGATAAGGAAAGAGCATCTACTTAAGGAATAAGGATGTTTATGTAGATACACTTTTTTATAAGTATTTTTTGGAGTATTTGTTTATGTGGAAAAGGTGCTAATAAACATAGGCAATGTTCAATTATAGCCATACTTTTAATTTACGAATGCAGTTTTTCATAAAGGTTGAACTTCATCATCATCAATGTTAGTGTAGGAGCTCTTATTTCATTGGCTGCCATTGACAGGTAGTAGGCATTGAATGGAAGGGTTGTCAATTTGCAGTAGTTAAAATGGATTGGATGATTATCAATGGCAATAAAAGTTCAAAAAACTGTCTTTTTACACAAAATGAGGTCCATCCATTTCATCTCAATTCATCACCATTCTTTTCACAACCAATTCATGTTGTTAAACAGTTTTTAAAAATTATCATGTCAGTCAAAACAATCCGAAAATGTACTTGACTTTGACATAAATCGACATTCAGAGCACTTGACTGAGAGCGAACCATATAAAATATATCAAAAAACTCACATACAGTACAATTCAGTAACTAAAATTTCATTCTAACCCTAACAAGGGGTAAAATACATTGTTTTAAAACATTTTTGGCCTTCTTATTTCTTCAATACATCATATCTAGTCATCATCAAGACTGACACTTGCAAATATTGCTTCTTGTTTACCATATTTATGACCAAAACACGGAAATACTTCCCTCATTCTTTTCCCCCACCCGACAACAGCGCTTACCTGTTAAGAGGACCTGAAGGAAGACAAGTAGTAGCATTCTCCCTTTGGCCTCCCTTGCCTCCATCTTATTCTCATGGGACTTGTATGAACTGAGGGAGGATATCAGGAGGTGCCGGAGCGCCAAAAGTTGAGGGAGGAGAGAAGTAGCCGCCACTCCATTTGCCAGGGAAATGAGATGAGCAGGCTCCGCCCACTTGAAATCAGGTGGGGGTAGAAGAAGACGTCCACCTGGATGAGTGACAAAACACTACTGAAAAAAGTCCTGCCTGAGGCTGCCGGTGGTTTTATTTCATAGGCGAAACTCAAACGTCAACGTGTAAACTGATCTGCTTTGGTTATAGAAGAAAAAAAAATAAGGGACAGACGGCACGCTTGTTAGTGTGACATTTTGTTTTGTTAGAAGTATGTGAGGAGGAAAAAGATACTCTGCCCGGCAACATGGTTTCATCGCCCTGGGAAGGGAAAAATATCAAAAAAAACTAAATGATTTTTTCTTTGAAAATTGTCTGATTTAATTTGGGGAATGCTGCAATGGATGCTGGGTAATATTTTGTGTGGAAAATAATGGCTGTCTTTGCTAGTTGGATGTTTTTCGCTGTCATTGGCAGATGAGTTGATAAAGGCTATGGAGGTCAAAGGTCATCAATGAGTCACTTAGTGGAAACAAATTTATTTTTGTTTTGATTTAACTCAAGTTAAATCTGATAAAAGATCTCTGGAGCTTTAAAAAAGTTAAATACTATTAATCTGATGATAGATTAATCACATTAAAAGCAGTGGATGAATTATTGTAGATATTTATAGGTCATAAATTGCAAATAGTGGCCAAATGTTTCAATCATAATAAGGTAAGACTAGTGCAGCCAACTGCGAGTTGCAATTTCACCACTAGACGGAACCACTGTACCGTCTCCATCATATCCATAATACTATAGTAAGTCATCCGTAGTGAATTTCTTTAACTGGTTTAGACTAAGCCAACAATTTGTACAGCATTCCACGCTTCGACGTCACCACTTTCCTACTCAGCATTTTATTAGAATCAAAGCTCGGAAAGTTAACTTTATTTATCATTTCATCATTTCCTGATCTTGTGATGCCATGAGATAAGATATAAACACTTGAAAGGCATCCTGCTTTCTTTTATTTGATCTTGTGATTCTTAAGGTTTAATTCTCTATTGATTGTTTTTCAAAAAGCTGGCTGTGAATCATTTATAACCGAACAATGGCCTCCCAGTTCAAATGGATTAGACGTTCATCTCCGTCAATGGGTTCAAGAAGCTGAAATGCATCATGAAACAACGTTAAATTCCCATAATTGATCCGTAATATTCAAAAGACTAATTCTTAGATATCAATTCACGTCAATTGCAGCAGGATTGACACGCTGTAGGAAACTAAACTTACATATTAACTCAAATAAACAATGTATTAACCCATTCGTTGCCATTGGCTACAATGGAATTCCAAGAGGCAAGACTGGAAAGACTAGGGTATGTCAGGTTTTGAATTTGGAGACCTAAAAAAGGAAAAACTGATTACAAAGTGTCCTACTCCTCTGAAGGCTTGATTATTATGTTTCCTTAATTAACATTGGTCACATGGTTGAACCTCACTTCACTTTGGACAAATGGACCTGAACTGGAATGACTGTGCATTTCGAAAAAGTCCTTCAAACCCCGAACTTTTTTCTCCTTTGTTGATCCTCGCCATCATTGCTGCTTACTGGAAGCCTTGGCTTGCATCTGCAGGCGCTCTTAGCAGACACAGCACAGCAGCCCACATCAAGGCCACTTTATTGGCACGTGGACTAGTAGTGCGTGTATGAGTGTGGTGCAGTCGTTAGAGTGGGGCCACATTGGGTGTCACTGGCCCGCTGCGATACGGACCTGCATATCTCTGACGAGTGCGGTATATTTTCAACAAATGGACTTTGATTCCCGTCAAAGCGAAAGCCAACTCCGGCTCGGAGGCAAAGAAGTGGGGTGGGAACGTCGGCCTGGCGTGCGAGCGCTTCCATTGGACGCCTACGTTCCATTCACACGCTAAGATTTATAACAGACGGAAACTAGCGACGCTGGATGCACATGTTGCAAACTGCGTGGGTGTGTGTGTGTGTGTGTGTGTAAGTGTGTGTGTAAGTGTGTGTATGTGTGCATGCACTTAAGTTTGCACAGGAATGACACTTTGTTCAGCGCCGCCGCATTTAACCTTTGTCACTCTTTCAAGGGAGGGCGGCTGCTTTCATGAAGGCAGGATAAGGAAGCCAACTTCATTCATAACTAGAAAATGTTAACGGTCAAGTAAAATCATGTGGAAAAATGCTGAATCGGGTGAAATCATGCACAGTGTTGCTGGCCAAAGTGAAATAATCCGCAATGTTGTTGAATCCGAGTACAATCCGAAGTACGGTTGGATGAATTGGAATAATGTTGAAGGACATAGAATAGTGATGAAGAGTGTGGAATGAAGTGGAATAATGTTGAATGTTGTGGAGTATTGGTGCGTGAAGGCAAATGATGTGGAAAAAGTTTGAGGGGGAAATTGTGTGGAAGTATATGTTGGCTGAAGTTAAGTAATGTGGAATAGTGTAGAATGATGTGGAAAATGTTGAAAGAAATGAGTAATGGGGAATACATTGTATTCAATGATGTTGAATAAAGTGGAGTAAAGTGGAATAAAATTGAATAATGTGGAATAGGGTGGAATAAAGTGGAATAATGTGGAGTAAAGTGGAATAAAGTGGAGTGAAGTGGAATAAAGTTGAGAGTAAGGGTGGAATAAGTGATAAAAATAATAATTAATAGAATCATGATGATTGCTGAAATAATTGCAATAAAGTTCAATAGTGGAATAAATGTTGAATGAAGTGGAATTATTTGGACTGAAAGTTGAATGAAGCGGAATAACGATGAATGAAAAGGGGAAATGTGTTGAATGACGTGGAAAAAAAACAAGTGTTTTAAAATAACATTGATTGAAGCAGAATAATTCTAATTGAGGAATGAATTATGTGGAACAGATCATTTCCTGTTGATTTGGTGTCACTTTTCAGTCGGTTTTTAAAAGCTTATAGTCACTTTATTCATGCTAATCTGCAAGTTTCCTTTGTGCAGTCAAAACAAAAACATATAGGTGACCTTTTTGTACTTTTTCCTTGAATGCAAGACACATGCATGCGCCCAGCTGTGAGTTTTTGGAGTGTTTTTTGCGCGTGTGTGAAGGAGCCGAACCCAAGTTTTAACGCATTCCATTATCTGGCGCCCACGCACTCGACATGTGACATGCAGCCAATGACAGGAAGTAAGGCAATGTCAACTTCTGGCTGTCTGTAACTCAGATCCTCTTCTGTGGAAGTAGTCAACAAATCATGGCCAACGGGTTAACCAACCGACTGGCGGCCATGACTCACACTCAACAATTCATTTCAGTCAATTAACATAATTGCTCATTTGATTGCTATCATTTGAAAACATGGTTTTGAATTTCAGAACCAGATTAACATCAGCAATTAAAAAGATGTTCTCATTTACTGCATGCTTATTCCATCCAATTGGGGTGATGCCAACCCTCCCACTTAAAATGGATTGCAACTCTGTTTGGAAAGCGCTCATTTGAATTTTTATCAATATTTATTTATTTTAGATATAATATTTAGTTTTTTTTTAAATAAATGGATTAAAAGCCATGAATATTCAGTTTTTAAAGAGCTAAAACTATGTTTATTTTAGCTTTTTTCCCCAAAAGTTGAACGTAAAGTGTGGAATGCCTTGGTTAATGTTGAGCTCACGCGCAGAAATGAAAGGCCACGTTTATAAGCCATTTCCCCGTCGGCCGACAAACGCGAGACGCCTTTCATCCGAGGCGCACATTTGAGAAAAATGTGCTGTTTACCTCACAAACTCAACTGGCGTGTGTTTGTGCTGGCCTGGCCTGGCACGTGTGCGTATAAAGAGGCCAATGGACACAGCCACCTCTATGTTCACTCCTGCAATAAACTGGCTGCTAAGACACGCTTGGAAGGCGCTATTCGCGGCATTCCACATTTGGATTGCATTTTCACTTTCAAAGTCTTCCAAAATAAGGCTTAGCCTTTCGCTTTTTGGCCCTTAAGTCGACATATTCATCAAAAATGGATGTTAAAACGTTATATCTGCGTCATCTTTTAAAGATTTGGGAAGCTAGCGCATTAGCTCGCTGTTCTCAACAACGAGAAATGCTTTAAAAAGTTGTGAATTTTACAAATAATGACAATTGTAGGCGAGTGGTTAGAGTGAGGGTTCAATTCTACGTGGGTTTTGAGATTCCTGTGTGGGTTTTTTTCTTCCCACATCCAGCTAGCATACATGCTAGGTGGATTGACGCTAAAAATTGCCCCTAAATGAGTTAGAGGCCGATTTAGGGTGTCCAAAGTCAGCTTGGCTGGGCTCCAGCACCCCTTGTAACCAGTATAAGGATAATTGGTACAGAAAATGAACGATTTAATATTGTATTTTTCTATTCACAGGCCTAACAGTGTTGCTAAACTACAAATGCTAGCTTTTACCATACAAGCTAGCTTGTGGAATTCATTTGAATGACTAAAGCCAAATAATAAATGTAAATTGCTTTTAGTCACACTTTTTTCCTGTCTTATTCTGATCAAAAAATGCCCAAAATACAGTATAAGTTTTGCTTTTATTGCAATATTTCTTCCCACGTCTTTTTACTAGTTAGCACTAGATACACTCCCCAAATAAAAGATAGCATCGTTCCTGTATGAAAAGACATGAGCGGATAAGGAATTCTTCTTGTGAAATCATAATGCTGAGGCTTTTCATGTTTGGAAAATAAACATCTGATTTCATCAGTCCGTGGTGTTAAGTCAATAAAAAAAACACTATGCCATGACGGTTGATATCAAAAGTTTTCCACCCACGCGCGGGTGTCACTTGAACAGAGGCCAGGGGCATCCAAGTGGATCGAGACAGCTGGAACCGGGAGGACAATGGCACTTTCGGTTAATCATTCATTGTCTTAATGAACGGCAGCCAAGGTTCTTTTGGGTCAAAGAATTTGACGTCGACCATTCACTAAAAACTGAACAAAACAAAACATTTTTTACTACTTGTCAGGATTCCAATCAACTTAATATCATACTTAACAAAGTGGCTGGCAAGTGTTTGTTGACCGTTCCACCTCGGTTACCAAGTGGCAATAATTTGGGTTTACTAAATTGGTTACCATGGTGACCAGTAAAGCACCATAACACATCTATACTGTCTTTTTCAGCCTTGTATTTCAACCCGCATGATTGAACCCCGCATGACAAACCCGACCAACCAGATCTTATTTAATAATGCCATATTCCACTGAGATTTATGTGTGTGTCCATGTGTGTGTGTGTCCAGTTCTGGCCCTCCCTCCCCATCTCCGGAGGCGGCAGGTGTTCCTGTGTCCCCGGCAAAAGAGCAGGTTTTTATGTCGCCTCCTCTAGCTAGTGGCTTGGTTGTCATAGCGATGGCCCAACAGAAAGAGGCTTGTGTCTGGGGGCCTGCGGAGGGACCGACGACGAGGACAAGGGAAGAAGGTCCTTTGCTTTACGTGCGCCACACACTCCACCATAAGAAATCAAATGACTCATTTTAGGCTCATTTTTTAAATGACTCTGGCTCTTTTTCACACTACCTGTTGCAAAGACATGCCCAATCGAAAAAAAGACCACCATCAATCTCCTCTCTTGCCAAGGCCAGCGTGTGCAAGGAGATCTGGCAGCGACTGCAAGTCACCTGCCCCTCCTTGGCTTCTGCGGCCCCCCCACGGGAGCCTTGTAATTCTCTATTGGTTGAGCTGATGAGCAGCTGCCACACGCGCGCTCCCTAGAAACACACACAAGGATACAATAAAACACACATAGCGACTGTCTTTGCACTTTGGGTTAACTTTCTATTATTCACTCGGACAGACAAATTAAGCCAAATGACAACTTTGGCACATTTTAACTGAAAAAAAAAACTTTTTAGTATCTACTACAACTAAAACAGAATATAGGCACTCATGATTGACTTTCCCGGGCCGCACAAAATGATGCGGTGGGCCAGATTTGCCCCCCGGGCCGCCACTTTGACACATGTGGTATAGAGTGTAACAAGCCCTAGTGTCAAATTATTTAAATAAAAGGCCGTGTAAGATGCAAAAGCATGAGAACATCACCAAAAAAAGACACAAGAACAAGCTAACTGCTAGCTCCAGTTGTAAAAAAACGCTGACAAATTAGCATGAAAAAGACACAACTCACAATGTAGCAATTACTGTAAATGTGCAAATTTACATATTTTTCCCTCATCATTGTTGCAGGCAAATCCTTCTTGATAGCCATTCCCCGGCTTGAATATATTAGCACGAGGGATTCTTTTCTCGGGCTTGCAAAAAACAAAACAATGATCAACGCCGTGTGTGGTAAAAATACCTCAAAACGTTTACGCTAACACATTGCGAAAGCCAACATTGGATATCATTTCCCACATCGACGGCCATGTCACTGTTTGACAATGTCATATATTTTCTATCGACTTTCCACAGTCTGTGTTTATCTTGTGAAAGATAATCACTTTCTGGAGAAGAAGGGGGCCGGGAGGGGGGACTTTTTCGGGGGTTCTCCCTTTTAATAAAGCCAAGAAAAGTATTACGGATTGATGATATAATCTTTTCTTGTACATGCATATTGAAAAAGTGCATTCAAATAAATGGAAATGGGCGCGTTGCAATCTCCCAAAAAAATCAAAACAAGAGAAAGTCATTCCAGTAAGTGTGAAAGTGTATATGGTCAGTGATAGTCTATCAAAGATCTAAAACACTCCCATAGGCAGGCAGTTATGAATCAGAATGCATGTTGCTGCAAGGCGGCTTTTGGCAAATGAGCCCCGTGTTGTGAGAATCTGCCACCGGCGTCCCTCGCCAAGAGGAATGCTGTTTGACAGAGCCACTCCTTTACATTTGATATCAATGTAACTTGAAAAATCTCATGCGCGCGCACATTTTCTCACAGTCAACATTGGCTTCGGCTTCTTTAAAGGTGTGCTTGTTTCTTCAGAAAAAGCAGAAGCATAGACATTTACATTTTTAACTGTCTCAGTGCAATGCTAAATTGACAGTGATAAATGGCAATGGCAGTTAATGTGTGAATGGAGTTGAGATAGTGGGATTAATTTTGATAAAAATGATATTTAGAGGCCAAACTAAGGTGGACATGTTTGCAGGCAGTTCAGATATTGGTGGACCTTCATTTCAAAGTGCATTGCAAAGGTCAAGAGGGTGCTGGAGCCGACGAGGATTGATTGCAAGAATGGGTCTTTATTCTTTAGAGATAGGTCCATTTATGAAATGTTGTTGTGAATAAAATTCATTTCCTCATTCAAAGAAGATCAATGAATGATGGAAAAAAGGACGGTTGAACCGTCGTCCAATCAGGATCTGTATCTTTTGAAGAGTTTTTTTGTGGAAAAATTGGATCAGTTGGACCTCAGCCAGATGAAGTATTATAATCGTAGCGGATATTTGGAACAATCAATCTGGCGTTCCAGGTTAGGGAGTGTCAAGTTGAGAACGGAAGGCAAATTTGGATCTCATGTCATTATCAAGTCTTTGATTTCTGTCCATCATTTCAACATCACTCACTGTAGTATTTTTATAGTACATAAATTAGCCAAAATTGACGATTTAGCGGAAACGACCCTCTTGTTAGCATTTTTTGTTACGTTGGCCCAATTGAACTTTTTTTTCCAAATGACCGCCGGCGCAGAGGAGCGTCCCCCAAGTCACAACCCGAGTCCCCCTGGGCCTTGAACCTGACCCCATGGAGAACATCCAGGTTGAGCGCCACACATCGCAACACCCCGCTGGCGCATTGTTTACCCCCGCGAGCCCTCAATGGCAGCTCGGGGGAGATAGATAGTGTGGCCGTCCAGCCAATAAACCTCCGCCGTCCCCCTCCCCGACCCCTGCGGCGCTCCGGAGTTTGACACGGGAGACAAAACCCGCCGGCGAGAAGGACTATGAATGGTAAAAGCGCCGAGGAGGCCGAGGGGAGAGCAAAGAGGAGGCGGTGTGCCTTTGTAGTCGGGGAGGAATGCGGAAATGTCCCCGCTCCGTGTCAAACCTCTCTGAAGGGGGTCAGGCCACATTCAGCCGGCGTGGGAAAGCCAGGCGGAGACGGAGCTCACACGGCCGAGCGGCATGGGCCTGTTTGGGGGATATACGCTGGCGAAAAAGGGGGGAATCTAAAGAGGAGCGTGGCTTCGGAGGGCTTGTATCACGCGTTTGCCTTTGTCCCGCGTACCCCCGGTTGAAGCGAGCTTTCGAACAAACCCTCCTCCTCCTCCTCCTCCGTCGCCTCCACCCCCACACCCTCCGCCTCCTCCTCCCCGCGTTTGTGTGTCCCTGCTCGGGCTGGTGCAGTTTGAGGGATGGGGGGTTAGAGCATGCACCGTCCGACGACTACCTGTGTGGCCCCCGCATGGAGGACAGTGGACAGGGGATGCGTTTGAGCGACTGCTTTTTCGGTCGGAGACCACAGTGCCTCCTCACCTTAGCGGACATGCCGACATATTGTTGACAACATTAAACGAGGTAAACACGGAAAGTTGTGCTCCATGTGATACCAAAGTTGCCTTTAAGTGTAGCCTCGGTTTCCGGTAATGTTATCCGAGCAAAAGTGAGCATTTGAACGCAGCGTTTGAATTTATTTTAATTTTTTTAAGCAATTAAAATCGGTTCAGCAGTCGTGGCTGTTATTTGAGAATTTAAGCGTGGCGAGTGCAATTATGGAAGTTGTTAAATAAGGCGTGAGTTGTAAAAGGTGAGTTTTTTTCTGCGTTTTAAAAGGACTTGAGGCTGTTGAAGTTTAGACAATGCAGCCTGGAGACAGCCACGTGCTCGTTACGTTTGGGTGGCCTCAGTGACAAAGTTTGAGCTCCAAGCAAAGTAAACTCAAATCGGACCTAGCGAAGTTATCGACAAACAACACTCCAAACGAGCCAAGTGCGAGACAAGTATTTTATTTTTGGCCTGTTATCATCAAATTGGCTCTAATTCCCTTTAACATTTGGGCCAGCTCGCGTCTTGGACGCGAGTCTTTGAACGCACCAGTGTTTAACATGAAGCTAGCATAAAACGCTGACGTTTAAGTGTGTTTTTGGTTGTTTTACCATTGTTAAAGGAGGAGGATATAAGTTAATGACGCGTAACTGGAACAGGAGTGCGAGTTGGGACTTAACGACACTGCTGATAGTCGGAATGAAACATGGTGACAGTGCCGTAATTACTACCTGGGGCACATTTTGACCAACTGTGACAAAGATGGTGTCCACCTCCATCCGTGTCTCTCTGTCATTTAGGCATCGCCCGTGCCGCTTTCCCCCGTGAATATGGCTTGGTGAGAAAGTCTGGCTCGTCAGCCTCGCCGGGAATCCCCGCACTGTTTTCAAGAAGAGAGGAGGGGAAAACTAAGGCAAAATGGACAAAGAGACGATTGGTACGCAGTATGAACCCGTGGCGGAGATCGGAGAAGGTGCCTATGGAAAAGTGTACAAGGCGAGAGATTTGAAAAACGGGGGCCGATTTGTTGCCCTAAAACGAGTTCGGGTCCAGACGGAGGAAGAGGGGATGCCTCTCTCGACTATCCGGGAGGTGGCAGTACTGAGGCAGCTTGAGGCCTTTGAGCATCCTAATGTCGTCAGGTAAGTTTGGGGATTCAAATATGTTTATGTGTGGACTAAATACTCATTTTGATTCCTTGGCAGCCCCTGGGGACTATTATATTTTTGAATTAATATTTAATTCTTGTCTTGGCCACATATTATTATTCCTTTTCCAGTAATACTAATCAATCCCAAGAAAAAAACTCACATTTTCCAAGTTTGACCAGGATTTCAATCATTTCTGGCGTCGTCAAGCATTACAAATTTCCATTTTTTTCCTCCCCCATTTGTCCCATACTTCACCCCTTGTATTTTTTTTAAATTCCATTGTCAATTCCACGCTGAGGCCATTTTGCTTTAAACAATCACCAGTCATTTATCTCTGCCTGAATTTTTCAACGGGCAAGTCCTCAAAGGACCTCATACTAGCACGCCATGCACTTTAATGTCCCAAATGGTTTGTCTTAAAACACAATTTACCACCATTTCAAAAAGTTTTCAGGATTTCACATTCTCTATCGCAATTGTTTAATTGCCATTGAAATCGGTTTAAGCCCAACGATCTAATCAGGCAGCTCTAGCTCGCCAGGGTGCGCGGTGGGCCTTGTGCGAGACTCCCGGCAACCCCTGGATGTTGGTAATGAGCTCCATTATTCATTCCATATGTTGGGTGTCTGCTGAGAGCCCCCATTGTAAGTCGACAATCGAGCGGCGAGGGGCGTTTAACCTTAAAGCCACGGCTACGGCTATCCTTTGACATTGCGCCGATTGCTGATACCTTGAACTAATCACCTCTCGTACTCGATCCCTTGCAAATATTTTATATAAATTCACTTTTTTATCCCGAATTTGTCAGTAGCATCCTTGTATTTATACCCCGTCTAATCCTGTTTGCCTTATAGAGGGTGCTCGGACGTTTGGTCGCTGGACGTTTGGCCGCCGGTCTTTTGGTCGCCAGTCTTTTGGTGACAAGATAGTTTACTGTTGAAACTAGCTGAGGAGGAATGCTGCTTTTATTGAGGCTTCACGGCATAGTTTTTGTTTGAGCTTTTCACCAAAGCCTGTTTTGGCAGGTTTGCTGACATCGTGGGGATTCTTGGCTTTGGCTTGTTGCCGACTTTGGCACCACAGTCGATGCCCACATTTAGGGTTTTCTGATATTTAATGGCTGGAAGATTTTTTTTTTCTGAAATGTCAGTTTTACTATATAAACTGACTGGCTATTGCCATCCATGTTAGCAAATCAGCTAATGCTAAGTCAATCTTTTCCAAGCTTTGCTCTTAAAACAACTTAAATCATGTTCTAGAAATCCAAAAAAATAGCTTTTTACCTTAGCGCATCACCAGGTTCACCGTCTCCCCTAACTTAAACTACATTAAGCACCACAAAGCAACACAAGAACACCCAAGAAAAAGCCAAACCCATTCACTTACCGAATCCTGCGGATGTTCATCCCATGCGAGAAGAACTCATGAGATTTTGCTGACGTCACACGCGAATTCAAACACCAAGCGTTAAACTTAACCTCCTGTGTGTCCTTTTTATGTATGCCCAGCCAAGCACAATCCGCTGTATTGATGGCTGATTTTTATCCTCTCACAGGCTTTTTGATGTGTGTACGGTGTCCCGGACTAACCGCGAAACCAAACTCACTCTGGTCTTTGAGCACGTGGAACAAGACCTGACCACCTACCTAGAGAAAGCCCCTGACCCCGGTGTGCCGCCAGAAACTATCAAGGTAATGACCGTCGACTGCTACTGTATTTTCAGGCATATTTCTAACAAAAAATAGGATGACTTAATCAACACTATGGCACAAAACTGCATGGCGACAAAGACAAAACGCCATAATTACAACAATGTGGCTGATATGGTCATTTATTTCAAAATAGAGAAAAGATAAAGTGATAAAACGCAAAACTAAATTTATTTTGACGTCTACTAAAGAAATTCAAGAAAAAATATGCTCAGGGTGCCGCCATCTTGCTTAGGGAAGACAAACTAGAGCACTATGGACAGAGTTCCTGGTTGTACTGCTCACCTGACCTCCTTTTTAAATCTTTTTGATTCATACGGTATCTAAAATAATTCACAGATTAATACTCACTATTAGAAGCAGGAATATTGATGTGAAAATTGTGAACTAGAGAGAAAAATTGTAAAATCTTACCATTTTTAAGGCAATTTTTAAGGTTATGGCTTATATGCGAGTAAATACAGTAATTTGACTCGCCGGCTATCAAAATCAAAGCATGGTTCCTCTTGGATTTTTGTCTTGAGCTTCTATTTTAGCTCCAAAGGGAGATCTTTGCTGATGTTGTGCGGCTGGCAGGACCACAGACACGTCTGTTTGGTCGCGACTGAACTTTTTCGAGCAAAGCCACGAACGACGCAGACTGGAATTCTTTGCTAAAGCCCAACTAGCGGGGCGTTCTGTTCTGGAAGGCCGGCAACATGTGGCAAAAGGCCTCCAAATTAAAGGCTCTCCCTTTTCACCCAGCCTTCCTTTAATTTTTTTGGCCAGATTCACGTCGGTGCTCGAAAAACAAGAGTGTAAATGAAACGCTCCAACTCCAAAGCGTTTTTGATTCCGACCTCAAAGTTTGACTTCTGGTGGCACAAATTATGATCCCGAGGAAGTCCCTCGGTCGGTCGGTTACTCGACTCGGTGTTTACTTACAATTTGCCCAAAGGTCGGAACTGGACGCGCCATTAACATCCAGCCTGACTGCTTTCTTTTATATTTTAATCTTTCCCACAAACCACTCTTTTTGAAGGTCTCTTAATCGTGTTTCAAGCCCGAGGTCCTGCGATTTAACGTGGACAAAACCAGGCAGTTATATATCCTTTTTAAAAGCCTATAAGTTTAAGTGTCAGTTTTGAAATGGAGAACTCACGGAAGTAGAGTATCGCTATAGTTTTTATTTTCCTGCCTCCAGGGTCAAGTTAACTTGTAAATGTTCAGTAATATTGTCGACGTAGTATGTACGCATAAACGGATCGAAATTTTAGTAAAAAAAATGGAATCTATATGTGAAAAAGCAAAAAATTCTGATGATTAATAGTATAGTCAGATGTTTATTGTCCTATTTCAGTATTTTTTTAACTAATTGAGTGATTAACAAATCCATGTAAAACCAGTTCAGCCAAAAGAACATTTCCAAAACTTAATCTGACTTTAAAGCACTTATCTTTTCCCCACGGTTAAATAATTAAAAAAAAAAATTAAGATCCCTACATGTTTTTTTTAATTTTTTTTAAAAGTCCCCCAAAACACCTGACACTAAGCAACGGGCCGTCCCACTCCCCCCGGCAGCAGTGGGTCCACCTCTGCCCCCACCACCCACTCAGCCTCAAGACCCACCACATGCTCATTGATGAAAGAGGCCCTCCTCCAGGAATGAAATGAGCTGGAAGCACATCAAGCGTCCGAGCCGGCCGGCCGGGCCCGGCGCGCCTGGCCTCGCCTGGGTCCGTCCGGGGCCTGCCCCGGACGGCGCTTGGGTACCAACCACCCACCCGCCCTTCTCCGTCATCTAGGCTACCACAGCTCTATTCTCTGAGCCTATAAAGGGGGAGGTTAATGAAGCATGGGGAGGGAATTACACTAACGCTAACCGGCAGATGTCCCATATTGTGCCTGGCTACAATCAACAATATGGCCGCCTTTGGCACATTTGCATTAGAAAAGGAAGCATACCCAGAAAGCCATGTTGTGACTACTTTTTCCTCTTGCTACTCCTCTTTTCAAGTTGGGTGAGGGGGGCGGGGGTCAAACCTGTTGCCTTTTTGTGCCATCTTATCCTCTTTTGGATTTAGATGTATTGAATCGTTGAATTTATTTGGAAACAGACATTTTATCCATGGTTGGATTGGACTATTTTTCCTCTTTGTCAGGGTACGATTTAGCTCCAGTGTCAATTGATATAGTACGAGAAAGAAAGGTGCTTGGATTGACCATGACAAGGCGGCCATCATTGTTTGTGTGTTTGTCCAAGAGTCACACTTGTGAGGTAATTAGTGTTTACTAGCAAACCCTACTGAAAGGAAGGATGCTGAAATGGTTATTTAAAGCAGAGAGGAACTGACTGGGGGTGCTATTGTGTCACCACACACACACACAAACACACACACACACATTTATACGCGCACACACACACACAGAAAATAACCAACTGCCTCCCTCTGTTCTATGACCCTGTCTGTCTGCTACCCTCCGCACTAGGTCATGGCTGGATGGAGATGTAGAAAGGAAGGTCTGTTTATGCATCCTGCCTGCCCTCGGTCAGGAGCCCCCTCGCGACCCCCCCAAAAAAAACCTCCTCCTACCCGATACACACACACACACCAAGTTTTTTTTTTTTTGCACGCGCAAACTTTGACCCCGGCTAACGGAGGTGCGCACAAATAGAAATGTTGCGCAGCGTGTTTACGGGGACAAAAGGAACACGCGGTTTGTGTGTATACAAACTGCGGTTCGGGGACGTGGGCAGTACACGGCGGGGCGCCCCGTCTCCTGCCTGCCCCGCGCCGCTTGCTAATGTTTTCTGCTTGAGTGTGCAGGCCTCTTTGACTCACTCACCAGCTGGTCAACCCGTGAATAGAGTGGTGGGCTCGGCTCCATGTCACTTGTGAGGTCTTGGCTGGGGACTTTTTGGGGAGGGTGGGACACTGCTGTGCTAAGGGGGGCATGTGTGTGTGTGTGTGTGTTTACAGGACAGAGTGGCAATGTAAAGGCTGGGATAAGACACTCTGGACTCCCCCAAAAAAGGCTTTCACACACACAATATACGTCCAATGAGAGCTGCCTTAGATCATTATTTTGACAGTGGATTGTTTTTGCGCTTGGTTGACTAATTGGTTCATGTATACATCACCAAACGTTATTATATTATAGATGGGAATGTGCATTGAGATTATGCATGGATAGAAGTTGGACTATGAATATTTGTTGTTATTATTTTTGCACAATTTCTTTTTAATCAGCATTTCGTTACTTGTTTACAGGTGCAAGACCTGTTTTTAGGAGCAATTCAGTTTGGGAGGAACAAGTCCAAGCTGGTTTTTACATAGTTGCTTTCTCCTCAGTGCTAGTTTACTTTAGCTCAAGCGTTATTGATTCAGTGCCTATGGCCATTTCTGAGGTCAGCCTGTGGTCATAAAATGAGAGGGAACGCCAATTAACTCCAGCGCAGCAGCTGCTAGGAAACAGAGCTCCGTGCTTGTGGAGAGCAAAGCCTTGTGTATGTATGTGTGTGTGTGTGTGTGTGTGTGTGTGTGTGTGTGTGTGTGTGTGTGTGTGTGTGTGTCAGTTATCAAACATCTGCCATGGTCCACCAGAAAAGACGCAGGCCTCCCCCCCCTTTAACTCCTTTGCTACCAAACTGCTATTTTAGTGACGCCAATTTGAAGTCATTGGCTACTATTGGCCATCATAGGTGTCCAATCTATGCCAATGCCAACCCTCCAAATCAAAATGGATTTAATATTATCGCCGTCAATGTCACTGGCAGCCATTTTAGATTTATGCTTTAACTCGCCATGATTCCACTTTTAGTCATCATTAACACAGTCAATGAGCTTTTATTTAAAATACATACTAGCTACTCTATTCAAATACATCAAAAAGAATTCTGAAATGCATGATATTGTAGTACTTAGTGATTTTTGCGATCAACCCAAAATCAATATTTACAAAAGCAACAAGATTGTCGTCATTGTTTTTTTGTGTTTTTTTTTGTTTTCCAGGATATGATGTATCAGCTGCTCCAGGGTCTGGACTTCCTGCACTCGCACCGTGTGGTTCACCGTGACCTAAAACCCCAGAACATCCTGGTCACCAGTGGAGGACAGATTAAACTGGCTGACTTTGGTCTGGCTCGCATCTACAGTTTCCAGATGGCGCTCACCTCTGTGGTGAGTCCAAATCTGACCTTACAGTTGCTTACCTTGGGACAACCACCCCTCCATGATTGACCTTTTTAGCATAAAGTAAGAGTTTAGACTCCCAGTGTCCGTCTTTAGCAATTCCTCAATGGCAAAACGCGGTTTTCCCACTTTGAGGTCGTTTCTCTGAGCTTCTGGGTTTCTGATGACCAGATAAAACGGAGACGGCGGCACTCTTTAGAAGTCCTTGAATTCGGCAGAGATGAGACATCTAAATGTAAATCAGTCCTTTTTTTGTCCTCAATTATCCAGCCCTATTTTCTTACCATTCTCCCAGTCAAGACTCTCCAATTTACATCATGTTCTACAATGGGTTTTTTCTTCTAGGCCTTCCCGACTGACAAGGGGACCAGTTTTGAGGTTGCATTTTAATAAGGGAATTCACCTTCAGCTTTGAATGACACAAATGCTGACTCATAAATCATTGGCACCCACAAACTGCAAATTGAACGTTTTAGCTAGCACTGCACACACACAAACTCATTTCCTTCCTTCATTATATACAGCAAAGGCCACAATAATACAAGTGTTTGCGGTAGACTGCAACTGTTGGGTTCCAGATAAATGTTCCTGTCTTTCAAATTCCCTCACCGTCAATCTACCAAACACATCTTGGCCATTTTGTGCTTGTAATTGACACAAAAATGTTCTAGGCGATCTAAACCCCCCCAACCCTCCATTGCCCAACACAAAGCAGTTGCGGATTTAGTCACCTAATGCCACCGTTATTGGCAGACAGATGGGTTATGGAGAACTACTGTTGCTTAAGGGAACTAGACACTTCTCTCTCTCAGTGATTCATTTTGCACTTGTAAAGTGACACTTGTCAAGTCTTCATTTCACTCTGACAAAGTGAAACTTTCATTTTAACTCAACGGAGAAAAGGTGCAAACACCTTTTACGTCTCGGAATGGTAACCGAAGCTTTGCGTACTGTGGTTTTGCGTGAAATTTAACAAGTACTTGTAAATATGCTATTCATTGGGTTATGACACTAAATGTGTGTATTTAAAAGTAGATGTGCATGGTTGAAGATGACTGACGGGTTCATTGAAGCACCGTTTGACTACATTTTGCATATTTTGGGGCTCCCTGAGAAGTAAGAGGGAGACCACCCATTGGGTTAGTACATAGGCCTCGATTAGGCTGCCTCTAGTAGTCCCGAGGGGCCACTTGCTTTGTTAATGGTATTTTAATGGCTCAGTGTGCCTTGAGTGACAAGCAGATGGGCAAAGATGACATGTCAATCTGACATACCATAAAATAACAGGAGTTATAAGAAGATAGAAGCCCTTTAACTGACGTCAAGATCAAGAATTCTAACTTGTATTCAGCTTTTGGTGGCAAAAATCAATCAAAACGTCTCAAATATTCTGGTTTACTGTTTTATATTGTCTCAAAGGACATCGCCACCTAATGGTATTAATGCTTCTGGCGTGCTTAAAGTATCATGTGACCATGTTTAGGATTTAGTTTCAAGGCTGTCTTCACATGTATTGTTAGATTATATTCTGATGGGTGGTTTGAGGAAGCAATATGATCCCTTTTATATGTCATGTGCAAGTTAGTTGTTCTTTGTCCAATTGGATTGCAGCCCCTATCACTTTGTTTTTTGACTAGTCTTTAATATATCGCTGTTACCAGGATAGGATCAACATTTTTGATTTTTAATAAGGAAATGGTTCTCCACCAATTGATGGGTTGTGCTCCAATGCATTTCTGCTATTTGTAAACGGAAACAATGAGGAGCGAAGAGGCAGCCAGGCACCAAAGAGGCGGGGATGGGAGGGCAAATCAGGAAAGCACGTGTAGCACACTCTGGGATTGTTTAGATATCGCCTCAAACAGCTCCACATGGGGGGGAAAAAAAGGAAAAAAGCCTAGTCTGCGGCTGAGAGCAAAGGATCCTCCCCACAATATTCATTTAGCCAGCATATTGAGTTCAGTACACCCGCACACGTATATCAAACGTGCACTGGAAAGCCGACATGAAGTTGGCGGCTAACTGCTTTTACACTCTTACCAAGGCCTAAACTATGTTAACCCATTCGCAGCCTAAGAGTTAACTTGCAGTGTTGGATAAATATTAAATCCGGTGTTAGTAATATGTTAGCTAATGAAATTTGGTAGTTTGTTGTAGTTGATGCATTTTGTGTTATACTAATTTTGCATTATTATTTTGCCTTGTGGGCTAACTCCTTATGAGATAATGGATGATGGGTTAATGCATTGTAAGCTAATGCATTGTGAGTTAAAGGATGGCTAGTTAAAGCATGGCGAGTTAAAGCAACGCTAGTTAAAGCTTTAAATGGTGCTGCCGCATGGTTTTTTCGCATTAACTCTCCCATCGACAACATTATCAGCCGGTCACCGCTAACCAATGGCGGCCATCGACCTTTAATCAAACCCCAGCTTCTTGGCAAGGCTGCAGTCGTCCGAGTGTGAATCCTAACCAGCGTAAACCATGCATGCGCACAGCAAAATGCAACGGGATATGGATGCCGCTGCGTCCGTCCGTAGCAGGAAGGGGGGCGGTGGGAGCGCCCGAAAAAAATGACGGCATATATCTGGAATTTTCCAGCTAATGATGTGCGGATGTGGTAGCGCAAGGGGAGAGAGAGAGAGAGAGAGAGCCACTCACTGACTGTGCTGTCTTTGTTTCACTCGCTGAGGGCCTCATGCCGCATTCCTGTACGTTGCGCATACTTTGGCAGCCGACGCTTTTACTGTACACAGTTTGTCTGCCGCTCAAGCACTTTTTCCTTCCAGCCATGTATCCGACTGGCCTTTAATCTCGCTTTTATGTCCTTTCTTGGCCAGGTGCGCCGACATTGTTGTCGTCGTAAATTACGAAACAAGAGGGAAAGTTGAGAAAGTGGCGTTATGAGAGCCAGTTAGGGTGGCGGGGGGTTGCCGGTCTACTGGCCGTAGACTAGGTTTTTCCTCATATTATAATTATTTCTATATCCTCTGCCGACACGCCCCTTTCCTCTCAGATGCACTTCAATTTGTGCCGAATTGCTCTCAGGAATGTAATCGCGTTGGGCTCCAAAACTGATAATACGTCAAACGTTTCCTGAAGATTTTACGTCATGAATAAATAAATGCTTGCAATCTTTTTGCAGCTGCTAAAAAATAAATCCATAGCTTTTATTTTTGAATGTTTACGCATGTTTTAAGGAGAACTGGCTTTTATACATCCAGGATAATGTGGGTGCGCCATACGCCCACACACTGGCACGCATACACCCGATCGCCCTTTTTTGTCGGTGGGGTGGCCGCGGAGGTCTGACCCCGGGAGGTCCGGAGGTCCTCCGGGGCAAAGATCTCAGCGGTGAAAGTGGAGGACAGTGTCGGTCGGTTGGTCGGTGGGTGGTGAGGGGGAGGATGCGCTCAGCTGAAAGGAATTCTTAGAATGTTGTCCTTTAATCTGAAGTCAGCCTCTTTCACCACACACACACACACATACATACAGAGTGGCTAACTTTTGAGGTTTTTCCTGCCTGCGCTTTGTTTGACCCCCCTCTGGTGTTTGGATTTCCGTGTAGAAGAAGGGAATCAACCAGTAATAGAAAGACAAATACATCAGCAGGCTCCAGAAATGACTCTCTACTTCCTTCTTCCTGGGTTCTACCAGTCATTCTTCTTTTCTTGCAGTACTCTTTTTAGCTGCCTTTTACCAAGTTTGATTTGAGTCAATCTTTTGTTCAAAGTTTTGGGTAAAAACAACAACAGTACTTTAAACGATTGCTAGATTAATCGCAGAAAATGTACAAAACGCCATTTAAGTCAAATATGAAGTACAAGGCAATATTTAAAGATGACTAAGACTAAAAAACAGAAAGCCCCCAATATTTCTCGCTATAAAATACCACCATAAAATCTTGTCTTGGCGCAAAACAAGACCTAATTGAAAAATGATGGATACTTTTTTCCAAAGTGACAAACGTCATGTCTAAAGGTTAAAGTTCATGCCTTCAAAAAAACGGTCCTAGAACTAATGGATTAACTACCACAAAATATATCAAAAACTTGGGTGTCACGCCATTTTTTTTCTGGTGCATTTATATATGCGTGTGGGCGTGAGCGGCCATATTTGTGGGCAGATTTTTTTCGGTTTTCGAATAACTGAATCGCACTGCAGCCGGATGCACGTTTGTGGTTTTTCTTAGAAGGCTGGTGGAGTTTATTTGACTTTTAAATATGCAAACTTGCATACTTAATGCCATGGACAAAAAAAACCCCACTACAAACGAGGGGAAAATAGCATTCCGGGAAATTCAAGTATAATTATGCAGACTATCTGAGTGTATAGGCCCCTAGATTTTCAAATATAACTTTTTGGGATCACGTGGGTAGCTTTTGGTAGACCGTCTAAAGCCAAATTGCATCACCTTCCGCCCTCACTTCCACTTAAGCAGGAAACAGGAGATGAGAGGATCTGCAAAATGGGGCCTTTAAGTCTATTCATAGTCATTTGAAAGTAAGAATGGAACTCCAGATCTATATTCATGTCTTTTCCATACTATAAGTTCCCCAAAAATGCAACCTATACTACAGTGTGACTTATTTATATATATTTTTATTTAAATTTTGCATTGTTCGGCCAGGGCGACTTCTAGTCCGGAAAATACGGTAGCTACTTTTGTTGCCTTACAATCGATTTTCAAACCAGCCCCTTTTTGTTTTCTGTGATATTTTCAGGTGGTGACTTTATGGTACCGAGCTCCAGAAGTCTTGCTGCAGTCCAGTTACGCCACCCCGGTGGACCTGTGGAGCGTCGGCTGTATCTTTGCTGAGATGTTCAGGAGAAGGTGAGATTAAAAATGTCAAATGGAGTCGCAAGAAACCCCCCAAAAAACCCGAGCAAGTGGCCTAGAATGTACGAGAAGATTCTGATTGTGGCTGCCTAACCTTAAATGACATTTGTCTGTCGGTTCAGAGCACGGAGAGTCGAGTCATTACAGTTGGCTTATCAAAGCCTTCCAGTAATGACTGTTAAGTCGCTGTGGTTGCAGCATACGGCTTGAGACGCCGCTTCTTGATACACACTTGCCGATTGCTAGTTTGTGGTCTAACTGACTTAACAGCAAAAGATCTTCTATCGTTAGTTCATCCAAAAAAAAAAAGCTGATCGTGACCACTCCACCACTCAATTTAGCACAATCTTACCAATAGTCAACTAGGACTGTAATACATTAAATAATGCAACTAAAAAGGAAAAAAAATCAAAAATGTAGAAACTTATTTTGAATTTTAAAAACTTTAAAAAGAGAAAATAATATGGAGGTCTATTGTAGCAAGTCTTGTGTCAAAAGGAGCAGTTGTTTGTTAACTTTTGCTTTTATCCCCAAAATGTTTGTGTCAATCCTGGCCGGTGCAAATAGATTGGTCGGTTTGTCACTTTCAGTGGCAGAAAACGAGTTAAAAAGCAAATGTGCCATTTGAGAAGGCCGTAATGGAGCGAGGCACATACTACGCCCACGTGCGCACTCTCTCGGTCGCTCTCAAGGTGATTAAGGTGGGTTTTAAAAGGCCACCTGTTAGGGATTAAAGGGCACCTGGGAGGCCCTGCAAAAAGATGGGAGTGGAACAATGGATGCCCGCCCATTGCCATTGTTTTTAAGTCCAACTGCCTCCAAAAAAAATGCTTTTCTTAGGATAAAAATCCTTCTTTTCTTGCTCTTTCCATCTCAAATAGATGGAATTGTATTAAAATAATTCAAAATGTTCCCGTTCACCATGAAACACATTATTATTACATTTAATTCAATGTAATAGCTGTGTTAACGACGTTGTGGCAAAGAAAGGAATTTGAGCAAATATCATACAAGTCCACATTTGCATGGCGAGAATCATGTCAGGGTGCGTCACACCACAGATCCCATTTGAAAAGGAACCTGCCCCATTGTTGACATTCCTCTCATCCCCAAAAGGTCGAGTTATGTTGTGTCAGTGGTGGGCTCTCATCCCTGTTGACTTTCTCACACTCACGTACGCTTCAGGGCTTTTTCTATTGATAAAACCTCCAGCACGTGTGCATGTCTTCATGTCTTTTCAAATGGCTCCCCCCCCAAAAAAAGAATCTGATCAGACATTTTTTCTTCCAAAACATTTCCCACCAAACTTGACACTCACGTGCAACCGCACACACACACACACACACACACACACACACACACACACACACACACACACACACACACACACACACACACACATAACGCGAGCATTCCAGAGGTTGAAGCGACGGAATGTGGGACAGTGTACTTTTGGCAACCCGAGGAAGCATGACTCAGCTGACTCACCCATCCCGCTTTATGTGTGTGTGTGTGTGTGTGTGTGTGTGTGTGTGTGTGTGTGTGTGTGTGTGTGTGTGTGTGTGTGTGTGTGTGTGTGTGTGTGTGTGTGTATAGAAAAGGCAGTACAGTTTATGCCAATGCATTTTTTTACATATATATGGAGGAAGGAATGGCACGTTGTGTTTGAGCGGGGCGTCCCAAACTGGTTGTTGGCGTCACGGACAAACCGCACAGCAGGTTTAAAAATGGACCTCTCGGGAATTATCAGTGCTGCTCGTTTTGGCGTGGTGGCTTTTTCAGAACTGCTCGGCTGTGATTGGAAGTGGTTGCGGCTGTGTTTTTCTTTCAGGGAGCTTTAAAGAAGTGGTAAATGAGCGATCAAAATGGCGTTTTAGTGTTAGCAAAGGCGATAAAATGGAGTGTGGAAACTATGATTTCTTGTTTAATTTGACTCAAGTCAATCTGTTACAAAGATATAATCCTTTTGGTTTATTGCTATTGTTATGCAGTAGATTAATTGATTGAAATGATCATATTCCTAACTTTACTCTGTTTCTCCTTCGTAGACCTCTTTTTCGTGGGAGCTCTGACGTCGATCAACTGGGCAAAATATTCGAGTAAGTACTCGCATATCCGTCTGATTACAAATGAGGAGAAACCCTAACGTCTAGTGTGATGTCACCCCCCCCAATGTAGTGTTGTCGGGGTACCTTCGGCAGAAGACTGGCCCCAAGAAGTGGCCCTACCACAGAGTGCCTTCAGGCCCCAGCCTGCTAAGCCAATAGAAGACTTGGTTCCTGACATAGATGAGCAAGGACGGGCCCTCTTATTGGTGAGTATACGCAAACCTTAAAATTGTAGTACTATGGTAGTACATCTTTGAAATGGTGCCCTGCCATAGGCTGGAATAGGCTCTAGGATTGTTTATATTTGATCACTATTCCAAAAAAAAAACTTCAATATACAAATTAATAATTATGTTTGTACTTGAATTATTATTATATTATTATTATTAGGATTTTTTTTTTCAATTTTCTACATGTTTCTTAGCATTAAAAAGGAAATATCTCATTGGTACATACTCAATTTTTTAATATTTTTGAAAATGTATTGAATTTTTGACCATTTTCATTGTTTTGACTCAAAATGACTTGACATGATTGACAATGTTTACATTTAAGAATGTACATTGAGGCTTTTAACTGACAACAGAAATTGAAAAGAAGGCCTCAAACTGAAGGCGTTTTGCATCCCGACAACTCCTCAATTTCATCTTTTTTTCTGTCTTCCGTGCAGCAATTCCTGGCCTTCAACCCATCCAGGAGGATATCTGCATTGGCCGCACTTACTCAGCCCTATTTCCAAAGCGTGGACAGCCTCAGTCGAAGTGTGTACGCTGCTCAGCCCCTTCCCAGTAACAAACCCACCATTGAAGAGAGGACTGCCTGAGAGTCCTCGTTGTCCCTCGTCGTGTCCGCAAAAAAAGTATTCCCCCCGACCGCCCCTCCATTTAAAAAAAAAAAAAATTCATCGTGTCCGAGGAATTCGCTTGAAACCCAAAATAATCTGCAAAACCACAATCTTTGTATGGTTTTGTTTCCTATTTTTATTTGTATCTGTTCCCCTTCATTCACAGGTGGGTATACTTACTCCTAAGAATGAGGACTTCCTACCCAAAATATATGCACAAAAGCTGTTGTCCCTCCTCCCCTGATGAACTGATGGATTGAAATCGCTGCTTTTTAGGTTCTAAAAATGTTGATTGACTACATTATCAATGCAAAGACAATTGTAAGACTTGACTGAAACAGTCTTTGGATTTGGAGAGCCGTCTTCTCCATACCTAAAATGGATTTTTTCTTCTTCTACTTTCTGGACTTGTCAAGCACAAGCCGGCAAACCAATTGAGTCATGCCGAATTGCCATTTTTTTTTAGTTTTTTTGCAGGCCTTACAAACGTTTTACTGCCATCCAGAGGATGCCCCAAGGAACTGCAGACCAGTAGCAGGATTCTAATGGTCTAATTGGCAACTTTGGGGGTCAAGCACACTTAGAGGCATTTAATACATTGACGGCGATGGTCGTACAATCCATTTTTGGAGGACCGTTTGTCTCAAAATGGATTGGACGTAATATCGTCGACCAATGAGCACTGCCGATGACGTTCACCGTTTGTTAACTAGAACGTGAGCAAATTTACTAGCATCTCACTATTGAGAGTAACCAATGCATCAGTACAGTGCTAACATTCTCTATTTAATTTTATTCTTGAGTCTTATATGCATGATTTATCAAGTTGGGTATACTTGATTCAGAATATGCCAGAACCTGTGTTTAAGGATAGATTGACAATGTAAAAGAATGTTTAAAAAAAATGAAAGGAAAAAAATGGGTAGATGTTGTACTGCTTGTAGTGCAGCAATTCTAGATGTTCCAGTTTTTGCATTGTCAACCCTTAGAAACGTCACGGAAACGCATACAGCTAGCGTAGCGAGGGTCAGTGGAATGTCGTATGGCCAGAGTATTTTGGCAAAAAAAAATCTGGCAGGTTCTGCGGGTGCTTTTGTTTTTTTTTTAATGCACACATCTTTGGAGAAAGGATTTTTTGTTTTTTTTATAGGTATGAAAAGCAAGTTGCAGAGATGTATTTTTCTATATCAGTAGAACAGTAACATACTTTTTTTTTTAACACTGGTGTACCCTCTTAACTGGTCGTGCTGCTCACATATACGCACACTTTGGAAAACAAAAGAAAAGAAAAAAACTCAATTCTTTCTCAGGTTTTTTGGGGTGTCCAAACCTTCCGCGCAGTTTGCACATCCTCGGCGACTAACTGACCACATTACAAACTCCTTCAGGTTCTGTCAAATGATCTCATCTTTGATCATATCCTACTGTTCTATTTATCATATACTATGTTACTGTAGTCGTGACTGTCTGAGTATAAACTGCCTGTATGAACTTTTTGGGCATAAAAGGTCATATTTGATCACAAATTGGTGGACATAACCGCAATTTATTATCAGCTCGACTAAGCACTGTGTCAAAGTTCTGTCTGGAAATGTCGTCAATGACTTTCAATGCAATTGTTTCCATTTATATACAGGTTTTGGGAATTTTAGGCTTTTTTTTTTAACTTGATACAATCACTGTATGATATTTCTTAGCCAGTACACAAGAGCACATTTCAAGTGAATCAAACTGAATTCAACTTTTGAGCTTTTTCAGGTTCTGCTTGATCCGTATTTGTAACCCAAATCACACGTTCCTGCGTCACCTTTTTTTTTAAAGCACGTACAATTGGGACTTGGAACAAAAACAGTCATGGTATTATTTTATGAATTCAACATTTGGTGTCATATTATTGTTTACACCAGCTCAATAAAAAGCAGCTTTTTAAAAAAAATGTGGTTGGATTTCATTTGGAAGAAGTATATGTATCAATGTAACTGTTTTATATTTGTTAGTTTAACAAACTACTGTCAAAGGAAGGATTGTTGCTTATAGTTGTTGCTCAACATGGTATGTGTGCAAGACTGCTGCATTTCTAAAGTTATTTAACTAAATAATTATGTTCATAAATTCCAATAAGGAAAAGAATGGACTATATTTTGTAGTTGCTAGAATGCATTGATAAAGAATGTTTTTTAAATGAATAGAAATATAAGCAGATTTTAAGGTGCAATATAGAAATGACCACAAGACGGCAGCAACAATGCTTGCTTGACTCCTTTGCAAACGCAGAAGAAGAAACCGTCGCGTGAAAGAAAAAAATACTTTAATGTGGCCGTCACTCGCTGGTTATAAATCCATAAAATACAAATGTTTTTGGTCTGCTAAATTCACCCTCCACACTTGAGCCGAAATGGGCAAGCGAGACAATCGAGTGGTGAGTTATGTTCCTTTTTTGCATAAATCCGACAAATGAATCTTAACAAAACAGCATAACAAAGCAAGCTAATAGGCATCAATTAATGGCAATCAAACTGCCACTAAATATACTTTTATTTAAGACGGACTGTTATTGTATTATTATTTTCACATTTTGGCACATAGCACCCGTTCAGGATATTTTGTGAGCTTGGTCGAGAAACTGCTACGTGGCCGTAGAACATGCTAACGTTAGCATAGTATTGTGTACACACCAGAGTTTATTCGCATCCCCCCATAATGCGCAATTTCGCCAGATACATGTTTTGTTGATTTAAACCTTGCTCGACTCATATAGTGTTATTTGAGCTCCATTTGAGTTATTAATAAAAAGGTGTGGCACTATTGACATTACTGCTCGATATACGTCGATTTCAGGTTACGAACGAATATGTCGTCACGTGGTAGATGCAGAGTGACGTAGACATTGTTCTTTAAAGTTGCATTGGACTCATAACTGCACCTATATTATTTCTTATAGTTTTTTTCATGTTTGGTTTGATTGTTGCTTTTGTTGTCTTTTTAGGCGTACGTAAATCCGATCGCCGCCGCTCGATCCAGGGGCCCGGCGCAGAATTCCGGACCCACCATACAGGATTATTTAGGCAGACCTCGACCAACATGGTGGGTACAAGAACCATAAGAATACACAATTTATTCAACCCAATAATCAATCAACTAATCATAAATATCTTTCCGCAAGGCATGCTGGGAATAGTATTGTTTATTTTATTTTTTTATCTTTGTCAGGGAAGAAATAAAGGAGCAACTAGAGAAGAAGAAGAAAGGCTCCCGAGCCCTGGCTGACTTTGAAGACAAAATGAATGAGGTGAGTGAGGATGGATATTTTTCCATTTAAAAAAACAAATTGTTTTATGGAATGGTTGAATATTTTGCTCACAGAGATGGAAGAAAGAGCTGGCCAAGAACCGAGAAAAGCTTTTAGGCGCCAGTGAAAAGGACAAAAAGGCCACAGAGCGAGAAAAAGAGGAAAAGAAAGATAAAAAAGAGGTGAGGAATTTGCTCTAGAAAAAGTAAATAGTGGTAAAATCTCCACTCACTTCAAGTTTTGAATGCTTCCAGAAAAAAGAGAGGAAGAAAAGAAGTAGGGTGAGGGTTGTCCTCCATTTTCCACTCCCAATTTTTCTTCATTTATAGAGTTTGATTTTTTTTCTACGTTCGCTTAAATCTAACGAAGACTGCTTTAATTGTCTTCTGCTCAAGCATTCTTCATCTTCTTCTTCCTCCTCCTCATCGAGTTCTGATTCCTCCAGCAGTTCCTCATTGGATTCAGAAGATGAGGTAAGTCTCCCCACTGACTGTGACGTGCGTCCAATCCCTTTTGACTGGGAGGGGCCAATCAAAAATGGCGAATGTCTTTTTTTTTTTTAGCTTGAAAAGAAGACCGTGAAGAAAAGGCGGAAAAGAAAGAAGTCGACAGACGTAGACTCGGATGCTGAAAGAAGGGTTTTTCTCATTTATTTTTTTTAAACTTGTAATTTTTGTGAGTAATTGATCATTCAATGTATTTTTTTTCTTCCCAGAAGAAAAAGAAAAGAATGAAAGAAGAAAGCGACAATAATAAGGTGAAGTGGAGTGTGTCATCGTTTTTTTTTTGGTGCAAATATGTACATTGATAAAGTGGCAAAATGTTGTCGTCCAGGAGGAAAAAAGCCGCAGAAGGAAATTGAAAAATGAGGCCAAGTCGTCTGCTGAGTCTGATGGAGATGAAATGGTAAGAATTTGGAATTGGGCTTACAAGTAATAAAAGAAACTCCATTCTTGTGAAATGTCGGATTTTACTGCCTGACTTCCTTCTTTTCTTATTTTCCCATCATTTTTTTTCCCCTCTCAGCTTGATGTGAAGAAGAAAAAGAAGAGTAGCGAAGAACAAGAGAAAATAACAGTAAGAGTACACTATGCATATTAAAAATCAGTTTTCATAACCAAAAGAATAACCTCTCACCTCAGGACAAATCAAAGAAAAAACGCAAAAGGAAGCACAAGAAGCACAGCAGAAAAAAGAAGAGGAAGGCGGTCTCTCAGTCCGACTCAGAGATGGACTAGCCGCCATTTTTGAGTTTGTTTGTTTTGTTATAGCTTTCTTTTGTTTTTCCACCATCGGGAACACACCGCTCCCATTTGGACAGTTGCAATGCTGTGCTGGGTGGGAAGCCTCGTCCAATCAGGTGCATCCTTGTTCTTTAGTGGCTTTTTGGGTGTTCTGGCCCTTTAAGAAAATGCAGGCTTCATTCTTTGCATGTCAAGCTCGAGGCTTGATGGTACGCCAGCCTCATATTGAAGTTGGACTTAAGGAAAACAAAAAGTAAATAAATAAAACACTTGATTGCTGCACGATAGTCAGCGGTAACAAACTAGTATTTCACCATACATGTCCAATCCATTTGAAGTGGGAGGGAGGGTGTGTAAGGATGCTATTTGGATGAAAGTTGATATTTAGTTAGGGCAACTACCTCCATCAGCTTTGCGTTTTACTGTTACTCTGCATGTTTTTTTCTTCTTTTTTTTGTTTTTTTTTTCATTAAACTGCTAAACAGTCTGCTGGAAATGTGTACAATTGTGACAGACAATTTGCTCTTTTCACCTTTTAAAATAATATAGAATATTGTTTTTTTATTTCTCGCAGGAAATATTTGAAATGTATAATTATCATTACAAAAATAAAAATACAAGATATCTAACTTTGCATTTTTTTTCTAGTTTTTCTTTTATAAATTAACCAATCTATAGGGAAAAAAACTCAACATTCTTTATAGTTAGTTATTCTATCAAATATGGCAAATATCTACAATATTTTTTTTATTCAAATATTTTTTGACAGTTTTTTTAATGGAATATTTGTTTTAACGTTAAAACTAGGATGGCTGTCAGAGAAGGCGATGGACGTCCTATCCTGTCCAACTGGGAATGATCGGCAGCGACCGCACAATTGCTGCCGACTCTCCCAGCCCAAACGGATTGGACGTCCACCACCATGAATGGCAGCAATTGAGTAGAGCAACATGAAAGTGAAGCCTCAAACCAAAGTCCATTTTAAAGTGATGTTAATCACATTTGTGGGTGGAGTTTCAACTGTTAAAATCAGAGGTCACATGACTTCTTGGGTGTCATGTCACATTGGCAAGACTCAACAAGGAGAAGTGAGAAGTTTCATCTGACATTAACAGAGGCGCACCGATACAAATTCAGGAAGCTGTTGACAGGGTAAGTCAAAACCAAGATTACTTTTTTCCTCTCACTGACAATTTGGGCTAATCGCTCTTGTTTTTATCCTCCACTCCAGATGTTGATGTTGGGTACCTTCCTCTTCTTTTGGACCTTGGCGTCCTGCACCAACACGTGCCCCGACAAAACCATCTGTACCGACCACACGACCTGCTGCCAAACTCGGGACCGCTACAGCTGCTGCGGCTATCCCAACGTAAATTGGCATATTTTGTTTTTAAGGCGCGTTGGATGATTTTTCATGGTATTTATTTCCCGTTTTCTGCAGGCTGTGTGCTGCCCTGATATGTCCCATTGTTGCCCTCAAGGGTTTCTATGTAACTTGGCATCCCAGCTTTGTGAGAGAGATCCCGAATTTTGGATGAATGGTCCGATGCTGCTCAAAAGCTCTCGGGAAACTCGCGTTTTACCATTTCGAGCGATGGAAAATGACGGACAGGTGAGTGAGGACACCTGCAACAATTATGTAACCATAATATAATAACAGTTCTTTATGGGGGATATCAGCCTATAACCATTTTTTAGGCTGTTATGATCACATTGTAAATTTACACCACCTAGTGGCCAGTGTCACAAAAGGATGTCGCAGAAGAAATATTGACATTTATAAAATTGCCCAAAAAAGTGCAAGTTTTGAATATTTGCTTACAAAATTGTTTTTTGGGGGGTCAGGAATGGGTTGTTTGTTTAATTTATTTACATTTTAATCCAAAATAATCACATATTAGTCAACTTCTCATCTTTTTTTTCCTCCTTGATATCTTGTTTTAGCCTAAAGGACTTGCTGTAGACAATGGCGTTGATGGTGGAGATGATTTGGGAATCATTCGTTGTAGTTCACAGTTCTTCTGCCCGCAAGGCACATCTTGCTGCCGAGGGTTGTCGGCCCAATCATGGAATTGCTGTCCTTATCCACTGGTATGGGTTCACTATTAACTTTCATTTTATTCATCTAGCCACAACCAGTATTATCTGATATTAGCAAGAATCCACATTCAGTGCCATTATACCCAATGGGTACATTAGTTTAGCTCATGTGCTATAAGTCTTCACTACAATAACAACAAACAATCATGGCCTCTTCTGTTACTAGTATTGCTACAACATTAGTTTTATTTGTTGGAAATATGTACTAACTGCTTGTTATCATTGCTTTTAGGGCGAATGTTGCGCAGATGGTCATCATTGCTGTGAATATGGATACACATGCAACATCACATCTTTGTCATGTAGTGGTAAAAAGAGCCCAAACAAAACATGGTTCAAAAAGCCTGGTGACACTTAACAATTTGAATGACTGAATGATTATGGCGCTGTACAAGTATTTTTTTAATACATTTTGATGACTGAAAATCATGTGTTAAGTTTTTCATTTTCACTGTTTTTTATCTAATTGACTCATATTGTTTTACAATAACACCCACATATTTATCATTTCTATTTCAATGTGGTTGGTATTAAAATTTAACATTATCATGAACAGAGACAGTTCTGCCTGTTTTTTTTAAATGTTCTGAATGATAATACAAATCTCCCTTAAGTGTTTTGACTTGTTAATTTACTAACAGATATTTATAATGTGTTACAGTTTTGATTTGATTCTTGACAAATGTTAAATTGTGATTTTAATTGATGGCATTTATTTTATGCTATTATTTACTATGTGATTTACATTTATTCCCCAATTAGATCGTTCAGATTTAAAAAATAAAATATGTTTCCATCCATTTTTGGACTGGTGGACGTTCCGTGGCAGGAAGGAAGTTGAGGGTGGGTTTGCATGGATGGTCTTCGGCGTCATAGCCAGTCTTCCCCGGTGTGTTTTTTTTATATTAATTACCGGGCGATTTCCCAAATCCCTTACCTATAACATTAAGATTATGGCTGTGATGAAGATACATGATCAGGTACTGTCAATTTTTCCATAGATCTTTCTCTTTTTCCCTTATTCTACCAGCGTGCTTATTCGGACTTTTCTGCCAAGTTCTGAGCTCCAAGCTTGGATTTAACACATTGCTCCATTAAACTAAACTGTTTTGTGTGTCGGATAACTAATAATGTCATGAATTTGCTTGCTTGCCACGTCGATCTGCGTATTATTGTCGTATTTCATGGAGATGTTAAAGAGATGCTGCTTGACACGAGTGCTAGCTTGATAGGCTATAAGCTAACAAACATTTCGTGGAATGCTCGAACAAAAGATGATTGTAATTTCATTTATTTCGCCTATTCCGTTGTTACACTTATACATATACTATTTATTTAACTGGATCCATTTGTTGATTTCGCATGCGGGGGCGTTTTGTGTCGTTAGCGTCTTTGTTTGTAAACCGCTATAATAGCGACTGGCTAACTCGTTAGCATCTGTTAAAATGTTTTTCAATGAAGATGGATGAGATCAAATGTCATGTTTTTGAAGAGTATAACCAGAAGGTTTTTACTATGATAGCTGTTTTTCTGCGAGTAAGTCACCTGTTAACAATGGTAGTACAAGTACTCGTAATTACTCGAGTACTTTTTTCCCGTTATTGCGCACGACTGTTTTTCCTGACGTTTTATAACACTTTCTAATCAGCGATTTTGCATTGGACGTCTATTGCTGTCAATGGCGTTGACACATTATTATTTACTGCTAGCCCCCTGTATTTAATTGTTTGATGCTTCCCCCAGACATCTGTTTTGTATCCCAAAGGCGGAAGAGTTTGTGACTAATTTCCCCATCTTCATTTTGCATTGTTCTCTGTGGCATTTACTAACAGAAAACCGGATGTTGGAATTGGATGTTGAATGGATAGGAATTGGTTCAGGGGTCAAAATCGGTCATACTATTTCTGTCAAATTTGTCCTCTGGATGGCAATATGTGTTTTGTTGTCTCCCGAAGAGCCTCAGGGAGAAGGATGGAGAGACTATTTGATATTTGTCATGCTTTCCAAGTTGCAAGAGTATTGTTTATTTATAATGGCTGGGAGCCAGAGAGCCTCGCAAAGTTAAATCTTGTTTGCGCTAGTACACAACTGTGTTTACTCTGAGGCAAGTTCATTCTTTGTTGGAGTTGTTTTGCTTCAAACTAGGCTTTCTACAATTCATAAGTTTTGCAACAAGAACTAGTAATTGCTGCTGTAGATTTTTGGATCATAAACAATCGATGGTCCTAGATGTCCATACCATTTGAAATTGATTTTCCTTCAATTCAATTTCTTCTCTCTGGTTAACATGTTTTTGCATGAACTCCATTTTTATAGTTGGACATAGTTGTGTATTGTATATTTTGGTAACAGGCACATGTCTGAATTTGTTTTACAGCTTGAAATACATTATATAGATACTAGTACAGACAAGTGCTTAAGTATAAACATAGCTGCCGGGCAGTGCATTATTGAACAAACGTTTTCTAATAAGAAAAAAAATTGTACACTATCAATCCCGTCCGGAAAAACATTAGCATCACCCCTTCATTTATTAACGCCGAAGGGTGAATCCAATCAACTCACTGGTTGTCATTCCCTAGTTTGTCTCGTCTGTGTTACTTCCCTCTGATTTTAATGGGTTTGTGCGGCTTGGCAGGCTCGCTCCTTTCAGGATCCGTGTCCAATACCAGGCGGCGTGACGCACGCACACAACAACACGCACAGACTGGTCTTGTTAGGCGCCCTCGCGGTCGCTCAACAGAGCCCGTTTGTTCCATTTTAATAATGAGCAGACTTTAAAAGCCGTGCCGCCCGTAATCCACCCAAAAATACCAGGAGGCAAATGTAGCCATTCATGCTAGGTCGGCTGGGAAAAGCTGTTAAGGTCAATTGGGATTTGGAACGTTGACATTTCTCATATGGATTCGTGAGCTATGTCCAGCCCCGCCCCCCTCCACCCTACATAGGTTTTTTAATGTCTCTCTCGCAACCCCCCTTCTGGCGCCCTCTCCGGAAAGAGCTAGCTTCAGCGGTCTGGCTGAAAAGCGCAGTGCATCCGTTCGTCCCCCCTCTCACACTCGCCGGCGTTTTTTTGGCCAGCACATCCGCACCGGGGTGGCGAGCGCCTGAGTGACACGCTCTCATTCTGCCGCATGCCTCCCGCCGACATCGTTACGCAGTGGAATTCCCGCCGCTCGTGTTTACGGCAGTCAAGAGAGAGGAGGCGTGCTGCAGAGCCCCGGGAGCGTTTGGGAATTGACGTCAAGATGCGTGCCGTTTCTTTCCGAGGACGCGTTTATGGGATTCGTCGGTGAAAGCCGGGATTCCCATCGGGTGTGTATTGGAAAGTGGGGTTTTTTTTTGGGAGCGTTTTATCTTCTGGAGCTTCCCAATGCGGTCAGAGCGGGCCAGCCGGGTTTGTATCGTGGTGCTCGAGGAGGTGGAGGAGGATGAACCTTCATTTTCGCCTCCGCCTCCTCGGCCCAAGTCCACCCCGGACCGCAGATCCTGTCATGGGCAGAGAAGGCCCGTCGCCCTGGAGGACAAGGTTAGATGTCATGGTCGTTTTTTTTAAGGTGGATGGGGGATTGGGACTTGGTGAATTTGTGAATGAAAATGTTTCCAGTGGCGTATCGTGTGCGATGCCTGTCGCCAAGTTGAAACGTGACGTCAGTTATGCAAGTTGTCACTCTGCTAATTTTAGCAGTCATTTAATGAATGACACAAACGGGGGATTAAACCAAAGCCGTAGTAGTTCTAAACTTGGTTTCCAAACACTGCGGTGCGCCTTCAATGTACTTTGAACTATGTTTTTTTTTTTTTTAACTCTGACCGTGATGGACCAAGCAGATTTCCTCTCCAAATGAAGGGTTTTTCCTTTTTTTTAACATGATCCGCGCGGTAACTTTAGCTTTTACCACTTCTTACTCTTTTAATGTTATGAAATAAATGGAGGTAGCAAGATTTAACTGAGGGCCCAGTAAACTCACAATCAGTCAAAATGGGGCCTGTTAGCGTAATGGCGTTGTGGTTAGCTAGCTTGACTCTGATTTTGTTTGTTTGGCGTGAATCTCTTCATAAATAGAAAGGCGACAGACAACAATGCGAAGTCACCTCGACCTGTCATGTTTACATGAGAGCGTTAAAACTTGAGTAGAGCGACTGTGCCTCAGCTGCTTCTCTGTCATAAACAAGTCTGCCATTTGCAACCATTTGTGACCTTCTGCCTGGAATTTCTGATGTAACAATAACATAAAATAACCCGCTTTGTTCTTGTTGTTATTGTAGCCATCCCTGCTCCGAGCCATCTTCAACGTGGATCCCGATGAAGTCCGCTCCCTCATATTCAAGAAAGAAGATGTCAACATTCAGGTAAGCTCAAGGCCTTACTTTCTCATCACGCAACATTTTCAAGGACACCACTTTCACTTTTTTTCTTAATCGATCGCTGTCTTTCTCGGTATAATAAAAGTGGAAAAAAATCCTCTAAGCTTTACTTTGAGGGCTGAATATTGCTAAGCTCAACACACAAGCTCTTTCTAGCGTCAGCAACTGCGGCCCCCGCCAATTGCAGTCACGTGACACTTGTTTCTAGCCATACTCGCTCAATTGCTTTCTGCTGCACTGGAATACACAAACCTGTTCTGTGCTGGATAAGAAGAGCTGGGCAATATCACAAAAATTCTCATCAAAATTAAAGAAAAAATGGATAAATATCAGGATAACATGTTTTTTTGTTTCAATTTTCAAACTTCAAGTTTCTATGAATAAGTCAAGAAATGACTTTCCTCCTTATTCAAATATGAAAGTATCTTTGTTACCTTTATAAGAAAAAAGAATATGAAATATGATGATTTTTAAAAGTATTTTTAAACCTATTGAAATTTGGACAGGCATTTTAATTTTTTTTCTTTGGCTGATACGGACTCGGTAATGAAGTCATGTACATAATTCATGTTGCCTTGGTAACAGGATACGGAAAAGCGGACACCGCTCCATGCCGCCGCCTACCTGGGCGACACGGAGATCATTGAACTACTCATTCTCTCAGGTAAACATACACCAAAGCACACTTTACTCAGAATTTCCCCCCAAAAAAGACCATGATCAACTATGAGCATCATTTAGTTAGCCCCAAAAACCCATAAAATCAGATGAAGCCATTTTTATCAAACTCCCCCAAGCGGAATGTCTTTTCTTTCCATCTTTTTGGGTCACACGCTCGACAGTGGAAGTTGAGTCATTACCCCGTGACGCCATTTGAGCGCATCCGATGGCCACGGATGACGCTTGGTGATTTCTTGGTTTTCTGTAAGGCAACACTGGCACGACAGTAGAACAGCACACACACGCACGTGTTTACTACACGTTTCTCGGTATTGGGGAGAGAAAGTGACAGGTGCAGTTTGGTCGCTATTTTAACCTCCTAAGCCGTGTCAATGAGGATCATAGCACTTTCAAATCCTCCTGCCGCTATTGGCTTAAGAGACGCTGTCTGTCACCCACGTTGATTCCATTTTGATTGTTTTAATTTTGCGCCCTCCAAGTGTAAACACAAAAAAATGTATTTCATACATTGAAAGGATTATTAATCTGATTTTTTTTTTTACTTTCCCTCAAGGAGCAAGAGTTAATGCCAAAGATAACAAGTGGCTGACTCCTCTTCACCGAGCTGTGGCCTCATGTAGTGAGGTAACTAACTCTTCTCTAAACATGGACTTAGGTTGTGTGTGTGAGAATGAGGCTGTGTGGAATTTGTAAACACTTCATGACTTTAAAATACTTTTTTTGGGTCGTGACTTGTGTTAGGACGCAGTGTCGGTCCTCCTGAAGCACAGCGCCGACGTCAACGCCAGAGACAAGAACTGGCAGACGCCGCTCCACGTGGCGGCCAGCAACAAGGCCGTACGTTGCGCCGAGGCGCTGGTGCCGCTGCTTAGTAACGTCAACGTCTCGGACCGGGCGGGACGCACCGCTTTGCATCACGCTGCCTTCAGTGGACATGTAGAGGTGGGTGGGACGCTTGCAATGTGGACGACAGAAGTGGACTTTTTAAAAAAATGTACTCTTGGGTTTTAGATGGTGAAGTTGCTGCTGTCCAGGGGAGCCAACATCAATGCTTTTGACAAGAAGGATAGGAGAGCCATCCACTGGGCTGCCTACATGGGTAGGTAACATGACAAAGTTCATCATTCAATCTGCCTATTTGACTACTATTATTATTCAAAGGGAGACCAGATCACAGACTATCTGGCCTCCAAAACATGTAATGGCCTTGGACCAAAATGCCCGCTAATGACCTATCTAGACAAACCCCAAGGTTGTCTGGAACTATTGTGTCTTCCAAATAAGAATAAAAATGTTCCTGTGGAACAAATGAGCTCAAGGTCGCAAAAAGTTAACTCCTTTAAATCAGGCCAAAAAATATGTTTATTTACCACAGTGTATTCATGACTAGTTTAATTCGCCTCTCCACAACTTTTGCTTTTTTTTAAAATTATTATTATATTTTTTTCAGTTTTCTGTTTTACTGTTGTTGTATTTAAATGTCCTAACGATTCAGAATGACTTTCATGTATCTTTTTTTTTTTAAATTGTTTTCATGTTTGAATGACCTTGCGTTAAATTGGGCTGTACAAAAAAAAACAAATAAAAAAATGCCTTTTTTTTTTTTTAGGTCACCTGGAGGTGGTCAAGTTACTGGTGAGCAGCGGAGCCGAGGTGGACTGCAAAGACAAGAAGGCGTACACCCCTCTGCACGCCGCCGCGTCCAGCGGCATGAGCAGCACCGTACACTACCTGCTCGGCTTGGGGGTCCAGGTTAGCCCTCGGACTAGTTCACTCACACCACCAAAACCCTGTTAACAATTTGCTTTCTCTCAGGTGAACGTGGTGAACGCCTACGGCAACACTCCGCTCCATTTGGCCTGTTACAACGGGCAGGACGTGGTGGTCGGTGAGCTCATCAAGGCGGGGGCTTGCGTCAACCAGGTTTGTGGACTGCCTTTAAAATCCCACCCGAGTGTATCCATCCATGCTGACTGTTTGTTTTTCTCTTCTCAAGGTCAATGAGAGAGGCTTCTCGGCCCTCCATTTTGCTTCCTCCTCTCGACAAGGGGCGCTGTGCCAAGAGCTACTGCTGGCCCACGGAGCACACATCAACATGCGGGTCTGTTCTTTTTGCACACTATCCTTTACTTAAGCAGTACTTTGATATGAAACAGTACTTAGATATTAAACAGTACTTAGATATGAAACAGTACTTGGATATTAAACAGTACGTAGATATTAAACAGTCCTTGGATATTAAACAGTACTTAGATATTAAACAGTACTTAGATATTAAGCAGTACTTAGATATTAAACAGTACTTGGATATTAAACAGTACTTTGATATGAAACAGTACTTAGATATTAAACAGTACTTAGATTAGAACTTTCATGAATATCATTTTGAGAGCTGGTTTCAACAGATTACTGGATTGATGTCACTCATTAAAAAGGGATCTGACATATGAGGGCATATGGGGCACGGTGGGGGAGGCTAGCGCTCCCCCAGGCCACTTGGCATATTGTGTGGGCCTACGCGCACTGCGACTCCAATTGCATTGTCTGTATTCACAGAGTAAAGATGGCAAGACTCCACTGCACATGGCCGCCACTCACGGCAGGTTCTCCTGTTCTCAGGCCCTCATTCAAAACGGTGAGTGAGTCAAACGTCAAACGTCAAGGGCGCAGTCGCACCTCATATTTATTCACGTCCCCGCGCAGGAGCCGAGATCGACTGCGTGGACGGCAACAGAAACGCCGGCCTTCACATGGCGGCGCGTCACGGCCACGAGCTCATCGTCACGGCGCTCGTTAAACACCGAGCCTGCGTCGCCAAGTCAGTAGTGCTTGCTTTTAACGGACATTTTGAAAGTGAGCTCTGCCCGTGACTTCTTGCCATCGTCTTGTCTAACAGGCGAGGAATTCACGGGATGTTCCCTCTACATTTGGCGGCGCTGTCTGGCTTCCCCGATTGCTGCAGGAAGTTGCTTTCTTCAGGTTTGTCAACACAAACACTCATATTTTTGCTATCTCGAGAGGACATTAATTATTCCATTTGCGTCTCAGGATTTGACATTGACACACCTGATGACTATGGAAGAACGTGTCTTCATGCCGCTGCCGCTGGAGGGTAAGTCCTCACTTAATTTTTTTTTTTAATGGAGATGAGGCTAAATATCAAACCAATTTACCATATTTAAACGACTATAAGGCACATAAAAGTCTTAAATTTTCTCCAAAATAGACAGGGCGCCTTATAATCCAGTGCGCTTTATATATGGAGCAATACTAAAATGGCTATCATGATAAAATAAAATGTATCAGTCAATAGGGTACACCTACTATTTTCTCCTAGAAAAAGTACTGCACAGTGACTGCTAGGGATATGTAGTTCTTTTGTCATGGCCTTAGAAGTGTGAGCGGCCATGTTCAGCCACGCCAAGAAACAAATTCACATCTCTGTGTCAATAACAGCAATTGAGTTACATGATTTTTCTTTTTTTTTTCTCTTTTCCAGGAACTTGGAATGCCTGAATTTGCTGCTCAACATCGGCGCCGACTTTAACAAAAAAGACAACTATGGAAGGTAAGCGACCGCCGGCCGCAAAAGAGACAAATGGATGGTCTTTTTCATGAACTGGCGCTCCGTCCGTCCCACCACAGGACTCCACTTCATTATGCATCGGCCAACTGTAATTACCACTGTGTATTTGCCCTGGTGGGCTCCGGGGCGGGCGTCAACGAGCTGGATCAGCGAGGATGCGGCCCGCTGCACTACGCCGCCGCCGCCGACACGGACGGAAAGTACGCCAACCCGCGCATCTTCAGTGCCGAATGGCTTGTTAAGCTGTCCTATTTTTTGACAGATGCGTGGAGTACCTTCTCCGGAATAACGCCGAGCCTGGAGTTCGAGACCAACAAGGATACAGTGCGGTCCACTACGCCTCCGCTTACGGGCGAACACTTTCTCTGGAACTGGTATGTTGTTACCTTATGTGGTGAACTTGATGATAAAAGATGGTAAAATACGGTATTTTTTTTTTAGATGGCGAGTGAAACTCCTCTCGAAGTGGTAAGTTTAGTGTCAGCAATGTTGGAAGAAAAAAAATAGAAAAAGTCCAGCCAAATTATTCCTTTTCCACTTTAATCCATGGACGTATATGTCATTCAAAATCGTCCCTGGGCAATTTTCTACTTGTACTAAATTCTCTCATTTTTCAGCTGATGGAGTCCTCAGGAACAGAGTTCCAGAATGAGGCCGAGTGCCAAGGGCAGATTAGCCCACTTCACTTGGCGGTGAGTTCAAGGACCTCTTTCTCTCGGAAGGAAGCGCCAACCAAACGCTAGCGTGCTTTTCACCTTCCCGCATTTTTCCGCAGGCCTACCACGGACACTGCGGCGCCTTGGAAGTCCTCTTGTCCTCTATGACGGACGTGGACGTGCGCAACCCGCAGGGCCGCACTCCGCTCAACCTGGCCTGTTCTAGGGGGCACCAGGAGTGCGTGTCGTTGCTGCTGCACCGCGGCGCGTCACCCACGGCCTGCGACTACTCGCAGAAAACCACGCCTCTGCATGCCGCGGGTGGGTTAAAAAAAGGTTAATTTTATGCTGATGGGCTAATTCAAATGACTTTGTTGTCACAGTTACAAACGGACACTCGAGCTGCCTGCGGCTCCTGGTGAGCAACAATGACCAGCATGTCAATTTGGACGCTCTCGACGTCCACAAGCAGTAAGTGTCCCGAGCCGGAAATCCCAAATCTTGGAAGCCCCTCATCTCGAGTTTTTGTTGCCGTCTGTGGCCAAGGACCCCGCTCATGCTAGCCGTGCTGAACGGACACAGCGAGTGCGCTTATTCGCTGCTGGGTCAAGGAGCCGACGTCCATCTTCAAGACTGCCGGGGCAGGACGGCGCTTCATCGAGGGGTGAGCTCAATCAAACACGTTGGCGTGGGTTCCATGGCGGCATTTACGACGCCATTCTGACGCAGGCGGTGACGGGCCAACACGAGTGCGTGGAAGCGCTCCTTCAGCGAGGAGCCAGCGCCTGCGTCAAGGACGCTCGAGGTCTCTCTCCTCTCCATTTGGCGGCCGCCTGCGGGCGTGCGGGGGTCCTGGCCACCATGCTTCAATCACCCGGCGCCGTCCATTCGCTGTCGGAGCTGGCGGACAACAAAGGCTACACGCCGCTGCACTGGGCCTGCTACAGCGGTACTCCACGGTCACACCAGCCAGGTCACATTTCACCTTTTCTTTCTTTTTAAATGGATCCCTCCTTTTTAGGATGCGACGCTTGTGTAGAGTTGTTGCTGGAAGAGGACGTCTTGAGGAAGATTAAAGGCAACACATTTGGACCGTTGCATTGTGCAGTGTAAGCTAATGCGCTCATCTCGTTAACATATGCAAGTCTCACCAGTTGTCGTGTTTGTTTTTATTTTATAGCATGAACGACAACGAAGGAGTGGCAGAGATGTTAATCGAATCGCTCGGCGCCAACATTATCGATTCCATTGACTCCAAAGGCAGGTAAGAAAGTCAAAATTAGCCATGTTATTCATGGGTCAGTCGTAAGTCCCTTAGAATTCAATTAGAAAAGCTATAGTATTGAGCTAACCAATGTCAAAAAGTGGCTAAGAAAAGCTACAACAACAGTCATGGAAGAAGGAACAGCACATATTAATCAACTTAGAAACCATTTATTCAAACTGTACTCATGAAATCTTGTCAAACTGATCAATGGCGACCAATCACCAGCAGTTAACCCTTGTGTTTTGACGCAGGTCGCCGCTTCACGCCGCCGCCTTTGCCGACCGCGTGGAATGCATCTCCCTGCTGCTCAGCCAAGGCGCCCACGCCAACATCGCCGACACGCACGCGCGCAGGACGCCGCTGATGATGGCCGCCCTCAACGGGCAAACCAACGCCGTGGGTCAGTGCGGGCGCGCCGTTTGAGCGCTTGGACTGTGTGTGGCGGGCGCTAGGTAACTCTCCTGTAATGACGCAGAGGCCTTAGTGAGCAGCAGCAAAGCCGATTTCGCGCTCCAAGACGCCGACAGGAACACGGCTTTGCACTTAGCTTGTAGCAAGGTACGCTAAATGTCGGGCCGGCGGTCCCCGGTGAGTTCTGCTGATGCGCCGTGTTGTTTCCGTCAGGGTCACGAAACGTGCGCCTTGTTGATCTTGGAAAAGATACGGGACAAGAATCTGATCAACTGCACCAACGCCGCCCTGCGCACGTACGTATGCACGCTTGTGGGATGTGACCTTACCTGGCTAGTGCTAACGTGTTGTTTTTCCCGCAGGCCTCTTCACGTGGCGGCCAAAAACGGCTTGACGGTGGTGGTCCAAGAACTGCTGGGAAAAGGTGCCAGTGTACAAGCGGTGGATGAGAACGGTGAGATGTTTGTCAGGGCTTAAAAACCACTATGTCGTTTTCTTTTTTGGGGAGAAAAACGACATAGTAACCTATGTCGTTTTTTCCAGGAAAACGACATAGTAACCTATGTCGTTTTTCTCCCAAAAAACGACATAGTAACCTATGTCGTTTTTTCCAGGAAAACGACATAGTAACCTATGTCGTTTTTCTCCCAAAAAACGACATAGTAACCTATGTCATTTTTCTCCAGGAAAATGACATAGTAACCTGTTGTTTTTTTTGGAGAAAAACGACATAGTAACCTATGTCGTTTTTCTCCCAAAAAACGACATAGTAACCTATGAGAACGGTGAGATGTTTGTCAGGGCTTAAAGCTATGCACATTTGACTGACTATCTTTTTGCTTTTCAGGCTACACCCCTGCGCTAGCTTGCGCGCCCAGCCGCGACGTAGCTGACTGCCTGGCACTTATCCTCAACTCCATGATGCCCACCTCGCCCATGGTCACCATCGCCACGCTACCGGAGTTTTCCCTGCCTCACGCCGTCATCAAGCGTCACCCCGTGTCCAACCACGTGGCCAAAGGCGTGGCCCTTGAAACCCCACCTACTCTGAGGCCCGACCGGGCGTCCCACTGCCGACCCCAGCGCCCGCCGTCGGGTCTCACCACGGACGAAGAACTCAACGACTCGGATTCGGAGACTTACTGAAGGCTACGCCGTTGGTCGGGGGATCAAAGTCAGCAATGACACCGATGGACGTCCATAAGACTTGAATTCCCGTGGTGACTCAAAAAAAGTCGAGGCACGGTGTTTCCTTTCAAAGGTGAAGTTTTATTCAAGATACAACTATTCCAAATGGGGACCAGACAGACAGAAGACTTGAGTCATTATTTTGGTCGTTGGAAGTTCTTCGAGGAAAGAGACTGAAATAGGAAGGATGGTTGTTGCGACAGCGGCCCAACGGCTTGGGTGTATGACTGTTGCCTTTCCAGGAGTGTGCGAGCACACCCTTCCTGTGGAGAAAAGAAAGAATAATAAAGATATTTGTTTTGACTTACGAGCCAAGCTTTTGTGACGGTCACCTGGTCATTGGTCGTCCAGGTGATAAGCACGTCCGTACAGGCACGCGGTGACGAGCCCGGTGGCCATGTGGGAGTGTTCCATGGTCACCCGTCCGTGGCTTTGCTCCACGCGTTGCGGCCGCTCCAACGTGTAGCCGCTCGCCAGCACGGACGGGTATACGTGTGGGGTTTTGAATGTGCCCTCCAGAACAAGGTGGAATTTAGTGTCAGCCTCCTCCACGATCTGTCCGCAGGAGGTTGCTTGGGAGCCTGCGCAACGGACCACTGCGCACACCTGGAAACACAGTTAGCTGTCAAATGGCTGCTTGTTTTTTTTAGCTTAAAAAACGACATACTAACCTATGTCGTTTTTGTCCAAAAAAACGACATACTAACCTATGTCGTTTTCCTGGAAAAAACGACATAGGTTAGTATGTCGTTTTTCTCCAAAAAACGACATACTAACCTATGTCGTTTTTTTCCAAAAAAACGACATACTAACCTATGTCGTTTTTTTTCCAAAAAAACGACATACTAACCTATGTCGTTTTTTCCCAAAAACCGACATACTAACCTATGTCGTTTTTTTGGACAAAAACGACATAGGTTAGTACGTCGTTTTTTTCCAAAAAAACGACATACTAACCTATGTTGTTTTTTTCCCAAAAAACGACATACTAACCTGTCGTTTTTTTCCAAAAAAACGACATACTAACCTATGTCGTTTTTTTGGAAAAAAAACGACATAGGTTAGTATGTCGTTTTTTCCCAAAAACCGACATACTAACCTATGTCGTTTTTTTGGAAAAAAACGACATAGGTTAGTATGTCGTTTTTTTCCAAAAAAACGACATACTAACCTATGTCGTTTCTTTCCCAAAAAACGACATACTAACCTATGTCGTTTTTTTCCAAAAGAACGACATAGGTTAGTATGTCGTTTTTTTGGATAAAAACGACATAGGTTAGTATGTCGTTTTTTTGGATAAAAACGACATAGGTTAGTATGTCGTTTTTTGGAAAAAAAACGACATACTAACCTATGTCGTTTTTGTCCAAAAAAACGACATAGGTTAGTATGTCGTTTTTTTTTGGATAAAAACGACATAGGTTAGTATGTCGTTTTTTTCCAAAAAAAAAACGACATACTAACCTATGTCGTTTTCCTGGAAAAAAACGACATACTAACCTATGTCGTTTTCCTGGAAAAAAACGACATACTAACCTATGTCGTTCTTTTGGAAAAAAACGACATACTAACCTATGTCGTTTTTTGGGAAAAAAACGACATACTAACCTGTCGTTTTTTTTCCAAAAAAACGACATACTAACCTATGTCGTTTTTATCCAAAAAAACGACATACTAACCTATGTCGTTTTCCTGGAAAAAAACGACATAGGTTAGTATGTCGTTTTTGTCCAAAAAAACGACATAGGTTAGTATGTCGTTTTTTTGGATAAAAACGACATAGGTTAGTATGTCGTTTTTTTGGATAAAAACGACATAGGTTAGTATGTCGTTTTTTTGGATAAAAACGACATAGGTTAGTATGTCGTTTTTTTGGAAAAAAACGACATACTAACCTATGTCGTTTTTGTCCAAAAAAACGACATAGGTTAGTATGTCGTTTTTTTGGACAAAAACGACATACTAACCTATGTCGTTTTTATAAAAAAAAACGACATACTAACCTATGTCGTTTTTTCCAAAAAAACGACATACTAACCTATGTCGTTTTTATCCCAAAAAACGACATACTAACCTATGTCGTTTTTTTCCAAAAAAACGACATACTAACCTATGTCGTTTTTTTGGACAAAAACGACATAGGTTAGTATGTCGTTTTTTTCCAAAAAAACGACATACTAACCTATGTCGTACATAACCTATGTCGTTTTTGTCCAAAAAAACGACATAGGTTAGTATGTCGTTTTTTTTGGATAAAAACGACATAGGTTAGTATGTCGTTTTTTTGGATAAAAACGACATAGGTTAGTATGTCGTTTTTTTGGAAAAAACGACATAGGTTAGTATGTCGTTTTTGTCCAAAAAAACGACATACTAACCTATGTCGTTTTTTTTGATAAAAACGACATAGGTTAGTATGTCGTTTTTTTGGACAAAAACGACATACTAACCTATGTCGTTTTTTCCAAAAAAACGACATACTAACCTATGTCGTTTTTAAAAAACGACATAGGTTAGTATGTCGTTTTTTTGGATAAAAACGACATAGGTTAGTATGTCGTTTTCGTCCAAAAAACGACATAGGTTAGTATGTTGTTTTTTTGGATAAAAACGACATAGGTTAGTATGTCGTTTTTTTGGATAAAAACGACATAGGTTAGTATGTCGTTTTTTTTGGATAAAAACGACATAGGTTAGTATGTCGTTTTTTTGGATAAAAACGACATAGGTTAGTATGTCGTTTTTTTGGAAAAAACGACATAGGTTAGTATGTCGTTTTTGTCCAAAAAAACGACATACTAACCTATGTCGTTTTTATCAAAAAAAACGACATACTAACCTATGTCGTTTTTTCCAAAAAAACGACATACTAACCTATGTCGTTTTTATCCAAAAAAACGACATACTAACCTATGTCGTTTTCCTGGAAAAAAACGACATACTAACCTATGTCGTTCTTTTGGAAAAAAACGACATACTAACCTATGTCGTTTTTTGGGAAAAAAACGACATACTAACCTGTCGTTTTTTTTCCAAAAAAACGACATACTAACCTATGTCGTTTTTGTCCAAAAAAACGACATAGGTTAGTATGTCGTTTTTTTGGACAAAAACGACATAGGTTAGTATGTCGTTTTTTTTCCAAAAAACGACATACTAACCTATGTCGTTTTTATCCAAAAAAACGACATACTAACCTATGTCGTTTTTATCCAAAAAAACGACATACTAACCTATGTCGTTTTTATCCAAAAAAACGACATAGGTTAGTATGTCGTTTTTGTCAAAAAAAACGACATAGGTTAGTATGTCGTTTTTTTGGATAAAAACGACATAGGTTAGTATGTCGTTTTTTTCCAAAAAAAACGACATAGGTTAGTATGTCGTTTTTTTGGATAAAAACGACATAGGTTAGTATGTCGTTTTTTTGGATAAAAACGACATAGGTTAGTATGTCGTTTTCGTCCAAAAAACGACATAGGTTAGTATGTCGTTTTTTTGGAAAAAAACGACATACTAACCTATGTCGTTTTTGTCCAAAAAAACGACATAGGTTAGTATGTCGTTTTTTTGGAAAAAAACGACATACTAACCTATGTCGTTTTTGTCCAAAAAAACGACATAGGTTAGTATGTCGTTTTTTTGGACAAAAACGACATACTAACCTATGTCGTTTTTATCAAAAAAAAACGACATACTAACCTATGTCGTTTTTTCCAAAAAAACGACATACTAACCTATGTCGTTTTTATCCAAAAAAACGACATACTAACCTATGTCGTTTTTTTCCAAAAAAACGACATAGGTTAGTATGTCGTTTTTTTTGGATAAAAACGACATAGGTTAGTATGTCGTTTTCGTCCAAAAAACGACATAGGTTAGTATGTCGTTTTTTTGGATAAAAACGACATAGGTTAGTATGTCGTTTTTTTGGATAAAAACGACATAGGTTAGTATGTCGTTTTTTTTGGATAAAAACGACATAGGTTAGTATGTCGTTTTTTTGGATAAAAACGACATAGGTTAGTATGTCGTTTTTTTGGAAAAAACGACATAGGTTAGTATGTCGTTTTTGTCCAAAAAAACGACATACTAACCTATGTCGTTTTTATCAAAAAAAACGACATACTAACCTATGTCGTTTTTTCCAAAAAAACGACATACTAACCTATGTCGTTTTTATCCAAAAAAACGACATACTAACCTATGTCGTTTTTATCCAAAAAAACGACATACTAACCTATGTCGTTTTTGTCCAAAAAAACGACATAGGTTAGTATGTCGTTTTTTTGGAAAAAAACAACATAGGTTAGTATGTCGTTTTTTTGGATAAAAACGACATAGGTTAGTATGTCGTTTTTTTGGATAAAAACGACATAGGTAAGTATGTCGTTTTTTTGGAAAAAAACGACATAGGTTAGTATGTCGTTTTTGTCCAAAAAAACGACATACTAACCTATGTCGTTTTTATCAAAAAAAACGACATACTAACCTATGTCGTTTTTTCCAAAAAAACGACATACTAACCTATGTCGTTTTTATCCAAAAAAACGACATACTAACCTATGTCGTTTTTATCCAAAAAAACGACATACTAACCTATGTCGTTTTTTTGGAAAAAAACGACATACTAACCTATGTCGTTTTTGTCCAAAAAAACGACATAGGTTAGTATGTCGTTTTTTTGGAAAAAAACAACATAGGTTAGTATGTCGTTTTTTTGGAAAAAAACGACATAGGTTAGTATGTCGTTTTTTTGGAAAAAAACGACATAGGTTAGTATGTCGTTTTTTTTGGATAAAAACGACATAGGTTAGTATGTCGTTTTTTTGGATAAAAACGACATAGGTTAGTATGTCGTTTTTTTTTTTATAAAAACGACATAGGTTAGTATGTCGTTTTTGTCCAAAAAAACGACATACTAACCTATGTCGTTTTTTTGGACAAAAACGACATAGGTTAGTATGTCGTTTTTTTCCAAAAAAACGACATACTAACCTATGTCGTTTTTTTCCAAAAAAACGACATACTAACCTATGTCGTTTTTATCCAAAAAAACGACATACTAACCTATGTCGTTTTTTGGACGAAAACGACATACTAACCTATGTCGTTTTTATCCAAAAAAACGACATACTAACCTATGTCGTTTTTTTGGAAAAAAACGACATAGGTTAGTATGTCGTTTTTATCCAAAAAAACGACATACTTACCTATGTCGTTTTTATCCAAAAAAACGACATACTAACCTATGTCGTTTTTATCCAAAAAAACGACATACTAACCTATGTCGTTTTTTTCCAAAAAAACGACATACTAACCTATGTCGTTTTTTTCCAAAAAAACGACATAGGTTAGTATGTCGTTTTTATCCAAAAAAACGACATACTTACCTATGTCGTTTTTATCCAAAAAAACGACATACTAACCTATGTCGTTTTTATCCAAAAAAACGACATACTAACCTATGTCGTTTTTTTCCAAAAAAACGACATACTAACCTATGTCGTTTTTTTCCAAAAAAACGACATACTAACCTATGTTGTTTTTTTCCAAAAAAACGACATACTAACCTATGTCGTTTTTTTGGACAAAAACGACATAGGTTAGTATGTCGTTTTTTTGGATAAAAACGACATAGGTTAGTATGTCGTTTTTTTTGGATAAAAACGACATAGGTTAGTATGTCGTTTTTTTGGATAAAAACGACATAGGTTAGTATGTCGTTTTTTTGGAAAAAACGACATAGGTTAGTATGTCGTTTTTTTTGATAAAAACGACATAGGTTAGTATGTCGTTTTTTTGGACAAAAACGACATACTAACCTATGTCGTTTTTTCCAAAAAAACGACATACTAACCTATGTCGTTTTTATCCAAAAAAACGACATACTAACCTATGTCGTTTTTATCCAAAAAAACCGACATACTAACCTATGTCGTTTTTATCCAAAAAAACGACATACTAACCTATGTCGTTTTTTGGACGAAAACGACATACTAACCTATGTCGTTTTTATCCAAAAAAACGACATACTAACCTATGTCGTTTTTTTCCAAAAAAACGACATACTAACCTATGTCGTTTTTGTCCAAAAAAACGACATAGGTTAGTATGTCGTTTTTTTGGAAAAAAACGACATAGGTTAGTATGTCGTTTTTTTGGATAAAAACGACATAGGTTAGTATGTCGTTTTTTTGGAAAAAAACGACATACTAACCTATGTCGTTTTTGTCCAAAAAAACGACATAGGTTAGTATGTCGTTTTTTTGGACAAAAACGACATACTAACCTATGTCGTTTTTTCCAAAAAAACGACATACTAACCTATGTCGTTTTTATCCAAAAAAACGACATACTAACCTATGTCGTTTTTATCCAAAAAAAACGACATACTAACCTATGTCGTTTTTATCCAAAAAAACGACATACTAACCTATGTCGTTTTTTGGACGAAAACGACATACTAACCTATGTCGTTTTTGTCCAAAAAAACGACATAGGTTAGTATGTCGTTTTTTTGGAAAAAAACGACATACTAACCTATGTCGTTTTTTTGGACAAAAACGACATAGGTTAGTATGTCGTTTTTTTCCAAAAAAACGACATACTAACCTATGTCGTTTTTATCAAAAAAAACGACATACTAACCTATGTCGTTTTTTCCAAAAAAACGACATACTAACCTATGTCGTTTTTATCCAAAAAAACGACATACTAACCTATGTCGTTTTTATCCAAAAAAACGACATACTAACCTATGTCGTTTTTATCCAAAAAAACGACATACTAACCTATGTCGTTTTTTTCCAAAAAAACGACATACTAACCTATGTCGTTTTTTTCCAAAAAAACGACATACTAACCTATGTTGTTTTTTTCCAAAAAAACGACATACTAACCTATGTCGTTTTTTTGGACAAAAACGACATAGGTTAGTATGTCGTTTTTTTGGATAAAAACGACATAGGTTAGTATGTCGTTTTTTTTGGATAAAAACGACATAGGTTAGTATGTCGTTTTTTTGGATAAAAACGACATAGGTTAGTATGTCGTTTTTTTGGAAAAAACGACATAGGTTAGTATGTCGTTTTTTTTGATAAAAACGACATAGGTTAGTATGTCGTTTTTTTGGACAAAAACGACATACTAACCTATGTCGTTTTTTCCAAAAAAACGACATACTAACCTATGTCGTTTTTATCCAAAAAAACGACATACTAACCTATGTCGTTTTTATCCAAAAAAACCGACATACTAACCTATGTCGTTTTTATCCAAAAAAACGACATACTAACCTATGTCGTTTTTTGGACGAAAACGACATACTAACCTATGTCGTTTTTATCCAAAAAAACGACATACTAACCTATGTCGTTTTTATCCAAAAAAAACGACATACTAACCTATGTCGTTTTTATCCAAAAAAACGACATACTAACCTATGTCGTTTTTTGGACGAAAACGACATACTAACCTATGTCGTTTTTGTCCAAAAAAACGACATAGGTTAGTATGTCGTTTTTTTGGAAAAAACGACATAGGTTAGTATGTCGTTTTTTTTGATAAAAACGACATAGGTTAGTATGTCGTTTTTTTGGACAAAAACGACATACTAACCTATGTCGTTTTTTCCAAAAAAACGACATACTAACCTATGTCGTTTTTATCCAAAAAAACGACATACTAACCTATGTCGTTTTTATCCAAAAAAACCGACATACTAACCTATGTCGTTTTTATCCAAAAAAACGACATACTAACCTATGTCGTTTTTTGGACGAAAACGACATACTAACCTATGTCGTTTTTATCCAAAAAAACGACATACTAACCTATGTCGTTTTTTTCCAAAAAAACGACATACTAACCTATGTCGTTTTTGTCCAAAAAAACGACATAGGTTAGTATGTCGTTTTTTTGGAAAAAAACGACATAGGTTAGTATGTCGTTTTTTTGGATAAAAACGACATAGGTTAGTATGTCGTTTTTTTGGAAAAAAACGACATACTAACCTATGTCGTTTTTGTCCAAAAAAACGACATAGGTTAGTATGTCGTTTTTTTGGACAAAAACGACATACTAACCTATGTCGTTTTTTCCAAAAAAACGACATACTAACCTATGTCGTTTTTATCCAAAAAAACGACATACTAACCTATGTCGTTTTTATCCAAAAAAAACGACATACTAACCTATGTCGTTTTTATCCAAAAAAACGACATACTAACCTATGTCGTTTTTTGGACGAAAACGACATACTAACCTATGTCGTTTTTGTCCAAAAAAACGACATAGGTTAGTATGTCGTTTTTTTGGAAAAAAACGACATACTAACCTATGTCGTTTTTTTGGACAAAAACGACATAGGTTAGTATGTCGTTTTTTTCCAAAAAAACGACATACTAACCTATGTCGTTTTTATCAAAAAAAACGACATACTAACCTATGTCGTTTTTTCCAAAAAAACGACATACTAACCTATGTCGTTTTTATCCAAAAAAACGACATACTAACCTATGTCGTTTTTATCCAAAAAAACGACATACTAACCTATGTCGTTTTTATCCAAAAAAACGACATACTAACCTATGTCGTTTTTTTCCAAAAAAACGACATACTAACCTATGTCGTTTTTTTCCAAAAAAACGACATACTAACCTATGTTGTTTTTTTCCAAAAAAACGACATACTAACCTATGTCGTTTTTTTGGACAAAAACGACATAGGTTAGTATGTCGTTTTTTTGGATAAAAACGACATAGGTTAGTATGTCGTTTTTTTTGGATAAAAACGACATAGGTTAGTATGTCGTTTTTTTGGATAAAAACGACATAGGTTAGTATGTCGTTTTTTTGGAAAAAACGACATAGGTTAGTATGTCGTTTTTTTTGATAAAAACGACATAGGTTAGTATGTCGTTTTTTTGGACAAAAACGACATACTAACCTATGTCGTTTTTTCCAAAAAAACGACATACTAACCTATGTCGTTTTTATCCAAAAAAACGACATACTAACCTATGTCGTTTTTATCCAAAAAAACCGACATACTAACCTATGTCGTTTTTATCCAAAAAAACGACATACTAACCTATGTCGTTTTTTGGACGAAAACGACATACTAACCTATGTCGTTTTTATCCAAAAAAACGACATACTAACCTATGTCGTTTTTATCCAAAAAAAACGACATACTAACCTATGTCGTTTTTATCCAAAAAAACGACATACTAACCTATGTCGTTTTTTGGACGAAAACGACATACTAACCTATGTCGTTTTTGTCCAAAAAAACGACATAGGTTAGTATGTCGTTTTTTTGGAAAAAAACGACATACTAACCTATGTCGTTTTTTTGGACAAAAACGACATAGGTTAGTATGTCGTTTTTTTCCAAAAAAACGACATACTAACCTATGTCGTTTTTTTGGACAAAAACGACATAGGTTAGTATGTCGTTTTTTTCCAAAAAAACGACATACTAACCTATGTCGTTTTTTTGGACAAAAACGACATAGGTTAGTATGTCGTTTTTTTCCAAAAAAACGACATACTAACCTATGTCGTTTTTATCAAAAAAAACGACATACTAACCTATGTCGTTTTTTCCAAAAAAACGACATACTAACCTATGTCGTTTTTATCCAAAAAAACGACATACTAACCTATGTCGTTTTTATCCAAAAAAACGACATACTAACCTATGTCGTTTTTTTGGAAAAAAACGACATAGGTTAGTATGTCGTTTTTTTGGATAAAAACGACATAGGTTAGTATGTCGTTTTTTTGGATAAAAACGACATAGGTTAGTATGTCGTTTTTTTGGATAAAAACGACATAGGTAAGTATGTCGTTTTTTTGGAAAAAAACGACATAGGTTAGTATGTCGTTTTTTTGGAAAAAAACGACATAGGTTAGTATGTCGTTTTTTTGGATAAAAACGACATAGGTTAGTATGTCGTTTTTTTGGATAAAAACGACATAGGTAAGTATGTCGTTTTTTTGGATAAAAACGACATACTAACCTATGTCGTTTTTTTCCAAAAAAACGACATACTAACCTATGTCGTTTTTTTGGACAAAAACGACATAGGTTAGTATGTCGTTTTTTTTGGAAAAAAACGACATAGGTTAGTATGTCGTTTTTTTGGAAAAAAACGACATACTAACCTATGTCGTTTTTGTCCAAAAAAACGACATAGGTTAGTATGTCGTTTTTTTGGACAAAAACGACATACTAACCTATGTCGTTTTTATTAAAAAAAACGACATACTAACCTATGTCGTTTTTATCCAAAAAAACGACATACTAACCTATGTCGTTTTTGTCCAAAAAAACGACATAGGTTAGTATGTCGTTTTTTTGGAAAAAAACAACATAGGTTAGTATGTCGTTTTTTTGGAAAAAAACGACATAGGTTAGTATGTCGTTTTTTTGGAAAAAAACGACATAGGTTAGTATGTCGTTTTTTTTGGATAAAAACGACATAGGTTAGTATGTCGTTTTTTTGGATAAAAACGACATAGGTTAGTATGTCGTTTTTTTTTTTATAAAAACGACATAGGTTAGTATGTCGTTTTTGTCCAAAAAAACGACATACTAACCTATGTCGTTTTTTTGGACAAAAACGACATAGGTTAGTATGTCGTTTTTTTCCAAAAAAACGACATACTAACCTATGTCGTTTTTATCCAAAAAAACGACATACTAACCTATGTCGTTTTTTGGACGAAAACGACATACTAACCTATGTCGTTTTTATCCAAAAAAACGACATACTAACCTATGTCGTTTTTTTGGAAAAAAACGACATAGGTTAGTATGTCGTTTTTATCCAAAAAAACGACATACTTACCTATGTCGTTTTTATCCAAAAAAACGACATACTAACCTATGTCGTTTTTATCCAAAAAAACGACATACTAACCTATGTCGTTTTTTTCCAAAAAAACGACATACTAACCTATGTCGTTTTTTTCCAAAAAAACGACATAGGTTAGTATGTCGTTTTTATCCAAAAAAACGACATACTTACCTATGTCGTTTTTATCCAAAAAAACGACATACTAACCTATGTCGTTTTTATCCAAAAAAACGACATACTAACCTATGTCGTTTTTTTCCAAAAAAACGACATACTAACCTATGTCGTTTTTTTCCAAAAAAACGACATACTAACCTATGTTGTTTTTTTCCAAAAAAACGACATACTAACCTATGTCGTTTTTTTGGACAAAAACGACATAGGTTAGTATGTCGTTTTTTTGGATAAAAACGACATAGGTTAGTATGTCGTTTTTTTTGGATAAAAACGACATAGGTTAGTATGTCGTTTTTTTGGATAAAAACGACATAGGTTAGTATGTCGTTTTTTTGGAAAAAACGACATAGGTTAGTATGTCGTTTTTTTTGATAAAAACGACATAGGTTAGTATGTCGTTTTTTTGGACAAAAACGACATACTAACCTATGTCGTTTTTTCCAAAAAAACGACATACTAACCTATGTCGTTTTTATCCAAAAAAACGACATACTAACCTATGTCGTTTTTATCCAAAAAAACCGACATACTAACCTATGTCGTTTTTATCCAAAAAAACGACATACTAACCTATGTCGTTTTTTGGACGAAAACGACATACTAACCTATGTCGTTTTTATCCAAAAAAACGACATACTAACCTATGTCGTTTTTTTCCAAAAAAACGACATACTAACCTATGTCGTTTTTGTCCAAAAAAACGACATAGGTTAGTATGTCGTTTTTTTGGAAAAAAACGACATAGGTTAGTATGTCGTTTTTTTGGATAAAAACGACATAGGTTAGTATGTCGTTTTTTTGGAAAAAAACGACATACTAACCTATGTCGTTTTTGTCCAAAAAAACGACATAGGTTAGTATGTCGTTTTTTTGGACAAAAACGACATACTAACCTATGTCGTTTTTTCCAAAAAAACGACATACTAACCTATGTCGTTTTTATCCAAAAAAACGACATACTAACCTATGTCGTTTTTATCCAAAAAAAACGACATACTAACCTATGTCGTTTTTATCCAAAAAAACGACATACTAACCTATGTCGTTTTTTGGACGAAAACGACATACTAACCTATGTCGTTTTTGTCCAAAAAAACGACATAGGTTAGTATGTCGTTTTTTTGGAAAAAAACGACATACTAACCTATGTCGTTTTTTTGGACAAAAACGACATAGGTTAGTATGTCGTTTTTTTCCAAAAAAACGACATACTAACCTATGTCGTTTTTTTGGACAAAAACGACATAGGTTAGTATGTCGTTTTTTTCCAAAAAAACGACATACTAACCTATGTCGTTTTTTTGGACAAAAACGACATAGGTTAGTATGTCGTTTTTTTCCAAAAAAACGACATACTAACCTATGTCGTTTTTATCCAAAAAAACGACATACTAACCTATGTCGTTTTTTTCCAAAAAAAACGACATACTAACCTATGTCGTTTTTTTCCAAAAAAACGACATACTAACCTATGTTGTTTTTTTCCAAAAAAACGACATAGGTTAGTATGTCGTTTTTTTGGATAAAAACGACATAGGTTAGTATGTCGTTTTTTTGGATAAAAACGACATAGGTTAGTATGTCGTTTTTTTGGAAAAAAACGACATAGGTTAGTATGTCGTTTTTTTTTATAAAAACGACATAGGTTAGTATGTCGTTTTTGTCCAAAAAAACGACATACTAACCTATGTCGTTTTCCTGGAAAAAACGACATAGGTTAGTATGTCGTTTTTTTTCAAAAAAACGACATACTAACCTATGTCGTTTTTATCCAAAAAAACGACATACTAACCTATGTCGTTTTTTTCCAAAAAAACGACATAGGTTAGTATTTTTCCAAAAAAACGACATACTAACCTATGTCGTTTTTCCCCAGGAAAATGACATAGGTTAGAATGTTGTTTTTTTGGAAAAAAGCGACATAGGTTAGTGTGTCGTTTTCCTGGAAAAAACAACATAGGTTAGTATGTCGTTTTTTGGATAAAAACGACATAGGTTAGTATGTCGTTGTTTTCCAAAAAAACGACATAGGTTACTATTTTGTTTGTTTGGAAAAAGAAAAAAAAAAACAAAGTACTCAATGTCATTTCCCCCCCCAGAAAAATGACATAGTAAGACAGGACAACAAATTAACTAACCTTAGAGAGTAGTGGCCTAGTGGATAAGTCATCAGTCTCCTGCGTCTGTGGTTCTGGGTTCAAATCCTAATGCTTGCAAAAATTTTCCAACTATTATTCAGGTAAAGAAAGGAGACAAAATAACAAATACTACTACCTAATCTTGGAGAGTGATGGCCCAGTGGATAAGTCATCAGTCTCCCGCCTCTGTGGTCCTGGGTTCAAATCCTAGTGCCCGCAAAGATTTTTCCACTATTATTCAGGTGAATGAAAGGGATAAAAGTACAAGTACTACTGCCTACTCTCACAGGGTGGTGGCCCAATGGATAAGTCATCAGTCTACCACCTCTAAGGTCCTGGGTACAAATCCCAGTGCGTGCAAAGATTTTCCCAATATTATTCAGGGAAAAAGAGCAAGTACTAAGTACAAGTACTACTGCTTTCTCTCACAGGGTGGTGGCCCAATGGATAAGTCATCAGTCTGCCACATCTGAGGTCCTGGGTTCAAATCCCAGTGTAGGCAAAGATTTTCCCACAATTGTTCAGGTAAATGTATAAGTATAAATGCTTAAGTGTTTAACTGAATAAGTATTCAGAGGTGGATGAAGCATTTTGTCCAAAAAATGACTAAGTGTTTCACCCCATTTCCTTGGATAAAACTATAAGTACTACTGCTTTCTCTTATAGGTTGGTGGCCCAGTGGATAAGTCATCAGTTTGCCAACTCTTTGGTCCCTGGTTCAATTCCCAGTGCCAGCAAAGATTTTCCAACAATTGTTCAGGTAAATGTATAAGTATTAATTCCTAAGTGTTTAACTTAATAAGTCTTCAATGGTGGATGAAGCATTTTGTCCAAAAAATGACTAAGTGTTTCACCCCATTTCCTTGGATAAAACGTTTCAACACCTATGTATAAGTGGGGCACGAGTTGGTGTTGTGGGTTGCACACTCGCCTTTGCACCGAGAGAACGTGAGTTCGCTTCCCGGTGTCGGCGGTTCACTGACCAAGCAAGCGGTCGAGGGTCGGCCGAAGGCCGACCCGAGAACGCCTTTCGCACATACAGGTCCATCAAGTGTCTTCCGAACTGCCGAAGGCAGTTCGGAATATAACCTTTTGCTGAAAAGTATGACTAAGTGTTTAATAAAAATTAAAAAAAATTCTTTTTTTTTCTTCTTCTTGTTCCATTTTCCAGACTACTTGGTTCGGTGATCAGCCAAAGGTCGACAGCGGGAATCGAACCCAGGTCTCCCAGACGGGAGTCCTGTGAACTAACCTCTGCGCCAACCATGTGACTACACTTTTCTATGTAATCATTTGAGTGTCTTTCCAAGAAGTCCACAGAAATGACTAAGTGAAAAAGCGTCTCGACCGGGATTCGAACCCAGGTCTCCCAGACGGGAGTCCAGTGATCTAACCTCTGCGCCAACCAAGTGACTACTACACTTTCCTTTGTAACCATTTGAGTGTCTTGACTACAAGTCCACAGAAACAGCTAAGGGAAAATATGTCCCGACCAGGATTTGAACCCAGGTCTCTCAGACGAGAGACAGGGGAGTTAACCACTAGGCCACAATTTGGCTACACTTTTCACTGTCATCATTTGAGTGTCTTGACTACAAGTCCACAGAAACAACTAAGTGAAAATGTGTCCCAAACAGGATTTGAACCCAGGTCTCCCAGACGAGAGACATGTGAGTTAACCTCTACGCCACAGTGCCATGCTATAAATGGAGAAAGAAAAATGGAACTTAACATACCTCCACAGCGTAGCGCCCGTTGACGATATGCCATCCGGCAAAGGCACCCAAAGCGTAGAGTTCGTCATTTCCGGGAAAGCGTCGGAACGTCAGGCGGCAACACAAGTCGCCGTCGCACACCTCGGCCTCGCCTTCGCTGCCGTTTAGGAGAGTGAATCGGAAAGGATCGTGCATCATGGTCGCCGTGAATGTGGAGGACGGCGGCGGAGGAGGCGACGGACAGCCGTCGTGGAGAGAGTATACCCGACCGGGGAGAGTCCCCGTCACGGGCCCCAAAGCGAGGATCCTCGCCACCAGGAGCCGGCCCTCTTCGGGGTCCCCGCGCCGCGCGTGGTGGTAGGCGCCGGCGGCCGAAGGAGAGTAGATGCCGCTTCCCGTCATGGCGAGCCCGTCGCTCCGGATGTTGGCGGCGAGCAGAGTGACGCCGGTGCTCAGGCTAAACGCCGTCTGGAACTGAATGGTGTCCAAGAGGGGCAGCTGGTTCATCCAAGCGGTCGGGAAGATCATCTGACGGATACCCTGGAAGGAGAGAAACAAATAAAAAACTCAACCACAATAGCATTTCGTCCAATCCATTTCAACCGGGATCGCAAAGTTATCATCATTATGTATCTTACCATCTCAAGCAAGTTGATTTTGGGCTCATAGAAGAGGATATCAAAGCAGGTGATGAGTCCAAAGCTCCCAGCAAAAGGTGTATCAAAAGTGACCGCTTCGGCTTGCGGCGGTTTGTCAAAAGCATCTTCAAAATACAGGTTGTGCTTGCGGTAGCGGGCCACCAACAGTCCGTCAGACCTGTGCATCGAAAAGAAACATTCAAAATCTCACATACGCTTCAAGAATGGTGGAGGTTGACATTTTTTGGGGGGAAAAACGACATAGTAACCTATGTTTTTTAAACGACATAGTAACCTATGTCGTATTTTGGGGAAAAAAACGACATAGTAACCTATGTCGTTTTTTGGGAAAAAAAACGACATAGTAACCTATGTCGTTTTTTGGGAAAAAAAACGACATAGGTTACTATGTCGTTTTTGGGAAAAAACGATATAGGAACATAGGTCTTTTTAAATAGGAAAAATAAACGACAGATTACTATGTCGTTTTGGAGGAAAAAAGACATAGGAACATAAGTCTTTTAAAATAGAAGAAAAACGACATAGGTTACTATGTCGACATAGGATACTACTACACATTGCACCTGAAAACCACGTTGGTGTTGAACTGCCAGCGTCCGTCGGCGGGACAAGGAGAAGTGGGCTGCGCCTTCGGGGGGCACGGCTGCACGCCGGCCATGTTGGCCACCACGTAGAGCTTGTGGCGGCGTGCCATGCAGCTGAGCTGCTGCTGAATCTGCCAAACACAAAGTGGAGTCAAGGAAAAACCAAAAAGACTCTTCAAAGTCTAGCGAAAAACTAAAGAGTCACCTCTGTGTTATTAAACCTCGCTGGTTCCGTGCATGGGTTCCACGTCTCCTCACGAGGGTCAGGAACGGTCTCCAGGTAGGCGGCAATGGACCCACGGGTGAAGTTGAAACCTTGAATGCCATCTTCGGGGAAGACCAGGATCTGGGCACCCTGGTAAACATAGAAGGGGTTACTTACACAGTCATATCTAGTGCGACGGAGACAGAAAAATGCATTGTTTTGTTATGAACAAGTAACTATTTTTCTTGTGGAATTCCAAGAATAAAAATATCTGATTTATTATTAACAGAGTATGTGCTGTGGTAGTTAGGATAACATAGGTTATGACTAGTTTAGGTACAATACCTGCTCTGCGGCCAAGGCCGCTTGCTCCTCGTATACAGCCAAATTCTGCCGCATATGTCGGAGTGCATCCCGACGAGAAAGTGGAATATGGGGCAAGGGGTTCAAAATCACTCGGTGTTCATACACAGCAGCGACATAAGTGGAGTCCAGCGTCGCATAAACACGCACGGACCCCAAAAGAGGCCAAAAAAGCAGCCACATTGCTCCCAGTTTGCTCATTTACTTCACAAGGAAAGCAGTCAAGATGACCAAAGTCCTCTCGTAAACTGACATTTTAACGCTTAAAATACTACCACTACAAGTACTAAAAATATTTTAGGTTGAAAGGGTCCTAGAGGAAAAACTTACGTTAGCCGGAAATCAGGTGACATGCTACAGTGACGTATTAATGTCGCGACAGTGTTTCGTGTCGCAAAATGAACTCGTGCTTACCAAACATTTACATATAAATTCGTCCACTACAAACTGGATTTAACAAGCGTTGGCTTTACTACAAATATGAAACGGGCGGAATACATTTTTTTCTCTTCAACTTTCCACTCCTTGTATTAAACAACTTACCTTAGCTCACTTACCTTGAGAAGATGGCGACGCCCGTGGCACCACCTCAGACGGGAGAAAATCCTCCAATGTCAAAGTCCATGCAGACATTTAAAAGCTGCTGGAGCTGTCGTCTCCTCTGCGGCAGTGGTCTCATCTTGTCCGGGTGGTACGTGTACAACGCCGCCCGCAGAGTGATGCGTCTCGGGGGCCAGACTACGATGGGGCAGGTAGCCCAGATTACATTCGCCGCAGGTTTGTTGGACGCAACGTCATCAAGGCGAGCCATTGAACTCAACATGTCTTCCAATGTTTTCATTCACCAGGTTTAGTTTCATGGGGAGCAGTCGTCATCGCTGACCCTGTGGGAAAAGCCCAAAGGAAAGACGGCAAATAAGGACACTTGGCAACGAAGTGGGAATATACATCTTGTTCTGGAGATATTTCATTCGATTTGTCGCCAATAAAAGCATTTGATGACATTCTTTTCTTTTGCTGACTACCACAACACATGCACTGAAGGGTCAAATCCTCAGGCACCATACATTGTCAGTTAGTCCAAGTTACCATTTATTATTAGTGTTATACTGATGCGAGCACAGTAGCTCACAAGGAAAAGTTTGTCGGTAAGTGAAGGTGGGGGTCATTTTCAGTCGTCAAGTCATGACATTCTCATTTTTAGGTTAAAGTAAATTATGAAAATAGAGTTGACAGTACATTTAGGCACACTATTGACAAACTGTACACATATATGAACATTTATGTATATTTAGGTTTTTAAAAAAGCAACAAAAAACCTTCCCAGATGGACAGGTGTGCAATTACAGGTGACTTTTCACCAAAGGAACACAATTTATTTTGCCAATCAGACCACCGTGACTGAGGTTCTAACCTATAACAGAGTGGTGCTCCATTTCAACCAACGATAAATCATACCTGTCAACTGGTACGTTCTCGCCGTAATTGGTACAACTGAAAGCCCATTTTTATATTGGTACGCTGTACACATGAAAATGGTACGCTAAACGGTGATTTTGAGAAAAAAAAATAAATTAAGGCACTTTCTAGCCATTTTTCACCATCCGCCATAATGGCCATAAAAGTAAGGGCTTTGAGCGCAAAGAGTTTCCTCGTCCCCGCCTTAAGTCGTCTCTGATTGGGCACGGCGCGGCTCTAAATGCTTTTGATTGGCGGAAACGCATGTCTGCCAAGTGATATATGTACCGGCGCCTCTGATTGGCTAAAAAAAAAAGATCATGATAAACATTTCGTTTTGTAACACTTTCACCATGTGATTTCCGTTTCCTGTTCCCTTGTTTATGTTTACTTTCATTTGATCAGCTGTTTCTGGTCTGTTTACAAGTCAAGAATACACTCTTACACGTGGTACAAGTTGATTTATCTGACAATGGCTTCAATGAAAAGGACTTTGAAATTGGCTGAACCAGCACCAAAGAAAAAGAGAGAACAGCATGGAAGACACAGAAAAGAGTGGGAAACAAGAACAGATGAATTTGCTGTTGTAGTGGAACTTTGAAAGCAATAAACACATAAACATACATTTTCTACTTGTTGTTCGTGATTTTTTACAAAAAAGTAAAGTGGTAAGATTTTCCATGTATTTATACATATATGTAAGGGCGAAAACAAAATTTGGTAAGATCACAAATGGTTCGAGGTTGACAGGTATGATAAATGCTCACCCATAGTTGCTACGTTAGGCTCCATATGGTAGTGCCTCCACTTATCGGCTATAAAATTAGCTAATAAAAGCTAAACTTTCCAACGTAGGAGAAAACATGCCCAAAACACGTGACTTATAAAACAAGTCTGTAAAAGAAACACAAAAACAAAAAAAAATGGAATGTTAAGGTTGGTGTCGGAATGACAACATTTCATGTTTGTTTAAAAAAAAAAAAAAGAAATCACTATACAATTCAAAATGCACATGCGTCTGAGAATATTGCACAAAATTCAAGACCTGATGTCTAAAAATTGATTAGGGGTGTTTGTCCATATATCATAAAGTTCAGTCAAGGAGGGGAGCTTCTTGTTTGGATGTTTTAAGGCCAACTCACTCCCATTTTTTGACCACACGCACACACACAAACACTTAGAATACATTCATTATTGAGTACATAAGATTACCTTATTGACCGCTGTTGACGGCGATGCGCGTCCAATCCATGCTGACCTGGAGGGGGCGAATGAACGTTCGTCCCCTCCCGGTCAAAGTGGAATGGACGTCCATCTCCTTCAATGGCAGTGAAGGAGTTAAAAAAATAACTCGAACGTTTCAACGGCAAGGTTGTCGTTGTGGAACAGCGTGAGCTTTGGTCGTCTTGGGGTCTTTGATGGACACTTCTTTGAGGACACTGATGCAACGAGGCGTGAAAAAATCCCCCCCTGAAAAATCCATTCGTCATTTGATCAGTCACAAAAAAATCCTCGTTAGCCATTGCTATGGACAAAGAGTGCAGCTTTTGCAGTTTTAAAACGTCTACAGCATTAAAGAGAGGAAGCGGAAAAGAAAGGTAAGGCAAGGGTGGATGTTATCACTTAAAAAGAATGCAGTACTACTGGCAGGCCAGCAGGGGCAGCACTGAAAGAAAAAAAATAAACAAAAAATTCAATCCAAATGAAAAAAGGGCTAAAACAGTTGCGTGAGTGAGTGGCGTGTAATGAGATTTTGTGGTGTGCGCGAAAAGACCATCAAAATGGGGAGTGTTTTCGACAACAAGTCTGCATTGAAGCCCCGCCCCGAACGTCCACGCGCACCTGCTCCACCGCCGTCACCTCTTGAGCGAGGAGCCTTTGAGTTTGTGGCCGTAGCGGTGGACGCGCGGCGAGCGCGAGTGCAGCTTGATAAAGAGCTCGGGGAATTTATACTGAGGGAACATGGTCTCCAAGAAGCCCTCTAGGAAGACGTAGACCAGCCGGCGGTTGGTGGCCTGGTACTGGAACATGTCGAAGACGCGTAGGATGCCCTTGCGCGTGGTGTCGGCGCCGATGATGTGCTTTAGCTCATCTGGGGGTTGGAGCAGAGACCAGTGAGGATTTTGCAACACACAAATTGGAATTTTACGCTCTTTTCCACAACCGCAAAGCAATAATTTTGTCTCACTGTATTTTTTCTAACCTGGCATGATACCCAGCAAGCTAGTTTTGGCGGCGACTCGCGTTCTCATGCGGATGCTTTTGTCCCGACAGGGCGGCGTCTCGGCCAGAATTCCGCTGGGCCAATAAGAGTCTCTGGAGGGGGTCGGAATTGTGGAATTGATGTGGGCGCCGTCCATGGCGTGTCTGGCGAAAACCTACCTGAACTTCTTGACGTAGTCTGCCACCTGCTCGGGAGAAGTCAAATAGTCCACGTGGTCCACAATTTTCCTGTTGATGGTGTCGCCGTAAGCGGCGCGAATGAGCTGCTGGAGGAGGTTCTTGATGTTCCGCCGTAGCCATTGGTTCTTCTCTTTTAGGTCGAACACCTCGTCCATGAGGAGTAGCATGACGCGCAGCGGGATGTTGTCGTCCACCTGCGGGAAATTTCACGTCAAAAATGCCAATGGATGTCCAGGGCCAGTACAAGCTTCAAAATCTTTTACCACGGGAGCGACTCATGCCGAACTCTGAGAACCAATGATATAAAAACGCTAAAAGCAAGCGGTCCACTCACGTTGTCGTCCAGCTGAGCCGACACGCGACAGTGTTCTGGGTCGATGTCCGACTTGGGAAGAAGAGGAGGCACCTGGCAGAGTGGGGAAAAAAAAGAATAATAATGTAGTGCTTGAGTGGAGGTGTGACGGCGGCTGGACGCACCTTGAAGATGGACTGCTTGATATCCTGGCCGAGGCGTTCCGACATGCGGCCCATGTTGTCCGACACTTTGTTCATGCCTTCGGCGAAACTGTCTGGGAACGACTTGACCGCGTTGGACACGTTCCTCATGGAGCTCCGGAAAGGATTGACAATGGTGTCGATCTGGCGCGGGCGACACAACAATGGCGGGCGGGCGTCATGGTCTTTGATAAAACTTCCAAGATTTTTCACATTGTAAATCTCTTAATTTTTTTAAGGGTATCTGGTTTAGTCCCAGGATTTTAACAGGATTCTAAATGTAAATACGGTGGACTCCTGTAACTTGTAAAATTTGACATTTTGTTACCTTGCGTGCAAAATCGCCTTTGCCTTTATTGTAGGGTTTGTTCTCGAGGAAGTCGTAGACGAAAGGGATCAGCGTTGGACACGCCTTCACCATCTCAGGGTTCAGCAGCAACTATGAAAAGGGTGCTTTTCATCAATAATGACAGTCGGCGTCATTTTACAACATAAATGTATGATATTAATACTTGTAGGTAAGCATTGAGGTCCTTTTTTCTCTTTTCCAGGAAATCTCTGTCCATATTGTTGAAGGTTTTCTTCCCTGGGAGCTTCAAGATGGACGCAAAGTTCTCAAACTAAAAAGTCCGATTATTGAAATGGAAAAAAACATGAATCAGAATTTAAAATGATCAAAGGTCAAAGAATAAATACGTTAAAAAAACATGTTAAATGAATGAAGATGCACCTGCTCAGTGATCCTCATGTGGAAGTCGTGGAAATCGGAGTAGCGGCGAAACATCTTCCAGCAATCTTCGCTCCCGTCCGGGTTGCGTCTGAATACAGTGATGGCGTAAAGCGCGTACGTCTTCCCGTGCTCATTGCACACACCTGCGGCGGCCCACCAGCCGGGAATACAAGCGTCAGCTAGCCCACCCGACCGTACCATCGCGACAGGAAAGGGAAGCAGCATGCGGGTGCCACAAAATTGCCAAATCGAACAGATCGAGGAAAAAAAAAATGGAGCTTGTTGGCAAAAAGGGCTATTTTGTGTCTTTACCCGTGTCTGATATAAAAGCTTGAAGCTGCATGAAATCGTCGTGACACGAGTTGCTCAGCTCGTCCAAAGACTGGAGGAAAACAAAAAGAATACTTTTTGTAAATATGTGGATGCTCTGATAGGAAGAGAGGCCTCACCAGGTTGATGCTTCCGGTGGGCGAGCCGTTGAAGGATTCGCCATCGCCGTCGTCGGAGCCGCGGTAGCTAGGTTCTTTTAGCATGTCGAGCTCGGCTAGCATGCGTACGTAGAGCGGGCTTTGCTTGAACGAGGGGTAGTAGCATTCGTCGCGAAGCATCATGTCGTACACCTGAGCAAAGATATTCCTTGGTTAAGATTTGCTTGCCCTTTTCAAACAATGGCCTCACCTTTTTCTGGATGTCGTCAAAGATTTCCGGGCTGAGGTCGTCTTTCTGAAGCTTCTCCCACAGCCGAGTGATGGAGTCTTCGTCCACTTGAACTCTGGGCGAAGCCTGGACGGGGAGACAAACGTGGTGTTAAAACGGGATGTGAAATTGTAGCAATTATTTAGCAACTATTTAGTTGAAAGTGGATGCTCACGACTGGCGATTTGTGGCTGACCTTTTCCGAAAGATACTGCTCAAAAATGCCAAGCGTGGTTGCTCTCAGCAGCCCCTTGGTGGAGTTGGGTTGGCATTTCCCGTCTTTCTGCGAGCACTTCATGTCCTCCAGCTCCAGCTGCTGCTGCTGCGCCATCACCCGGTAGCCCTCCACTGTCACCCAAAAGAAGAGCTCCGCCTGGGCGCCGGCCGCCTGCATGAAGTCTGGAACCCAAAATCGCGGATGAGAGCCAGCCCAGGGAAGACTCGGACGAGGCCATTTGCCTTCTTACCCATGAAGAACTGCAAGGCGATGTTGTTGACCAGGATGTGGTCCAAGGGGATGACGCACAGCTTGCCTAAATTGGCCGCCGCCAGCTTCAAGTTGTCCACCTCCTCCTAAAAGGCGTTTGAGCCGTTTAGCCGTCCAATGTGTTCCCCCGTCAGTTCAAAGCCGTAGGCTACCTTTCCGGAGTTTAGTCTCTGGATCCTGGTTTCGCAGACTTTCTTGACAAATAGAAGACTGTTGATCTGGTTTTTGATGACATTGATATCTGAAGCAAAACAAAAAAAATAATAATTACAGATGCAATTTGCGGCAAACTCAAAAATATGACCCACCGTCTCCTGCTGTGTCCAATGAGCGCAAATACTGCAGTTCCTCCATCACCTTATCCTTCACAGCCTCCAGTTCTGCGGCCTTGTCGGTCAATTTCAAGATGTTCATGAAGGCTTCGTAGTTACAGCTGGAGTCTCGGATCTGAGGACGGACGGAATCGTCGTTTTGGAAATCTTTCCTAAAAAGGCCTTGAAAAAGCCCTTCCAAATTACCATCCAGATGACAAACTGGTTGATGTAGTCTGGGTCGCTGAGCTGGTTGATGAGAGGAAGCAGGACACCGCGTGCCAGCACCTCCTGATAAAACACGCCTGGGTGAATTGAGGACGCCGTGGCTGTTGCGGGTGGGCGCCTTCTTTTTCCACGCACTCACCCGTAAAAAATATCTCATGTTTTTGTTGTGGAAGTCGCCGGGAGGAAGCAACAGGTACAAAAGCAATTCGCACAAGTCGCGCAGGAATCCTGAGACAAACACCAGAAACCTCACTTAGAACTAGTCTCAGTACTATTAAAGTGCTTAAATGAGGTCTATTCCCAACATTATAATTATTTTTTTTTACCTTCCTCATCCTTCAGAGAGGTGCACACCACATCCCGGCAGATATTTCTTTCCATCTCCACTTCGGCCTCAAAGAACGAGTCGACCAGTTCTTCCGTGATGTCCCCTGTTCACACGGCGTCCGATTACGTTTCAGGCGTGGACTCGACCAGACGTTTTACTTACTCCGTTTGTCCTCCCTGTCTGGGAGACGATCCTGAGCTTTCCGGAAGACGCGCAAATGGGTGGCAAAGTCGTCCACCAGGCGAGTGGTGAAGTAAGGCTGCCAGTCCACATCTTTAGACCTGGACGGATGGACACAAGGCGGAGTCAAATGGATGGCGTGCATAGGAGTAGTTTGCGGGCAAGCCGTACCGCGTGGAGAACTGGACAAGGGCGTTCTGAAGCGTCTGTCGGATTTCCAGTAGGAAAGACTCATCCTCGCTCAGAGTGTAGTACCAGTACTGGATGTAATCTCTCAAAGCAAACTGGATCACCTGTGGACAGGAGGACAAAGATGAAACCACAATTAACACTGGATACGCCCTTAGACATTATTTTCCTCATTTTGCAATGCTTTTTAAGCCTTGTATGTGGTCACATTGACCCTCTTAAAGGATTCCCACGCATTGCAATGATGGGAAGCGTCCCTTGGCATGTCATCTGACCGTCGCAAAGCGCCGCTTAAACGCCGCCAGTCACGTTGCTTTCCCAACACAAACCTCTTGCAGGGGCTCGTCGATGAAATTGGAGCCGGTCAGCCGCCTGTCGATCTTTATGGGCTTCATTTCCAGCTTCATCTCTTCCAATGTCTGACAAAATAAGAAGGAATCAATACAGAGGGAGAAGCCGACAGACAGAAGCTATTAAAAAATAAAATAGTACCTTGGAAATACCAATGGGTGGAGGCGGCAGGTAGGAGTGCTCGCACTTCTCCAAGTATTTCTCCGAGTTGATTTTCCCATAGAGTAGAGTGACGGCGAAGCCTCTGCAAAAGGTGGAAAAATCATCAGCTTCTACATACGCCATGAAATATTTGTGTACTCACCCTCCAATGAAGCAGAGGATGTAGAAAGCCAGGTAGAAAATGGCAAAGGGCCCGAAGCTGATGAGGAACAGCACAACTCCGAGACTCCCCCATCCCCAAAAGGACAGACTGGCCTGCAAAAAACAACAACAACAACTAACCATGAGTAATGGTTTCAAAACTAAACTAAATTAAAATCAATTGTATTGTTAAATGATACTTGTCATGGCGATGAATCGCATGATTCATGACATTAAATTCAAAAGCCACATAGCAAGCTAAAACGGTACCACAAAGACCAGTCGGGGTGCAGTTTTGCATACTTGGAAGGTACTTCTGATTTTTTTTCTCCTTTTGCGAGTGGCAGAAAGAACACGTTGGCCCACTTTTCTGGACAAGCCAGTCAGGTCAGATGGCTGCTGTCTACCATTCCGGAAAAAATACCCAACACGTCGATGGAGCCCTGATACGATTGTTGCTGAAATTCTTGAAGGAAACATCAAGCCATTCAATCTTTAAGTAATGTCAGTGCTCAAACAGGCTAGACAACACCTGGAAACAAGCAATTCAAAGGAATGGAGTGGTTTCTATTGCCAACATTGCATCGATGAACATCTTAAAAAGGGCTCATTGTTTTTGTAGTCGGCGCAATATTTCAGCGTGGACTGGAACTGCCACAGCTCCATTTATAACCGCGACAATATAGCATGTGACTAGAGAGCACAAACAGAAGCTGGGAGTTTCCAAAGCATTCTCAATGCATCTAATTGACGTGCCTGAAACGCGATACTCAATGTACACAAACGCTTTCCGCTCTTAAGAAGCCGCAAGAAAAAAATGTTGACTTCTCAAATCAGTCTCCACAACTAAAACTAAACGTTACTCAATAAAGCTCGGCGAGATATTCACCGGGCAGTGTCCGTTATTACAGATTACGCCGGGTTTAAAAAGTAAACCATCTGCTCCACTGATTAACGCCCGAGGCCTCTCGAGAGCACGCAGCAAAAAAAAACTTGTTTTCTGACACGTATAAAAACAAGCTTGAAAAAAAAATGGGCCAGCAATGAGCATATGAACTAGAAATTGAGTATCCAATTCTGCAGGGAAGAATGGAGTCGCTCGACAAGATTAAGGCCAAAGGGGGTGCGCAAGTTAACATTTGCGTGTTCTAATAACAGTCCGCCGCGTTACTCAGCTCAATCCTGACACACTTGAGAAGATCTCATGGGTGGCCACAGTTCACATGCATGCCTGCCCAAAAAAATGAAGCAACATTTTTGTTCATACTGTAAGAGCATGGTTCTCTTCACAGATATGTCCAAATTTGCAAAATGAGGCTATTCACATCAGAATGCTGTCACTGCATGATGATGTTCCTGTGAGAAAAGAATGTACAGATTTATTTAGTACTTAGTATGTCTAAAAAGCGGTAGTGACATTGACCAGAATGGCAGCGTGGTCATTACTCCACATACTCGCTGACATCAACAACTGGGAGATCCCCACTTAAAGTAAGAGGGAGTCACAGAGACTATGACTAGTCAAGCTTAATCCATCCGGATATCCATTCTGCCAAGAATGGCCATGTGCACCAAGAACGGATGACAACATCTGCAAAAAAATAAATAGAAATAGCACAAAACACAACAGAACACTTTCCTCACTCAACCAAATGTTTAAATTTTAGCATGGGTCACCTTCTCAACCCAATTTCTGGAAGCCTTTATCACGGCCATTGTTATTTTGGCACACTACACAAGTCTGACTGCAAAACCCTCAGTTCAAGAAACAGACTGATGTGGCGTTTAATTGCACAACCTCAACCTCAATAGTACCACACAACCACATCTGTCATTTCAAGTAGCCATACATCAGCTAATGCTATCTTTCTGCACGCACTGTGATTTCAAAACAGCCGTCCGAGATTGACCTCGTCGGCTCAATGATTTCCCGTCAGGTGTCCAAGGTGACGCACGTACAGCATCTGATTTACCAAGGTTACTTTCAATCAGAGTTGGGGTGAACTTAAGAAGAGCAGGTCAAGTAGCGATTGTAGTACTTTCCATGCACGAGCCCAATTCTCAGCATCTATACAAAAGTAGAAGCAATCAAACAAAATGGCCAGCTGGTCGTATGCATGCCGCAGTGGCTACTAAAGCCTTGTTACTGATGGCTAAACGCGTACTTAAAGCTTTGGAGAGTTGCCGAGAAGAATCTCGATCACCTTAATTCAAGTTTATTGCTTCTGCCAAGAAAGTCTCAATTTCATTTACCTCTGGTGGCTTTTTGTCATCACGCAAACAGGACAAGTTAAAGATAGAGTTCATTTGGCAAGCAGATTTACAAGTGGATGACTCTGATTCAGAGCCATAGACGGGGACGGATGTCCAAATCATGTAATCTCGTTCACTGCCACAAGAGCATAAATGTGAGAGATGGAAATTGATATTGAAAACAGCTATTGGCATCAACAAGTCCAATCCATTTCAAGTGATCATCATAAGGAGACCAAGAGTTAAACTGTGTGAGGTCATAAAAGATTCATAAAACAACAAAATACAATCAGGCTTCCAATTGATTACACTTTTTTGTTGAAATAATTATCTGTCACCAATGTATTGACTTGTGGAAAGAAAAATATTGCAACACATTTAGACGAAATTATGGGGAAAATGTGGTACCTTTAGGGACAATTGATTGAAAAAACGGATTGGTTTAATTTAGCCAGGCAGTCAAACTGGGAAATAATCAAACTCGTACGTCAACATGCCACAGCATATTGGGAAAAACAACTCCATGGGAATACTACACATTTTAACAATGACCCACAACGAGTTGAAACCTGATTTTGGAACAAAAGCTCATGTGACAGGACTGGCAGTCCCTGGTATAAACGTCATATTAAAACATCTTGCAGGGCTAATTCAAGTCAAATATTTTAGGGGTTTTCACCCACCGAGACTCACCTGATTCCCAAACAACAAACACTCACCTGTATTCGCTGAGGTGTCGAATTTTCTCGGTGTCGGACGTTTATCATAATCTAAACACTCCCTTTCTACATGGATCCACCTCGAGCTAATTCCAGCACTGTTGACAGTACGAATAACCTGAGCTCATCGTATTAACCGCGTAATCCCAGTTCGAGTGCCCGTTATAGCTGACGAGCTTTACGAAAACACCGAGACAGTTTGGCGACGGCGGCGTCCACTCCCTTGACGGTACTGTTTACCTGCCGTGCTAACGCCTAGCCGCCTAGCATAGTCGGCAAGATATTCAAACTCCAAGCTAAATACACGTCAGCAGTGACTCACCTCTGCGAACATCGTTCAAAAGGCGTCCGGTGGTGCTGGTTAACCCCACCACATCGTAACACCGGAGCGGGACTGCTTTGTTGACGGTTAAAAACGCTCGTGTGTCCAATCTTCGTATTCGTCTTGGAGCGTCGCCATGTTTTGCGAGGTTTTACGTCTCTGGTGCCCCGTTTGTGGACGCCGTCAGCTGATTGGTGGAGAGCTGATGACGTAGGAAAAACGCCCGTGACTGACTGACACATAGGCAGAAGATATCCCGATTGAACAAACATTTGAGTGAATGTGAACTTTGTCCTATTTTAAGTTTTTTTTAAATGCAAAAAAATCAATCTCACGTATTATAAGGAACCACAAATTTCCAAAAGCGGGCCTGAAATTTTTGAAATAAAAAAAATTGGGGGTCACGTATGAGGGGCCCTGTTTATCAGAAGCAGATTCGACATAAAAAATAAATTTACTAAACTATTAATAGATTAAGTACTAGGGTATTAAAAGTGTGTATGATAACTCGTGTAAACATTTGGAATAGTTTTACATTTTTCTGAACTAAGGGCAACACGTTTCAGAGGAACATTGTAATCCATCCCATTCAATCACTGAATCCAACCTTCTCGCGTTTCACTTGTGTTACTGTGTCTGACATCTTATCTTCCAGACAAACATCTACTAGCTTGCTGTCGTATGCTTTCAGAAAGTCTGTAAATAATTAATTTTAGACATAGAATAGAACATAAATACAATTCAAGGACTTTTCTAATGATATATGTACTCATGCAATTAGTAGCAGATGGCCGCTAGGGGTCCCTAAGTACAAACTGATATCAAATAAATGACTTGCTCCAATTAACCAATCGACTGCCATTGACAAATATAGTCGTCCAATTCGTGGTGATGGGTTAGAGACGAATGAACTGATCTTCAATCAAATAATCAATGTCTTGAACATTGTTGAATTTTTTAGGTTGCGTGCGTTTACGTGAGAAAATGTTCATGTTCCATCCAGCACAGCAACAAAATAATTAATGTCTCTCTGAGGAGTCATTGACTGAACATAGACCCAACCTAAAGTAAACCAATGACTGACCTAATGTGTGGCGGTCACGGTAGTTTGGCCCCGAGGAAGAAGACCGGTGTGTCAGAGGTCGGAGGTGATGAGGCGGAATGTGACAACCTATGGAGAAGAAGAAGAAAAAAATTACGCTAATGCGATTTGGGGCTGATGGAAAATTAGGGGGTTCTTGTAATGGTTCAATTGTGTTCAAATGTAGCAAAAACATGGAAAGTACACAATGATGCAAACCAGAACATTTTTTTGAACTAACAATAGATTTCACATGGCTCGGAATGGCCTGTTATTACTTCTCACGGACATCAAAAACACAGAAAAAATCAAATTGACCACAAAGAGGTGACGAAAACAAATCTCAATGTTCCTTTTGTTGTCTTTTGTTTTAAGGGTTATTAAAAGCTAAGAGTTCAAACATGTTTGAAAATACTTTGATTGATATGTTCATATTTTCTATGGCTTTTAAAGCACTTGCCAAATATTTCTAGATGACTTCACCCAGTTATCATGAGTTTTCAGAGTCAGGGGTTGCGCAATACAGATTAGGGGCAAACCTACCTAAATGTTTGCAGATGAGCCATTGCAATATCTAATCACCGTGGTAACAAGGGTCACTACGTGGGGGCACCGGGCCAATCCCCCCCAGGCACTTCCCTGTATTTTCACCATGAGCAGGGCCTGATTTGGCTATGGGCAAAGTGGGCGACCACATAAGGCGCCATCTATTTGGGGGTGCACAAGAGCCCTTAAAAAAATGCCTCCCCTTAGCATGTCACTGCATCACAAAGAGTGGACAGCACGAAAACCAATCTTTTGTTTAAAAATAATAATCCACGCCAAGATAAAGATCCGCCCCCCCAAAAAAAGGTTCCATGTAAAACATTAGCGGGCAGGACAACCGCAAATCTTCAGGGAAGGATGCCAGAAAATATTTCCCGGAATTTGGGGCCCCGCTGAACGGCGGCCAGCTTTTGCGTTTACACGCACTCTCGTTTTCCAGATAACGCAGGTATTTTTTTTTTTTGGACCGCTGTGAAACGTGAGACGAGAAAGGAAAACAACAAATAAGCAAGCTGAGAAAATAACGTGGAGTTATTGGCCCGCCTCGGCCTGATGATGATGCGCAGGGACGCTTCCTGTGGCTCAGGTTTCGAGGGGGTGGGTGGACCTTGTTTCCTCTGCTCATTCCTAACGACGGGAACTTTGGATTTCTTACTAAAAGCGACCAATTAAATAGAAAAGAGGGGAATTGAAAAGATCCCATCTTGGTTCAAAAACGGAAGTACTGAGTTGCAAAATTGGGCATCTTAGCCTTTTTTTATACAACCCAAAACTCTATTAAAGATCAAAAACATGCTGTTCCTTTCATTTTGCAATTGTTTTTTTCGGCTTAACTACTTAGCAAACAGTTTATTTGCATCTAATCTTATTTACCATTGAAATATGGCCAAAGTTAAAGCGGACTTAAGCGCTATCAGAATTAAAGGGAAACGTTTATACACCCCAAATTGGACGCTTCTATTGTCCTAAAAAAGTCTGACATCAACTTCCTTAAAATGTGCGTCATTAGCTGTCGTCTTAATTAAGAAGCTGCAATGGCTTGGGGCCCTTTTAACTGCAGCATGAGGGGGCAAAAGAACAAGGAAGTTTTATTAGCTGGACGCCTCCACTGCCATCACCACGACAAATCACGCTCCACCTTCGACCCACGGCCCACACCGAGGCGACCCCGCGAGTGGCGAACGAAGCCCTACCGGGAATGTCGTACCTTTGACGTCCGTGGCCGTCGACGGCGGCCGACGAGGGAGGGAAGGCGAGGAGTCTCCGAGTTGGCCGGCGGCTGTTGATCTTGCAGATTGAGTTAGAGAGCAGCCTCGGCATTCCAGACAATATCACAGTGGCTCAGCTTGAAAAATATAAACACAGAAATATCAAAGAATGACTCGTTAACCTCTCAGTGCCTGAATTTATATTAAACTACGTCAATATCAATAACATTGAGGGATACACAAGTATATGGCAACAGTATAAATACCTAAATGTAGGTAAGTCATTTGGAAAAAAGACAGTTACAAGTTAGAATTATTTCCTGCTATTGATGATGATTTCTTTTGTTGGTTGCAATTGATGTATTTTTGTTTGAATGTAAATGGAGGCTTGAAGCGGGTCAGTTGGGTCTAACTTTTTGCATTCTGACGGGTGGTCTTGATGTTTTTTTGGGGGAAAGCGTTTGCGCAGACAGTGATCCGGTGTTATGTCAAGTTTGCAGCTTTTTTTTCGCTCCCTCTGTTGAATGCAATAACAGTTTATTGGGGAAGTGGAAGGAGGGGCTACTTGGCAAACCATTCGGGTGGTCCCACCTTTTCTTCCAAGTACTTTCTTTACCTTCTTTAATATGTTGCCACATTAGTTCTATATTAGTCATGAAAATCCAAGTCACAACCGTATTGATAACCTGGAAATATCAAATTGTGCAAACCCTGTCATTTCCAGTACCACCAAAGAATGCTAAGAAAACAACAATTACATTCAGATATGATTAACTTTTACATTCAAGAAATGTATTTTCAGAGAAAAAATATTTGCACTTACCTCCTATTGTTTAACTTAAAACACATACAGGTTGCTGGAGCCTATCCCAGCTAACTCCACCCTAGACTGGTCGCTAGTCAGCAGGTGAACCACTACATCATCAGGCGGCACTTACAATTAGTAGGAAAAAAAACACGGACAGAGTACGCCGTGTTGTCTTTTCCGCTAAAGCTGAAAGACAAAAGTTAACAAAGTTTGCCAAGGTAAACGACTCCCGTCAGTTGAACGAAAAATGGAATAAATACTTGTGTCAGAAGTGCACTTTGATTGGTTTATTATCAAATATTTACAAGCGTTGAGTGGTAGCCCGCCCCCAAAATAAATATTGTCTTGGGGCGAGTGGATTTCTCACCAGTAGAAAAAACAAATAAATACAAATACTTTGTTTGCTGCGTTGCGTGGCTTTGTCTCGGGTTTCAAAGCAGTTCCTCCGAAGCTGCTTTTGTTTGGACAACATTCATCTAGTCGCAGTGGTGTCTCTTCTTCATATCCGTCTTGTCCTGTAAGTGCTCCCTTGCAAACATAACAGTCCCTGCAACGGGAAATTTCGCACATCCCGCTCTCCTCGGAGGAATGACGACGGCCGGGGCAGATGGGCCTCAGCTGCGCTTTGGCCGGCCCGGCTTGTCACGACAATCTTCAAAATGGAGGATCTGGCAACAAAAAAATAAATACGAACAAGGGTTAAAAACAATCGCCTCATATGTATTTACTTGATGGAAAAATGTGAAATACCTGGATTTTTCATTGACTGATACAATGGTTCTCGACTAAACCCTCACCTTAGAAACATTCACTTGACATCATGAAAGTCTATATCTACATTAAACCTAAAATTTAAACTGTAATGTTATATCAACTCAATGTATTGACTTTTTAAAATGTCAAAAATGTTATTGTATTTTTGTTAACTTTGTTAATTCAATTTAAAATGATGTGCATGCATTTCCAGTACAAATAAATTGGGCGTCTATGGCATAAACTGAGTGAAATATTACATTTGTCAATACAATGTAATGTAAAAAGTGTGTTTGAATAGCTGAACCACTGCAACGACCGCTGCCCCCAAAAGGACCAGATGTGGCCCACGTGCCCTATTTTGAGAACCTCACGGAGGTCTCATTAATTCGTGTTTCAGTGCCAAGGAGTTAAAGTATGCCAAAAGGTTCAAGCCAATTTAAGGACGTGGTTGTGTGGAAGTGTTTAGGGAGTTTCAGCACTGATCCCTGCTTTGGAGGAAATCCAGTTTACCGTTGGCTCTGTGTCCCATCCACGGTGTGCCGTTGGTGGGGCGCTAGTGGCTGGTGGCGTCTCCCATCCTCCAGACGGAGAAGGCGTAGCTGAGGCGCTCGTGCGCCACGTAGCCGCAGCTTGCCCCGGCTCCAGCCCCGGCTCCAGCTCCCCTGGAGTCCAACTCGTCACTACTCTGCAGGACTTGATACAAGAAGTCGATGTAGCGTGCGGCTAGCTTGAGCGTCTGGATCTTGCTCAGCTTGTCCGAGGGCAGTGTGGGGATGATCTTGCGCAGGGACGTGAACGCCTCGTTCAGCGATTGCGTGCGTTGCCGCTCGCGGATGTTGGCCATGACGCGCTGGCTGTGGAGCTCGTCCGGGGAGGAAGAATCTGAGGGGGTGGGTGTGATGGTGGTGGCGCAGGCGGTAGCGCTCACGGGACTGCCGCTGGCATCACTGCTCCAACTCTCCGCGGCACAGCCGCTCTTTCGCCGTCGCTTTTTGGGGAGCTCCAGGCTTCTCTCCCCACGCTCTTCGGGGCTCCTGCGCACCGCCGCCGCCGTGGGGCGCCGTTTCCTGGCGCCTCTCCTGGGCGCCTGGCGCTCGGTCTCCTCTTCGCTGTTCCCGGCGCTGTCCATCGGTGTGGAGGAGTAGTCGTCTTCGTCGTCCCGCATTGTCCGATTTGACAACCCGATCGCTCTTCTCTTGTTGATATTTCCCCCCCAAAGAATGTGGGAAGAGGTAATTCCCACTCTCTTATAGTGGGGGGACGAGATGCTGGATTTTGGGGAGCCTTGTGATTGGGTGGGAAGGGGTGTAACATAATACCACGGCAGGAATAACTTGTGTTAATATCACAAAGTCTTGAAGGCAAAAAGAGGGGGGCTGTGTTTTTCTAACTTTGTGTGCGCTAAAGAGGGTTTGTGGGCGTTTTCGGTTATGGGGCATTTTGCACTAAAAGTTTTTTTTCCCCTCACTCAGACGACCCAGTTTTGTCAAAACATTGTTTCTTCGTGATGAAAGGGGGTTCAAAGGGGCCAGTCGTCAAGATTTAGGGCAATAATGGTTCACATGGGTTGGACGTTTATGACAGTCCATGGGAGTGATTCAATCAAGTTTGTCTTGGAATTGATGGGGAAAACACATTGTCATCAATAATCATTATGAGAAAAATGGATTGGACGTCTATGTCTGTCAAAGGTAGCTAACTAGTCTTGATTTCCATGAGCGATTTTAAACTAAACAACAAACATTTCATTTTTACAGGGACATTTCAAAATGGTTTGGACTTTTACTAGTCTAGACGCGCAAAAATAATAATAAAATAAAAATAAAGGCAGTGAAACAGGAGGTCGTAACTGGCAGCAGGGGGTTTTTCCTCCGTTCGATCGTAACCAGAGCGACGTGTTTATTTTCCCGTCAGCGGCCCCGCGTTGAGGTATGCGCTTAGCCTAAATGGCTGCGACCCCCGCGGGGACGTCCACACCGCGCGGCTCAGGTTTAAAAGACGTCCCGTCCCGGGGAGCTCTCGGGGCGGATCCGCACTCGCAGCGGGGTCGCCGACTAGCCTAATCCAAACAGTGGAGGTGCTGAAGGCACCCGTGAAATGAGGGACGAATTCGACAAAGGTTCTTTTTTGGGGGGTTGGTTGTTGTTTTTGTTTTTCTCTCAAGGGGGTGCCAATTGAAGACTATCGTGAAAGCTAGAAAAGTGTGGAAGTGGCGGCTCGTGGTGGGGAAATTATGCAAATGTAGTGATAACACTCATACAGGTGAGACGTTTACGTGCGCCCCTCTCCAAGGTGCTGAAAAAGTCTTACCTGCCGGGTTGCTAATGACGACGTTAAAACAAGTGGGAGGGGGAAAAACAGGACTACAAGAATAAAATCTAAAGATCAGGAGGATTGTTATATAATGAAATACTATCATAGTCACCATAGTAAGAGGGAAAAGTGATATGATAAAAACATTAGTTAAGATTACAACTACTCTCCTAAATTTGGCTTTTTTTCTCCCTGACAATTTTACTACTTATTTTACTATTTTTTCCCTCATAGCACTTTTGTCATTTCGCACCTTTGACAGCAATAGACGTCCATTTTGTTCAGACTCATGTTTCAGTGCCATGGAAGGCGCTAGAGGTCCAATCTGTTAAAGTGAAATGGCTGAAAAAAAAGAAGGTAAATGTTAAGGCTGCAAAGCCTATTTTGAAAAGCACTAAAAGCTCCATATTGGTGGCATTTGCTCAATTGTGCAGTTCTCTGGAGGCTTCTGACTGGTGGACGGGCCTTCAAGTGTCCTCCAAAAGATCCCTCATGAAGGAGATGTAGACCATGGCCAAGCGCAAGGTCTCGATGCGAGAAAGGCGCTTCTCGTAAGCAAAGGTGGGCACTTTCTTCCTGAGCGCGTCGAAAGCTTCGTTGAGGCCGAACATGCGCTTTCGCTCCCTGACGTTGGCCGCCTGCCGCTGCACCACCGTGATGATCCGTCTCCGCTTGGACCTCCCCACGCCGCTCGACGGGCGTCCGTCCGGATTGTCGCAGGCTTGCAGGAAATCCATCGGGTTCACATCGCTGACCGAGCGGGCGGATCGAGGGCGACTCCGGGAGTTGCGAGGGCGGTTTTATATCCTGATGTTGGGTCGAAATCCGGATGGAGCGCCACGGGGTGAGATCCTATTTGGCCCGGGTCCAATACGACCCGCGCGGAGGAGGTTCAGCGCCTCTTCAAGTGTGGCCGCGTCCTCCCGGAGGCCAATTCGAGAGCTTACGGGAGGAAGAGGAGGGTCGGCGAGTGCTGTTTGCTCTTCTTTTCATGGCTTGAAGACCAAACAGAACATTCCCTAACAGTGTGCACACAGCAAAAAAAGCTTTCTGTTGCAAATTTGGGCAAATAAGTGGCAGTTCCCATGGGAGAGGAGTGTGGAGACAGGACAGGGGCTGTTGTTCCTCTTCAAGACAATGTTCCAATGTCCTTCCAAAAGTTGGTTTAATATCGGGCTTTTTCTTTCTTGGGGGCAAGAAAACTGACACTAATAGACGTTGACTTCATCATTGCGTTTTGCATTGCTCTACTGTGAATAAACTCTCACTTCAAACATGTTCACTGGCCAATTAACTTTAGGTGAGGGATAACAACGATCATTTCTTACATTATCCTGCAATTCCAATAGTGGGATTTTCTTATTCACAAATACTTAACCAAGAAAGAGTAGTAAAAGTGAATTGTACTTACAAAAACGTGAAGTCTTGTCAAATCCTACCTGAAATAAGAAAAAAAAAGTGAGAATTAACTCCTAACAAATTCTGTATTGCAACTGTAAATATATTGACATGGCGTAAACAATAATAAATCAGTGAATTTAAGATATATTTATAAACTAACTACAGTATAAATGAGTATTCTGAGATTCTATCTGGCTAAAAGTAAAGCGTGGGTTATCTCGGATACACAACTTGGATTGTCATCATCCTCCGTCAAGTGTTTTTTTTTTTTCTTCCTTCCTCCATCGGGTCAGATAAACATGATGGGGTATTCCGCCAGTCGTCGTGGAAACGCTGAGAACGAGCAGCTGGGTGGTGGAATATGAGGTAATCTCACCCTGGGGCTGCCGGGTAAATATTGGTCTTAAATAAGGAGTAAAGCCCCCCGAAAGAGGCGCACAAACACACCTTCAAGGCTTGGAATGGCAGAGGACAAAGTTATTAAGTGCTGAAATCAATGACTTTTTTACCCTGACTAAAAGTTAGTGGGAGTAAACATTGGCCAAGTAATGCTACTAGCTAGCATTACTTCTAAAGATTCTTTCTAAAGATACTTTAGCTTGTAAATACAAGATTTGTATCTAATATACGAATCTATCTTGATCTATATTGTAGTGCCTTGACATAAAAGTTGATCCATGGCCACAAAGCACTAGTTTTCTTACCGTAAGGACGACCCCCAAAATTTTTACCTCTCAAAAATGGTGTGTGGTCCTTAAAACGCATAACGCATACATTCAATACACCATGTTGTTTTTGGCTCTCCATCACCTACAGGCAACCATCTTGCAATCACAAGAAGTCATTAAATCGACGCAACCTGACACATGCACCAAGAAATGTTTTTGTAGAGGCGATTAAATTGTTCGATTAATTTGCTGTCGGACTCAAAAAAAAAGGGAGGGAGAATGAAAGCCGTGAGTCATGGAGATGCGTTTAACTCCTGACCAATGGGCAACTTGTTAAAGTGTCATTTTGAAGACAATCCTTCCTTCCCATCTTCGTGTTTGCCGCAAAGTGACTCATTGGTCGACTCGGCTGGCCTTTAACGGCGTTCGATTGGCCGATGGCGGCGTGTTTATACAGCCGGTTGGGGGGCTGGCTGGCTAACAGCCAAGGGGACGACCGCTATAGTAGTGGATCTAGGCCGCGACAGCGGGCAACCTTCCGTCTCGCTTCCCTTCCTTTCTATTCCTCTTTTCTGGTCTTAATCCAACCCCTTTGCTGTCCCACCCGCCGTAACACAAGTCAACACCCCCACAACTCCGGCTCTCTTTCTCCCGTCTCCACTGTTTATTTACATAAAAGAAGCTGGGCCAATTCTCGGACGTACTTTTGAAAGGTGCCGGACGATTAAACGATTGCAATCATGGAAAAAAGTTCCATTTTGATGGCTGGGAGCCAAAATCTCAAGAAAATTAATTTGCAGATGAATTATTATTATTTTCTAACAATCATTTATGTACAGTATTGCCAAGTCATCACATTATTTGTATTGTATTAGTAGTTACAAATCATTAGACTACATTTTCAGATATTTTCATTTCAACTCATGTTATTATAATAGTCGAAATTGGTCATAATTCGATTTTTCTTCAAGAAGCTATTTTTTTTAATCTCACCACATAAAAAGACTTAATTATATTATTAAAATTGAATCTCAAATCATTATTTTACTGCTGCTTGGCGGACATCTATCACAACAAAAGTACATGAATGCATCAAACAATAAATAATAACTCCCTCCCAGCACTATTTTAGTGACTGTGGGCATCAACTGTCTAGACAACAGTGATTACCTCTCGATTATGTTTGAGCCTTTATTAATTTCACTCGGCTGCTAGCTTGTGGATTTCAAATAGTGATGTACTACTCGGAAAAGCGTTGGTGAATTAAGCCATCATTCTTGCAAACAATGTCTATTTAGAAGAGGAAAATGGAAGGGAAGACGCTCGCCTGTTCTGACTGTAGACGCCTTTTAAGTTATTGGACTGACCGACTGGGGAGTATTTGCTTTTGCTTGCATAATATACAGTATGTGGAACAGGACAAGGAATGTTTGCCTGTATTGTTAACTCATTGGCGGCCATTGATGCCCAGTCTGTTTCTATATGGACAATTAAGGCTATGATTTGATTGGTACTGTCCTCTTTTTTGGGGGGGTTAAGTCAGCTATTTGGTGCCTTTTAAGTTTCTCAATTCAAATGGCTTTTTTTTTGCATTCCAGTTGCAGTACTATTTGTCTTGTGAAATGAAACAGGCACTCCACCCAAAGTGGATTGCAGGATTTAAGAGGTCAAACAGAGTGTTTTGTCAATGTCCAATCAAAATCATGCAAAAAAGGGGGCTATAAGTGAGCTGGGTTTCAATGGGGATATAGTTTTTGTTTCAAGTTACAGAAATTAAATATTTGTGTCTTGGGATGAAATAGATCTAAAAGTGGTTGCTATAGGGGTTCTTAAAGCGCAATGTTCAACTTGGGACCACTTGGAATAATTTAAGATATTTAAGAGATACAGGTTTCATGAAAAGTACGATTTTATAAGGGCAAATTTTGGGCAGAAAAAGTTATTTTCATATAAAATTTCATACCGTAGAACCTCAAACTATCTCTTTTTAAAGATATATATTAAATATGAAGCAAAAATGGCTGTACTCACCCTATGGTGAAGTGTTGTTGCATATTTTTGTAGTGAAACGCTGACTTCTGTTGTTCTTGACTGTAACAAAAATGGAAAAAGAAGTTAGAAACAGCCTAGTACAAGTATAAAAAAACAAGGCATATCATAATGGTTGTCATTGATGTCATTGGATGTCCAACCCTTTTGAACCTCTCAACGTCTATTACTGTCAATGGTAGTAAGTAAGCCAAGTGTCAAAAGTTGAAAAAGCAACATTGCTCAATAAGGGTCGATCAATCCCTTGTCACCATGGTTACCGAGTGCCGACTGGGTGCCGGGGAACCAAACAAATAAATGGGAATCCACTTTCACAAGCCACCAACATTTACTTAACAGGGTTATAATTGCATGTTTGCAGAAGCAGAGTCGCCAATGAGTTTTTTTTGTCCAACTGAAGTGAATGAAAACGAGAATGAAAGAAAAACTAAGGCAAGACACAAAGCAGAGATGCCTTTGAAGAGCCATAAAGGGATTTCACAGATACGATTGACACCATTCGCTCGCCAATGGCGTCGCCCCCGACGATTCACGAGAGCGCAACTCATGGAACACTTAAGCTTTATGACCTGCCGCCATTTAGGGGTCTGGAGGAGGACAGAGGCAGACAAAGCCAATGGACATAAGCAGAGGTGTGAGGGAAAAGATTGTCTGGCCTGCTAAGGAACAAAAACAACTCATTCCTTCATCCTCTCCTTTTTTTCCGGGGCATCGCAGGATCACCAAGATAAACGAGCCGGCCTAGATATGAGGGTCCAGTGGCAGGAGGGGGGGATCTGGAGTGGAATGCGTGTGAACTGCACTCCGCCTCCGATAAATCATGGAACAAGTAGGAGGAGAGGGGAAGGGAAAAGGGGGAGTCGGCCAGATAGCCGGGACGACAAGACGAATGGGAGGCGATGGAGGGGCGATCCAGGTGCAGGTGCACGTGGGCCGGGCGCAGTATTCAGATTACACGAGTCCTGTGGGTGCCATTAAATTAATAGGTCACTTTTAAAAGGTAGATTTGTAAGATAGAAATCAGTACAATCAAACTTTTGGCTGAAAATTGGATAGAAATTTATGGGTCTGTTAATATAGATACTAGGATACAAGTCATTATTTTTTATTATGAAATTTTAACTGGCTATAGCAACCTTGATAAGCGGTAATGAAGATTAATAATGAAATAAAATTATATTTTCTGAGGTAAAAATGGATATATCGGAGTTTGAAAACTTCTTTTTTTTTAAATGCTGAATGTTAAACACGCTAAAATCTGTTTAAAAAATAAAATAAAAATTCAATACGTACAAATAGGAAATCCGTTGGTGCAGTGGTTCCTCCTTAGGACTTTGGTGCGGGCAGTCTGGGTTCAATTCCCTCTCGGTGGTTGCGATTGGCTGGCAGCCAATTCCGCCGGGTTGTCCTTCGCCTGCAGTTGGCTGGGATAGGCTCCAGCACCCCCACAAACCTTGTGGTAGGAAAGCTGAATGAATAAATACAATGTAAAGTAGTATATACATTTTTGAACTGATATTTAGACAATTGTACACAACAACTATATCCTTGAAAAAAATCAAAAACAGATAGAAACGAACATAACATTTAATTAAAACAAAAACTAAAGGATAGGAATTGAGACAAATTGACACTAACTTCAAACAGAAAGAGAAATGTAAATGACTGAAAACAATCCAAATGAAAACAGAAAAGACATTTATTTCCATTTTTGATGTTGTATGGCCATGTCAGTGGTTAGGGTTTCAAATCCATCTTGAGTGGGAGGGGCTTGTGGCTAAATGATTAGAATTACAACCAAGAGAAGTCTTGATATGTGAAACATATGTGACAGATGAAGCCCATTTAATTGCACTCACTCCCTTATCTGCGTTGCGGCCTTTTAGACGGCGGGCGATAAGCCGGCCGGCCGGCCGCTTCTTTGCGCCTGACCACTAATTAAGACTCCCCGCTGAAAGGCAGGATTTGTGTGAGTGTGGGCGGAGGTGGTGCTGGTGGGAGGTAAAGAAAACACGGGCGCTCCTTTAAGTTGTCTCTCGACACCTCATCGCCTGACACTGGCCCAGCAAATTTAACACCAACAAAAAAAGCCTTTGCAATTCTATGGGGCTCAATTCTGATGAATGAGGGGAAAGAAAAAAACTTTTTGGGGGGGAAACGATAGAGTATTTCTGGACATGTTTGGATTGTGACAAAAAGTGAGGCTTTGGTGGTTTTTCTAAGGCCAAAAATGGAGAAAATCTCTTTTAATCCATTTCACTTTTCCTCTTCTTTTTCTTCTTTGGTTTTGTGACTTCGACATCCGAACTGGCCTCGAGTTCGTGTTCTGGTTCTTTTTCCCGTTTCCGTTTGTTGTTGGGCTTGTCGCTAAGGTAACCGCTGGAGTCGCTGGCGTGGGTTTCTATGACAGGTAGCTCGACTTGCTCCTCTTTTACTTCCTCGCTTTTGATGTCATCTTCGGACTCTTCTTTTCGTTTATCTTTCTTCTTTTTCTTCTTCTTACTTGAGCCAATTTCAATTTCATTTGTGTGGATTTCTATGACAGGGAGCTCAACCTGCTCCTCTTTTTCTTCATTACCATTTTCATTATCTTCGGACTCTTCTTTTGTTTTATCTCTCTTCTTTTTCTTCTTCTTACTTGAGGTGATTTCAATTCCATTTGTGTAGGTTTCCATGATAGGAATCTGAACCGGCTCTTCTTTTTCTTGGTCGCCATTGACGCTATCTTCCGACTCTTCTTTTCTTTTATCTTTCTTCTTTTTCTTCTTCTTACTTGAGCCGATTTCAATTTCATCTGTGTGGGCTTCTGTGACAGGGATCTGAAGCTCCTCCTCTTTTTCTTCATCACCATTGATGCTATCTTCCGACTCATCTTTTCTTTTATCTTTCTTCTTTTTCTTCTTCTTACTTGAGCCGCTTTCACTTTCATTCAGCTCAAGCGGCGGCACCACTTCTTCCTCTTCTGTGTGTTCTTTATATTTGTCTTTCTTTTTCTTCTTCTTCTGGGAGTCTTCGACAACGGACTCCAAAGCGTCTCCGGCATCTGGTGCCGCTTCTTTTCGCTTGGCCAATTCGGGGCTTTCGGCCATAGCCAACATTTCCTGAACCCTGATGTACACAAACGGTGTCACATTAATTTCAATCAAATATATTGAAGAACATTTCCAGTCCACAAACCTGGTTCTATCCAGCCTTCCTCTTATAAGGAGCACGCCGGTAGCGTCGGCATCGAGCGCAACCACCTCAAACTCCAGCTCGGTTCCGATCTGAGGCCCCGCTACCCTCCATGTTTCCATGGAAACCAGGTTGGGTTTGGGTATACTGGCGTTAAAGCAGCCGTGCACCAGGCAGCCCACGTGACTCGCCGCCAGTTTGTTCACCTTCCCCTAGAAGCGCAAAGACAGGCCGTTAAATGACTTTCTCATGCTTTTTTTGTCCAAAACAGAGATAAGGGGGACACTTGCCAATAGTCGCTGTCCTCCTTGAGGTTGAAATAGGATATAGTTGGCTTCAATGTCCACGTGGATGTATCCGCTGTCGTCAAAAATGTCCCCGTATTGCCGCACGATTCGTATATCGTCGTAAGCGACAGGGACGCCTTGGAAGCTGTGAGAAAAAAAAAAAACAATCCATTAAGTAAAAAAGCAAATAGCTGGAGATAATGCTCCCAATTTGCATATTTTAGTGGCTACTGTATAGTTTAAATTCACAGCAGTTTTGAAAAAACAATCAAAGGTTACAGTTTGCTTCCACCTAGTGGACGGGATTGTTTTGATGAAAGCAGATATTATAGCAAAAAAATGTAGCAGAATTGGTAATGTTACAGAATGTTATTGCAGTTGAATTTTTTTGGAGAACAAACCTTCAGTTGTTTTCTGGCAGCTGCCATTGATGGGGAAAAGTGACCAAAATTTAGCTGTCATTACATTGACCATACAGTAATTCTGTTAAACTATACCCCCTTACAACGCTAAAACTAACAAAATACTAGGGAATGACATAGTTGTGTTCTATTGACGTCACTGTGATTAATTAACGAACACAGTAGCTGTCGTTAACGTTAATAGACGCCGACGCCATTTTAACATGGAATGTAATGGCACCACATTATCAATTAAACACCAAATAAACATGATACTTATTTATGACATTACCTTGGGGAGAATTTGAGAAGTTCTGCTTGTAACTCGCCTTGTAAGCCCGTCCTCTTCTTGTTCAGGTAAACGGGTGGCAGGGCGACATGTCTTCGGTGAGTGTTGCGTACCAAGCACGAGTACGGAGCTGACACAAGTTCAGAAGCGTCGGCAAAAGACGGGATAACGCACTGAACTTCGAAGACAGTTGTTCCTGAGTTAGAGGAAGCTACGACCGCTGGGGTCTTAACGCAATGTTCAAGGGTTTCGCCGGACATTTTCACGTGTTTTGGGTCCTCCGCGACATGCTGCGAGGTCGCCATTTTGGCTCAGGAGCCCGGAAAATCAATAAGCAGCCACTTCCGCTGTAGGAAGAGCAAAGTTCTGCGTTGCTCTGCCCTCTGCTGGACAAATAAGGGTTTACTACAATTATAAGTATAATATGAACACAAATCATTAGTGGGCCCATTTAAGACCATTATTGATGCTTTCTTCTGTGGAAAAATGTGATATTATACAAAAAAATGCAAAAACATTGTCACAAAAATGTGACATAACAATGAACTATGTGGTGTGAGTGCTATTTTCTTTTTTGTCCGTTTGTTTTAATTATTTTCTTTTTGTATTATTGTTTTAGAATGCCATTTTCAGGCATTAATGTTCTAAAATTAACCACTATGCTCAGTGAGAGTCACACCAATGTTACATAAGGTCGATTCAAGGGGAGCGCTGCCTCAGTGTTCGTCAACAGGTGATCATTGATTCTGTATCCTTTTCATCAATAACATCATTCGGGTCACCAGAGGTCTTTTACAGACATCCACGCAATACTTTTTCATTCCAGTTTTATTTGCTTTACCTTAAGGAGCGCTAATAAAAAAATAAGTTTGACCTCTTTTGCATACAGTCATTTAATAGATACAACTGCACTCGAGCTATCAAATATAAGTATTTTGTCTTTTGGGTATAATGATGATTTTTACATAGTTAACATTAAGATATTTGAATGTGGGTCTGTTACTAACATTGGCATTCAAATTACAACAATATTTTTTCAGTTTTTTTTTGCGTGCAATTGTGGTACAATTATCCAAACAATAAAAAGTAATTCTGTTCTGTGAATTAAATTTAAGATCATTCTAAATATATTGTTATCATGAGATTTCTCAGGTACGGCCAGTGTACAAGCAGTATAGTATTGTGCCTTAATATGTATATATTGCCTTTGTACTATTTGACAATAAAATTTCAATTCAACCTCTTTGGTATGCTCGAAATAACTTAATATTAAAAATAAAAAGAGCAAATGTCAGCACCTTTAGCGTCCATGTGTTGTTCAATGCCCAGCCATGCTTTCTAAAAACTGCCAACAGCAAGTGAGTCAAGTTGTCATGGCGATACGCTAGCATGTCCATTGTAGGAGATCTGAGGGATTCCATTACTGGAGTTGTCCAGGACATCCTGCCAAAGACACACACACAAAAAAACGTCAAAAAACTATTTCACCAATAGGAAGTTTTTTTTTACTCTTAGCCTACCTTTTCCGTCATCTCGTGCGAATGATGCAGTGAGTGCTCCCTCTCCAAAAACATCCTCTGCTGTTCAGAACTGGCCAAACGGCAGGTAAGCCACGTGGATAACGTACACGACGAGATTCCTGTGGACAAAATGGGATGCCGTAACAAACAGAATGTAGCCGCGGATGATTGGAGGGATTCCGCTTTACCCAAACAAGCTAGCGTCATGGCGGCCAAGTGGACGGACTGCATGGAATCGTGTCGCTTAGTCAGCGCACGCAAAAACTGAAAGTTTAGGATTCCGCCGATTAGGCCGCAGATGCAACATGCCGAGAATAGGATCATCTGGAAGAAGAAAATCAGTTGAATATAAAACAAATTAACCCCAAAAATGAATTCATGTCACCTAAAAACAAGTTAACATAGACAGTGTTCCAACAGCTTTGTATATAGATATACAGTATCTTTTGGTAATAATTGAATGAAGTCATATAAATATTTAGCTCAATAGGACGCTGACTATATGATATTAATACATAATAATTCATTATTTGGCAAGTCTTATAAGCACTTTCAACTGGTTTAGCCAGGATTGTATTCATTCTAATGGCCGTGAGCAGAGGTGCCTTCAGTGTCTTTACCCTCGTTTAAAAAAGGACATCTCCAATTTCAGACGTTACCCCGGGAGTTATACGAGCGAGGCGGCGGCGGGCAGGGGAGCCGAAGCAAACCCGCATAATGCAATCATGGACCCCTCGGGCGCGGAAAGAAAGAATGCGGAAACGACAGGCACGGACGGACAGAAAAAAGAGGCGATACGGGGGTGAAGGAAAGGTCTGTCTCGCCGGGCGCTGACATTGATCCGTCATTAGGCCGAGCGGCGGGCGGACGTTCTGAGTGGAAGGCCAGGAAAGACGAGGACGGGGAAAGACAAGAGCGGTGACTGCTTGCCACCTCTGCTTTTCTCACACGTCACTCACAAAATACTAGACGTGCACGCATTTATACTATCTTACTGAAAATAAAACAATCATTCACACATTGGTTATACACCAATGGCAATAAATGAGGTCATCTTTTAAAAAAAGCTAATAAATGACATTTCTATTGATAGATATGCCAATTAATTGAGGTGAATGACTTAAAATGTGACCTTCTTGCTTAACATGGTCTCAACTCATTAGCCAATGAAGAGCTGAGAGACACAAGTGGGTGAAAAAGCATGAAATAATAATTAAGACTCCCCACGTGCAGAAAGCTGCTGGAGTTCTCTTCCTGTTTGCTGCAGCAAAAATAGTCTCAGTCCAAATAGAAATGCGACATTATTCCGAGAAGAGACACTTACGGTGAGTCCGGTTCGCTTTCGAGCGCATAACACGCCGCACATCCCGCAGAGAAGAAACTAAAATAAAAAAGGAGAGAAAACAGAGGTTGGCTAAGTTGTTGTGGCAGAAAAAAACAAGATCATACTTTAAAAATGATGACTAAACAAAGAAAGAGAAGTGCTTAAAGTTTAGTTTCATCATCTCAGCCAATGGACAGACAGCGGGGGGCTTCTTGGCATGCGTTACCAGAAAGCATCCCCGCTGCATACCCTTGCCAACATAACAATGTGAGAGGAAAACATGCAAGAAAAATGCTAATTCATGAATATTTCATTAAAAAAACTCCCTTTAGCTGACCTCACACTGGCGCATTCATTGGAAAAATATTCAATAAAAATGGGCATTGACTTGAAATGACTTTGTCAGTCTATGAAAAAAGAGTGACTTGAGAAATCCTGGATCGATGGCCATTAGCCGAAGCGCCAGAAAAACTACTAAGAATAGAAACTCACGCAGAGTCCGCTCCAGACGGGCGACGCGTCTCCCTGCTGCGGCTTGTGCTCCCCTCGTTCCCGAACCCAACTGATGGCCACGGCTCCGAGTACGATGCTCGCCACGCCCAGGCCCACCTCCACCACGGAGAGGAGAAGAAGGCTCCAGAGGATTTTACGGCTAGAGCACATCCCGCCCGGGGCATCTCTCCGCTCAAGTCCGCTCCTCGTTACGCTCTGACATCAGTGGAGGGCTCTAAAGATAAAAAACAACAACATCTGAATGGAAAAAAAACTTCAAATCAAACAAGTTTTCCCCCAAAAAGTCAACATCTACACCCGGAACTCTACTTGATCGAAGGTGGCGAGTAATAACGACGCCAGCGCGCTCTGACGACGGCACGCGCACACTACGAGCGTGCGCGTGTGAATGAACACCACGTGCTTTTGGGGGTTTGTTTTCGTCGCCGTAAAATGAAGGGAAAGCATGGGAGTGGAGCTTTTTAACCAATCAATGGGCTTCCTTATTGATTAACATGAAGGGGAAAAGACGTTTACTGTACACTGAGTCATCTTTGACTCATTCACTGCCATTGACGGTCCACACGGATTGGACGTTTGTCGCCGTCAATGTCGGTAAACGAGTTTTGTGAGGAGTTAGCCTCCAGCCAAGTGGGTGTTGGGGTCCCTGGAGGCCTATTAGCAGGTTCTCACTCGCTATCCACCGCTAGCGTGGGGCGCAATCATTAAGAGATTGGTGTGTAATAGCTGCAGGCGGACCGGGAAAATCTGTCTTTGCGATTCCCGGAAGAGTAGATGGAGGGAAAGCTAGTAAAAAAAGGTAGTGGGCCACTTATAGATTGACTTTGCGTGTGACATCGAGACTAATTATGTGGTGAATTTTAGTTTCGTTTAAATGGCGTATTTCTCTTCCAAGGGATTCTTAAAAATCTGCCATGGAGATTCCACATACTGTGAAATTAATTCTAAATTCTTCATGGTTACTAAAATGGCACTTGCTCATGTCTGCCAATACCCGCTTGAAAAATTCCAGCATTTCTGGGTTATATGTACATAAAATTAGCTTGTCCAATATAACTTTCTACACAAATACAATTAATCTGAATTCCCCCTTTTGTCAAAAAAGACGCCCTCCCACTCACTTACTTCCACGGCGACCATTGACGCATGACGCCAAGCGCTCAAACGGGGGTCCATTACAGCCCCAATCAATGGCAATCCTTCCATTAAAGCGTGGTTACACGTCTTGAGGTCGTTTGTTAAAGGTGCTTGTTAGCCATCTATGCTAAAAGTCAAAGGTGGCACCTAATGATGTTCCCCTGCACTCAATAGTACTCTTATTAAAAGTGGCAAATGTAAAGTATGGATTCGAGAAAAAACAAAAGAACTGTATCGGATTTGATGTTGTGTATTTCCTGTACATCAACATTTGAGTCCCATCTGCCGGTTTGGCAAGGACTCTGCCGAGTAAACAGAGTTCTTATAAAGTATTAAACACATCACAGCAGGAACCGCTGTGGCGCACACACACGCACACAAACTCACGTACGTACAGTTGATGAGGGTCCCAGTGCAGAGTCAGTGGCCTCTAGGTTTCCTGTAGTCTCAGTGAAATTGGATCTCTGCTTCCATCCTGAGTTCGGCCGCCGTTGCACCATGTTGTCGTCCGCTTCTTTGGCTTTCACCTGGGAGGGAAATGACGACGTCAGCGTTCACAAATATCGCAAATGTGAGGAAATGATGCTGATTGTTTTTCTGGAAATTTGTAAAAGCCTGACAAAGTGAATTGGGAAGATACTGCTTGTCTTGACCATAAAGTCCACGAGAGGGAACTATTTCACAGTGTAAGCTAGAGAGTGCATAGCAGTTATATTGTCTGTGCGTTCACTATTTGGCAACAATTGACAGGGATAGACGTCAAATGTCTCTGAGACAGTGGATTGGACTTCAATCCTCAGTCCATGATCAGTTATGAAATAATATTAAATCTAATATGACAGTAGGAAAGTCACTCATCTGTTAGTATTTTATCATATAAAAATAGTGATGTCAGCATTAACTCTCGAGCTCAAATTACATACCTGTCAACCTCGAACCATTTGTGATCTTACCAAATTTTGTTTTCGCCCTTACATATATGTATAAATACATGGAAAATCTTACCACTTTACTTTTTTGTAAAAAATCACGAACAACAAGTAGAAAATGTATGTTTATGTGTTTATTGCTTTCAAAGTTCCACTACAACAGCTTCCTACAGCTTCCCTAACAGGAAACGGAAATCACATGGTGAAAGTGTTACAAAACGAAATGTTTATCATGATCTTTTTTTTTTAGCCAATCAGAGGCGCCGGTACATATATCACTTGGCAGACATGCGTTTCCGGGAAGAAACAATGGCGGATGGTGAAAAATGGCTAGAAAGTGCCTTAATTTATTTTTTTTTCTCAAAATCACCGTTTAGCGTACCATTTTCATGTGTACAGCGTACCAATATAAAAATGGGCTTTCAGTTGTACCAATTACGGCGAGAACGTACCAGTTGACAGGTATGAAATTACATTTTTTACATTAATCATATTCTACATATTGTGATATGTCCTAAAAAAATACATATAAATAAACCCTTACCTCAGAAAGTTCCACTTCAATTTTCCCCATCCAAACATAGCAAGTTCTCCCAGGTGAAAGGGATTGGACATCCATGTCTGTCAATGGCAAGAAACAAATAAAAAAACGGTCAGTTTGAAAACAAATTCCAGCCATTTTGAATCCTAAAATATTACTGTTCCCATCTTTGATGTCAAATACAAACATTTTGAGTGTGTGGAAAAAAAACACAACTTTTGGCTGGCTGGCGACCAATCCATAAAGAAAGCTGGAAAAGACAGCCCATTAAGTCCAACTTACGTGCCATAAATCCACAGCAGCTGTGCGAAAGGCCAAAACGCAAATGGACTTTATTACTATTTCCTCGCATCTGATAAAATAGATCATAAATACCTCAGGATGTTATTGCGCTTTATTTCTGTATTAATACTCATAAAAGGTGTCCACTCGTCCTATTAAAAGTCAGATTTGTCAGCCCCTGGTTCCTCATTAGCGCCATCGAAATCCCAGTCAAAGAAATACGGCGTCCAGCGCTTGAGTTATGATCCACTTAAAGACATCCCCTACCGTAACAATCACACTGTTTGCACAAGTGTTTCTCCATCTTAAAAACCACAAAATGGCGGATGCTACCTCATCCGTCAAGTGTCGAGGTTAATACGCCAATGTCATACTTTATTTTTTCACGTGTTCACGCAAGGCTTTTGTTCGAAGGAGGCAAAAAACTCCGAATTGTAGCAGGAGAGCAAAATTGAACGCTTTGTTTTAGTGGTTTAGTGGTTAAAAACGCTTATTGGGGCGCCCCGAAAACATCCGCCCTGAGTACTTAACCGAGGAAAACCCCACCATTGCTGTCGCATCATCGCTGACGTTTTGTTTTCGACAGTTTGCGGACAAATGCGTCCATGCATTTCAGTGCCACAATGACTATTTGTTTTTATACTTTTATCCCACAGTCAATTCCATTTGTCCTTAAAAAATAGCATTGGTCCATTTAAGAAAGAAAGAAATGTGGACTAGCTAGCACAATTTTGATGAGAGACGTCCAATCCAGAAAGGATTTCCCCCAAATATATTTTAAATATATTGCTATGATGGAACATAATTTTGGTAGAATATGGGTAGAGTGAAATTCATGTTATAACAAAAAAACACTGTAAAATATGTTGTCTCAATGTAAAATTCACATTATTATCATTTTTTTAATTCCCCCAAAAAATCCGTGAAGCTCTGAGTCTGCGGTAGCTGAACCGCGAAATAGCGAGGGAACACTGTATTTAAAAATGTATTGGAGGTCTATTACCACCATTATTAGTGAATGAGATTCTTTTTAAAAAGCTATGTCTTATATGGAGCAATTTTTTGTTAATGATTGCTTAAGTGTGCGTGTGTTATGAAAGAAAAATGCTTCTCACTCTGACTCTCACGATCCTTTTCCACTTTTCTTCCTCGGGGGAGTGTTGGAGAGTCCCCGAGTTTCTCAACCACATCCTGGGTGCCGGCCGCTGTGAGGTGTAATTCCGTCAAGGGCAAACAGCACTACCCCGGCTCGGCTTGGCGCCAACCTCAAAAAAATGGGAGAAAGAAAGGGAAAGGTCACCGCTTTTGTGGTCCCGGGGCCTAAATGTCTGTAATCACAGGCAGAAAGAAAAAAATCCACATCACCCAGGCGGAAACATCACATTGAAAATTCTGTCCATTTCTCTTTCAGCCTCCTCCTCCTCCTCCTCATTTCCCGAAAACGCCAAGAAAGATAACTTACATAGTAGCGAGCTGACCTCAAGGACGCTCGGAACCATCAAGCATGACTTGTCGGTATCGGGCGAGATAAGACGGAATTTCCAGAGTATCCTTCATTAAGAAAAAAAGCAGGAAATAGTTTGACTGGAGCTTTTGTTTCATTGTGACAATATGATGACGACAGATGCTACAAATTGATGTCTTACAGTAGACGTGAAGCTGAAATCAGCAAGTCTCCATCCAGTAAGCAATGACATCACTTTTTTTTTTTTACAAGTGCACCAGCGTGTTTATTTGTCCAAGTATGGTGGACCCTCTGTGAGCGCGGCAGTGGGGGCGCTCCCACTCACCGTGCGTCATTCGGCACCATGTCATCATTCTGCATTCTGGACTCGGAAAGATCCATGTGCTTTGGTCCTCCATTGTCCTTCCTTTGTCCTTATAAACACACAAATGTGGGCTTTGGTTAGGGGATTTTTTTCTTATGGTCACTTATTCTGGTCACATGAGGCTAAGGTACGAAAAGATGACAAGAAAATGTCGGCGTGGCTTTTTTGGCCCTTCGGGAAGGCGCAAATTGGATCAAGTCAGTGTGTTGCTCATGTAACAAGATTAAAATGGCAAAAGCTCTTGACATATTTGGAATACAAATTAAAATGGTTGACATTGTATGGTCATTTCATCCTAGTCAGAAAGTCTGAATATTTGAGTTGAAGTTTTAAGTTAGCATGACTAATAAGAAGCTTTTTTTTTCAAGAGTGGAGTAAAAAAAGGCAACACTTGAACCTTGACGACCACAAGGAGCATTAGGAATTTAAAGGAGGGGGGGGGGGGGGGCTACAGGTGTAATCAGTAACAGAAAAGTTATGCGAGGAAATCAACAGCCGTCGACAAGTCAAACATTTAGGAAAAAGACCCTAAAACACCTGTTAGTGACATGAGAAAGGTCATTTGCTAAAAGAATGGGGAGGCTCATTTGGAATTCTCACCAAAAAGTACACAAGTCAGTCTAAAATATTAGTTTTGAAATGAAAAGGAATATGCCTTACTGCCCATTTTGGGTCTGTATTGTTCACATTCATTTGGTATACCAACCAAAATGTGATCTTGACTTATGGAGATGGCAGGTCTCAATTTATACATATTTTTGGGAGCTGCCACTAAATCCCATTCTTGAATTCCTCACAATTTTGCGATAACACTTTTTGTCAAATTCCCAGACGTCATTTGTGGATGCTACCTTACCTTTGCAAACCCCACGAATCATTTTCTTCTGACCTCCGACCCTTTACTCCGTCCTCCCGTCGGAAAAGGGTTGAACCGACTCCACTTTGATGGTTTGACTAGAAAATGATGAGAGCAGAAGAGCGTGAGGGAAAGCTTAGCCGCCTGCTAACACAAACAAACCTAAGTGTAGGCAGGAAAGCCAGCGTGTTTAGTGTCATCGTTACGACGGGGATTTACCTCCAACGTCCTGACGTTGACCAGTATTGACAAGAGCGGCCTGTGTTTACACAAGAGTCCATTATCACGTTGGCGCCGTGGACAACAAATCCATATTTTTTGACCCACCGTCCGTCTCGGGGAGCAAAGACGATCCGGCTGGAGAAGACGTTTTTACGAGAGAAAGGCCCGGACGGTGTGGCTTTCATCATTATCATAAAGTGACGGACGGTGGGGGGTGGGAAGAATGGTAGTAGTAGCACCCCCCCCCCCCCCCCCTGCACCCCCAAATTCCTGTTGGACAATTATGCAAATGAATGAAGGAGGACACGGTTGTCCCGCTCCAACAACACACGAGGTCAAACCAATCAGATAAGCCGGAGCCCCGCGTGAGAGTATCGATCGGCACTCTTGGCACGCTATCCATCAAAGTTTGGGCGGGGAGCCAATCAAAACACCACTGTTTTATCCACTAAGATGGCCGACTGGGGGATTGTGTCCTTTGTGGGGGCGCAGCTGGCGTTCTCCTGCTTATTTAGGACATTTTTGGCTCCCGCTAGCCGGCCAAGGTTACTCCATGTCATTGGAATCCGCACACAATAGACACTCCTCCTCCTCTTTCTTTGCCGACTACTTTAGCGTGGACGTGTCAAGCGCTTCATGAGAGCTTTTATGGACCCCCACCACTCCATCGTGGAACCCCAACATCCACACACAGGAGCGCTGGGTGCGGTTAAAGGGCTCCCGCAAGAAGCAGTGTAAACATGGCTGTTCAATTGGAGGCCAGAGTTCAGTGGGAGTGCAGGGCTGGAGTTAAATATGGACAACGCATTACAGTATATTCGGATCGAGTGGGTTTTTAACAAAGTGTGAGTTTTAACGCAGCGTTTTTAACTCTTTAGCTGCCACCAGTCAGTGGTTTAGGATGCTAACCTTACTGAGGTGAGGGAGGGTTCATTCATATTTAGAATTAGGGTTAAAGATTTGAATTTGACAGAATTATTTTAACCATTATTATCAAATGGCGATACTACTTGAGACATTTAACCCTATATAGTATTTTTAGTCATGAAAAAACTCTATAACAGCAATTATGAGTCATTTTCTAATCAAGAAATTGAATAAAAAGCTTAATTGAAATTAAAAATGTATAAAAACGTTTAGTGACAGCCCCTAAAGTCAAGCTCTAAAGTATAGTTTAATTTTTCCATAGCATTTAAACCCAATGTATTTCAAATGTCTTTTTTAGTCATCATGAACGTGATGCCATGTATTTAAACTTCCGTAATGTAAAATAAAGCCAGAAGTAATTAAGAGGTTTTGAATGTTTTGATTACAATATACTGTGTATTTTAGTTTGAACTATTTATGGTAAGGAAAAACTAAGCAAATAAAAATGCACATAAACGTTTTGCATAAATACTGTGACATAACACACAAAGTTCTTACATTTCTAAATAGAAAAAATAAAAAACTTTACCTTTGGAGTAAATGTTGCGCAGTGACGTCATCACCCAGGAACCCGTAGTGGTGTTGACTTCCCCCTCCTTTTTCTCTCTCTCCGTCTCTCTCTCTCTCTCCGGTTGCCATGGCACCGCCTACCTGTGTCAGTGCGCTCCCCGTGCAGCGTGTTCATTCAGCACGCCGGCGCTCGGGGTCGGCCGCGAGAGGAGCGCAAGCCCCGGCTGGATGGCGAGCAACTGCGTTGATGGATGGAGAAGGGTCGGATAGACGTGGATCTTTATGGTAGCCTCGGCGAATCACTTCCCTTACCTGCCCTCCCGGCGCCGTCGCCGGTTCACCCCTCTAAGCTGATTGGGACCGGAGGATGTGAATACCTCCTCCCCGGGATTAGAAGGTTCTTGGCCCAGGAACAATGCCCCGCGGCTGGCTGCGCCATTCCCGGCTTTTGTTGGCCAGGCGGCGGACGCGCGGTCCCCGCTCTACCAGGCGTCCCAGCTCTCCGAGGCGCTGGCAGTGAGTCTCTCCGCTCGGACTGCTTCCCCCACCCGGCGTGGATAATATGACTTCCTGGCCATTGACATATGGCAGCGTCCCTCTGTGTCTTCTGCTCGTAGCGTCTCTCAGCGCTGGGACCTCCCATCTGGGTAAGTGGAACATCATTAAAGTCCAATTAGAAAGTCATTATCGACAATAACGTCCATTCTGTCTTCATTTTCTCCAACTACCGCATTAACAGAAGAAAGCTTGAACTGTATTTCCTATGTATGACGATATTTTGGATATTGAGATAAAAGTTTGATCTGTATTTTTATGAATAGACTCATCAAAAACATTTATAGTGCTAGATCCCCTCTTAGAAACGACATTTCCATCTATAAAAAAATGTGATTTCAGCAGCGACATCATTGTAATGAATCATTAAAGCTAGCTTCAGTCAGCCGTGAAATAATGCGAGTGCATAAATGGAGCTTGCTAGCTAGAGCGCTCACGTTAGCGGCTCTTTTAATGCGTGAGTGGACATAATGTGCGATGATTGAGCGATGTAATGAGCCTTGTTGAACAAGCACCTGTTTCCAGACTCCAGTGCGTTGTGTTTCCCACCACAGTCAGTCTGACACATGCCAAAGTAGGTCGCCTGTGATGAAAAACAGCAAAGCTTTTCCTTCCATCATGAAAATGTGATACAAAAGCTCCCACTTATTATGCAAATTGTCTTTTTTTTCCCATGACAGGCGACAACTGGTGCTCTTCGCTTGCAATTACTTCTTGCCAAGAGTGTCTCCGACGTGGACCGCAGTGTTCCTGGTGCTTCAAAGAGGTATGTCAAACATAAAAAAAAAATGCTTTGAAATTCAGGTCTACAAAACCATACACTAATCCTCAAACAGGACTAAATCTTTATGGATGCTGTACCGGTAAATATTCGGGTTTTCCTTTGCTAATGTATTAAAAGCAATTTATTTTTGATTTTTTTAATTAAAAGAGGAAAGAAATCAATGCATTTAGGCATTTTCATTCAAAAAAACAGCGGTTTACTTTAAAAAAACTATTTTTCAAATTTAAAACCAAAAAAAACAGCCTATATTCTTGCAATTTTTTGGTCTGCAATGAAGGCAGATGCTTATCTTTATCACTTTTTAGGGTAAATGAATGATATCTACAACGATATTTTGCCGGGCACTACAATGTAAGATCTGAACCAATCGCCTGACTGGTCGGGAAATAATAGAGGATGAATGGAATTGTCGAAATAATTTGAGGCAGCTCTTCTTCCGAGTTTGTCTCTCCGCTGACATTCCTAGCATGACTGTCTGTCCTGTCCACTTTTGCCCCATCCACACATGTGAACATGATGTTTCATGCTCGCCCTGTGTGGATCGACCCAATGTTTCCATTCCATTTCTATTCTTTCTCACATAGCAGCAGCAGCAGCAGTGGCATAGCCACATTTCAGCCATATGTTTAGTCTAGTCATGGCTGCCACGCCGTGCGTCTGCTTGGGAGTTCCTTTTTTTAAAAAGCCTTTTCTGCCCAGCCTTGAATAAGTGAAAAAAAAAAAAACACTAGACAGAAGCATGTTTGGGAACTAGAAAGTCGCGCAAGCGTGTTTACAAGCTTCAGGTGTTGGGAAATTTGACCTTTTCTGGCATCATTAGCTGTGTGAAAGTATTCAAGAAAATTCTTAAAGTATGAATAGCTCCATTTTTTTTGTGTGTGGCGCCTAAGGAGCAAAGGCCACTAATCCAGTCTAAAGCTACAAAGTGTGACATACTTCTGTGTTGGGCAATTGTGTTTTCGTCATTCTCTGAATTGAAATTTTGACTTAAGGATTTTCTGGATGGGTCTGGTGTTCGACACCGTTGCGACCTCCAAACCAACTTGCTCAGAAGTGGCTGTGGACCCGAATTCACAGAATCGGGTGTAAAAGTAGAAGTGGACGCCGATGTGGGGGGAACGCAAGTGAACCCGAGAGATATTAGCATCACGCTAACGCCAGGTAAGGCAAAGCTACACTGAAAAAAAAGATTTTTTGTAAATTAAACTGTTTTGGTGTGTGTGCTGTCAGGTTCTGAGGCTAGTTTTGTCGTAGCCATAAAGCAGCTAGCGCGCTATCCGGTGGATCTTTACTACTTGGTGGACGTTTCCGCGTCCATGCAAGAAAACCTCGATCATGTGAGTGAACAAATGACGTTTTGAAGAAGATTGAAAGAAGGATTCAAAGGGACTTACCTGATTTGCAGCTCAAGACGGTGGGCGTGGCTTTGTCACTACGCATGGCGGAGTATGCTTCGGATCTGTGGCTGGGTTTTGGGTCCTTTGTGGATAAACCCGTATCTCCTTACATCAACGTGCATCCTACGAAGATCAACAACCCATGCAGGTAGGGAACATCACCTGTTGATTGGATTAGAATTTTAGGGGAGTGAATGTTTCTGAGGTGAGAGTTTATTTAAACTAGAGAATGCCATTTTTTTTTGTTGAAACGTCAAATGAGTTAAAGTTAGCGATGCTAGCATGGGGAAAAAAATGGCGCAGTGAGGGCAGCGTGACTAAAAGATGATTCAGGTCACGAGGCTGAGACATCAGCTCTACATCTGCTCTCAGATATTAATAGGTATGATGGATTTATCTCCAAGATGGCTGACATCTGCTTTTGAAGATTGTGGGAACAAGTGTTGAGAGTTCAAGTGCTCTGAAAATAGTTTTTTAAAGGTTTTAAGATAAGGAATGCTGTCAGAAAATTGGACATTCCTCTCTGGTTCCATCCGTCCATTGACTTAATTTGAAAATATATATTATAAGAGGACGGCATGTGTGAAAAGTGTCTCTCTAATTTCCCGTATGACTCAGAGTGACTTTGCATTTTTATAGCGCGCCATTGTTCCACCGATAAGCCGCTGTGGGTGGGTTAGACTGAGAAACTTTTGAATGTCAATGTTCCAATCGGTACGAGTTTGTGTTGGAATCTTTTTTTTTTTTGTTCTTCTCCCTCAGCGACTACGAAATCCGCTGCCGGCCCGCCCACGGCTTCCACCACGTTTTGAGCATGACTGGAAACATGAGCGAGTTCACACGCGTGATCAAACGCCAGCGGATTTCGGGGAACATGGATACGCCGGAGGGGGGATTGGACGCCATGCTGCAGGCAACCGTCTGTCAGGTGTGTGTGAGTTCCAATGCAAAATGTCTATCCCTGTCAATAGTAGCCATTAAGGAGATTTACCCATTTATGATCTCTAAATAATACAATAACAAGAATGACTTTAAATGAACATACCTAATATTAATTAAGTTTTAAAAAATGATTAATCAGAGATATTAAATCATGAATATAATTGGATGAAGTATTTTTAGGTGAGATTAAAAAAGCAAATACTATATTTAGATTAACAATATACTGAGGGCATTTTATCTAAAAATACATACCCATAAACTAGTGTAATACATATATTTAAAATAGATAAATAAATAAGTAAACCTATTTTTTTAAGGCATGAAATTTCAAATATGACGGCGGCGAATGAGTTAAGACGTAGACGTATATTTTTAAAGAGGTGTCTATATGCTCATTCATTCATTTTTTTTGCCTGCTTGTCAGCAACAGAACATAAAGACTGATGTGGAAAATGTAAGTACATAACATAACACATGTGCTAACTTACTCCAATTTCAAACATTCGACTCTGAGTTGGTTTAGCTCTTGGGAAAAAAAACCTAAAAAAAAAAAAGTTCTCCCAGTAGTAACACCCCCCCCCCCCCCCCCCCTGTTTATGTCTGTGTCATAGACTGTGGGAGAAAAGGGGGTCTGTGTGTATATTTAAGGAACGCCGGCAAACTAATAAGATAGGCATGACATAATGGAGAGTCTATTTGTGGAGCCAGAAGTGTCGTGGGCTTTCCCTGCAGTCTAGTGGCTTACTCGGGGGCCCCCCTGCATGACATGACTCACGGCCCCCCTGCGGTTGAGCTATGAGCTTCCGCCATTGTGGTAGGGCGTCACCATTTGGGATTCCGCTGACGGGCGCCATTTAACGCAGATTCCAGCGTAATGACTAACTCTCATTGATAAAAATTTAATGGCCATTGGGGTTCGATCAGCAGCCATTTGATATACGAGCATTAATTAGTCAACCAAACGTCCCTATTTCAAACCTTGTAGAGGCAAACAAAACAAAAACTCACCAAGCTTCAAGTGACTCCACTTCAAAATCCCGATTCCCGAAAACTCCAGAGTTGAACGGAAATTGGCCAAGTAGTTTCAGCGTGATTCTGCAAACAAGTCAACATAACAGCGATGAGAACTCAGCCAGGCCAGAGGCAAAGAATGTGGATGCTATTTCCGCTCAACTGCGTCTCTCTCTTCCGATCTTTAGGGGGCCGTGGGTTGGCGTCCCGAGGCCAAACGTCTGTTGCTTCTGATGACCGACCAGCCTTCTCACCTGGCTTTGGACAGCCGTTTAGCGGGAATCGTGGTTCCTCATGACGGTTTGTGCCACCTGGAAAACAACGTCTACACTGGCAGCACCAAAATGGTGAGTGTGCCGTAGACAAGAGGCAAAATGGATTAATTCTGAAAAGAAGTCCCTTTTAATGTCTTGATTTCCAACTGTAGGATCATCCAAGTCTGGGCCAATTATCTGAAAAGCTGCTGGAAAATCATATTTACTCCATTTTTGCCGTGGAGAAACAAATGTACAGGTGGTATGAGGTAAAACAATAATAATAATATGAGATCCATAAGTACTAACATTAAAATTTAGTAGGGTTAAATATTCACCCAAAACAAGAACATTGCTAAATTTGAAATGATACTTAGCAGTTATTATTTTGGAGAAAATATGTAGTATCCCAAAAAAAAAGTCAAACATTTACTTAACAGCCTATAAATTGAAAATAATATATAATAATCAAATTTAATAAAAAGGATCCATGGCCAATATCATGGCTCAAGTTAATGCTAACTTTTAATGGTCCATTTTCAAACCCCTGAACAAAGAAGCCATGTTACACGTCAATGTACAATTGAATGACTTTAAAAAGCAGGCTAATGAGTGCAAAGTGCTGACTGGGGGGTGCGTGGCGTGCTAATGGCGTCATGAAGGCCTTTTGGAGCAATCAACAGACTGTTCATGTGTGTCCCCTTGCATCATAAAAACAACTCACATAAGACTTTCCAAAGTAGCACGACAAAGCGTTCATGGAAAAAGTAACCACGTACAAATATGTCAACATAGCCTTGAGGAGACTTGGACCCCACTGCAATTTCTTTTTCTACCTGTAGGAGTTGGTCCGCTTACTACCTGGTTCCTACCTTGGCAAAATCGAGTTCTTCCAGTCTCCGAACCTCATCGATCTGGTGGTGGACTCGTATAAGGTACTTCACACTCCATATTTCTGCCCTAAAATAAGGAAATGCAATATTTTGAATATGAAAAGTAAGAAATGCCTTTGTATAATAGGTGTTAGTGTATGACTAGCAGTTTGTTCGGGGCCGTAATCTCACGGGTGGGTGAGCGGCACAGCGCTCCAATTGTTTCATTCCAGATTTGTTCGAATCCAGAGATCTGGCAGCACGCAGGCGGCTGAATTTGAACACTAGCGCTTATTGTAATGGCCATCACAAACCCCCCCTCACTGCCTGCCCATTCCTTCCCCCAATTTAGGTGTCCCGACTATGTAGGGAATACAAAGATTCTATTTTCACTCCCACCTTCTTTTACCCATACAGAGAAAAATGAGTGGTTTTTGAGGACAATTCACTATCAAATTGTCATTTTTGTGTGTTTTTTTTTTTTTTTAACAGAGTTTACTGACCGATGTGACATTGTCGGTGTCGGTAGACGACGAGGCGGTGGCCAGGTACTGGACGTCCGTGATACCCGTGTGTCCTGAAGGCACCACGGCGAAAGAATGGAGTTGCTCAGGAGTGCAGCCCAACCAGACCGTAAGACCATCATTTCTGATGCTATAAGAGATGAGGAAAATATAGATGATTTAATAAGGTGCAATGAAAATAATGCAGTTAGAGTTGAAGCTTGAATTATATTGTTAATAAATGTTGCATATGATATTTACGGAAATATTTATGAATAAACTCAGAACAATTCACTTTGTATTCCGATTGGATAGTATTACTTTGTGAGATAAGTGTTTGGACACTTGACTTTTTGACACATCTATAAGATTGCGGGATTTTGACACACACACACACACACACACACACACACACACACACACACACACACACACACACCCGTGTAATGTGTAAAAATGGAGTTCCATTCAGAGTAGCGCATAGCAGCAAAGACTTTGTTGTGTCCACTTTGCTTTCTTTTCACTCCCTAATCTCCTCATGAGTTGCCTCTCCTCCCACTGAATCACGCCTCAGTGCTTTTTCTGAATAAACCAAATGATGGAAAGTACCCAATATGCTTATCAAAATGACGAAATAAAACAAACAAAAAAAGGTCTACACTTTTCTATGCTAACGAATCCGTTAACTGACATAGACAAAATAAAGTATAAAGGTCAGTTTTCTTTAATCCCGTTATTGACGCAAACCCTGACAAATTGGAATAATTCCAAGTTTGCTTTTCCAACCCAACGTAGGTCTACTTCAATATCACCGTGGGCTTGCGTTCTTGCCCAGAAAACGGATCAAATGAAGACATCCTAGCGACGATTCAACCGGTGGGCTACAACGAATCGGCCATCGTGAGAATCCACGCCAAATGTCGGTGCGCTTGCGAGTCGACGGGAGGATGCGGCGAGGCGGAGCGGTCGCCGTGTCAGGGTACGACGGACGACGACGAAGGGGGACCGCTTCGAGGACTCGTCAATCAATCGGACTGGGATTGTCGGGCGGAAGGCTCGGATTTGGACTGCAGCGGTCGGGGAGCGTGCGAATGCGGGAGCTGCGTGTGCGAGCCCAGTCGACTTGGCAGCGTCTACGGGAAATACTGCCAGAGCGATGACTTCTCCTGTTCGTACGAAGGCGGACTACTGTGCGGGGGTGAGATTTTTTTCTCTTTTTGTTGGAAAGACGCAATTCTACGTGAACTGCAAAGTTAAATCACGAAAAAATGGCTTCTGTTTGTTTACCAGGACGCGGCCTGTGCGTCTTGGGGGACTGCGTATGCGATGAAGAGTGGACGGGCGAGAGCTGCGCTTGTCCCGTTTCCACGGCTACCTGTCAGTCGGCCGACGGTTTGCTGTGCGGTGGGCGGGGCGTATGCGAGTGTGGTCGATGCACGTGTGACGATCACAGGTACTCTGGAGAATTCTGTGAGCGATGTCCGGCGTGTCAAAGTTCATGCGCGTCTAACTGGTAAGTGCTTTGTTTTTGGTTTTTCAAAATGGACATTTAGTGATGAGGATGTTGTTTTTACAGGGAGTGCGTGGATTGTCATATGTCTCACGGGTTGAAAGAACAAGAGGCGGGACGTTGTAACCAAACTTGCGAGACGGACGTGGTTTACGACGGCGAAGACAAGTCGGGTAAAGCGCTTTTTCTTTGAAATGACGTAGGCGAGTATGTTAAGAGATTAATCTGTGTTCTAATAAAACATGTTACTAGAGTGGGGTTTACAGTTTTAAAATAGGCACTAAACTATTTTACTATAAATAGGTTGTTTATTTTCCTTACCGTTTATCTTCACAAGGGTCGCGGGGGTGCTGGCACCTGTCCCAGCCAACAATGGGCGCCAGAATTGGTGGTCAACCAACTGCAGGGCACAAGGAGATGGACAACCTGTAAATATAAAAAAAAACAGTAAAAAATATGTTTCAAAATACAATCAGATTGACAGTGTTTTTTTTTTATCTTATTACAATTATTATCAGTAAAAAGAAAGACAATTTAGACAATGTTTGAGTAAAGAATGTCCCCAAATGTTGTTGGTGTTTCTCCCAAACAGGAGGAAAACGGATTCAATGCATGTACATGGGAAGCGACAACTGCCGCTACTGGTTTGAAATGAGCTCCCAATTTGGACGGAAGCGGCTTCACATCAGCACCCAAGCAGGTACGTACCCACGCCGCATTTGAGTCAGCCAGTCTGCCGCTGTCACTTCTGCAGCTGCATTCTCCATTTGCACCTTTCACACTGGCAATTTGAAACACACATGTTCAGGTTCAAGTTTACACTTTCACACACTTTGTCGTGGCACATCCGAGTGTTACAGTTCCCGGCCGCTGGGGTTTTGGAACAAAACTGCCCATTGTGCCTTTCCCTCCCCCCCTTCATCTGCCCCCGCCCGGCCGGTCCCCTCCACCCGACGGGACACTGTGCCGAACGACGCCGACTCCTCCCGGGTGTCGCGGGAGCCAGGTTTCCGTGGCAACCTTCTTCCCCAAATGTCTTTGGGCTCTTTGTTTTGAGCTGGGAGGCTGTCATTTGCATAAGGCTTTGCAAATATACATATTTCATATTCTTATTCATCCCTTCAACAACACAAACTCTTGATTTGACCCCATAACACTAAAGTAGGGTGTCAAACCTATGGCCCGGGGGCCCATATTTGGCCCGCTAAACGTTTTTTTGGCCCGAGTCTAAATTTCAGGCCTAGTTAAAACTATGAGAAAAATATGGTATTTACACCTTTTTGCGTGTGTTTTCAGAGTGTGCCAGCAGAGGTCGGGCAGTCGGAACCTTCCTTAGCGTATGCGCCCTAACGGTTCTTTGTGGGTTGGTGGTGGTGGCCGTGTCCAGGCTTCTTTTGCAAAAAAGAGGCTGGTCGCCAAGAGAGGCCGACAAAGACAGAGAATACAACTGCACGGGCAAGGTAAGCTCATTGGTGGACAAGTGACATTTTTTTACATGACTGTTTGTGAGGTAGTCGGGCCAGCAAATTTCCATCTGTGTTTTACATTTCCGCTGGCCTCCCAACTTTAGTAAACACAGTGTTGGGATATGCAAGTGCTTTTGATTTATGGAAGTGGCCAGAAAATGCCGGGGGAGGGTGACGGAGCTGTTTTAGAGTGGAGCTTTGACTTACTGCGCTTCTCTTGGTGACTACAAGTACAATTCCTAAAAGTACCTCTTAAGGGAATATTTCTAGGGATTGGATTGGCAGCATTTTGGATACTCTCTTCATTTATAAATTACAATGTTAACTCAATCCTAGACAGAAATAGAAGTAACTTACTATTAAATAATTCAATCTCACATTGGAGATTACATTTCCAATGTTAACTATTATTTCCTATATGCAGTATTATATATTCTGAATGATATTTGAATGAATTCAGACCTCACCATTCCAATTTAATATGGCAAGATAACTTTTGAACTGATTTGATCTCAGGAATTATCGTACATCCCCACAAGCAACGAGAAGACGGTAACTTACCGGAGAGAACGCCCACCCGACCATTCGGTGGAGATGACGGTTCATGTCAAGATGCCACTTGGTGAACCCTGGCAGTGAAACAAAAAGAAAGACAATCAGTTGGACTCAATTCTACATTTACTATGGATCAGAAAATACAAATCCTAGTAAAAGACTTTGGGACTGAAATGGCCAGTACAGTATTGCAGATTATGGTTTTAGATCTGAAGTAGTAGCACTGATCCAAGTCTTCTACTCTAATTTATATGTGCGTGAATTTCTATTGGTATTTTGTCTAAACTTTCTAAGACTTTGAACGCCCTCTTGTGGCCAATTTGAGATACGCCATTTTTTTCAATTCACTATCAAATGCTGTGCTTTATGACTTTGGGTTAATTGACTATTTATGTTAAGTGTTAAGACTTTTTTTTTTAAAATGATTCGTTTGTCTTTTTATTTTTATTTTTTTTATGTCAACTGATCAACTGACATTGCATTCCAGGCTTTTTATTTTTAGACTTGCACTTGTTTTGTATCATACTACTGAGTGACGGTGAAGTTATTAGTTTTGAAATGATTATTTTTCAATGCTAAATTGGGCATTAGGTTTGCGGGAACAAATCCACTGGACTAACTAACAATCAAAATGCAACATTTGTGAAAAGAAGCATAAACGCGTGACCTCAAACGAGAAGTAAACTTGCTGTAGCCGACTTAACTGGACCCATAACGTACGTTCTACTTATTAAAATATGTAATTTCTCGGTACACGTCCAAGCTAAAGTCGAAAAGGTACCGAGATCCAAAATGGGAGAGTGCTTTTCCACTTTCATGCACTTGTCTGTTGGAATTTGAGGCAATGTTTACAGCAATAGCTGCTCTATTTGTCTATTTGTTGTTGTTTTTTTGTTGCCAAGCCAGAACAGTACTATTTATTATCATTTATTTTCTGATGACTTGATATATTACCTGTAATATTTTTCAATGAGTTGACTTAAGTTGCAATATTGGTTTCTTGTCTCCTCGGCCTAAAAGAAGAAGAAGAAAAAAAAATCAGCAATAAGTGAATCATCTCATTTGGAGTATTTGTAGGGAGTTTTGCTGTGTGGCTTGTTTAACTATCACAATAAAAGAGCTTGACTTTTCAAACAATGATGCTTTTGTTCATAAAAAAAATGTCAACAGATTTGGATAGTCAGTGTTGATGTACACAAAATGAAAGAAAAGCGTGACATTTGGGGAAAACATTTGATTTGCGTGTCCACGGTTACAAGGAAAACAAGTAGAAAATAAGTGAAGTATGCCGAGGATACTTTGATCAATGTGATTTGACATTTTGGAATGCTGCTTCGGTTTAAGATGCAATTTACGGTTACAAAACAACTCTTGGCATTTTGCCACGAGGTCAACAAATGAATCAGAAACAGAACCTGTTGATGCGCTCAACCTGAATCCAACCACAATAACTGGGCATTTTTCATCATAGGTACAAATATTATGGACGTTTTGCTATTGTCATTCGACAGAGTTATTCCAAATAAGCTGCCTAACAATAAGGACCTTTGACCTATATTATTGACACACATAAGACAATGACTTTTTGTTTCAACCACAAAATAAGAGGAAATAAAATGAATACTTACCTTTGACTAAAAGCAGAAACACACATTGAAACACAGACAAATGAGTGAATACAAATGGTCATTTTTATTGTTTTTTTTTTAAAAGTAAGTAAGGGTGTTCATCAATGTGATATTCATTTTAAAGTGCCTTTGTCCGGGGGAAAAAAAACCAAGCCTATTTCTCCTGGACAGTAGTGCTTATCTCCGGAGGCTGCCTGACGACGGCGTTGCCTTTCCCGGCGGCTTCCTCCTCTCCGCCGTGTGTCCGGGCGTGTTTACTCAGGTGGTCGGAGCGCATGAATTTCTTGTGGCACACGGCGCACTCGAAGCGCTTCTCCCCCGTGTGTGTGTGAAGATGCCTTTGGAGCTCTTCGGAGCGAGTAAAACGCTTCCCGCAGAAAAGCTGGCTGCACAGAAAGGGCCTCTCTCCGGTGTGCCAGCGGAGGTGAGCTTTCAGGTGGGACGTCTTGCCGTACACTTTCCCGCAACCCGGAATGTGGCAGTTGTGGACGGCCCGGCGCCCGGGGTCGGTCTCCACGGGACCGAGACTCTCCGCTTCCTGGCAGTTGGGGCACCCGCAGGTGGCTCGGCTCGTGGGGCGACGGGAGGACCGCGAGGAGGAGGAGGAGGCCACGGGGACCGGGGGGCTCCTGGCGGAGGAACCGGTGAAGTTGGCCTCCAAGTACGGTGCTCGCGAGCCGTCGTACGAGTGGAGTTGGCGGACGGCTCCGGGGCCGTTCTCGGGGGACCCCGACCCGGCCAGAGACGGGGCGCCCCCGCCGGCTCGGTCGGAACTCTCCGCCCAAGTGGCGCCCGTGTCCCACCAAGAAGATGAAGGGCCATTTCCGCCATCCGTCATGGGCTTGAACCACGGCTGGTAAGGCTGCGGGCGAAGCCGCGGGAACATTCCGGCGATGGCTTCTACAGAAGTGGGCATCTTGGTGACGAATACTGAACGTCGTTCAATTGGGAAAGTGCTTTCGGGCCATCCGACGTTCTGGTAAGACGCAGACCCGTCGGGGTTGGTCACCGAGAAAGCGCCGGGGTCGTCCGGGAATCCCACCCCGTTGCTTTTGGGGGGGACCCCGAGGGAGGTGAGACATGTGGGCGGCGGGACGCTCCTTTTCCACGGGTGAAAGCCCTTAGGGAATGCCGCAGGTCCGTCGGAAAATGAATTTCCTTCGCAGATTCGGCCGCAAGTGGCCGCAGACATGGCGCTGCTCGGCCAGGGGTCCTCCTGTGGGGTCATGTCGATATTTTAGAACAGGCACAAGAATTTGATTGTAAAAATTTAGATGAAGCAGTCTATTTTTTTCTAATATAAAACAATAAAAAGCAGATTATCTAACAAGTGAGCAGATCTTAGGTTTAGCTTTATCTTTATAGATAACTGAATTCCACTATAATGCAGTTTCTAAACTAACTATACATTGAACCCTATAGTAATAATATTGTAAGAAGAAATGTAAACTTACCAACAGAAGAGTTGCAGCCATAATTGAGCTGTCAAGTTGTGTTGTACGCCGCGTACGTAGCGTGCGCTTGTTTGCTCCTTTGTACTTGTTGCTTCCTCGTGCGTTGGAAGCCTCGATGGCCCGTGGGCCAATCAGAAGCCAACGCAGGTTGTCTCTTGCTTGTCAAACCTTCGGTATGCCATCAATTTTCGTGGGGAAAAAAAAGAAGGCGGAGCGACCGAAGCAGTGGGATTTGAGTCCAAAATAGTCAATTGTTTGGAACTATTTGACACTAAGTAAAGGATGAAGTGTTTTAATGCCTCCTAAATGTACATTTTGATGCTCAATGTTGGGAATTCTAAATTACAATTATGTTTTGAGAGCATGTTTCTATTTCATTGTTTAACATTATTACCAAGAGCTGAAAGTTCAACAGTGAAAACATAATTTTGATATTTTAACCAAAAACTATTTGTTCAAACACAGGAAAGTATGACATATGATTTGAGACATTGACATTTGACAAAAAAGAATAGCACTTGTCTACAAGCACAAATTGATTCTTCCAATTAAACCTGCAGTTTTTAAGCACACTCGACAAACAACTTCATGAGTTCTGATCCACTTAAGTGGCCTGGCTCAACATGTCAAAAATGACAAGTGCATTTTTTTTTTTAATTTTAAAGACTAACGCTTGTAAGACTGTTTGTCGAACCGGTCCATCCCATCCTGTCCTTAGGGCGGATCACTCAGCGCCGGAAAAAAAGGGGGAAAGGAGGGGGTACTGATTGCCCTGCCTTTGGAATTTTTACGACAGGCAACAACAAAACAAATGTTAGATTCCTCCCCGGAAAATAGCCTTTCCTTTGCTTTTTTTCCGATTCCAATCGATCACAGAAAGTATCAATCACAACCTCAACACTAGTGGAAGCAACTTTCATATTTCCAGTGCATAATATAAATGCAAAGTAGGCACATTAAATGGTGAATAAAAGCATCCTAGTGACATCCTTAATCTTGACAAAACTATTCTTGGTAGGTTTGGTAGCATTTTTTATTTCTGTTTCTATGTTATTATTTTATTGTCTCGGTTGCTAAGTGGCTTTTGTACAATGCGTAGTTATGTGTAATTGCCGGAGCGTTTACGGAAAGTGGTTGATTGTAAAACGCAATTCATGAACCTGAAATACTGTTTGTCGGATTATTGTGTCAAACAGCAAGCTGATAATGACGGAAAAGTGAGGAGGAACATCCTGATACAATGCTCACCTTAAATCACTTTTTGTGTTTCGTAAAAACAATTGCTTTCGAGCAAAACTACTTCAATGGTCTTTAAAAGAAAAAAATATTTCAGTCAGATGATAAAGGGGGGGTCTTACCATGCACTACAACCAAAAAGGTAATTTAACAGTTTAAATTTGGTTGCTAGGGGGGTTTTGTCATCAACTATGATCACCTGCTACTTACTGTGAAATTTGGTGATCTGGCTAATATATTTTTTGTGGTGTTCAGCCACAGCCAATGAGCAAAATGAATCTTTTCAGCTGTGCTTTTCTGACATATTCAATGAAGGGAGGATGTGCAAAGCCAAACCGGTTATTAGGGACTACTTCAACCAGCTGGTTATCACAAATTCAAGCAATTCTGGCCTTCAGACACAAAATGAAGGACGTGAGGATGAAAGAGAGAGAGAAGATAATGATAAGCTTTGGGGGGGGGGTGGCAATTGAGCTGCTCTATTATTTTAAAAGCTAGTAGTATAGCGTATTCCTTGCTAAACTTCAATAAATTTTGTGGAATCTTTGCCATGGGTCTATTTTCCTTATTCAATTCTGACTGTGCTACTTCATGGCGCAAACATAAACTATGTAGCAATAGTTGCTCAAAGACAGGATGGTTTAGCCAAGCCAGCAAGTCGTGTCCTGTTTTTCACTCAATTACACATAGGCAATTTAGCACACTTACTTTGGTCCTTGATGGTATGTCGCACCCTCCACTTAGGGTCGGTCGTTGGAAATGTCATCCACAGTTCTTATAGTTGCCAAGGATCTTCTTCAAAGTGGACTGATGTGCTCTTTGAAAATTCAGTTGCCTGAAAAGGAGAGATACTCATATAAGTTGTAGTCATTGTATAATATATCAATATAAATTATAGAGGATGTTACAGTCGAGAAAAACATTTGATGGACTTTTCAGTCATTCCAAAAAATATTAAATTTCAATGTAAGAATAAGGCATAATTGAAATGATTAGTTGCCACTGAAAATGATACATAAAGGTCCAATTCATTTAAGCTAGGAGAACTTACTGGGAATGCTACTATTTCAGCACCACTGACAGCATTAGACATCCAATTTGTACATGCTGAATGGGAGGATGGAATATATATTTTGTTATTGCGCTTAACTTTAGTCAATTATGTGTTCTTTTCTACTTGGAAACACTTTTTATTGATGAGGCCAGAGTTCACTGAAAGTTCACGGTACCTGCAGGCATCTCCTGTAGTCTCATGGGTGGTCAAGGTGCTCGCATAAATAACTCCAGGGTGAATTGTATAGTCATTTGCTTCCTCCCATTGTCACCCGTGTACAAGCACACAAACACACACCGATGGGGATGCCCTACCTGTTGAACATTACAAAATGAAGTGAACTTGCACACTCACTTTAAAGCACATGGTAAATACCAACAAACACATTCTATAAATTCTTGGCGTCCAAAATAATTTTAACGACTCCAATTACTTGATGTGTAATAGATAAAAACTGACTTGTTTATGTTCATTTTAATAACTAAGAGACAATACTACATTCTAAAAGCAGACTTGTGCTTAAGTTGCCAAATTCTATGTATTGCCATATTTGGCCAAAATGTTATGACTCTCCTTCTCAAATCGTCTTTGAGTTAAATGGGCAATTTACACAAAATACAGTTTGTTTTCCCGACACAAGGACGCCATGTCGTTAATCCACTCGGAATGATGCTCTTGCCAACTTGCCAAGCAAGCCAATTTGACGAGTGAGTGAATGCTGACTAGTACGCGTGCACACACGCAACCACAAGCGCAAGAGAGGCATGTGCCAATCATGTCAGTCATAAATATTTTGTCCTCAACAACCTTACCTTAGTAGACACCCTGACGCCACTTGGTCTGGTGACAAATATACGCCACCTACATGAGACACACATAAGAAAAAAAATTAGTCTCAAACATATACTAAGTCATATTAGACATAGACATATATATTATGACATCAAATGTACTGAAGAGTAAGGTGAGCTCTTTTTGAGTGACATTGAAAACTAAAAAATAATCACAACTAATGGAACTGAAATTAATTATTATGATGAATACATTAATCATGGCAATTTACCTAATGTGTTATATTTTTATATTAATAGAGTATATAATCATCTTGTCAATAGCGCCTCCTTGTGGTTAAATTTGTAAACAATATATACTCAATTTTTTGAATGTGCAGAGGAAAAACTGTTCTTTAATCTAAATGATTAGTTTTCCCATTGGAGTCGCCGATTTAAAATGCTCGAATCCATGGTGATTGTTTACATTCTACTTCAAATGGACAGTATGGAATTATTTGGCATGGGCGACACCCCCTTTGTTCCAGGCCAACCCTCGTTGCTGAGCAACGGTGGCCCGGGGGCGGGGGCACTTGGCTGCCTGCGACGCTGCAGTGATGGGGCGAGTACAGAAAACAACATCATTGTCAATCATTGACATTTCAGTAAATGTTGACTATAAAGTTGAAATAGGACGGCTTTTTCGAGTCAATTGTCTCCTGCTTTGGTTGACAACATGTCTTAAAATGATAGAATTTGGAACGCTGTGAATACTAAGTAGAGAGATATGTTGGCGTCCTATAATGACAAGCTTTCATTGGGTGCCCACACGCCTCTCCACAAGAGTGTCCGCCCCCTCCCCGAGCTCTCACGGCAACTTGACTAACAAGCAGCCCTCAGATTGAGGCGTAGCCTGGGTAATGTAGTCCCTCTCGTCCAATAGCGGCGGAGGAGGAGAGGCTTGTGCAAAATACAACTCCCATCTGAACCCTCGCACGCCAAAACCGAGGACCAATCTGAATAAGTGGGAGGAGCGCGTCCGCCCACAAAAGCCACAGCTATCTGAGCGTATCTCCCCTTTTATATGGCCAAAAATGAACGAGTGAAGGAATTAAAAGAGAATCGAAGCATTATATAAAAAAAAAAGGGTTGCCTTTGTGCGGGCTGGCGGACGGCGACGACGCGCTCGGAGAAGCAAGCGACAAGAGAAGAGCGGCAACGGCACAGGCACAACAGGGGTGTTGTCCTGATGCTTAAATGGAAGTGGGTGGGCCTCGTCGGTGACACACCACGAACGCCGTTGTGGATTTTCCATCGTGACAGGCGCTAAAGTGCATCTTTATGGACGCTCCATCCGACTAAGGAGTCGTACGACGGCCGTGCTTGGGGCGCCAGTGGCTTGCGGGAGGAGGCGGACGGAGCTTTCTCCGTTATTTGTGTCGAGCGCGAACGGGAAGGGAGGGCTATTCGGCTGTGTCTCCGCCCTTCCTGGACGGTGGGTGGTTTCGTGAATACGGCCAGATCCGCCACGGCCCAGAGCCCAACATATAGGCCGTCCTCCGCCTCCGTTCCCGGCTGGCCGGCCTTCTACCGTGAACTACACCCTCCTCTCCCTCTTGGTATATTCATGCGTTATGAGTGGTAGGTGTTTTCCTCCTCCTCCTCCTCTTCCTCCTCCTTCTTCTCCTCCTTTATCGTCTCCTCCCTCCCAATTCTCCCCTTCCTTGCCTGACAGCTATGAAGCCTGTGATGTTTCTGATACTGGTAATGGTCATAATTGTTGGGCTATGTTAGATCCATTTTGCAATTTCTTTTTCAAATGACGGTGACGTTGAGTATTTTTTGGTCTCCTAACTTTGATGCTTTTGTTCTTCAGACTCCAAGAAGGAATCCTTGGGAACTGAAGGAGGGAAAGTGTCCAAAAAGGGGAGGAATTCTGGACCCTTGCAGGTATTCAAAAAAGACTTTTACTTCAACCTAGGCAGAGAAAATGTGCTGCTCTCTTGCTGCAAGCGCCGACCTCTGGGGGCGTTTCTCTCCTGAATTTCACTTCCTGCTTGTGCGCAGCCCAGCTGAGCGCCAGCCCCAAAAGCCCCATGAGTAGCTTTACGCGGCTGTCACACTTCAGCTATTGTACTATGAAAGTGTCACTTTGAATTAGCCTCAGAATGCTTTAATTCTGCTTATGGATTCCTGCGGTTTTAGTGGCACACTTCTCTTTTGACCAGTTCTTGATGTCTTCATTTTAAAGATGTTTGTTTCATCTTCTTTAAATGCTGCTTTGGCTTGTGCGTGGGGGTCCATTTGCAGTATTACAAAATGTTGTGCCCGCGACCTAGTTAGTTCTTGTGAGGCGAGCCGGAGAGAAGGCAGCATTTTCTTGCGGTGTTCTCAGAAAGAGACACATTGGAGTTATCACCCGCCCAACCACCCACCCACTCGCTTCCTGTAAAACTGCCGCCCACTTCTACTGACAGCTCTCTTTTCTGTCAGCTTTGTGTTTCTCTTTCCAACACCCATCTCTTGCTGTTCCTTTCTCCTCCAGTCAGGCGGTATTTGCGCTCAGAATAATCCATGCCCATTCCTCCCCATTGGCTTTCCCACTGAGGTGGCGCTCGTTTGCATATTTGCATAGTCTTTTTCTCCTCTTCCGTAATCTTCCACTTTGCCCTTTCCTAGGATTCCTCTCAGCCTTCTCCGTTGGCTCTGTTGGCGGCCACCTGCAGTAAAATCGGAGGGCAGGCGGGAGGAGAGGTGGCCCAGGTGCAAGCTGGGCCCCAGCAGATCCAGCTCCAGACTGGTCAGATTCAGCTCCAAGCGGGTCAACTTCAGGGCCAGATTGTAGTGGACGCATCTGGCAACCAGACCCTCGTCCCCCAGCCGCTGGAGCTGGTCCCGGCACAGTTCACGGGGAACGGTTGGCAGATTATCGCGGCGCCACCCGCCATGGCCAAGGAGAACACCAACCAGCCTGTAGCTGTGACGGTGGCCACCACGCTTCCCAATGACAGCACATCTGGACGCAAGGTGGGCAAATTCTGGAATAGCTCTTAGTAGTCACGGTCTGACAATGTCTCAATACCGCTTTCCTATTGCAAAGGTGAAAGCCATGGCCGGGACCAACAGTGTAGCGGGCAATCAGCAACAGCAGTTCCAAATAATCCAGGTTCAAAACCTGCCCAATGCCGGCGGTGGGGTCCAGTACCAGGTCATCCCTCACCTGCAGACCGCAGATGGCCAGCAGATCCACATCAACCCAACTCAGCAGGCTTCCATCGGGACTCTGCCCGAGGGGCTTCAACTCATCCAGAGTCCGAACCCCGGTCAGACCATTCTGCAGACAGCCAACCAGCAGGCCATTCTGTCAACTACTGCCAATCAGACAGTCCCACTGCAAATCCGTCCGGCACAGTCGTTCCCCCTGCAGCTGCAGACACTTCAGGGCTCTCAGACGCCCGTCATGACCACGGTACCCATCAACCTCGGCGGCATGACCCTTGCTTTGCCAGTAATCAATAACGTCGGAGGAGGCGGAGCCGTGCAGCTCATCCAATCGGCAGATGGCACTTTTTCTGTCGCCGGCGGTAACCAGTTGATGACCGCGGCGGTCTCGGGGGCGGCCGAGGGTGACGGCGCCCCCGAGGGAACGCAAGTGGTCACTTCTGCCATGGAGGCCGCTACCAGCGAAGCCCAAGCACAAAGCACGGAGGCGGACTCTCAAAGTCAGAATCAGGCCAACGGGGTCCAAAGCCAGATGGACGCCCCGGGAAGCATTCAACAAGTGATTGTGGGACAAGTGGGACATCAGTTGCTACAGCAAATCCAGCTGCAGCCACAAGCTTCCGCTCAAAACCACGGCCAGCAACAACAGAGCATTCAGACTCTTCAGTTGGCCTCCGGTCAAACCTTGCAGCCCATTCAGGCCTTTCAGAATCCAGCCCAAGTCCTTATTCGCACACCTACGCTGTCCCCGTCTGGGCAGATTGCCTGGCAAACGCTGCAGCTCCCCGGCGGCGTTTCCCTACAGGGAAGCCTCGGAGCGGCCATGCCACAACAGCTCACGCTGGCCCCGGTGGCCGGTGGCACAACGGTGGGGAGTGGAGGATTGGTCTCCCTGGGAGGAACTCCCCTCACATTGAGCACAGCTCAGATCAACCCGGGTTCTGGGGTACAGACGGTTAGCATCGCTGGGCTGGGAAATGCCGGAGTCCAGGTGCAGGGCTTGCCCCTCACCATCACTGGTCTACAGGGTGAGTTTAGTACTTTACTTTCCATTTCTGCACCCCAATTGAATAACTTGGCTTACTTTTGTGCTCGCTTCTTGACCATCAGGTCAACCGCAAGGACAGGACGGGGTCAAAGTTCAGTCTTCCCCCTTGACAGTCGCCGTGGGCAACGTGGCCTCCAGCTCGTCCATGAGCCCGGACCAGTTGGGGTCCGTTCAAAGCTCCTCGGACCAAGAGGGACCCCCTAGCAAGCGACTTCGCCGAGTGGCCTGTTCCTGCCCCAACTGTAGAGATGGAGAGGCAAGGTAGGAGTCGATTGACTGATGTAGGAGAACCATCGGGTTTCCTGGTAAAAAGACATCTGCCCTCTGGCGCAGAAACAGTGGAGACCCCACGAAGAAGAAGCAACACATCTGCCACATGGAAGGCTGCGGGAAAGTCTACGGCAAGACTTCTCACCTGAGGGCTCACCTCCGCTGGCACACGGGCGAAAGACCTTTTGTCTGCAATTGGATATTTTGCGGCAAAAGGTTCACTAGGAGCGACGAACTGCAGAGACATCGAAGAACCCACACGGGTACGGCGCCACCAGCCTTACAAACGTTCTACCAAATAATTTACAACCACTGTTTCTATCCACCAACAGGGGAGAAGCGCTTCGAGTGTCCCGAGTGCTCCAAACGCTTCATGCGAAGCGACCACCTTTCCAAGCACATCAAGACCCACCAAAACAAAAAGAGCGGCGCCACCATGGCCATTATCACCACCGATAACCTGGAAGACGACGCCCCCGAAGGCCTCCAAGCTTCTCCTCAAATCGTCACTGTGGCAACCCTCTCTCGAGACTCTGAGCCCGCTACACCCACCACCTCTAATCACTTGGAGGAGGAGGAAGAAGAGGAATTTGAGTAGGTAGCCATTGTGGTTCATGTTCAAGGAGAAGAGGACTTCTGCCGGATTGGATACGCTCGACCGCCAATAACAAAATTAAGGGTCCAAAAAAACAAAAACAAACGGGAGCCGTGTTACGATTAACACACGAAAAACCATTCACGCGATTTTTTTTCTAAATGGTGACAAAATCTATCTCTATGCACAATGTTGTGTATCTGTTTCTTACCTGTCGGACAGGGCTGAGGGTCAATCAAGGTACAGGACTGTTGCAGTTCTGGGAAAATGAGAGTGGATGTCAATTCATGAGTATATTTGTGTGTGTGTGTGCGTGAGTGTTTTTTTTTTTTTTGAAGATCTACCCAATTTGAGGTTTATCTCTCCTTAACTGATTCAGGTAGGGAGAGATTCCTTTGTGAACTGTTACAAAAGTAAAGAAGAAAAAAGCACAAGGAAATATTTCTATATATTGCATTCCTACTGCGGCTGTGGTGATTAGGAAATAGGTTTCTATCGAGAAAAAAAAAACAATCTAGCTTTCGACAACTATGTGAGGTGAAAGCAATACTTAATGACAATCTAGTGGAACATGTTTACATTGTCAAAGGGGCGGGGTTAAATAAAGAGCACAGGTGAGCAGTGGTTTCAAAAGATTTCTAGGGCAGTTTGTGTGCTTTTAATTCCTTAGCTGCCGTTCAAATGAACATTGAGACTTTATATGTCAATCATTTCTGCGGCAGCCAATGAATAAGTGGGACACTAACCTCGCTTGGTGACCTACTACTGCCTTAACACAAGCTAAGGGGGCGGGGCGAGGCAGTTTCAGGTGAGTTGGGGGCGGGGTCTAAAGGCCATTTAGCTGTGTGGTGATGAGTTCTGGTGGTCTGTTAGTCCAGTGCGTAGTCTCATAATAAAATAATGTTTTTTAAAGGTTTTTATCTATAGGATTTGCTTTGAAAGCCTGCCCCTTCTCTGTTAACACAGCAAAGCTACTGTGTAAAGCTAATTTATTATTCTTGGTTTGTAATATTTGCCTTTTTGCTGGACTCGTAATTGTGCGTGTTGATTCCTAACTTGTGTACGGCATGTTTTTTTTTCATTTTTTTGTAGTGTACTTGTGTTTTCTTCTCCTTGCGCCATATTGTTTTTCTTTATGGGGAGAAAATAAAAGCAAAAAAAGTTTCAAACTAAAAAGATGTTGATACCAAACTAATTTAGATGTTTTCAGTAATATATTTTGTGTGACGACCAGCTTTCCCCCCTATTTTCTAGCGACATTACATTTGTAAAAAAAAGAAAAAATTCAATACAAAAACATTTCTTAACTGTTCTTCGCCATTGCATTTGATAGTTTATTTTTTTTTGTTGCCAGGTTAGCCTCAAAGGCTCCGGCTTGTGCAGATTTCTAAAATTTGTTTGTACCAATGTGTTATGTCAGTAAAAAGAACAAAGGGTGGGGAAAAGAGAATATGCTTTGCCTGAATAACGCGTGACAATAAAGTGATTTTAAAACGGCCTTACCTGATTGACATTGCTTTTTTGCTATGCTTGTAGTCCCTAAAGCAAAACCATCAAGAAAAATGTGACCAAATTAGTAATCATCTGTTTATAATTGACATACAAATAGATAAGAGCATCAAATCTGGGCCTGTTATTCAACCACTAAACTGACTTACTATCAGATTGGCGCAACTCCTGCTGGACTCCTGACGATCTCAAAAAGAAGTTTGTCTGGGAATTGCTGGATATAGTCTTGTATTACATACAAGTAAACAACAAATCTGCAAAGAGGTTAGTTTTATTACAAAAACATAAGAACATTTCCGATGCAGAACAGTGGCATCTTTGTCAGTGTGCAACAATCTAAGATACAAGATGGTGTCACCAATTTTACTTGATCAGCAGTACAATGAGTCTAAAATTGCTAGTTTCCTATCAACCTACATAAAACCGAGAATCACCTTAAAATACCCTCATCAATTTTACTTGGATTTTTTTCTAAGTGTTTGTTAGCTTAATGCAAACAAACATAACGGTATGTACATATAAAAACAAAAACTAGCATTGGTGTCACTATCTTTTTCGTGTGTTTGAATTATACTGCGCTCTTGTGGACAAATGGTACATAATAAAGTCAAGATTATAAAAAAACGACTTGATCATGTCAATTTCAATTAGAAAGACTAACAGTATTGGGCGCAGTGTTCCACTTGTGTGAAGAGTGTCCTCGGGGCTTTATTCAAGTTCTGTTTGAATTCTGCCATTGAGAGGGAGACAAAAAACAAACAAAGAATGAACAAGGGATGATCAAGTTTCATTGAAGATCATAGACGTCAATGATCGGTGAGTTAAATACAAATTGTCATTGAGTAGCTCCTTTACCTCTCCAGATACTCATGGACGTTGTCGTGGCCATTATAGCGAGCCAACCCGACCAAAATGCCAGTAGCGCAGCGGCCCTCTTTCCTCCGACACAAGCTGCAGTTACACATTCCTCGGCAGATGGGACATGACCATGTCTGCAAAAAATATGACATGCAAAATTATGTGATGTGCAAATTTACACAATCAGAATCCACTGATGAACAGTATTGTGTTGGTACCAACCGGGTCGAGCAGTACGGTGCGGACGTCCTCGCCGTAGCGGTTTTTCAGGCACGGTCCGCAGAACTGGCCTTTACCCGCAGAACAGAAGCCGCTGCGACAGACGGTTTTTGTGTCAAGTGTTTTTTGTCGACACTGGTGGCAAGAGCTTCCCTGAGGGAACAATGTTATCATTAGATTAATAGTTTTTTTTTCACGTTGAGTTTGGAAATGTAAAAAAGTAAAACTGCTGACTTACATGGTCTTTGTCCCAGATCTTATCTTTGCTGCGGTACGCAATGTTTTCCAAGTCGTCTTCGGTGATTTCATCAACCGACTTGTAGTCGTACTGACTACGTCTGTGGCTCCGCCTCTTTTTTGGGTTGTTGCCGGCGTTTTCTTCATCCACCTGCAAATCACCAGACTTGGTTATCACGAGGGCGGAGTTTGGTGAGTATTTGAAAAATGTTAATGTGGATTGTGAAAAGAATTGAGACTGTACCTCCAAAAGTCTCCTAATGTCTACTGCCTTAGGACCATTGCGTGGCAATGGCTCGCACACTTGGTCCACCGCAAAGTTCTCAGGAGGTCGAGCTTTACGGGACGGGTTCCTTCGCTCCGAGCCAGCTTCCAGCTCAAATTTGCGTTTGCGTGGGGTTGTTTTCACTTGCGTGCGTTTTTTCTTCTGTGTAGAAGTATTAGATTAGTATGAGATTTAAAACATGTATATTTAGGCATCCTATGATTAAAACATGGTGGTCTAAGGTCAATATCTGTTCTCACCTGTGGTGTCTGGGGCAAAGTCAGGTCAGCGATTGAAGTGAGGTCAGCAAACAGCTTAGCTAACTAGAAGAAAAAGTCCTTATCTATTAACATGGAAATGATCATAATGTATACCATTGTGCTTGACTGCTCCTACCATGGCCTTATTCTCCTGGATGTTTTTTTCCCGCTTTCGTAAGGCTTGGCACTCAGGCTCTTCTTCCACCTTCCTTTTTGTTGGTTCTGCTCTTTCTTCGACATTGTTCATCCTCTGCCGCACCCTCTGTGCCACCGTGTCTTTAGCCGGCTTTGTGATGATTTTTGCTTGCGGCTTCGATTTGGAGTTGGCTGATTGTTTCATTGGAAATCTGAGAAGATATAAAATTCTATGACACACTGCCCAACAATACATTACGTCATATTTGTGTGCAAGCAGTAGTTTTACAACATTGACGGCCCTAGACGTTCAAATATTATAGATTGTCCATCTATCTCCATAACTGTTAACATTACAGTGAAGGTTTAATGAGGTGGAGATGTATTTTTCCTTTTGTAAAACAATAAATACAAGAATATATACACACATACATACCTGAGAGCTACTAAAAGGCTTCTTCTCTTCGGTTTTGGAGAGTCCTCACCATCTGAGTAGACACCTGTGTCCACATCACTGTCATCTTCTGACTCAACCACCTACCAAACGTCAACAATACACGTGAATGCTAATACTAAATATCTCTGTTCAGTATGCACGTCTCCATTTTGATTTCAGTAACATAGTGGATGTTTGTAGCGATACCTTAGTGTTGAATTTCTTGTTTGACCTTCCTTTAACCACTCTTTCGTCCTCACTGAAGCCTTCAAAGTCCTCCTCGCTGTCGGAGTGACTGAAAAGTTGCGCTAGTTCGGCAGTAATAAACTTGGACTTGAAACATAAGGGCTGAAGGAAGAAATAAGTCACTTAGTTAGATTTTTTCTCTCTGGTAATATTCACGCTTATGTACAGCCGAAAACATCGTGGCTAGCAGGTAGCTTGAATTTTAACATATTCCAGATCATTCCGTCTCACAAAGACTTGTAGTAAATGAATAGTAACAGTAAACAACACTAAGAAAACATTCAAACTTCAATTACCTTCGATTTTCGTGCCATTTTGTCCAGTTTCAAACAAATTTTCCACTTTGAGTTTTCTTTGATTGGGGGAAATTGCAGCCGCGGGGATCCCACATGGATTTAAACACTGACGCTGGTAAATCGGTTTAGTGGAAAGGACAGGGAGTTGTCAGAAGTCGTACACCTGCATTTTGGGGATACATAATCCTCTATACACAGTATTACACTTTCAACAATGACTTTATACCTGCACATGTATAATTAGACCAATTTCTATGATAAATGGGAACATTGCGTGGCATTAAAAGAAGCTGTAAATTGCTCACCCCCCTTTGTTTCGTTGAAATGGTACAGCCTGATGTTCAGCGCGAAAAACTGCGGAAGCGTGGTTGCCTACAGGAAGAAGCAGCCTTTGCACGGAAACTATTGCATTCTACAAAATTAGAAACATTACAATTGCGACTTACCGGAAAATAACACAAAAGTATTAATTTCACATAAACCTATAATTTATTCATTTCCGTTCAAATGTCCACATAGTAAAACACTTCTATAGAAAAGACATGTGGCTTGAGAACATCAAGTGGCCATGAATGTATTGCTTAGTGATTTACTTTTCTTTTTTTTGCCTTGAAAACAAATAACAGTTCAGAGGCATAAATTTACACTTATTACATACGTCAAAGGCTTCAACATGCCCTTCTTGCATTAATTCTTGAGCATCATGCAAACAGGTTTCAAACAAAAACTTTCCACAGTCAGGAGTGTTTAAAACACTAAAATAAAGCGAAATTTACTATTAATTATTTTACAAATTTCCCTTCACAGTACTGTAAACTGTAAAAAAAAAAAAAACGTCTCCAGGAGGACAAAATAACGTCAAAATAGCAAGTTACTCTGGTGCCCTCCTGTGGCCACAATATGGAACTCATATGGAGCATCATCAATATCCAGTTTGTCAATTTACAAGTGCACGTTGTTGCCCTCATTAAGAGAGAATTTTGGCAGAAAAATGAAATTATATCCATACCAAGTATTCCAGAAACATGCGCAGGTGACTTTCTGTCCAGTTTCTGTCTGCATTGTTGAACTTTCATTTGGCCACATTAGCAATCCACATATAAGAGCACAATGCCATTGGATTTTACCACAGCAAATGGCATGTGAGCTCTTTTATAGGGGTCCAATCTGAAAAAACACTAAAGCAAAGCATCTTAAAGTTATCTTCTCAAATCATTTTCCCCCCAATATAATTTTGAATATCTGCATCAACCATTAAATATGAATATTTGCATTTAGTGTATCTTTCCCAGTATCTACAAATCCATAATGGAATGTGTCTACTAACTCTTATTTGGCACTCCATTTTCGACATCTATTTGACTTCTTATGAAAAATATAAATATCCAAAAAGTATACAAAAATCAGTTTCCATATGAGCGGATAATGCATGCTGTATACTGTAACACGATTTTGTGGTTATTTTTGAGTGAGAGGCTATTCAATTTGAAGGGAATAGCACAAAAAAAAAGTACTTTGACGACGCGTTTGTGTAACATTTGACAAAATGGATATTTAGGTCCATACGTGGTAGAAATGTAGGTTAATTTCAATGTCAATATTGAAGTGTTAATAGTTTGAACACCAACGGCAAAGAAAACAAAAACAAAAACTTGGAGGTATGTTTGTTGAATGCTTCAACACTGACTTGTCTTTTGAGGTATAAAATTAACTGCACGACGATAAAAGAAAAAAACATCTACGTGGTAACATCTAGCAGCTGTGACAAAAATCCTGAAAATACTCAAGTGTAGCAAACGATGGACAAAACTCTTCAGTCGGCATTTTTTTTTTGAGAAAGGTCAGGAACATTGATAAATAACGAGAAAATTAGCGCATCACAAACCAGACAAATGGGCTATATTTAGCCGTATAGATACTGTACAATCCAATGACGTCCTTCCTTTTTGCTGCTAGGCTCGCGGTTCCAGTTTGTGGGAGAGTTCAAAGAGTGTCTGCTGATTGTCAATGATGTGTAAGTAGTGGACGCTGGCCCGCAACTCGGCGCTGTCCACCCCGATCACTTCGTTGCCTGGAAAGTGGATGTCAAATATATTAAAATAAAAAAAAAAAATGATAGAATCCATTTTTTTCTCTTACCCGTTTGGTCACTTTGGCAATGTCGAATCATTCGGACCGTGTCTGCGATCATGTGCTGTGGACATATTGAACATGAGTACATTTTTACTAGAAAAAAATGAAAAAAATAAAATGGACTTGACATCAATTTTGTTAGGAATCCACTCACCAACTTCTCAAAATTCACTAGGTTATCATGGAAGGTCTTGTTGCCCTCGTGGATAAAAGTGATATCTGCGGTCATAGAAAAAAAGAGAATAATGGGTTTTATTCAAGACATTGGAGTCACCTTAAAAAGGGATTTAAGGGAGCTCACCTTTCAAAAGAAGAGGCATGAAAGGGATCTTTGGAGGTTTCATTCTTTTGAAAGCTTCTCTGTAGGCTTTGTGGTTAAGGGACGGATCCTGGCACAACAAAAAAAAAGGTGAAAAAGGGGTTCATGACGAAAAGTTTTTGCATTTGCGCCTCACCGTGATCAGCTCCAACTCTGCGAAAAGTTTCTTGAACTTTCCGGGACATTTCTAAAGCGGAATAAAACAAATAAATGCACCCAAAGAGCGTTAAAAAGCGGAATAAAAGGGAAGCGAGACAAAAAAATAAATAAAAACTCACCTCCCAAGTTTGGTTGAGTCGACTCACTGCTGCCGTGTTGAGTCCCATAATGATGGCGAAGGCGGAGTTTAAATTCCGCTGCGTTTTACAACTACACGCACAAGTACGAGACATTTTGTGACGGCGCCAAGTGGTTTCTCGACAACGAGTGTGTGTCCTTACTGTGCGGCGATCTTGATGAACTTCTTCAGCAATTGCACCCGCTTGTTGAGCGATGCGCACATGAGGACTTCAGACATGACCCACTGCTGCACCTCGTTGCAGCGCTGCAGCAAGACGGAGAGCGCCGCCGTCTGCCCGCCGCCGGGAAGACGCCGTAGGGTGTAGTAGACCAGCTCTTGCTGCGGACATCAGTTTTCAAGTCACATTTTGCTTCTAATTGAGCAATTTCTGAATACCTCTTGGATGGATTTGAATAAGGTCCAGTCCAGGTGGGTAAGAGCCGCCGCCACGTCCCACGTGTTGATCCCCAAAAGACGCACCGGCCTCCTGTTGAGCTCGGCGCCGTCCGTTAAAGGAGGCTGCGCATAAAAAAAGACATTAATGAGTCAACATTATTCAACCATATTCCATTTGGTTAAAATAATCCATGTCATACACACTATTTTTACATTTAATCTGCCTTAAACAACATTATTTTACATCATTTACTACCATTATCACTTCACTTACTACACTGTTATTCCGCCTCAACATTTTTTCCACCTCATTTCAACATAAACTAAAAAAAAAACAAGTTTGTTTCACATGTAACATTACCAAAATCTCCACAAAATCCCTCCGACAGACGACAAGCTTCCCCTGCGGCGTCAGCGACTCGGAATACACGCAGTCGCTCGGCTGCAACGTCCTGCGCTCTGCAAAATCCCAGGATTAAAAAAGAATAATAAATAAATAAACACCTTTAAAACCACCCTGAGGGGAAGAAAATAAATGTCCTCACCGCCACTGTGGGAGAAGACGGCGAGCACAATATCTTCCTCGGAGCGGTCCATCTTCACTCTGACGATTCTTAGCAGCTCGTGAGCTTCCAGTGACGGGTGCGTGTGGACGCTCAGGTACGAGTCGCTGCTCACGTACACGCAGCAAATAACTGGGAGGGCACAAGATTTTTTTTTTACATTGGGTTCCATTTTTTTTCCTTTTAATTTTGCGATTACCTTCTCTCGTGTCGGGTGACGGACTTCGGAGTGGCAAAGTGTTTTCTTTCAAACTCAGTTGTTGGTGGATTTGTTTGCTCTGGTAGAGAATGTGGCGGTCAAATGCGGCAGTCCAAAAATGTACAAATGTGTCGTCGGGTTAGTTACCTTTTGGCTTGGTGGACAGTCTTCCACTGTGCTGTAAAGAGAGAAGACAGAAATTAGTCAGTGATAGTAATATAACAGAGTTCCATCCCCAAGGCCAAAGTTGAATTTCACCACTAAAGTGGAAATCTACATCAAAATTACAAAAATTAGACTTACTGTCTACGACGTAGAAGCTTCTGGAACTCTTTGAGGTCTTTTTCCAGCGTTGGAAACTCGTAGAGATCCTCAAGGACGCACCTGTAAAGATTCTAAAAGAGACAAAAAGGGTATAAGTTTAAAAATGGATTTAATATGAACATTAACAGTCCCACTCATGGGTCCTAAACTGCAAATATGCAGGGATCTGCTGTCCCATTTTTTTTGTTTGTAGATCAGCATTAGAAGAGAAATGTGGGGCAAAACGCTATTGTAAATCTCTGGCGTGTTGTTTAGCTCAACGTTATACTTGCAAAAATCTCAAGAGACTAAGCACACTTCTAAGCACGTGTCGTCGTCTCATTTCTCTGTTACTAGGCAACCATCTCCTCGGTTTGCACGCTCGGCAAGATTACGCCACCCCCCCGCCATCGAGCCTGGCCGCCATTTGGTTCCCGTGACAACCTGGCGATGAAGCCGACAGGTGATGTTTTTGTCGGATTCCGTGACGACGTGGACAATGTGACAGTGTGTGTGATTTGAGGCACCTTCATGAAGCCTCGAACGTGCTCCTCCTCTTTGAGAAAGTCCTTGTAGAGTCGACTCCAGTGGGAAACTAGCTGCAGGACCTTGCGCTTCCTGAAGAGGGTGTCCTTGCCCTCTTCCTGGCCTTGACTGCGAGCGCCGCTATAAGTGAAAAAGAGTCAAGGACACAACATCCCATCTCCATGTCATTTCTGTAAATAATTCTGTGTGAATGTGACTTTTTTTTTTTGATAACCGGATCTGTGCCCGGACGTTTGGTCGCTCGGACGTTTGGCCGCCTGGACGTTTGGTGAAATGAAGTTATATGTAGAAAAGTGAGTGAAAATGAGTGAAGGATATTGTCCCAGCAGAGCTTGACAAAAGTCGTGGGTAGACATGAAGACCAGGTAAGTTAACAGGAAGTCATCCAGCAGCATTTCTGGAGGAGGACATCAAACATCATTAGCAAAATGGTGAGAGGATTATTACATTATTAAGATGTTTTGATTGTCATTGTCAGTTGAACAGTTAATTTTAGTCGAGGATGCCAAGCACGATGATTAATTGATGGTTAGCGATATAGTACATGCACCGAGACATCAAATGTACAAAAGCCTGAGGGCATGTCTTTCACTTCGCATGATGAATTGGAGTACGCATTATTGCCCTTGTTTTTAGTGGCGTGTGTCATGTCATTTCAGCTCATGTTATTGACGTAAATCAAAAAGACACATCGCATTTGAGTCTATGTATTAAAAACTGACTGATTTAGGACCCAAAAAATAAGCCTCGTCCATTCTAAGTGATTTTCTTTCTTTAATTGAACACATTTCCCCAAAAATTTGGTCTTAAAATGTATTAAAAGCAAAAAAGTCAATGAAAAGAATGTATTAAAATTATTTTTTCGGGGTTTGTTTTTACATTTTAAATTATATTTACTACTAACATTAAAAAAAATCCCATTGACTTTTTCTAGTTACTTTATATGAAGAGTTACCGAGACAATTCTACATTTGACAACCTTGTTTTAGTCATTCCAATCTACAATTTACAATCCCCTCCAGCTAAATTGGATATCTATCATAGTCAACAGAAGCAAATGAGTACAAATCCTTGCAAAATTTGTGTTCCGTGACACGCTGGCTGCCGAGAGCGGAATACAAAAAGCCCTTGAGAGAAACCAGTAATGAGTCATTCATTCCTGGTCGTCCTGTGCTTTGCGCCTCGGAATATTCACCTTGGGAAAAAAGCGCGACCTGAAAATTGTTGGCTCCCGCGCCGAGCCCTGGAATCAATTATAAAAGACATGGCCGAGTCCTTCCCATCAATAAGTGATGAGCGCCGTCTTTAGATTCGCCGTCAAGTGTTTGAACGGGCTAGCGTGCGATGCTTCTGTGCACTATGGGATGAGAAAAGTGTGCTGCTAATCCGCCGGTGTGCTCTAATGTTATTATGCTTGTATGCGGGGACGGCTGCTTCGCCGCTTTACCGCGGGAGCGTGTTTCAGCTTGTTTGACATGCCGCAGAATTCGCTCGGCTGCAAAACAACGCGGGTATTCGAAGTAACTTGCTGTTTTATGATGCAGAAATATCGCCGGTCCTGGTTCTAACTGCGGTTGCTTAGGCAGGCGCTGAATGAGCAAATACGGAGATACATATTTGTTTAGCTCTTTTATCATTAGTTTAAAATCTGTGGGTTGATTTGACAAAAGTAAATGTGTTAAAGGTTTTGGTTACAATTTACATATATACATATATATCTATATATATACATACACATACATATACATATATATACACACATATATACATACATCTATATATACACATACATGTACATATATACATACATAGATATAAATATGTATATACATACATATAAATACACATATATATGAATATATATCTTCTGGATTAAACATCAAGCACCAAAATCAATGATTAATTCAATGTGATTTGACTCAATTAAAGCTGTTCTAATGTTGCGTCTGAATAAAAACGTTTAATTACGATCAAATAAGATCCATTCCACTGAGTTGATTTGACTCAGATTATGCATTTGGATTAAAAAGGGGAAAAAAAACAAATGACATAATAATGGCGAAGAATTGCAGGAAACGCATATTAGTCTTCCAATCCTTTTTCCGGCAAATAAAAAGTTGAATTTTGGTTAGGTCACAAAACAAGCCTTATGATATCAACGTCGTCACCATCGACGATGGCGACGATGAGCGCCCATGTCACCAAAGGACGCCATCGCCGCTTCCTTTGTCACAACGAGGCGTCACGTCGACACGCATCGCCGTCGGCGCGCTCGTCGGAGCGCGGGGGAAAATCCCGGGCCTATTGCAAACCCCGGCAGCCATATTCTCCCCAAACCCCCTGCGGCAGCAGCGAGATGGCCAAAGACGACAAAAAAAAGGTCAACTTTGTCCACCGGGACCGATTCCTGACGGAAATGTTCCTGAAGGCGGAGCGTTCGGTCCGACCGCACACCACTTTTCAGATCAACCCGCTGAAGAAGACGCACATCCTACCCGACCCTCCCACCAACATGGACCCTACCAAAGTTATGGCCAAAATCAAGGAAGTAGATTCCACAGATTACTTATCAAGTAAGCAGAAAAAGGACCCCAAAGCCAAGGGGGAGTTTTTATGGGACCCCGAAGCGGAGGAAGAGCGTCAGAGACAAGTCAATAACCAACGCATGAAAGAAGGCCTGGACGAGCAAATGCGGGAGAGGCAAAAAATCAAAAACGAGGAGAAAAAGACCAGAGACGAAGAATTCGGGATGGTCAAAATCATTAAAGAGTTGTACGAGCAAGAGTTGGCGGAATATGCGCAAAACCAAGCCGACGCCAAGAAGCAGCTGTATAAAGAAATCATGGATGACATTGACGACTTTCGCAATTTCAAGCAAGAAGAAGTACACCGGGAAAAGATGGAGGACAAACGTGTGGCGCAAATACAACTGGAACTGCTGGAGACTTACTGGAAAAGAAAAATGACCAAGAAGAATTGGTCCAAGAGTGGGAGGAGCAAGCATATGTAATCCAATTCGACGCCACGAGAGAAGAGAAGAGTACTTTCTTACGACATTCCAGTACGAGTTGGCCAGTGTATGTCAATCGGGGGCAAGTAACATCATTTCAGATTTTGGATGAAGTAAATGTGACATGATTTGTGATATTTGATCCAATATTTTCTCAAAGATTTATAAATAAATGGATCTAAAATGAGTTGTTTTTGCAGCTTAATGCCTGAAAGTGTTCTGGTTTCACGGTGTAGTGCAGGTGGCGACATGGTTGCACGGAAATAACAGAATGCGGGCAAAGAACGAGGCGGGGATTTGTTGCAACTCGTCGCTTGTCATTTCAATTTCAGCGCTCACGTTGGAAATACACGCCAGATTTGAGCCTAAGGATTAGGTAAAAGGAATAGGAATTTTGCAGGAGTCATGAGTTATCACTTGCCTGGATATTTTTGGTTTGGGATCAATTAACCCATTCACTACCAGCATCTTTTATAAAGAACTCACTAGTATAGGTTTGGAGTATTTTATAGTATTGTAGTTTTAATGTCATCAAAAAAAAAATAAGCATTAATTCTCATTGTGAGGTTTGGCTGTTAAAGTACCAGAAAAAAAGAGTAATTTTAGCTTAAATGAATCTGATTTGAATAATTGGATCATTCTGCTTTAAGAATAAATGCTTTTAATCTCCTTTGCAATTAATCTAGTCTAGAGATTAATCTAGAAATTGATATTTTTTCAACCATAAGAACTTCATTCAACTTAATTTACTTGAGTCAAATCAACAAAGTGCCAGCCCTCTCAGTCCAAAAAAAATGGACATCTAGCAACAAGTAAGTGACTACGACGTATGTAAAGTAGGAAAATCGTAACATACCGCTTTCCGTACTCTCCGGCGCCCCTCTCTGGTCATCCAGCCTCAGGTCGCTGAGCAGATGCTCCAAAATCTTCAGCGGCGTTCCCGACACCACCACGTACCTGAAAATTAGAAGACCCATAACCATCTACTCCACTCTTATGGCTCCTTGCGCCATACGTTTCGTTCTCCTGTTCGTCGATGAAACGAAAATAAGGCACGTCGAAGGCGTGTTGGCCTTCCTCAACTTGGTCGTCATCGTCTGCATCTTGGTCCAGGTCTTCCTCGGCTTGGGCCAGCGTGGCTCGCTTGTTGTTCGTCCTCATGCTCGGACTAAGATTTCATGGAAGGCACGGCGCTAGCTAGCTGTGTACGTGCTTGTCAAAAACTTTTCATGCTTTGAAAGCAGTCAAAAGTCAGGAGGGGGAGTGTTGCCAAACACACCCACTTTGTCTAACTCGCGCCTAATGTCAACACTCCCTTGTTAGTGGTTTCATTTCCAGGCCTCACGGGCAAAAAAAAGAAAAAATACGGGATAAATAGTAGCAGTAGTGGAATCCTTGTGAGTGCTTGTTTGATTTCTTGTCTATGAATGTTCAAGAAGTACTTGTGTGTGTGTGGATATGCTTTGTTTTTAGAGTTTAATAGTGCAATATGATGCTCCATTTCAGTCCATCATATATGTATTAGCATGAAGCTAACATGTTTTTAGGAAGAAATGAACATTTCGTACATGGATGCACACTTACCAAAATGTAGTCTGTTTTATGGATAATTACTAATAATGTTACTGAAATGAACCGTAATTTTTTGACGTAAAAGCCAAGGCGACTGACCTTTTGTCTTCCTCTCGGGAGCCTCCCCCCGACGACGTGGGCGAGGGCCGTTCCGACGGCGAAGTCAGCGACGACGAGGTCACTCTTTGCAGCACCAGTACGTCGCGTCCTCGTTCCTTCAGGCAAATCCTCCCGACCCGTTCCTGGTTTGACACAATTCAAACACTCATTACTCAAACTATTCCGAGTGTAAGAACATTTGTTGAAATTTGGCGTTCTGGGCAGCCATAGACGCATTTTGATTGGATGTCAATGGCAGGGATTGAGTTAAAAACGCAAAGTCGATGGGTGACTGTTTGTAGCACATGACACCTGCGCTGAGAATAAAAGCAGCACAAAAGAAGCGTAATAAGAAACAGGTGGAGGATCAAAAGAAGACGCGGAAAAGCTTCCCATCTCCTCCAGAACAGACAAAAGTGACAACCGACTCGACTCCAATCACCACAAAAAAAACAAATCGGGATTATGTAAGACGCCATTAGCCACAGCGCTGGGAACGCAGTACATAGGTTCGCCCATTTTCATGATATCCCATTTGACATGTGATTTCTAGTGCCAAGAACAACAAAAACACAAAAAATATACAAAAATAGATCAAAAGGAGTTAAAGCGAGTTATATCAGCAAAAAAGCACACCCAGGTGATTAGGGGGCGCCAGATAAGAACAAATTTAGCAATGGAGAGTAAGGGGAGGTGCAGATAGGAATAAAATAATATACAAAGAGGGAAGTTGAAGGCCATGGACGTTTATGTAACAGAGATTAAAAGGAAAGACAATGGAAAGTAGGCAGGTGGAAAAAAGAGGGGAAGTCATTAAATAGAGATTTTTAGAGAGTTTTATCTAAGGCTGATAAAAATCATTGTTTTGGTGCTGATTATTTTTCACATGGCTTCATCTTTTGGGTTCAAAACTATGTTGGAGTGTAGTTGGCATCAAATGACAACATTCCACTACAATTGCCCTTCCTCCATTTTATCTTTCCTCTCTTTAACGGGTTCAACTTAGGTCTGCCCGACTTCAAGCCCCAGAGATTCCCATCGGGGGAACGCGGCGCCGCCGCGCACCTGCCACGTGACGCGCCGTGCGGGGAGGAAAAGGAGCCAAAAAGGAAGCGCCCTCTTGATCTCTACACCATGCGTCATCCTATCTCTGTTATGATAGCTCCAGGGTTTTCATTCCTGGAAATGACGGACGGCAAAATGAAAAGTAAAAAAGCCCGGCCGTCCGTTAGCGGCGCTTCGGACTCGGAGAGACGGAGGCAAATGAAGCGCGCGGGGAATATTATCGCCATGGCAACAGACGGTACTCATTTGTCAAGGTTGGCTGTCAGGGAAAAAAAAGTCAAATGGAGTCGCCATGACAACCTGGTCAAAAGGAAGAGGTTCGGTTCAGATTCTCTTTCCTGCTCCATTTGATGCCTCCTTCTGCTCTTATTTCATTAATATTTCAAAGCCTAGCATTCCATAAGTGAGTAGTAGACCTACGGCATATTAGAAAGGAGTCTAAAAGAGAATTTCTTCATTTTTGCCTTTGCCTTATCAGTCATTTCTGTCATCAAAATATGGCTAAACAGGACAGCTTTTTATAAAAAGGTCTAAAAATAAATGAGTTCTTTTGATTGACAATACAAATAAACAAAAGGAATATTTAGTGGCTTTAAAAAAAAAACATCAGCCAAATGAGCTAAAATTTCAATGAAAAACCATCAGCTCAAAATGAGCCTATTGGCGTTCTTAATGCGACATTTCTCACTTGACGAGACATCATCAATCAAGAGACGCGCAACAGATGCCAAAAACGCGTGCCTTAACAGCCCCCGCTTCCTCTCGCTTCATTTCCATTACGGGTGGCTTCATTAACACCCTCGCTGAGAGCTAACGCGCTACCAGCAGGGCGCTAATACACATACGGAGATTGTCATGTTTACGCTGGGGGAAATGAATAGCATTTAAACGCCATTAAGGGAGAAATATATCCTAGTCAGAGTAGAAGGGTTACTTTTAATGATGTTGAATAAAGTTTAAGCTTTGCCCTTTTCTGAGGTGGGGGTTAATTTAACGTAATGTATGTACTTACCGGCTGGTTCCTGTCCGGTAAGCGATAGTTGTGGTTCTGGAGCAGCCGGCAGCCGTCCTTGGCTAGACGCTGAACGGCCTCCAGGCCCAGTCGGTTGGTGAGTTCCTCGCCGCCGCCGCCCCCGCCGCCTCCACCTCTGCTACCGCCTCCGCCACTTTGCAAGGCGCACACGCCGGCCAGCTGCAAGAAAGGGGGCGTGAACACATATCTCAAGCCGCAGTCCCAAGACATGACGGGAAACGGATTCACTTAAGCAATACAAAAGTAATCCGGGGATTGTCTAACTTGGCTATTCATCTTCAAATCCTCATTATTTCAAATCTTCTCTATTATACTCTGTAATTCCCTCGCTTTCTCTTTCTGTGGCGCTTCTCCTTTTTGTCTCCATGTCAGCAGATCTGGCGGAGAAAAGCGAGTGCCAGTGATTATCAGCAAAGTGGGCGGGAGTGTGTGTGTGTGTGTGTGTGTGGAGTGTGTGTGTGTGTACGTGTGTGTGTGTGCGTCCGTGTGTGCGTCCGTGTGTGCGTTCAAGTATTATAATCAGGATTTGGAAAAGTTTGAACCCTGTAGGCCGTGCTGAATTAAGAGCAAAACCTTTCATTGTGATGCAAAAAAAGGAGGAGACAAAAAAAGGATTGTTAAAAGTGTGCAGAGGAAACTAAGGATGCCAAAAACTATTGTTTTGATGGATGGTTAAGCACAGATTAAGACTAATTGGTTCACACTCAATAGAAATTGTGTGTTAATTACAGGGAGATTACTCTGAGTTTCATATTTAAGCAATGATATCCAAAAGGGCTCTGGGAAAAAAAATGGATTATCAATATGATGTAACTTTGCATCTCTTGTTTGGGGATCTGATTGGCTGCTTTTTGAAATCTTTTCAAGTCCAAAACGGATTGAAGGTCTAGCGGAAAGGCAGACTATTTTATTTCTAAATGTTATGCAAGAGTGGAGCCCTCACAACACCCTTCCTGACACTGTGTTTACTAGGGAAGCACCCCCTAGTGCGGCTGATAACACGCACAAAGCCCTCCGAGTGTTTGTTTGGACGGTGTGTCAGACTATTTTTTTTATCTCTTTTGTCATTTTACCGGGCTGTTTTCTGCAGATGGCGATCGAGCGTGGCGCTGACTGCTTTCCGGCGTCTCAGAGTCCTGCTCTGATACTGAAATAACAAAAAATTAAGTTATTTTTTCATGGAATTTCATCTTGTCTGGATGTAAAATACTAAACTTTACATGTTTACTCACAAGCTTTGCGTGTCTTTCGGGCAAGAGCCGCCGCCAACTCGTTTTGTACCTATTGGTTAAGAAAAGTGGTTGTTAAATCGCGCTAGTTTAGTGGTTCAAATTTATATTGACTTACCGTAGATGTGAGCATTTCTAAAGCTTTCATTTGAAGGATTTCGCTGCACACGTCGCGGTTTCCCTCGGAATCCTCTTCCGACCTGGGCACAAACAGAAATAAATGCAAAATAAGTAGACGTCCAATCCAGGCAGTTCGTTTTTCCTTGTTCTAAACTACGTGAACTCAATGTTTTGCCAGCAATGAAGAAGAAGAAGAAGAAGAAAGAGCGAGGCAGCCAGAAGCGCCAGACCGAGTCAGAATGTTGAAAAAAAAGATAATCACGTGTGCTCTGGCCATTATTTGGGCCGACAGTCAGGATAAAAGGAGAAGCTCATAAATGTTGGAAGAAATGGGCCATATTTAATCTTTTCATTTTTACTGTACACCGACCGTATCAAAAAGATTGAAAAGCCCATTCAAAATAAGGTCAAACCCTACGAGTTGACAGGTAGGATTTAGTCTTTTTTCATAATAGTAGCGACCATGTCTGTCAACCACATTGGTAATACAGTCATCGTATCGCCCAGTACTAATAGACGTATACATTTTGGTGGCGTTTCCATTCTGCGTCTAAAAAAATGCCCACGTACGCCGCCACGTTTTGTTCATTTATCCGAGTGACAGATTGAGTTCAGCAACGTCAGGAATCCCACACACGGTATAGCACGGTTAGCCGACACCCGCTTGATGTCTCCCACGCCAGCACACCCGGGATTTAGACATTTGAAAAGGGATTTGGATTGCTGCCGGAATGAGAAGAAGAAGAAGATATGCAAGAGAGCGCAGCGCTTGTGTCCGCTAATTCGGGCACTCCATTTTTTTTCAACAGGGAACAGTGTGTGGCTGTTCCTCTCCAAATTGAAGCACATCAATAGGCACTTAACAGTGAGCACCAAATTGACAGCTGCCTACAAGCGGATGATGTGGGTCGGATCAATCCAGATGCTAATGGTGTCGTTACACAACTCTGGCCCCAAAACTAACCAATAGCGGCAATCTGGCGCTTGCCGATCGCTAAAAAACATCATCAATTGCTCGTATTATCAATTTTAGGAACTCTATTACAGAGTTAATAGTATTTCTTAGATTAATAATGCAGAGATGCCACTAGATGTCCCCAAAGCAGAATCTATCAACATTTCAAATAGTTCATATGAAATGGAAACATGTGAGCCAGGGGAACACAAATTGGGAAATAATTAGCCACAAAGGGTGATGAACTTGATCTTTTTTTAAATAGGGCCCCCCCGCAATGCATGCTGGGAATTGTGGTGCCAAAACAGCAGTCACAACTGTAAAAGTTGGAGAAGATGGAGACTTACGGGCTGTTGGTTCTGTCTCCGCAGCGAAACTGAACGTAGGGAGCAAGTTGTAGGAGGAGCCTAACAGCTTCTGGCCACTCCCCTTCATTGGCACGGAACTCACAGGAGGTGGAGTCGCACTCCTCGAAACTGAACTGGTAATAAGTGTTGGAGTCGGAGAAGACCACTCGCTGGTCCACTAGTGAAAAAAAAACATGCGGAGATGATATTTACAAAAAGGTTCTTTTATGAGGCTTTTTTTAAACTATATTTTTGGGTGGTATTACCAGACAGGAGGACCCCAAGCTCCAACAGAACCTGCCACACCCGCACGGCGGTGGTCCGACATCGCACGTAAACGCACTGTTCGCAAAGCCACTGCACCAACTCCACACCAACATAACTGCGCCTGTGTCAATGGCAGTGAAGGAGTTAAAAAAAACAGAGGGACAAAAAAAAATACAAAGAAATGTACCGTATGATTCGGGCTAGGTGAATCTTGTCCTTGGCCGGGTACGGTCCGTGCGAGAGGAAGCCATTCCTCACGGCCCGGCCTGCACAGGGAAAACTCTGGGAGCAAGACTGCAAGAAATGCAAGGACAAAAAGTCACTTCAACATTTTTTGGCCTGTTGATTTTAGGTCACTCCCTGTTAGTTGGGAGGAAATACGACTTATTGGGGGAACAGAGGGGCAATTTCAGAGCTGCCTTCTAAAAAAAAAATCTACCTAGTATCCTCCTCCACGTTTTGTTAAATCTACATAATCCCCAAATCAGAACATCCATATTTACCATTTCCAACGGTACTTTCAACTCCCACAAAAAAGAAGCCCGCGGTGAAAAATCCTACAAGTGAGTGAGCTCATCTTTATTGAGCCAACAAAGACGACCAGGGATGATGACATCATCAGCGTGCGTGTCCTCACCTTGTTTACTGTGGGACCGGCGCTGGGTCCGGGGATTGTGTCAGGTGATTGCTGTTGAAAAACCAAACACACGCACATGTGTAAATACACTGAATCAACACAAGTGGGAGAAGAAATAAGAGGGCTTTTTCAATCTTTTTGGCTACCGTGCGTACAATGAGTTCCGTTGACGAGCGCTTCACGTGATGGACTTTACGCAAGAGACTTCCCGTGGCGACTATCTGACCTCAAATCAGTGAAACGAGACACTCTTACTCTCACGCTCAACACAAGTGGCCGCTTAATGGCTACTACCTTTGCCCTGGGCACACCCAATTTACCTTGACTTCTATTTCTTTTTTATGGAGCACATTTCGGTCTCATTTTGTCAACATTGTGAGATTGAAAATGGATTTAACTATCAATACACAGATGATAGTTTTACACCTGAGTTCAAACTGTCATGTCGCGTTATCTTAAAATCCATCGCAGACAGTTTAAGCTTTTTTCGAATGACTAACATCTCTTTTGTCTCCCGTCTCGGTCATCTCGCCAGCCCGCTGACTCATTTCGACTTTTCTGGCGCGTTCCGATCCCCCCACCCATCCCAAATAAATGCGCACGCGGGGGGTGCCTATTTGTTGTCGACGGAGAAGAAAGATGAAGGCTATAAAGCCCCCCCAACACACGCTGACACGCTTATCTGGGCGACGACTTCAAAGTGCGTCTGGGCGAGCGGCGGAGCGTGAGGTCATTATCTGCCGGCTCGGATTAGATTGCAAACAACGAGCCGATGGGTCACGAGGAAATCACAATGGAGACATCAAAGCGTCGATGGAGGAATGGAAACGGGGGGGGGGCAAATTGGCATCAAAGGAAAACAAAAACGAGTCGAAGGTTTTAGCGCCATCCACCACCACGATTGGACGCCTATTACCGTCAATGGCAGTGAATTAATTAAAGTGACAAAAACAGTAGATCAATAGTAGTGATCTGTAAAGTATGCAGATATTGCAGTATGTATCTAAAATCGTTGTAGTGGGAGGTCAAGAAAAAAAACGAACTGCCATCCTTCCTACTTCAAATGGATTGGGCGTCTAGCGCTGTCAATGGAAGACAATGAGTTAACCTGACCAAGCCAGGGAAGCAATGACTTTCCATTCAAGGGAGTCTGCAGTGATTTAGTAGTAAAAGACATTTTTTTCAAAGGATACGGTATTGCTACAGTGGTTGGGAGTGCAAAAGTTTAAAAATAAAGACTGCAAATCAGTCAGTTGCGAATGACGACAATCCCCCATGGAGACCCGGAGCAAGATTGATGGTCCTCGCTTGATGCTTTTTATCGTGTCAATTGAAGCCGTCAACATTGGTTGAGGCTGCGGATGATGATGATGATGAACAACGCGTGGCGTATTCGAACGCCACTTTTGCACTGGCAGTCTAACCTGAGGCCGGTTGCCTTGACGACCGCAATGTGAAAGTACGGTAGGATACGGCAGGGAGCCTTATTATAGATGAAGGCGCGTGCACGCCCGTGCGCAAACAAACACGAGGCTGCGACACTCACGCTTGGGACAAGTCGTGACGCGAGTACGGGCAAAAAAATAATAAGCCATCTTCGGTTCGGTTGTGATGCTACTCACGCTCTTTTTCCGCAGGTGCAGTCCGTGCTTAAGCAATCCTGGCAGGTCTCGGATTTTGTGCTTGAGCTGAGCCTGGTCCCGCGCGCTTCGGTTCCAGCGCAAGCCCGCGAGCAGGCCGTCCTCTGCGGGCTCCGAGTCCTCCATGACGGCGCCTTGTCCTCGGGGGCCGGCTCGGCAGTTCCCCCGCCTCTGCCGAGCGCCTTCAATGGGGCATCTGCAATGGAGTGTCGCACGACTCAACTCGGCTCGACTCGAAACACTTGGCCTCAGAACTAGCTACTATATTGGAGTTGTTCCGCAGCACGGCTGGCTGGCTGGCTGGCACACCTCAGGTTAGCAGGCGGCGTGACTAGGCGTGCGCGTGCCCGTCATTGAACTGGAGCGTGCGTGCGCGCGCGCACGCTCACCGTGACGATGGATTGATGATATACCTGGGATAACTTCATACCTTATAGGGGATGTACAAATGCATAGATTTGGAATTTGGGGGGTAATGACTGAAAATATAAATCCTTTTTTAATTTAATTTTTAATTTTCTTCACTATTATTATTGTCTTAAATCACTGTCTTTTCATTGTAATTATTATTTTTGAAATCATGGTGGTGAATAAAACGTGGGAATAATTGTATATTTCAAATAAAATCCTATTTTAACATCTCAAAGGTAACTCGTTTATATTTTCTAAACATATTTTGAATGTGAGCACTTTTTTAACAAAGCTGCTCCTATCTGAGTGCAGTGAGGGGGGGGGGGGGGTTGCTTGCTATACATTCCAGTTAAACCTGATGTAAACGGCAGGTGAGTTGAAACATGAGTGGCCTCTTTGCGGTGGCTCCCCTTCATTCAAAGCACTTTTCAGTTCCTTCTTACACGCCGCCGCTGTATAGTATTTGAAACACTTTGAAAATCATGACTAAATGTGCTTTTTACAAGGATTCATTGGTGGTAGGGATGCGGCGATGGATCGACTTACCCAACAACTGCTGCGGCTATTTGATCTTTTACAGGTCAGCCCCGAGTAGAAGTGGCACTAGACAAAAAAAGCACAATGAAAGGTAAATATTTAAGTTGCAGTGGACTATAAGTGGATTTTTTTTCATTAGTGTCTTGTTAAGCCTTAATTACAAAATAGATTGGACGTCTACGGCTGCCAATGGCAGAGAATTAAGTGTTGGGAAAGTCCTGAATAAGAAAAGAATGAATTGGAGGACATTTATGTCGATGGAAGATGAAACAAGCAATAAAAGTGATGAGGTAGACTGGTAGAGGTTCAAATGTGTTAATACTGTCGTCTAGCGGTCACAGTGAGAACTGCAGCATGTGAGGGTTTATTTATTATTTAACCTAGGCTTTTTAAAAGTATTTTGAAGGGGCAATAGTTACAATATATGAGTCATGTTTCTCCAATTTTATCTTAAAATAAAAAGTCCTAATTTGGCTTAATACTTTCTAGGAAAAGCAACAAAACAATAATTAGAAACATAAGCATCCACCTTTCTTTTGAATGAGACAAAACTAACTAAACTTCCTCTTGGGCCTTTTCACCAAAATGAGGAAGAGTGGCCCCTGACGCTTGCTAAATTGTAACTTTGGCCCAGCGCGAGTGACGTGACGGGAGCAGGATTTGCCACGGTGCCTTGACTCACCGTTTCGCTAGAAAGAATAAAAGGAATCGAAAAATATTGAAATATAAAATGGCAAAGAGGGAAGGAAACCATGGCAGTGTCCAGGATGAATGATTGCACTTTGGGGACTTTTCATACATTTTTTGTTGTGGTTTTCCACTTTTAGTTTTTTTTTTTTTTTAGCTAGTACAGTCAATGGTTTTACGCAATTATTCTTTTTAAGCCGTGACTAAATTCTTAAAGAAAAGGATTGCTTAAGTACTGCAAAAAAAAAAAAACACAATCATGGTTAAAACGGCTCTCACAACTAGTCAAGTCATGTTTATACATAAAGCTCGAAATCATTAAAAGATAGCTATAGTCTTCACAGATATATAACTGACATATCAAAGTTTAAAACTTCCAATCCATTGATTTGTTAATACTATTTGATTTGTTAATAAATGTGTCAATGAAGCGATTAATTGAATTGACAAGTCGCATTCCTGGCATTGACGTCCAATCCATCACTTTCCTAATCATTCCTGAATAAACTCTCACCCTAGAAACATTCACTAAAAGGTTTGAATCTGGCGTTGATGACAATAGACTTCAAATAAATTAGGGACAAAAGACAAATTTGAAATATCTAAAGAAGAAAACTATTTAAGACAATCTTAGTCTTTTCATTGAACTCAATGTTACTTAAGACATGACCGTCCATTGGCCTTCCAACAGGACGTAATCCACCGTAAAATCCCTAACGTAGCCATTCCCTCTCATCAGCCCACTGATGACACAAACCAAGGGAGGTACCACAACAAAAATCAGTCACTGGAGTAACCCACAAACAGGAAGGTGTTAGGAGAATATATAATGGCGCTGCGACATCAAGTCAAGACAAGTTCTACGTTTGAGAGTAAGAGGAAGCTCCACTGGGCCGCAAAATGTCATCCAAAATGTGTAAGTTGACGACTCGCTTCCCCTTTTTTTATTCCTCTTTTGGGAAATAAGTCATTCATGCTTTTGTGGTGCTTCCACTGGCAGATGCGCAAATTCTGGCTGGGGCCTGGCTGGCATCTCTGGTTCTTTGCGCCGCCGGGGCGCCTACCGTTCTTCCGGCGGGCGAGCGATCGGGCGAGGAGGCGGAGCTCTTCCCCAGCATCTCGCCACTTTGGGAATCGGTTTTGGGAATCGCCAAAGACCACAGGAAAGACGTAAGTACATAAACTCTCATTTCAGTGATGGATTGGACGTCAGACGCCATTAATGGCGAGCAAAGAAAGAAATACAAATATAACTAATATACTAAAGTATTGCAAAATGAAATTGACCTCATGACCTCCAACTGTGACCTTTTCCAATTAAATATCCCATCCGGATGGATACAACGTTAGAGTACTTCAATGTTTGTTATTACTTTTCTGTATTCAGTATTCATTTCTCCAATTTCAGTTTGAAAATGAATTTGAAAATATGATCAAGTACAATCTGCTGGAAAACTACAAACTAGACCAGATGCCTGCCAGCTGCCCCATCTCCAACTTTAGCAAGGTAAGAACCAAAAAGAGGCAAAAGTACTCACATTCAGTCGTAGAAAATGAGATTCCATCTTGGACGTGACTCTAGAAAAGTAGTCTGAAACAAATGTACATATGTAAATTACATTTTGGACTGAAATTGTACTACCTACGCTATATAACAAGGTCAATTCAAAAGCAAAATGATTACTACATTTATTTATTCCAACTATTAGCTCAGTGGATAAAGCTACATTATCGCAGGCTAACAAGTGAGAGAAAAACTTTTTTGAACTTACATTTTTGGCTTACTCTTATGGGGTCAGTCATCCGTGTAATTGTCAGGCCTGTTTTGACAAAGTCAGGAGTCAAAGTATTGGAAACTGGCATCTTCTTCCCTTCTTGCTTAAGTTCATGAGGGGAAAAAAGGATAGCAAACACATGTCTCCATTCTAGACTTGTCTAAGAAACAATTAATATTCATACCTAAGGGAAAACAGCAGTCTAAAATATTGTACTTGAACAGAACGCAACATAAATGACAGTACACACATAAATATGCACGTTATGCATGTGTTCATATAGTCAATCTTTGTGTACTTCTACAGTAATTTAAATGAAACAATACATTCATTTCTGCATTGTTGCACTTTCCATCACAGTCCCTTTTTGATTGTCTTATATTTTTCTTTTTTTAGGAGGCTTGCCTACAAAGACTAGCTCAAGGTTTGACCACCTATACCAACCTTTTAAAAGATGTGGAGAAGGTCTACCCCGGAAAAAGAATTGTGTCCGAGGCCAGACACTACGCAGGATTCCTGCTCAGGCTCTTTAAACAAAAGGTACTTTCCTAACTGTGTTTTTTTTTGTTTAGGATATATACACGTATATACACGTTAACACCTTGTGACTGGGTTTTTACAGGTGAAAAAGCCCGAAGACTTGACAAGCCCAAACAACAGCAACCAGGTGGAGAATGGATCCACATGGCTGGAAAACAGAGACGAGTTCCATAGAAAGATGGTGGCGCATTCCGTCCTGAGGCAGCTCTTCATTTTCCTGGTTGATGGGAAAAGGGTGCTGACCAAAAAAGAGAGGCGAAGGGGGAAATATCTCAAGCTCACCATGTTTCATATGCTTTAGTTAGGGGAAGAAAAACGTTGTTTTGACAATTCTGAACTATTTATTGCTTACACAAGCCAGATGTGGTCTAATAACTTATTTATTTACAGTAAATTATTTTTTGAGAGGAGTTTTGTTCATATTTATTCGCTTTTGTATTTTATGGTGTCGGAACTATTTATGTATTTTTGTATATGTGAATAAAAATGCCTATGTGTACTTGTTAGTTCACTTTTTTGGGGGCGGGTAGTATTTCTATGGAGTGGCATTATAATGTTTAATTATTAAATTCGTTTTTTTATTCTGATTTCTTCCAGTTAAAAGAGGTCATTCAAAAAACTTAAGTACAACTTTTGCTAGATTTGTAGTTGTAACTAATGTAAATAATGAAGTTTTCATGATATTGCGTTTTATTGGGATGTCATTTGTTAGAAAAATCAAATAAGAACGTAAATTAAATCAATTGTCAGACATTTAGTGACAAACATGGAACACTGGGCAAAGACAAGGTCATAAATAAGGAAGGAAAAAAAAACTAAACAAAAAAAGAAGACCTCACTAAATCAACAGTGTGTCAAGAACATCATTTGTGAGACATTTTCAATTACGATTTTGAGAGCATAAAAATGTTGGCTACTAAGTGGATGTCCATGAGCCAGAGATGACAGCTCTTCTTTAACCCCAAAGTAAACTGAAGAAAAACACAAAACACCCAAGTGGAGAATTATACTCAAAGAAAAATAGGAAACGCTGACAAAATAAAAATTGGCAAGGAAGCCTTCGTCTTAGCATGAAACTTTACACTTGAATTGTAATATTTTATCATTGCGAGGTGACGACATGTGGTACATGTGGGTGTGTTGAACTCTTACCCCAAAACGGAAGGTTCGGGCATCCCTGGATCGGCTCCTCGCTTGAAGCCTGTGACGTGAAAGCCAGCGTTAGAATGATTCAAAACACACAGATTGGGCAACGGTTGAAAAATTGCTTATGAGGAATGGGGGGGGAAATTCAACGCGGGATTGATGTGAATGAAGTGACGACATTGGCGTCGGTGTTTCCGATGTGTGCTCATTTTTTGGAGCGGCCAAAGCGTCACAAAATGAAAATGAACCTTTGAACTTCCCAGTCGGTTTGAAAAACCACAACTTTGACAAATACAATGAACCTTAACCTCAACTGGAGTTATGGTTTTTCCAATTAATAAATATTGAACTCATTGGCCCCTAACGACTGGGCTGTGATATGCAAATCACTTTGAATGGAAGTGAATTATGATGAACAAATCCATCAACACCTGGTTTGATTACCGGTGAATTGTTTGGACTTTTTAATTTATATATTTAGAAAAAAATATTGCTATATTTATTTTCTTAATATGGTTATATTTACATTATGAACCCGTACGTATTTGCTTTTTATTACTATTACAACGGGAGAAATTTAACATACATTTGTCATTTTATCTTTTATATAGAGTAAAATAAAGGGAAAACCTACAATAAACATTCTTCTAGCTCAAATCTTAAATTAGTAAGATTTAGGAAGTAAATGCAAATGAATAGTTATAAACAATAATGAATGACATTGTCAAAAATAGAAAAATACACTACTCACAAACCACGTTGCTAAGGGTTAGCTAACCAATGTTAAATGGCTAGAGTAGCACGCTAGATTTATTTGGTTAAAATACTGACCCAAATAGAGAACGGTGGGGATAAATCCCCATCGGATGGCGAACTGGCCGCACTGGAAAAGCTGTTGCAGCCGTTGTTTGGTCTCTTTACTTATTTTTGCCATGTTTCTTTTCAAATTGTGCAGAGTGAACACCTCGGCGTGCTAACAAGGACACGGAAGAGGAAATACGTAACAAATAAAAAGAAACATCGTTGTTTAGTATCGCCGTCTTGTGGTCAAATGGCACAACCGCATGTAAAATACTCCACCCCTAAAAGGAACAAATCATTTATTAAAGTCATAGTAGAGTCAAGAGAAATATTTTATTTCCAGAAGCATTGAGCTGCACATCCTTTGACATCAAAAAAGGCCCATAAAAACATCTTTAGAACAACAGAATGACGTACAACGTAAGCATAAGTGGACAGTCTGTAAACTGACAGACTCCAACGCAAGCGATTGTCCAACCCATTTCTGTACATCAAACCGTTAAAAGCACACGAATGACAGTTCACACTGCGAGTGAATGAGAATCTCACAAAAACTGATTGCTAAAACACTTAAAAATCCACAGGAAAAAAACAAAAAATTTGGATTAGTAACCATCTGCGAGTTATTCATGTATAAATATATAGAATTCGCCTTTCAAGTGCAAAAAGTCAATACTTTATCGTTCTCTTCCGCAGATTTCTTCTGAATCAAAGTTTGAAAATGTCTAAATAATTTTGTTCGAGGGAGATCGCCAACGTTATTGCTCGCCGAAACAATATACCTTGCGATTGTAAACGTTACGGACTTGTCAGGGGGGGGGGGGGAAGAATGTGGATTGCTGTACAAATGCACACCAAAGTGCAAATAGACCAAACTATTTTAGCAAATACTGACATGAAGGTTGGTATTGCCAAGGGGAAGGAGTCATTTTTGTAAGATAGTGTTGCACCGATAAAATAATATCGCCAATTAATACAAAATAACGCAAACTACGCATTGAGATTTACTCTCCAGCCGCCTATAGTGGTAAATGGATGTCCCCCCCCCAATAAAATGGCATCTGTGCAACACTAATAGTAGCAGAAACTGATTTTTTTTAATTAAGAAAATGTACATTTTCATTCAATCAGATTTTTTATACTTAAAAGAAAACCGCTCACCCATACAAATTAAAGGCATGCTTAAAAAAAAAAAAAAAAACAGTTCCAAATTTAGTCAGGGGATTTATTTCGAGCTGACGTCTACATGTAGACGTCAGTTCTCAGTAAGATTAAAACGTACCTATAATCCAAAGGTAGAAATTTGTTCCAAACCCAGATTGGGGTGATTCCTGCTCTCACTCCGCCGGGATTCAGACGTCACAAAGCAGATTTACGGCACAAAAAGAGAGAGAACAACGTCACCAAAACAAAAAAGAAACAAAAAAGCAGAGAGAAAGAGAGGAAAGAAATCAGAATTGTGGTCCCTTAGTGGCATGGCTTACAGTTCCGCAATCACAGATCAGCGACTTTAAAGGTCCGAGCTGAGGTGCACGCTGACGCTTGGCGAACGCCGTGTGTGGTTAGGCCCACAGTTGAAAAAGGCGCTCCCGTCCTCCTGCGGGCTGGAGGAATAGCGGCCGGGATCGGCGCCAATGTGGTTGCCGGACGGCGGGGCGGAACTGCCGGCGGCGACCTGTTCGAAAGAGCGAGAGAAAACGGCGCTGGCGGTGCGCGTCAAGCTGCTGAGCGCTCCCGCCTTGGGCACCGACTGGCTGGACGTCAGCGCCACGCGTCTGACGGACGCCTCGGCGGCGGCGCCGTCGTCTTTGTCCTTGCTGCCGCGGCCACCCAGGCGGCATTTCTTCATGGCTTTGGCCCCCAGGTTCAAGGTGGTGACGCTGTTGCTGATGGTGATGGTGGGCGGGGCAGCGGTGGTGGCGGTGGCGGCGTCCGGCCACGGGCCTTCGTCCGCTTCCGATATGTCCATCAGCTCATCCGGGGAACCCAAATCCACTGCGTCTAAAGTGGGAATAATAATAAAAGAGATTAAGTCATTTCATCCATTGAGTTTGACTGGGAGTGGCCAGTGACCCGCCCCTCCCAGTCAAAATGAATTGGACGCCATCAAATGCAGTGAACCTATACATTGTTATGGATTATAACTCTTTTGTCATTGTGTGAAAACTCCTCCTTGGTAGAATATTGTTTCCAAACCTACTCAATTCGGCCAAGTCATTCTATTACAAACGTAGTTTCCAAATTTAATCCAGTTATAGTATAATGAACTGAATCATGATTTCACAGGCTGTCTGACAAAAGAGCTGTAATGCCTTCAGCAGGTGGCGCCCACGACCATTTTATCTTGACATGTTAAATTCCAAAAGAAGCAAGGAGAAGGGAAAAAAAGCCTAGGAAACACGACAAGAGGAAAGTGAAAGTGTCAAAACAATCACTGCTGGGAGAATAGGATCAAATGAGTCCAGCAAGAAAAGTACACAAATCTGTAGTAGAATAGTGGTAAACAAAAATGCAGGCCATTAAAGCATGTATAGCTACAATCCAATCTGAAATGTTTTCCAAAATGATTTTTTTGACCTGCACTTTTGTCCATCTTAAAGTGTCCAGGTGCAACCCAGGAATGCTGTCGAGGAGGCACAAAATGTCAGAGACATCGTTAGTACGACTTTTGTCCCCATTTCAAAGAACGTTAGCGGGAAATTGTGAGGAAGCCACAGCAGACGAAGTGAGAGTGGGGGATAAAAAAAGGGGGGAATCAATCATAGGTCTTTTCAGACCACGCCCCCAGAGACAGTTACCTAGGTTACCCCAGGAGGAAGGGGGAGGATCTTAGTACTGGCTCCTCCCTACGGAGGCCGAGCCCGAAGTCTCGTTTTCCACCATTCGCCTGACCGACTTCTGCCTCCTGACCTCCTGCCCCCTGCCGGAGTCGTGACTCCGGGGGTCCGTCCCCGCCTCGGCCGCCTCGCCGTCCGAGCGCGGTCGCACCGAGTCGCCGTTGGGCAGCCGCTCGCTGCCGGCGCCCGTCACATTGATATCGGGGTTGGCCACGCCCCCCGCCGTCCCATCACTGTCTACACTGGCTTCCTGGGACTCTGCTGGCGTGGCGGAAGCGCACGCGTGTTGGTAGCATGCACGCCGAAAAACATGGAGGATGAAAACAAGACAAACAAACATTAAAAAATAATAATAATAATGCAGTGATAAAATGACAAATAATAAAGTTTGATTATGGTCAACGAAAATGAAATGTAAAGTACTTTAAACTGGATGGAGTAATGGAGCACTTTGACCTTTTGCGAACGCACTAAAGGGGGCGCCGGCACCTCACCGTGTCTCTTCCAGCGGTGGCCCCGTATAGAAAGGGAGGTGACGGCATTTCGAGAAATCCTGGAGGCGGTGGGCGTGATCTCCACTTGGATACTCCGGGCGCCCTCTTTACTGTTGTTTTTCAGCGCCGCGCCCTGCTGTGTGGACTTGATGGCGTTCCCCATCTGAGGAACGGGAGAAAACATACCTCGTTAGCCGCCATTGGCAAGGCGGGCACGTGCGCACTAATCCTATTCCTCACACAGGAGAAAGTTTTAAGTTAAGAGTATTTACAAGTTTAGGAACATGGAACAAGTGGGAGGGGTCATAATTCATGCACAATGCATTTTTTGTTTTAGGGGGGGGGGTGTCACGCACATTACGAATAAGAGCTTTTCAAGTGATTTAATTGTTGGTGATGTTTAGAATTGTTCAGGACAGTGTGGTAGTGGCATTAGGAATTTAAAAAAAAAAAAACTGTAATTCACATCTTTAGAATTTCATGTTATTATGTTTTCTAATTTAAAAATCATTTGCAACAGTCATGTTTCCCACAATGCTCAGCAATGCACCTTGGCTGTTGGTAGTAATACTTTGGGCTTAGGTTCAATCTGCTTCCCTTGAAGGATTACGGCTAAACAGAGCAGAGTGCAAAGCATGTAAATAATCTATTGGGATTACGCACAGTTCACAGTGTGACACGGCCACACAATACAGCATAGAGCCACGTGTATCAAGCCAATCTCGTTTGTTTGTGTGTGTGTGTGTGTCGGCATCCCATGTTCACACTCACCAACAGGGCTTCAGGGAACAACTCTAACTGGGCTCGATACAGGACATCATCCAAGGCTTTGGATCCGAGTTCTGCTTCCCCGTTACACCTAAAAAAAAAAGTGATTTTATGAAGCATCTTGAATCAAATATAATACCAAGTCAAGTTTTTTTATACTCACAATGCATAGTGTATCCCAGTGAGGAGTTGAACCAAAAACTCTGATGTAACCGTCATCCGAGCGCTGATACCTTTATAGCGTCGGATCTGTTGCCGTGGGTAACCACAGATACAGACTCTGAGGGGGGGTGCAAACAACGACAACAAAATGAGTGCGTGATGTAATCTTGTAGTACATTTAGAAATGATGTTTGTATTTGGACCTGGAGCTGATATGGCACAGTGACTGGAGGGAAATGGAGCTCATGTAGCTAAGAGCAGCATTGTAGCACAGTAACAGGAAGGTCAGCACCTCAAATCTGGAAGAAAATAAAAGAAATATACCATAGTTTTCAAATCTAATGGGTCCCCTATTAAAACAAGGGTGTGAATGCCCCCTTGCTAAAGATATTCATGAAATTGTCACATGACATTGCAAGTTGACAAGCCATGATCTTGAAATGACATGACAAAAATGGCCTAAAAGCATGATGTCAACTTTGAAACTAACAATGCAGGACAGCAAGGCTAAAACATGTCCGCCGCGTTTCGAGGCACATAAAAAAAAAAGGCGTTGACCTGTTTTGGGCCGTGAAGTTTTCTCTCTGAAAAAGCGGGCCACTGTAGATCACCCTGCTCAGTCCGTGATTGGCCAGAGCGCCTTCTGTCAGGGCCATGGGACCAATGGTGGAGGGCTAAGAGAAACGTGGCGTTATTTTAAATGTTTCCCCTAAAGTCAAAAAAAATTTGTTTCTTACCTCGTGGTACACTGAAGGTTTGGAGAGGGAAGGAACAGTAAAGGATAATACTTTGCTTTGGCCATCTTTATCAACTATTTCCTGGAAGACAAGAAAATACAAATGGTTTAATATTGTCCTCACTAGGAGTTCAGTTGCTATGTAAAAAAAAAATTGCCCTGTGTTTGTGTGCCCCCCCCCGAGTGTCGGTTAATGTCAAATCAATTAGAAGGAAGAGCACAACACGCTGAGTGACATATGACCTTTTCTGACATGCACACGGTCGGATAATAGCACGCACAAGAGTTGCCAAAATGCCATGCAAAGATTATACAAAATATTGATGCATGAGATAAAATGACAAAGAAAAAAAATGTCAATTTCCAATATTTTTGTGTCATTAATACATCCCTAAATTGGATTTTTTGGGGGTAACATTTTTTACAGTGTTAAAAAAAGGAGCCAAGAAAAAGAATAGTTTTGCTTTAAAGAAAATACTACTGACAGCTGTTTTATATTTTAGCAAAAGATCTTTTAAAAGTATAGATTTATTTTTAGTTAGAAATATTTAAAAAAAAACATTCAAATTTAAGACAATTTGGACACTTTCTCCTAAATTAGAAAAAGCCATTTTGTCCATTAAGCTCACTTAAAAAGCCATTCCTTACCAAGTTGTAGATGCCCAAGAGGAGGGCTTGGACGCAGCCCGAGGTGTGGGGGTCCCTGGCCGCGCTGACCGACAGAAGACTCCACAGGAGCTCCGGCAGGAATTGAAGGGTAAACCTCTGCAGCTGTGGCTCGCCGCTCCGATAAAATTCAAACAATTGGTGACACACCGGCTCCAGCAGCTGAAAAAGAGCACAAAAAAACCTGTTAGCGAAATTCACTAGCCATCTGCAGGTATATTGTATTGAGCTTCGTACTTCGCTGTAGTTCTCGCGGATGACCTTGTAGAGAGCGGGGACAAGAGCACCTTTGTCTTTAAGCGACGCCGCATAGGCTGACACGGCACTGTCAGGCAAGGTCTGCAGGGGGGGGGAAAAGACAAAAAAACCCAAAAAGGTTAGCCCTTTTCCACCAAATTGACATTTATGGAGTCTTACCTTATATTCTGACAGCCATTCCTCCACCACTCCTTGGTCCATAGCCAACATGTTCCCGCATCTGAAGAGGCCTCACCTCTACCTGGATTAAAAATAACAAAAAAATATTGATTATTTTGAGTCGAATAATCAATGATTACATTTATGATAAATCAATTGCCTTCTATACAGATAACCATAACAAAACTATTGGGGGATTATAATTGGCTAACTGATTAGTCCTTTAATGGAGGCATCTTTAGATTACCATTCCCCTAAAAATGAATAAAAATAAATGCCCTAATTGCATTTGTTATTTTTCCCCTCGTACCAATCTGCATGGTTGACCCTCTACAACTGAGGACATGGACAAAATAATGAGTCACTCCAAATGGAACACACCATAAAAGTGACAAGGCACGGCTAAATGAGCGCTAGGAATGCCGAGCCCATGTTTGGTTTGTCTTTTCAACGACAGCACAAAAGCCAGAGCATAGAAAGGAGAAGTCCACGTTTAAATCCAATTGTTTTGCACAAACACACACAAATTTCAAAGCCCATAAAGCTGGCGTAATTCGATTACCTCCCTTGGTGGATAACACACACACTGAAATGTAATAACACTTCATGCCAGTTAACTCATTGCTAACCATAAAGAACAAATTAATTTTAACTGAACCACAAAAGCCCCGCCCCCTAAAAAAACAACAACAATGAAATCAAGTGCCATTTTCTTTCGCCATAGACGTACAATTCATTCACTCTGGGTGGGGCAAATGACCAAAATACCCCCTGAAAACACAGTTCTGTAGTGCCAAAATATTATTTTTAATAAAAATAACAGCTTTATTTGGCATCAGTATATTGCAGGCTCCCGAAAAGGTCCATTTTAGAATGAGAATGACATGTGGGGGAGGAGTATGTCTCACCAAAAAGCAGGATTATAAATGAGAAGGGCCTTGCATTTAGTCAAACCACTGCATCGATTTTTCCAGTGTTTTTTGTCCTCAACACAATGTGCTCCCATTGAAAGCAACAGATGTCCAATCGATCTCAAGATCAATCCCTCCAAAGGAAATTCCTTTGTCTTTTACGCTCCAAGTGACAGCCTAAAGCAACGAACAGAAAAAGCAACCGCCCGGAGATTACACAACCTAGTAATTATGTCACCATTAAGGCATTTGTCCTCTGGTTGAGACGAGAACGGCTACACAAATCAACGTCAAATCACTTTGAAACAAGTCGGGCAAGACACCAACGAGTAAAAGGGAAATACATTTAAACGGTGGCGATAACTTAATGCGAGGAGGCGGCGTGTGGGTGAGAAGCGGAGGATGTCCATGACTTGAGTGCAGATCAATGGCGAGCGCGGCGGCGGCGGCAGACGGTGAACGATAATTGGACGTGTTCATGTCTAACAACCCTGGGGATCCATAATGCATTTCAAGTGAGACGGGCGGGTCGATCAAAGAACTTCATTACCTTCTGGGAACAGATCGGAATGGATCCAGGTCGAGGAAAAAAAAGGGGCTTATTCAGGGGGGCTAGGATTTAGTACTTTTGACAAGTGACACATTTCCAGGAAGGGAGGAAGAAGAATATGTCAAGTGTTTATTAGGTCTCTGCTTTAAACAAACCTGTTCTTGTAAGCTAGCTTGAAAACGCCTCTGCGGACACAAAGCTAGCATATACGCTTATATATTTGAGAGGGATGTCACAATTATGGAAGTGTATGTAATTTCTAAGCTAAAGCCTGGCAACTTGTGTACATTTATGACCGCTTTTACCCTGGAAATTTGAGTTATTTTTAACACAGAAGGGCAGACCTGATTTAAACACCATTAGTCTCAAAAATTAACTTTGTCGCTCAGCATTTAAGGAATAAGATACTAGCATAATCCTGCTACACGTTTATATTCACTGGCCCCATGCGTGTTCAAATGTGGGTCAGATGATAGAAAGCTTGAAATGAGGAACTGAAGGAAAACTGAGGAAACAATGCAGTGGGTGGTATTAAAAGTGGCAGAGCTGCTTTTTCCGGCAGTACAGGGTGCAACGGTAGATTAGCAAAAAATAGACTGAAACGGGCAAAACCGCATTGGCTGGAAAGCAGAAAGGAAGAAAGTAGCCATGATTTTACCGACTACAAAAGCCTCCAGCTGGTCAACTCAATGATGGATGTCTATAAGCATTAACGGCATTGATTTAAAAATTCCAACACTGCATAATTCACAAGTTTGTTGGATAATTCACAGAACATTCGGACTGTGAGACAGTGACAAGCGGCGACACTTTTTCAGCTTTGAGACGTGCTTAGCTGTCAACAAAATATTAGCGGTCCTTAGACAAAACGCCCACACTTCAACGAGATTGCCTATAATTCTATGGATTGCTCACTTTTACCCAAACGCAGTCTGTCTGTTCAACTTTACCATTGTTGAAAACAACTGGAGAATGGTAGTGCACAAACTAGCCTTCCCAGAAGCCACATTTGGAGGAAGATGCTCCTCTTTTAGTCGCTTCCCAATAAAACTCTGTGTCCTCCAGCCACATCACATGAATGATGTCCCTCTGCATCACGTTTCTAGGCCAAACACTACATTTCACTGAGGCAGTGTGCATTATTTCCAACTGGAGTCAAACACACCCACCCGACCTAAAAACCACAGTCCAGTGGAAAATGACACCATAGTTTTGAAATGCTCAAACTCCATATTTATAATTGCAAAGATTCATATTACACTACTTGATTTATATGGGGTAACGAAAAGCGAACTGGTTCAGTACGATTGACAAAGATCGACGTCCTAAAACTTAGTGTTCCTCACGCCCAAATCCATTGCTGCCATCCCTCCAACTTTGAATAGATTGGACGTCTATTCCTGTCAATGAGTTCACCTAACTGTCATTTAGCAACATCAAAATGTTTCTCCTCGAATCCTTACATTTGACCGGTTTGGTGCGTGCCGAGGGGTGTTAGACAATGAATAAAGATTGATCTTTAATGATCTTAAACTATCTGAATGGCTCGCTGCTCACATTCCGATTGCTTGCAGGTTTAGCTAGGAGTTAGCTAGCTGGGCTCAAGCGCGACAACTAGACAGTGACAAGTTATTTACTTACTGGCATGCTATCGTTGAAAGTCCTGCAAGCGTGTTTCTCTTGGGTTCCGAAGAGGAAGAAAGAATCATCACTTCCCGGCTGCTTGGTTTCCTTCCTCACTATTGTAGAGCCGCTCCTTCATCTTGGTTTACTTTCGTCTGTCAAACCATCTTGAAGAGAGAGCTCTCGGACTTCACGGAAGAAAAAAGAGACATGGACCAATGAGAGATAAGTAAAAGAGTAGGTTGCCCCGCCTTCAGATTTTCACAACCAATTAATTTACAGCATTGGTCATTTGCACGATCATGATAGGTTGCACCTGTCAACGCGCTGCTGCATATATTTCAATGAATCACTTTTTTTTAAACAAGTGTTTTAGTTACTTTTAGAAAATGTAATATTTTTAATATATTTAAAAATTATTTATGCTCACTATGAAAAATAACCAATCCCATTAAGATGCAAAGTGTTAAATGATGTATTGCATTTTAATTAAGACCTATGGATCAATAGATTATAAATAGAAAATAATTTATCAAATTGCATTGGATGATTTGAGCTGGGGCTTTTATACTAATCATAATAATAAAACGTTTGTGAGGAGGTGGCGTTTGTCCTAAATAATCCCAAAAACAAACCATGAAATACATCTTATTTTAAGAATAAAGTATCAAAAGAGTGATTATGTTTAACCATGGCGATGTTAAAAATAAACGCATCATTCATCCTGACCCAGGTGATCTTTTTTTTAAGCTTCAATCCATCATAAAACAGTTTGGGTATCTTCTGCCTCCTGGTGTTTATGAATGGAAGTACAAAAATATGTGGGCGTTAATATACCACTAGTACTCTATTTATTTGTGACATTTATGATTCAAGTGCTTGAAAATCTCATTAAACGTTTGGAGATTTTTTTCTAGACATTATTAGACATCCAAAGTATTTATGATTAAACTCTCACCTTAGAAACTTTCACGCCATGTTACAAAGGTACACCTGCAATCAGAGCAGCCTCGGTAAGAACTTCTCCAGCAAGTTCTCGGTACTTCATGGACAACTCCTTTGCTTTCCTAACTTGCTTCATGTTTTTCTCCAGATTCTCGTCGAGTCGTCCTTTCTCCTGATAGGTCTCGGCGACCTTTTCCACTCGTTCGGCGATTTTAACCTTGCTTCGAAGCAGCCAGTCTATCATTTCCTGAAGGGTGGTGCCTTTGGAAATGGTGGCTTTCGTATTTTCTGAAGCGCACTTGACATTTTCTTGGGCTAATTTGAGAGCCGGAGGAAGGCCGAAGGTATTATCTTCGGGATTCGGGTTCACGGGAACCACGGAGAGGGAGAAGTCGTAGCCCTTCATCTTTAGTGAGACCACGTAATTTTCTCCTTCAAAAAGAATAAGAGGTTAGCGGTTAAAACTCGTTGACCTCAACTAAAGCCACTTACCGTGTTCTTTTCTGATCTTCCCGATGGATTCGGAGATGAGCAGACGGTCGTTGTGTGCCAGACCGCAATTCTTCTGTAGGTTTCCAATATGTCGGACCATGGCTTCGTAACGTTCTTGAAGTTCGTTGAAGGTCTCGGCCACGTCGGAAAAGCGCAAATCCAGTTCTCGAACGCACACTCGCTTCATCACTAGCCTTCCCGTCGGTTCCACATCTGGTAAAGAATCATTAAATGGCAAAAAGCTGTTAAAACTGGAGCACAGAAACCATTCAAAACAAGCTTTTGCATCATTATGGACTGGAATTTTGTACCGTTATTGAGTGGCCGTGTACGCCTGGCAGATTCTGGTCCGCTAGGTTGTGGTGGATTGGACTGACAGGACAGGAGAGGCTGCCTCTGATAATAAATTAACAAGAGAAATGATTAAGTAGTGAGCTAACAACCAAATCAGCCCATATGTTTTGCAAAATTGTCAATAATAGAAGAGTTTAAACTCATCCAAGATGAAACCTTTCATAGTTTCACATTACACATTATACAATTAGCCTTGTGCTAGCTTACTTTGACTGAAGTAAACAAAATGGTTAGCTTTAGCATTTGTTGCCAAGACCTGCCTGGACATCAATGAGTAAAAGAGTACAAATGACATAGCATTAATATCTAGCTAAATATGCAGTGAATATTTACTTGAAAACTAAAGCGGATGACTTGGCTAGTGCATGCAATTAAATGCTACATACCTCATTAGCGCAATGTTCCTTTGGGAAACAGCAAGAACAGAAGCAACGGAGCATTTTCTGTCATCTGCCAGTTTTCGGGTCAAGCGTTTGTGACAATAGTCCACATTCCACGTGACGTCAGCGTCATGCCACTCCTGAATGCTTTTCTTATCTTTATATTGGAGTACGTAGTTGGCTGTGTAAACACTCAATTAAAAGTACAACAGGTAACTATGAACTATGAATGTATAATTAAGTCTAACACATTGTCTTTAAGTTTTATTTTTTATTTTTTGGATGTACTGTAAAATGGATTACTGTATGAGCCCAAAATAAGCAACATTTTTTCCAAAATTATCTTTAAAAAATGTTCTTTCACAATTATTTTTCTTAATAAGTAAAATTAGCTAATTACCTTGATCTGGACATTGTTAAAAAGAAGTTAGCGTTACAATCATTTTAAAAATGAAACAACAACAGTGCATGTCCTTAAACATGAAGATGTTTGAAATATTAAAGCCATGATAGCAAAAAGCCAGAACTTTATGCAATTGCGTGCTTTGAAGTTAAAAATAGCAAATTTGTAATTAAGGCTGCGGCGTAAATGGAAGTAAAAAAATGTAAAATCCATAAAATTTGGTCCCATGTAGCTCACTTAGTAACTGACCATTGTTATTAATGGAAGCCAATGTAAATATGATTTGTGTCTTATCGGTTCATCTCCAAAACAGCAAAACGGTTGCTTATCTGGTCATCCCGTCTTCCTCCTCTTCCTCTACTTTGCCTCCCTCTTCCTCTGCGTCCTCCACCTTGCCCTTTGACCTCTTTCACTGGGCAAGGGTCAACTTTGGGGCCACAGTTTTTCACAGCGTTGATCAGGGTGGAATAAATAATGGAAGCCACTTCAGTTAGCACTTGATTGACTTTCCCGCCCTCCTTTAGAAAGCCGAGAAATCCGTGCACCAAGGTACCGATGAACAAACTAACAGAAATCAAGACAAAATTAAAAAAGACAGTCGACTAACAGGTCACAAAACAGTATTTCTTTAGTCGTGGATATAAAAAAAGGATTTTTTTTCTCTTACCGTGAGAGGTGGCCTTGCTGCAGAGGCCCCAATAAGAGTTGATTTAAACAGAGTGCACTCCAAAGACAAGCCTGCCATTGGTTGAAGCTGTAAGCCGCCGCCATGTCCGCCAATCGTCTCTTGGAACTCAATCGACGGTGATCCATGAAAGCCATGAAAGCATGCTCCTCAGCCCATTGAGATTTAGAGATAGGAGCTATGGGGCACAAAATCAAATTGGTCATCGAGGAGAGCAAAAAAAAAAAATAAACAAGAGTTAGTGTGTAACCAACCAGGAATTTGATAGCAGACAATTCCACTTTTTTCCATGAAAAGTATCTCTCCATAAACCATTCCCATGATTAAGGCCTGAAGCTGCAAGTGCGAAGGCTTGGGCGTGGCCTCCTGCATCCAGAAGCCGGTGACTGCCACCGCTAGCCTCATGTTAGCCGGAACATTAGCCAAAGTTGCTGGATTCACCTTTAGGACTTCAAAAATGACCTCACAACGGATTGCTTCTGGGACCTGCAAAAAAATATAAATAATTACGCTTTTTTTTTAAATCCATTCATTTCTACAACAGACTATAATTTCTCATGCTTACCTTGTTGAGCGTATTCAAGTGGAAATGCGATTTCAAGCATTGCACCTGCACTTTGTTCATCTTCCTGTTGAGGTTGACCCGATCAAACTCCCTCACAAAAACCGTCAATTGCGGAGATTTGTCAGCAGTCGGATCCTTCCCGTCCAGCAGTAAGATCCCATATACCGCCTGCCGTATGGCTCTGGCGCAACAATGGCTACTCGGGTTCCTGCTGTTCTCCACTTGTGGAAAAAGCAGCACCTTTCGCATCACCAATGCATCAATCACAAAAGGACTGACAAGCCCTTGCGCTACCGCCTTTAACAAAAAATGAGGTATGGTTTTGTGATAGTACCCTTCAGGAATTTTGTTTTCAGCGAACCAACAAGTCAAGGGGCTCCGAGGGGTGACGTGGTACTCTTTTGTCAGCTCCTCCAGATGTGAACTGAGTCCATCTTTGGGTTTTTTCTTCAAGCCGTCAGCGTTTTCCCTCATGAGTCTTCGCACTTCGGCGAGAGCCTCCGCCAAAGATGAAAAAGAAGAGAGCCATCGAAGTAAGACGTCGATTCGGGAAGACGGGGTTTTGAGGTTCCTGTGGTTGATGTTTCTTGCCGATTTATTGATCAACTCGAGGAGAATGCACGTTTTTGCGGGGGCGCCATAGTCATTACCAAGCAGGACGGCGCAGAGAGGCAGCAAGTCTGGATTCATTCTTTGGTAAAAACTGCAGAGAACTTGAGTGGTGTAGCATCGAGCCGGGATGGAGCGCTGAGACGCTTTACCCTTCAGGTTGGTCCACTGGAAAAAATTAAGAGGCATGTAGCCACCTGTCATGCGACAAATGTACAAGAACATTACAATATTTTCATTTCTTTTTTTTAATTTTTTGGTTAGATTCTTGGTAGGATTTTGCCCTCAAGATTTTGTACACATAGTCATAGAAACGTGCAAATCCTCTTACCTGGTAGGTCAAAGATGAAAAAATCACTATCGTTGCTCAGAAGCGGGCACCCCCATTCGTGAGCCAAACAGGCAATGTCCCAGTCAGCTTCTGCCGGACACTGGACGAAGTGGACTTTCTCCTGAATGAGGACCTCAATGAAGACATGCCTGGTATAGATGGGGAGAATTGAACCGTTGCCACCTTGTGACATGTTATCTGCTTGTTTTATTCTGGACTGGAAACGTTGTTGCAGAGTCTCAAATTTCTTATCACTGGGGTCCATCCCTGAAAAAGTAAGAATTACAGTGTTTTAACTTTTGGGATTATTGTTTTTGGGGGTTAAGAGTTTTTAAGCAAATGTTTCAATGACCTCCATCCAGAAGCACGTATGGCTGGATGTTGCAAGAAGACAGGGCAGAGAAGAAATCAAGGACGAGAGATGCAAAGGCGTCATAGTCTCCTCCGTGCGATCGGTCCAAAAAATAGTTCAAAAAAAGATTGAAAAATAAACTGCTGCCATCGATGATCAGGCGGTTGCCTCGGAATTTCACGTCAGAGAGGAAATTTCGGTTCCCCTCAATGAAAGTAGTAAGACCCTGGACCCCCATGGAATCTTTGAGTCTGCAAAGACAAAAAAATACAGTCACTATGATAAAATGGGAGGGGAAAAACAGTAATGTCACAAAGAGACGCTGCATTTCTATAAATATGAACACAGTTAATCACTACTTGTGATTGTGCTGTCTCTTACACTCTAAATGGAAAATCTGAGTCCTCACTTTATCCTCCCATTTCTTCCTAAATAAATTACCTTTGCCTCCTTTGGGCTGAAAGCAGCCCAATTCCTCGGCGTTCTTGACAAGAAGTTCAACCACAGAGTTGTTCATTTAGTTCACTTTAAAGCTTGTTTTGTTGTGTGCAAAGCATTTTCCGTATTTTGGTTATTTTCTTTTCTTCTGCTTTTTTATTTCAATTGCTCGTGTTTACTACTGCCCTCTGCTGACCAAAAATTCGTACTTCTTCTATTACGTCATCTCACAAGCGACTGCAAATCCTGAGGCTAGCATGCGAGCTAGCTAGTTTTGTCCCTTCGTTTCCTATTGATCACTGTTTACTTTCGCTATGTCCGGAGGAACGAACCCCGAATTTCCAGGGACGAGTCAAGCGGGATCTGGGTTCACCGCACAGCGGAAAAAAGACAGTAGTCCGTCCGCTTGGTTTTGGGAGAGCCCTGACACCTTAGCTCATCTGGAGCTAATACGCCAGTGGATTGGGAAGTACTACAAAAAGGTAGCTAGCATGCAAAACGGCGGATTGTAAACAGTCAACCCTCTGTGGGTTAAAATTTTGCATTAAAACTACGGATCTCTTGTTTACATATTTTTGCATATCTACTGACGTTGAGGATCTGGCTACACAAAGTCTCGATCCTATATCGATGAAATGCTTTAAGGAAGAAAAAAAAACATTCGAATGACCCCCCGCCCCCATTTTTAACATGCATATCCAAACCGTGATCATTAGTGGTTATAATTAATTGAGGGGGTAAATAATCCCATTTTTTGCAAATCTCTTGTGCAGCACAAAATAAGTTTACATTTAAAATGTATAGAGTGACTAAAATGATAGTGTATTATAAATGTAGTCACTACTATAGACAGTTTTATGCATCAAATTCATTTCAACTGTGAAGGCTAGGAATGGGTGATCATGTTTCACTGCTATTATAGGCAATAAACGTTCAATCTAATTATACTGAGGTCCTGGCTGCTATCAAACGATAATTGAATTCCTTAAAACAAAAAATCCCCAATACATCCCCAATTGAGACTCGCCTTGTTATTGATTTTGATCATTTAATATGGAGAAAATGGCATCTGGTGATTTTCCTGCACAGGCCGTGTTAACGGATGCGCCGACATGTCAAGCATTGGCTGTTGCAACGATGCAGCTTCTTCAATTTCAAGAGGATACATTTGGGAAGCGAGTTACCAATCCAGCCCGCAATAAAATACCAGTAAGTCTGACATAAACCTATGCTGAATTTGTAGTAAATAATTCCTATTTTTCTTTCCTATTTGACCTTTTAGACCCAGTGCTTCATGGATCTGCGGCCAGGTGGCGGACTTTGTCACATCCTTGGTTCCGCTTATAAATTCAAAGCTGAGCAAGGCTGGTGAGTCGCAAATTTCCCAACAAACCGTTAATTTGATGGTGCGGCTTTTCATCTAAAAATCACAGTATTCAACCTTCATTATCTGCTTTCACAGGCGTCGGTTTGATTTCCAAAATCCCTCCAGAATTGAAAAGAATGTAGAAATGTTTGACATGATTGAACAAACGCTATTACAGGTAATTTCATATTTCAATCTTGCTGATCGCTTGTTTGGCTAACCCGGATTTGGATGATATTTTACAGCAAAACTGTATGTCTCATCCGGTGGTTTATCTGGACACTTCACTGGATCAAGAGCTAGCTAGCAGAGTCAGCGGCGTCGTTACGAAGCACGGGGTAAAGTCACATGCTAATGTGTAGAGAATTATGGATGCTAATTTGGATTTATCTTTTCAGGGAACCCTTACTGGGGACAGAAACCTGGCCACTCACCATGTCTATCCATTCCCATCATCCACAGATGACGGTTTGTTTTAGCAAAATTTGTTTTATATCGAATAGAAGGAAAATAAAAGTCAAAAATCGTGACAAAAATCTGATTTCAATTGCCTTGCATTGACTTTAATGGCAATGTCGCCTGTCCTAAGATGGCCGCCACATTCCAAGAATAAAACAGTTAACCTAACGCGTTGTTGTCAAAACATGATCACTCATTGGCTGCCATTTCCAATCCATTTTGCACTAGGAGTGCTAGCAACAATAACTTTAAAGCAATTATTATTATTATTATTATTATTTTTAAAAGTGTTTGCCTTCCAGGTGACTGGATGCGGCCTATCGAGCAAAAGCAAAACCACATCCTGGTACACTGGAGGATGCACCCTGACAGTTATGACAGTTGGTTACCTTCAAGTGAAGTGGACGGAGATGTCGAAGAACTCCCTCATGTGGAAAAACCTTGGAAGGTAGGCCACCCTAAAACAAAAAACAATCCACATTAAATATGATTTGACTTCCTAATGCTCGATTTCAAATATTTCCAGGTTCATGCCGGCTACATTCTAGACACGGATGTTTTCAACGAGTGGATGAACGAGGAAGACTATTACGTAAATGAGGAGAACCTACCCGTTGTCCTTCGTCGACGTATACAACTACGAGAAGATCAGGTCCGTGTTTTTTGTAGTCTTTTTGCATGGCGACCAAGCCTGACGGCGCCTTTTTTTTGTCAGGACATCAAGTCGACTCCCTTCAAAAAGAGAAGACGCTCTCCATCGCCATTGTCGTTTGATGCTAGAAAGAAAGGAAAGAAGGGGTAAGTAAAAATTCAGATTTTTTTGGTGGTGGTGCGTTTAAGATTTAGGATTTAACGTGGGAATTTTGAAATGAAGAAGGCGGCGTGGGCAGCAAGAAGAAGAACCAGAGGAAGATTTAACCAAAGATATGGAAGACCCAACTCCAGTTCCTAACACGGAGGAAATAATATTACCCAAGATTGGTAAGAAACATCAATTCTAATGTCATATTTGTGATGAATTTATTCTTTCTATTTCTATTTGAAGTTAACTTTAAAAAGGACAGTGAGAATACGCCTGTCAAAGGAGGAATCATGGCTGATCTGGGTAAATATTGACACATTTTGATTGAATAATACAATTCATTCCCTTTTTTTGCATTGAGTTCTGAATCTATTTTTTTCTAAGATGACCAAGAAGAAGATTTTCAAGGACGGGTAAATCATGTGATCAAACTATTACAAGACGAATTGATTCTGTTATATTTATTGTGTAACTAATTTTTATCATTTTTCAATTATTTGAAACCCAGGACGACGAAGATGGAAGAGTGGAAATCCCTCGACTATTAGAGGGAGAGGAAAACATCACTGAGCAAACCCATCACATCATCATACCTAGCTACACTTCTTGGTTCAATAACAACAGGTAACAAAACAGAAGAAAAAAAATATGAAACATTGCTATATCCAATATCATCATTTCTGTTTTTTAACAGCACCCACTCGATAGAAAAACGTGCCTTGCCTGAATTCTTCAACGGAAAAAACAAGTCAAAATCCCCAGAAGTGTAAGTAGAAAAATAACTGCAATGTAAAAACTACAAAAATATATTAAAATGTCATAATTCCCCTTTTTTTTCTCTCTATTTTAGCTACCTAGCATACCGTAATTTCATGATTGACACATACCGCATCAACCCCCAGGAATACCTGAGTTCCACATCCTGTCGACGGAATCTCACCGGTGATGTTTGTTCGATTATAAGGTAAAAAAAGACGTCAAATTATTAAGTTGGGAAGTTCACCTGAATAATTTTACTGATAATTGTGGTTAGGGTCCATGCATTTTTGGAGCAGTGGGGTTTAATCAACTACCAGGTAGATGCAGAGAGCAGACCCCTTCCCATGGGGCCGCCCCCCACTCCTCATTTTAACGTGCTAGCGGATACGCATACCGGCTTGGCGCCGTTACAACATAAACCATTGCAGGTACTTCAAAAAAGGATATATAATTACTTTTTTCGGTTTGATTGTAACAATCTAAAATCAAATTTTAGGTGACAGCCTCACAACACATGTTGTGCTTCCCGGAAAAGACTCAAGAAAAGCCTTCCGATTGCCAAAACTTTGGTTTGCGCATGGAAGTTTACACCAAAAAACACCCAAAGGTTTGCACAATATTTAATTATATATCGATATAAATTTTTAACTAAGCGTTTGCTAACTTCTACATTTTTTTTTAAATCAGACAAAGGGTGCTTGCGCAGGACGAGAATGGACTGAACAAGAGACGCTTTTGTTGCTAGAGGCAAGAAATGCTTTAAATTGAATTTGCCATAAAAGTGGCACTCATAATTTTGATTGTTATTTTTGTGTGTGTTTCTCAGGCCTTGGAGGTATACCGAGACGACTGGAATAAAGTATCGGAACACGTGGGCTCTAGGACGCAAGACGAATGCATTCTCCATTTTTTGCGACTACCCATCGAAGACCCTTACCTGGAAGATTCGTCGGCCTCCCTGGGTCCTTTGGCGTACCAGCCCGTGCCCTTCAGCCAATCGGAGAACCCCGTCATGAGCACCGTGGCCTTCCTGGCTTCCGTGGTGGATCCTCGGGTGGCCTCGGCCGCCGCCAAAGCCGCACTAGGTGAGTACAAACTCAATTTGCTTCTTTTAACTCCATGCGTGGCATCTGAAAATGATATTTTTGGACAGAGGAGTTTTCGCAAGTCCATGAAGATTCCTTGAACGGATTGACGCGCAAAGGTAGGGATCGGCGTTAAAACGGCCAACATTTCCAAACGCATTTTGTCCGTTGTAAATGTGCTTTTACCTTTTTTAGACTCCATGGATGCTGGCCAAATCCAGATGGACACGACTTCCAACTCGGATGGACTTTTGGTGGAATCCGTGGTCCCTAAATTGGAAGGAGAAACGGTCAAGAGAGAGAATGTTGACGAAAGTGAGGGGAATCCGTTTGATGCAGAGCGGATGAAATTGGTATGCATTCGTCACGGTTAGCTTTTACTCACCAGGTCACGAGGACGACGATGATGGCATTCGGCGTCAGGATACGGACGCAGACGAACGGAGGGCGGTGATGGAGTTAGATCTGGTGGAGAGCACCGTCACCACGGCGGCCGCCGCCGCTTTGGCTTCCGCCGCCACCAAGGCAAAGGTAAAAAAAAGCCCATCCGGCTTTTTGTCTTTCAATAGGTTCAATTTGACCTCTTTTGCAGCATTTGGCAGCAGTTGAGGAGAGGAAGATTAAGTCTTTGGTGGCTTTGCTTGTGGAGACACAAATGAAGAAGCTGGAGATCAAACTGAGGCACTTTGAAGAGCTGGAGACTATCATGGACCGAGAAAAAGAGGCCGTAAGATAACCGTACACTTTAATTTTTAACATTTTTTTTTCACTTTTCTAAACGTTTGCTTATTGGACAGTTGGAACAACAGAGACAACAACTTCTCACGGAAAGACAAACCTTCCATACGGAGCAGCTCAAACAAGCCGAGATGAAGCTTCACCAGCAGAGGGAGCAACAAGGACAACCACAGGGATTCACAATACAGCATGCAGGTGGCTAATCATTCATTCTCCAGTCACATTTGTGTCACCGCCTTAAACCAGTCTGAAATACAAAAAAACAGAGACAATGTACTGTGGTAGTTAACAGAAGAAAATGTGCATTGAAAAATAGTGATGGATCAAAATTGGTCGCTGCCAACCCTTGCCATCAACATGGATCAGATATCTTTTCTTTTTTTACAGGTCAGCCTATGAATAACCGGATGACTCCCAGCGGCGGCCAACTGGCAACTCGCCATCCTTGCGCCCCCAATGGCACGTGTGAGCATTGCATCCCCGCACGCCACCATTTCTTAGCAACAAACAACAGCGCGTTTTAACCAACTTCTTTGTTTTGTTTTGAAATACTCACAGACCCAACGCCGCAGAGTGATGGCGTTCCGGCAAATGCGCCCGGTCTTCCTTCGTCTGGACCCGGCTGAACAGTCGTGAGCGCTTGCTAATGTGTTTGAATTGTCAGTTCAAAGTCTGTGAAAGAATTGTTGTCGAGTTGAGGAATCTTCCGATTTAGCTCTGCTCAATAAACTTGTTTTTTTATGTCATCTTTGAGTCTAATTCAAGAATTTTGCAAGCTAAAACAGCAATACAAACTAGAGTATTTTACAAAAATCTGAAACGAGATAAAAGATTTACTTTTTACTTATTAAGAGAAAAATAACAAGTAAAATTTGCTCACTCTTTGGGGGGTAACGATACGGGAACAGGTTGCACCAAGCAATAGCCTGGCATCCCATCAAACATATTACGGTTCCTTTGGAGCTCTTGGTTGGATCCATCTGTTCAACCTGCGCCCAAAATAACACCAGAAAAAAAAAAAGAAAATTATGCTGATATAGAGTGTGCTTGAGTGTGTGTTTACAAGAGTTGGATATTATCAAATTTTGGTCTCTGTGTGTGTGTGTGTGTACGTGGAAGCAATTTGGTTCTGCTCTGTTTGGCAGTACATCAGGGAACATTTTTCTTCCGCTGCCGGCCTGCTTGCTCGTGTGAGGAGAAGAGCTGCCTTTGTCAGCCTTTAAAAAATACACTATCCGTTTCGACGCCATTGACAATGAGTTAAGATTAATTTACGTTGAGCGATTGGACAAATTTTGCTGTCCATGGCAACCAATGACGGCAAAATTGTGTGGGATTTTTTGCTGGTATCTAATGAAGAATAAACAGATACCTGGAAAACATCGCAAATATATGTCAAAATGGCAATCTTGTCAAAATGGATTAGATGTCTTTTTTAAGGCATTCAATTAGTTGGAAAAAAACTGAGTTTGTGGTAATACTGGAGTTATGATGAATTGTTTTCCTCTATTTTCTAAATACGACCCTACATTTTTTCAATAAACTCACCTTCCACTTCTCACGGGCTGCCATTGACGATAACAGTCGTCCAATCCATTTTGAGCCGTGACAAACTGCAACCTATCAAAAAATAATAATAATTAAACATCCAATGTAGCCAATGATTTAATAATAGTTCAGTTGTGTTTAACTTTGAATCCCATTTTGTAAAAAAAACAAACCAACCAATTTACATGAAGGTGATGCTATTTTCCCCACCTACTGGGAGTACTGGGGCAATGACCAACCTCTCTCCCTCCCTCTCTCCCTCCTCCCCTCCCCTTCCCTTCCCTCACCTCTCCTCACCCCCTCCCACCGGTCCCTTACTTGCTGACTAAAGAGCAGATGCTTTTGTCTGTCGCCTACCGCACAATAAAAGAGTAAGAGGCTTACCGTGGAAGCGTGCACAAGCTCTCGCATCCAAACCCGGCTAGCCATCGTCGTCGTCATCATCACTGTCGCGCGCACGCTCACTCGAACCCGCGCGCCGCCGGTGTCAGACCGGCGTCTCCGACCCCAGCGTCCAGTCGTCACGGGATGGAGCCCGGGCGCCCCTGTTGAACGGCGTGTAGCGCTCCGTTATCTCCGACGACGACCAGCATGGCGAGCGGCGGCGGCCCTTCGTGGACCCGGCGGGTCCTTCTCGCCGTCTCCGTGCTTTTAATCGCCGCCACCGCCACTCACGGTAAGAGGGGGGGCCGCCGTGTGGTATCTTTTGGGGTTTCACTCTTTTGCCTGCAATTGTCAACGTGGGAGAAATGGATGAATATTTGTGGAATGATGTCATCGGCGGAGACAATTACGTTCACGTGGAATTCCATTGCATGCGGGAAGGCGGCAGGCAGGCTTACTTGATCATATCTATGGGGAATTAAGTGTGTGTGTGTGTGTGTTGAGGTTCCTTCTGCTCGTAGTAGTGGAAACGGGGGGTCTTAATTGGAGGGGGGTCGTTTGCCGTGGCTCGCAGTGGCTGCCCAGCAACAGGCGGCTCCGGGTCGCGGGGGTTCACGTGCAAAAATTGTAGCATCCCCGCCCCCACCCCTTTTTTTCTCCACCCTGCAGCAAACAAGAATGAGCGATAAATTCATCATAAGAAGTGTCAGTGTGTCAACATTCAGTGCCATTGACGGAGAGAGATGTCATCTCATTTAAAATTAATCTGATTTTTGCATCCCACCTTTAAAATCGTGGCACAACAGAAAGGAGATTGGAATGAGAATATGATAATGTGAATATCATTAACCCACTGGCTCCAATTTGAACTGGCATTGCATCATTTATCAGGCCAAATCATGAATGGATTGGATGCCTCCAACAATCTATGGCACATAAGAGTGATTATTAACAGTCATTTGATTAAAAAATGTAACCGCCACCACCACCATTGACCAAAATGATTGGACGTCTATCTTTGGCATTGGCGGTCAACGAGTTAACACTCGTGAGGGGTGCCGCCGGCCCGAATGGTTACCATGGTGACAAGACAAGGTGAACGCAGACTGGCAGTTGGCTGCACAAATCACATATTTCAAAGAAATTCATTTTGAAAGCAGTACAGGCTCATAAATTCAAATAAATTGAAGATAGTTCATAGATTAGAATTGCTTTTGGGGAGGGGGGGTGTTGTCATCTATTTTAAATGCATGGAAGGTTTGATTGATTGAAAAACAGGGGCGAGCGAGCGAGCAGTGGCGACAAACACTGGATTCTCTGTTTTTTAGCCCTTTTTTTTTCTTCCGGCGCTCCTTTCAACCTGCCACCTCTTTGCATTTCACCATGGCAACTGCGCCCCACGCGCACGCGCCACTCTCACGCTTCCTCGGCCGCCGTTAAGGTTTCGTGCCAGCGGGCGCGTTTGGTCGCCTGACAAGAAGGGGCAATCTTATTGGGTGAGGGGGACGGAAAGACGGATAGATGGGCGTCCGTTCTTTCCGCCTGGGATGTCTTTTTGTGTGCAGGCGAGCGAGCGAGCGAGCGGCCTATGCCTGTAAATCCTAATCTAAGTAATCCTCAAGCAGTCTTGGTCACTAGAGCACATTAGTCATCGGGTGTGTTTAATCCCGCCCGCGTCGTCACACTTTGATTACGCCGCAGTCTTGAACTGGAGATGTTTGGATGGCGTTGGCGATAAATCGTTTGACCTTTGAACCTTTCGCCACTTTTTGCACGGCCCAAAAAAATGCTCCATGTTTTATGCTACAATTGAAGTAAAAATGACAAATAAAATGATCTATTATTAACTTTTTGATGGTTTTCGAGTCACCTGGGGTGATTTTTTTCATTATTTAATGTTGGTTTTGGGGCAATACGTCGCATGTTGAAAATAAATGGGGACATTTTGAGCTATTCCATTTTTTTTTGTTAAAGATGGCATTTTGAGAGCAAAATAACGGCCTAATGTGTCATTTTGCTTTTAGGGAGGCATTCAATGAGCAGGCGTCACCATCACCGCGACCAGTCGTCCCCGGACCGGGAGACGGGCAACCCGGGAATGGGCCTGAGCGAAGACTCGGCCGAGCGAGACCACCTGATCGAGGCGGGGCACCCCCTCTTCTCCAAACGCCACCACTCCCACAAACGCACCCACCCGGTTCCCGTTCCGGATCCCGTTCCCGACCCCGCGGGGGAGGAGCTCACCGCCGGGGGAGCGGGAGCGGACCAGAAGGCGGCGTCCGACGAGGAGGCGGCGGCGGGCGTGGAGTTCCACAGGCCCGCCCCCGAGATGTCGCCGGCCGATCTGCCCAGAGCCCAAAAGCAAAAAGGAGGCGATCCCACGGCTTGGACGCTGTCCGATTTTTACGACTACCTGTCCCCCGACGACGACCTGTCGGCGTCCGCGCCCGCCCAAGACCCCGAACCGTCGCTTTCGCCCCCGGCCGACATGGAAGACGAGAACCCGCTTTTGAGCGGCGCCGCCGCCGTGGCTCCGGTCGGAGCCGCCGCCCCTCCCGCCCCGGCCGAGAATAAACCCGTCTCACCTGCGGTGGACGACGATGGCGACGGCTTGAGCTTGGGTGGCGGCGCCATGGGGAGCGACGGGTGCAGACTGGGCTTCGTGCGCTCCGGCCCGGGGATCTGCGTCTCCCGCTGCGACCTCCAACCCGACTTCTGCTTCAACGATGGCGTTTGCACGGTGGTGGCTGGAGTGGGCGCTTTCTGCAGGTCAGAAACACAAACCATCAAATGTCCAGTAAAAACAAATGCACCAATGGGATATTGTTACATTTGTGACAGGTTTAAAAACATGTTTTTAAGCCAATATACTCCTTTTTAGATGCAACGTGCAAGACTACATCTGGAACAAAGGCACGCGCTGCGATTGGGCCGTGACCGAATTCCAGGTGATGAGCGCCTTGGTGGGCGTGGCCTCGGTAGCCCTCCTGGTGGTGTTCATGATCGTGGTGTTCTTCGCCAAACGACTGCACCGACTCAAGAAGGACAACAGGCGTCTCCGCAAACGCAGGTACGGCGGCGTTGTCAAGCCGACCATGGGAGCGACGGACATTTTTTTTAACCCTTTCTCCTTCTTCTCGTCCACGGACAGCAAGTACCGTCCGCAGAGCGGCGAGCCTCAGACGGACGGCCTTTCCGTTTCCACCACCGCCGACGGCTCGCAGCCCAACGTAAGGAAACTGTGCGATTCTCCTCCGCCCGTGCCCCAGACTCACACTCACAACCTGGCGTACTATGACAACATTATCTGTCAGGTACGCGCAAACCTTTCCTGGTGTTTACTCTCCACTCTTTTGCCTTCTTTATTTCCCCCTCCCTCAGTCTTTAGACGAACCTTCTAGTATCCCACGTGCTTGCTTGGGTCTTTCCGTGTCTGCGCGCTTGCTAAAAGCCTCACCAAATCTCAACAAAACATGACCGCCATTACACCCCATTTATCTGTGTTTTTCGCCACCCTCATTGGGATACAAACATGCATGGTTTGTCTCCACCCGACTCACTATTAGTATATTTGTCATGCTTCCAAGTTGGAGTTTTTCTAACGCAGGATGGAAGAGTACAAAGTAGCGTCTGGCCTAGCTTGCGCGACCAATCAATGTTGTCCCACTTAACGCCCGCTGTGCCTGTGACCTTCAGCTGCGTGTGACACGCCGATCAATGAACGACCTCAACAAGCTGACACGCGCAGACTCCGATTTCCACTGGCTCACATCACCCACAAAACAAAAAACGCAGTTTAGAACGATATTAAAAGTGAACGGCGCTTATATCTGCAATAGACTTTGACATGCATGAACTGGCTGGCATTTTGTCAGCAGTTAATAAGTTGTCAGTGAGTCTAAATGTCAGGTTGAGAGGCTAAAACGCCCCCGCGGCTACATAGGGGGCGCTACTTTAAATGTCAAGTCAGGACAGGACGGATATTATCCAAAAAATATATTGTTTTGTTATCAACTAGACTCCAAATCAGGCACTTACATCTCCACTTCAATTCTGTGTAAATATGGGTACGCGTGGCTAAAAGCTAAAACCTAAGTGACCTTCCCCCCCCCCCGCAGGATGACCCCCAGAAGCAGGAGGAGCCCGCCAAGTCCCCCCCGGGCAAGGAAGAGGGCGCCATGAACATCCTCAACTCACACTCCCCTAAACACGAGAACAACCGCCCTAACTCGGCGGTGCGCGACAACGCCGACGACAACGCCGAGGTAAACGCGCTCCACAACAACTTGGTCTAGAAAAAAAAAACAACAACCCCGACGAGCCTCTTTGCTCCTTCTCCATCCCGGACGGCGACGAGACGCCCGAGCGGTCGCCCGCCCGCCCGCCCGCCCGCCTTCCAAAGTGGCGCGTCTGTCGCCGCCCGAGGCGGCCAATGAGCGAGCGAGCGAGCCTTCCCTTAGAAAAAAAGCACAGTGTGTATCCGGCGAGTGCGCAAAATTGGAGGATACGTGTTTGTTTACAAGCGGCCCCATTGTTTCTCTCTGTCTGTCTTCCCACCCACTAACGACTAACCTTTTCCCCGCTTTTGACGCCCCCCGCCTTGGTCTCCGGACCAATGAAGTCGTCCGTGGTCCTTCCCTTTTCCTCCGCTCGCATGCATCGGTGTTATTCCAAGTGTCTGAAAAATAGTAGCCAAGAAGAAAAAAGAGAAAAAAAATGAAATGAAAATGGATGTGTACTTGCAACGTGTCTAGATTTTACATGACGTCCCCCCTGTGTTTGCTCCAGTGGGGAAACTAATATAATAATGATAATAATGATAATACACGCCGTGTCTTGCTTTTCAATGTGATTTCTAATGCTTTTGTGTACTTGAGGTTCTTTTGTACTTTTTTCGGGAGGATTCTAGTGACAGTTGTGGGAATAAATCTTTTTGATTTTATCCAACTGGTGTTGCTTTTTGCCTCTGCTTTTTCCCCCCCTTCTTCTTCTTCTTCTTCTTTGTCTGCATGTCCGCTAGCCCGGCTGCTCTCTCCCGCTAATAATAACCCAACGCTCCACTGACCCCGCTTTTGTGCTACCGGAGGCTGCTAGCTCGCTTGCACGCACACACACACAACACACACACCAACACACACACATCAACACACAAAGTGCCAATTCAGCACCACGGACAGCCCCCTCACTTAATAGAATTCCATAGGAGCTTGAAATATACGCTCACTAGCGGGTTAGGGACGCGCCCGCCTGCACATTCCAATGGGATCCAATTAAATAAGGTGTCAAAAATTTAATGTCGGAACATATTAAGTGAATGTATGGTTGGCCATCATGTTCAAAGGGGGAAAGACATTATAGACACTCGGTATGGTATATTTGTATTGAGTTGCGTTGAAAACGATTCAAAAGCAAATCCCAGATTTACTGTAAGCCCTTACATATAATTGTATTTTTTTTACAGCCCATACGATCCTAAAGTACACCAAAGGCGCCAATCAAACAAAGGAAAATAATGTCATAGATTGTAATACTACTAAAACTCACCATAGGTCTAGAAAATAAAAGTCATGCGTAGACATATTACGAGATCATAGTCCTAACATTATGAGGGAAAATAGACATAACTCGAATTGTATCACTAATAGAGTCAAAGGCCTAAAAAGTCAAGTACTGAGTTGTCATTTTTTGGTTAACTTGGGAAACCTCCGCCGACTTTGTGCCCCTCCCCTACTTGCCGTGTTTCCCACCCCCAGGACGGCGTAACGATCGGCCTGGAGGTCCTCCTCCCCAAAGACGTCAAGCTACGGCCCGAGAAGACCCCCCCTCTCCAGTACGACGTCTTCCTCTACAAAGTGGGCAACAACGGCGAGCCGCCGGTGGTGTCCAACTCCCAGCAGCAGGCCGCAAAAGCCTCCAAAAATACTAAATCTCCCAAACGGAAGCACGATCGTCACCAGTCTCTGTCGGGGCGCCACTCTTCCCCGTTTCTGCACCCCTCGCCCGGGGGGTGCCCGGCCCCCACGCACCACCCGAGCGGCCGCCCCTGGCCTCGAGCGCGGCCTTCCAGCTCTTACTACCCGGGCGCGGAATGCGAGCCGTGGCGGTTACGTGCGTCTCCCTCGTCCCCCCATCTCACCCAATCGTCGCCCTCTCGAAAGAAGTGCAGCCCGGTCAGCACCCGGTCCTTACCACCCCTGTCCCGATCCCCCCAAAATGGCGGCCACTAACCTCCATTGGGCTAAAAAAAATGTGACCTTGTGCGTCTATCAAAGCCTCCCAAATTGCGTCAAACTCAGGTTTCAAGTCATACTAATACGCACGAGTGTGAATAAGCCGTCCTAATCTGGTGCCAATGTCAATTCATTTTTACAAAAAGTAGATTGTTTTATGGAGACATCTTTTTTACAAGTAGTTTTGTTACATTGGACGTATTTCTGCTTCCCTAATAAATGATGGAAATAAGTACAAGTGTTATGTAGCCTTCTTAGAGTAATAGAGAAATAAGGAGTTTTGCTGCCCCCCAACGGTAAATGTATTTACTACAGTTTTTTCTTAGATACTTGCATATTGTCTAACAAATTAGGAAACATATTTGACTATTAATTTTTATATATCCGTTGTTTTAGTTAACTGATTTCACATTTTAATTATTTCAAGATGATTCAATATTAACATGTCAATTTAATTGAAATTTAAATTCTAAAGAACATTATGAACGAGTAGGAATTACTTCAGTATGTTTTACCGATATTATTTCTTTCTTTAGCACTTTCTATTGAGTTTTGATGAAAGATTTTCAATTTGCTAGCAGCCAAAGCAACAAATAAAGAAAGGTGAATTTCTATCATCTTCCAAAACAACATTCAAAGGAGTCTAAAGGACAAAAAAAATTCCTGTTCTGGAACTCATAATGAATTATTCATAAGCCTGTGATTAATTCCTTCCTCTAGCATCCCCAGTCACACACTCGAGTTTCCTTGTTGGCCGTGAATTAAACATCTCACATTTTTGTCAGCTCTCGACAAGCAGGCGGGCTTGACTTGTCCCCAATTTACTTCGGCATCCATCGACAAATGAACGACAAGCAAGGTGAAGTCGCCCTTGTCAACACAGATTTAACTTTTCGACTCTTCCGTCCGTCACGTCAAATCTAAAAGCCTCACAACTTTTTTCTTTTTTAAATGCCTTCTTCAAACTCGACCCTGTGTTTATGTGACAGGGCTAATTAAATATTTACACTATGTCTGAGCTCATTCCCCAAAAATACTTTAAAAGTATGTAAGTAAAAAAAAAATCCTACTCTCAAAAATAATGGGAAAAATACATTTAACTTTAAGCAACTACGTAGTTTAAATTATACACTTTCATAGATATTTAAAAAAATTAAGAGATGACCTATTGTAACCCTATATAAAAGTATTACATTAACCACAAGGTGTCAGTATTGCGCCAAGAATATTAAGCACCGAAACGAATTGATTTAATTTAACTATTTGGCTACTATAGACTGATATTTACATATGTTTAACCTGAGATGGAGTTGAGATTAATCTGTAAGCAATCAAATATTAAATCATTTGAATATTTAAAAAAATGGAGATATTAATTCACGGGGATAGATCGATTTGAATAAAATAACGGGTTATTTTACATCCAATGAGTGTATAACTCCTTGCCAGACATTATAAAATTTTCTTTTGTAAAAAAAAAATCGCATGATAAGACATATTGTCCAATAGTATCTAAGCCATTGTCATTTTGATCTACTGGTATATTAGATTTTTCTTTGTATTCTTTCCCACGCGACAGTATTATGAAACCTGAAGATGAAAATCCAAGAAAAGCCAATTCTGTGGATTCTTTGTGTTTGCTTTTTTTGTCTGCGAACTCACTGGCTTTCTATTGAGATGGCAAAATGTCATTCTGTGTGTGTGTGTGAGAGCTAACAAAAGGAAGTACGTTGTGCGTCTTTACAGGGTCGTTTTGCTCAAAAGGCCTATCGACGTGATTTCAGATTGGGATCAAAACGTGTCAAACATTGTTAAATATTATTTTCAGGTGACCCTGAGTGCCATTCTAATCATTTTTTGTTGTTATCCTTACCAATTACAGATGCGGCTCTAAATTAATTTAAAAAAGAATGAACAAAAATTAGAATACCCTACAGAAAACACTAAATGGATGTACGTTACGACCCTAGGCCTTAACCGACTCCTCCTTGCGACCCCCCCACGATCGCGTGAGAGTAAGATAAAGATTCCCAGCGCCCAGCCGCCGGGTTAAATAATTAATGAAGTTTGCTCGCCTAATTCTTTTGCCTCGGCTCGACGGCCGTGCCAAAGGTCACCAAGTTTGACTTTGCCCACGCACTTTCCCCACGACGTCTTCGCACCCCCAACCCCTCTCCCTTCTCACCTCCGCATCGATTTACCGGCCACCCCCGCAGTTCCTTTCTGGCGGTGAAGATTTCCGGATGAAAAACCCACCTACCCCACCTCCTAATCACAACACGTCTCATTTAAAAGCCGCCCCCTACTAATAAGCCAAAAGGTTATACGTCTGTTATTTGATTCTCCGCCAGCGTCAGGCTTTTTTTTTTTTTACAGTAGCGAGGGGCGAAACGAGACACCTTTACAGTGAGGGAACGCGCTTGACCTTGCTTTGACGATCTTCTCAATTAGCTTATAAAGATGAGCCCGCCCCGGTAAAGGAGCAAAAGGGGAAGCAAGTGTGAGCTTCTGGCTGTGTTGCCATGGCGATGGCTCATAAGTCCTGCCGATAATTGTGCGAGAGCCGGCGAGCGCCCAAAGGAGCTCAAATTTACGTGCACCCCGGGGACGCACGCCCAAGTTGCGAGGGAAGAACGCCGACTGTGACGCCCAAAGGCCCGTGGTGATATTTTCAAGAGCGGGTGGCCAAATTTAAAGATGTGGAGGTAAACGAGTTGAAATTATTAGGGGGTAATTTCACATTTTGGAAGACATAAGGGCGCCAAAATTAATTGTGTTATTGTTTTTGGACTTTTGAGGTTGTTATTCGGGGTGTTTGATGCTATAGTGAAGTTAGTTTAATTTTGGCAAAGTACAAAAAATATGGATCACATATTTTAGAAGAACGTGTTCAAATGGGAATGGGTTTTAGGAGTTAAAAAAGCATCAGTTATTTTAAAATTTGCTCTACTTTACAATGCCAGTTTGTCTCCCAGTCAAACGAAATAGATCAAAAGTTTCAAAGTAAAAAGGGGCAATCATTTCACTTTAACGGCCTCTTGACAGATTTAAGCAAAAGCCATCATCAGTGCGTAAGCAGCTGCATAATAAACAACGACTCGACTCGGCGTAATCAAGCAAAGATAATGAAAGCGCTGATTAAATCCAAAGGCAAATTCCAGTGTCTATGAAATTGCGACAACAATGCTCTCATTTAAATCCTCCGACTATGAAGACTCGACGGAAGGAAGGAGTCCACGTGCTCCCGAGCCAGCTGTCTCTTAAATAACACTCTCAATAATTCATACGACATCTACACGGGGAGTCCACTTTGCGCATGGGTGGGTGTCAACAAGGAGCGAGCGAATGCTGACCAAGTTTGATTGGAGGAAGAAGCTTTGCTTACTGGCTTGCTCATCACTAATGGAAATGGGATGGCTGGCTTGTTGAGCCAGCAGAAGGCCAAAGCCAGATCCATCATGTCACGCATACGTTTCAAATCTAAAGCATCGATTTGGCTCCAAAATGTTGACGGTGGAGGATGGCAGCGCTTCCATAGACGCAAAAAAAACAAAGTCTTTTTAAGTTGCAATACCATATTGAGCCTTTGATAACAATTTGAGGGCTTAATACAAATTTTTTTATATATTTACCACTATGAGTTTCATTCCCCGAGCTACCTTTTTTTGTTTTAAACAGTAACCCTTTTGTAAAAGGAGATACCATTAAGTTATATAAGGTTAGCCTTAACGTAAAGTAGTCGTTGTAATTTAGTATTTTTTCCACCAATACGACATGCTTCGTTTCTCACAGTAAAGAAATCCAATTTAGAGTAAAAACTCTCCTAACCGATGGAGTAGTGAATAAATTACAAATGAAATTGCCTGCACTCAATTGGCAAATGACTCGACAAGTCACTTTTTAAAGAGTTCATCAATAACAGATTGGACTGAATGACTGACATTTTGGCTAGATCAGGGCTTTACTACTTTGCTTTAAGTTGCATACGATAAAAAATCTAAACCGCAAGTGGACATGGAGATCTTGACCCCTGTCAAAACAAGAACTGGATGAAACCGCTTCTTTAATTCTGTAATTTAAGCCTTCTTCTTCTTCTTCTTCTTCTACTTTTCAATTGGACTGGCTGAAGTGGAGATGACTATTTTGTCCCCGGCACATAACAGGATGTTCAAAAGATAACATTAGCATTTCAAAGTGGCACCTGCTGCCCGGGCCGGCTTTAAGATGATGGATTTTACATGCTGCCGCGCCCTTATCTATTAAATCAAAAGCCATAGCGTTCGTTATCCATCCGGACTCACAGATGTGTTGAGCTAAGAGTGTTTCGACACTTGAGCTGGCTTGCGAAAATTTCACTCAACCCACTCAAATTATTGTCTGCCATTACGCGCAATGGTTCACCTTAAGATTTTATCTCATTTTAACTCTTTGGCTACCGCTTAGATTGAGTCACATTGAATTCATTTGAACTGGGAGGACTGGCATTGAGTTATTCTGTCATGGATGAGTTGTTTTGAATTAGAAGTTCATGGGTTAACATTTAAAAAATCATTTTTTGACTAACACCACAGTATAATGTCTCAAAATAGAACACTAGGTATGAATTTGGAGGTGGCACTTCTCATTTGAGGGGTCCCTACAGCGCAAAAGAGGAAGCACAGCGCTCCCAGCGGGACGTTTGATCATTTAAATAGTGGCCAACGCAAACACCCGCCGGTCGCCTCCTGCTGCAAAATTAATGTCCTAGTTTATATCCTCTTAAGCGCAAATGTCAAACCTTTGTCAAGGCGCCGCATCTCCTCCAGATGACCTTTGACCTTTATCCTTCCTTCCTTCCTGTTCTTTGGTCCTTTTGTGTCGACTTCCAGGCTTTTTTTTTTTTACACGGTCCTATGGTGGGTTCCTCTGCGAAAGAAAGCAAAATCGTCCTTCACTGATATCATTTCTTCCCGTCCGGTTGCCATGGTTTCACAGGAAAGAAAGTGGAGCTTTAACTGGATTACACTTTATTGGAGCTTGGGTGTAAGTAAGTGTGTGTTAGTGTGCGTGTAGTCAGGTGAGAGATAATGACTCCTCCGTGTGAACGAACATGTCCTCGTCGTAGAGGTCTTCGGGAAGGTTGCCCTCCTCTTCGGTGAAGAAGGTAGGGAACGGGGGGCTGCGCAAGGTGTCTAATCTGGTCGGGAGAGTGCTATCCCTCACCTGAAACACGGGAAATGGATATTGTTGTGACTGACGTTTCATTGGATGGCCGATGCTGCCGTATGCTAATTTGACGGAAAATAATAAATATGTCATTTAGACTGCTTTCTGCAAAGAAGATTGAAGTGTTTTTTTGTCTATCAAAATCGTTTTGCGCAAGCTGGACTTTATTATTATTGCTATTTGAGATCTACTAATAAAAGATTTAACTTTGGATTTTTTTTCTTAGTGTCAATAGAAAAACCAAAATTTTAAGTAAAAAAAATATAATATTTGTTGATTAATTATGTCACGACTTTCTAACATGACAAATGTTTACATTTGTATTTAATTAATGTTATTTTTGATTAACAATAAATTGAATAATGGTATTGTTTACACTAACAAAGTACAAATGTTTATTTTTGAGCCTCTATAATAAATTGTTTTAATCCTCCAATAAATCAGAGTGATTTGGTTCCATTTTTAGCTATTTAAATTCTATTCAGCCAACTTTTATTAGCGCATAATTTTAGGTCACCACGGGTTAACCCCCACCCCATAAAAAAAGTGTAAATGACCTCATTTACATATGAGCCAATTACAAGGCTAAAATGGATTAGCAGACTATCAAGAAAATCTTTTGCGGCAGCCTTTTTTTTTTGTGTGCTAATGCAATCTGAAGCGAGCGATTCCACGCCGAGCGTCTGAGCCAAGTATTTGTATTCATTAGGGCTTGGCCGCAAAACAAATAATAGGCAGCGCGGGGACGGACGAACGGACGGTGTGGATGTCGCTAAGATCATTAAGGCGCACTCTGCTGATGTAGCGGCGTGTCAACGAGGATGGATCGCAGCTGCTAACGGCGCTTTCGCAGGTACAAGGTCGGCCGGGGCGGAGCTCCGCCTCTAAACTTGGCCTTTAAACGACGGGCGTGATTATTTTTACCTTCAGTAAGCAGTTCCTGTGGCCGGGGACCGAGCCGTTTACGTAGAGAATGTTGTGCTTGGTATTGACTCTCCATATCTGCGGAAGGGCGGTGGGATGGGGAAAATGATTAGGGGGGGAAATTGCCCACGGGGAGGCTCAAGGTCAAAGCGCCGCTTAGTTTTTATTCCCGGATTCACCTTGAGTCCGTACGCCGTCGTGTAGAAGTTACCCATCTGGCCCGGCATTTTCTTTCCTTTAAAAACCTTGGCGGGATCCTGACAAAAAGAGAAGGAAAAATGTTCTCATATTAGTGTATAAAAAGAGACAGAATGTTTGTTTGAACTAAAAAAAATAGTAAAAATATTTTGAAAATCTACTAGAAATTTAAAATGAAGATACGATAATTTCAAAATAAAATAAATGTAAATAAGATTAAAAAATGTAATTGAAAAGAAGAATACATTTCTTATTATAAATACTAGAGGCTAAACAACTGACATTTTTGCAAAATATAAAATTAAAAATTTAAAGCTGAATGGAATATCAAAATTCAAATAATATTAAATATAATTGGATTCCACATGGATTGAAGTCAATGACAGCCAATGAGATCAAAGCCGCTTTCTAGAATGGACCAAAAGGAAAGAACATGACTAGCATTAAAGTCCTTCTTTCAAAATGTCAACTTTCTCTCAAGTTATCATAATTTAAAAAGTTACATTCTGCTGCAGCCCACAGAAAAGCTACATTTCAACATTTTAGCGCTGCTAGCAAAGCTATTCTTTGACTTAACCCTATCAAAATAATAATAATAGACAGTAACGACACTTTAAAAAAAAGTGTGCCTTACTCCGCCTGGTCCAGAAGCTCCAGGTCTGCGGTGGGTTTTAGTTTGACCGTGGCTGGCCGGCTGACCTTTGAATCCCCAACGCTTCATCACCCCCTGAAAGCCTTTCCCAATGCTAAACGGTAGAAAAACACAAAAGACATGCAAATGACTCCTAAACCTTATATGTGTCATGCATTTTCCAACAACAGAGTAAATGTTGACCCAAAAAGGGCAAAACTTACGATTTGGCAGTAACATCCACGTATTGGCCTGGACGGAAATGCGCGGCGAACAAAGGAGTGCCTGCAAATGGGCACACAAAATGCTTTTTAAGCCAAAAAAATCCCACTAAAATGACAAATTTGCTAGAAAGCATGTGCATGGCGGTACCTGGTTTGATGAGAGCGTTGTCTGAAACTTTAAAAGTGGTGACTTTCTGCTTAGGAGGCACTCCTGCATTCATGTACATCTCCATCCGCTGTTCCGATCTCTGTCAATCAAGTAGACAGAAAAGGAGAATAAGGCAATGGAGAAGAACCAACAGACAGACGCTGGCATATTCAATCTGACAGCGGGCCTGTTAGGAGTGCGCGCACACACTCGGCAACGCGGCTGACATTTGCTGGCGCTCCTCTCGGTCACTCGGAAAGCGATCTCTTGCCTTCTGTTGCCTGAAAATCACTTTGGCAAGAGGCTTTCAACTCTGTCAAACTCAAGTCTGCGGAGAATTCCAAACTGCTCCACGCTGTACTTTAAACATCGTAACGGAGAAGAAGCATCGGACTCAATCAACGACTGTCACTTCAGCGGCGGATGTGGCACTGATGAGCGAATGTCTGAGTCACCTTCAAGTTTATTGGAATCATCAAAGTCGACACTCAGATGAACGACGGCGGCTGTCTTTGCCGCTGTAAAATCTATTGAGCTTCAATTCCTTTCACGCCGCTCATATGAATCCACCCACATGGTGGCGAGGGGGTGACTATCATTTCCTGACTTGCGTTAGCGCGCTAGCCCCCCCCCCCCCCCCCCCCCCAAAAAAAAAGAGTCCCAAAGGAAGCATAATGACATAATGTAGTTATATTTCCATAAAGCGCTGATATGATTTTGTCACACTCGTGACCTGCAGCCACAAGTATATTAAGGAACAATATGGTGGCTATGTTATTATTACGGCATTAAATCAAAGGCATGGAAGCTCGGGTGAAGTTTGAATTGACTCTTCTGCTATATTTGGGATGGTTGAAATTAGATTAGCGTTCAACGCGTCATCACTTTTGTGTCAATTAAATCTTTCGCTGCTATTGACGCTGATGGATTTTCAATCCATTTGAACTGGGAAAAGAATATTGTCGCCAGAGGCCCGGAAATGTGACGTTTTCTTACGTAGAATGGCGAGGCGTTTTTTCCTCCGACGATGAGAGCGGCCGTGTTTCCATCGTTATCTTCTTTGGAAATGTGCTTTATCACATGGCAGTCTCGAACCTGAATAAAAAAAATATAAAAAAAACATTTATACTGTTTGTTGTTCCTGGCATATATTTGGAAAATATTCCTAAAAATATTATTCAAGCAATCATTGTGAATAGTACAAGTTGAGAATACATTTAAGAGTATAAATCACTAGCTTACGTTAGCATTCATACAAAGAAGCAATTATGAAAAAGGTTAAACTTCTTGTCAAAAAATGCCAATAACTCTCTTTTTGTGAAATATAATAACAGACTGAAACTAAAAATCAAACAAGTCCACAAGAACATAATTTTACAATGAATTCTTTTTGTATATTTCATATACTGGTTTGCTGGAATGTCAATTGACTTTCTGCCTCCATTTTAAGATACACATTCACTACAGGCAAAATGGTTTCCATTTTTTTTTTAAAACCACACTAGAAATGATTGCTTCGTGTATATGTACCTGCAACAAAGTAGCAACACGTCTTTCTCCACTTTTGGTCCACAGAGGAGCCATTCCCAACTTCACAGCAACCAGACCAACTCTTCTGCTCCCTAAAATGAATCCAATGTAGAAAAATACGAGCATATTTGAGCAAACAATTGAAAACCTGTCGTTTGTTTCGGCTTTCTTTTGAAGACGCCGACCGACCGACCTTCCGTCCATTCGTGTCGTTCCCACGGTTCATCTTTCAGCGGGTTAAGCTTGCTCGCCGTCTGTTGTCTGAATTCCTCGCCGGCTTCGTGCTTCATAAACTCTTTATTTTCATCGGTGAGGTGCTCGTCAAACCACGTTGCGGATTTTAAAGTTCTGACACACGTCCTCGAATGAATGGAGCTGCCGTAAATGGCAAAAAACAGTCAATTACAATTAACGACTCCTATCTTTTATAAGGAAATGTCACACGTTACATTAAAAGAAAAAAATACATTCGACCAATATAAAAGTCACATGCTACATTAAAAGAAAATGAATTCGACAAACAATTTAAGTACATATTAACATAATGCTATTAGCATTAGCAAACCTTTTAGCTGCTCCTCCAAGACGAACCAGAAGCGCTCTTTGTTGAAGAACACGACAACACCACGTCGACATGTTGTTCTACTAATTATTTTCAAATATACTTATTTAATATTTAGAAATGAAAATAACAAGCGTCCTTGTTTAGGAAGAAAATCCTCTTGAAATGCGTGCACATGTCTTGTTCTAAATGTCACCCCGACAACTTCTGGTGTGTCCGGCAATTTTCAGTGTTCGTTATGTTCCTACTACAAAATGGTTACCAGAAGAAAGGTTCCGCTTAAAACATGACTATAAAACTAACTTAAAGTCCTTTATATACTCTTTAAATTGCGTTAAAACATTCTGCAATTGCATTCCTTGAATGAAAATCTGTATCTGTATTATTTTCATTGCTAGTCTAATTCTATATTAAATGTATACTTGTACTATTTTATTTGACCCACAAAATTCCCAAAGGACACCATGCATCTTATTTTGTAGGCCATTTTGAGTGGTCCAATGACCTAATTCCCCCTTTTGTCTCTGTATTTTTTCTCATTTTCTTGACACACAAATTAGATCATGTAAATTCATACACTAACATTTTCAAGGTCATGTTAAGTCTACTTTTTGTGTAATAATAAAGCTGACATTTAAGAAAAATGTCTTTGGTTCACTGAGAGTATTGACTGACCCAGTTACACTTTTTTTGTGCAATGAGTTCATCATTTGTTTCCAAGAGTCTTGCACTCATTTGCTGCCACAAGAGAGAAAAATATTTCCGCATTATTCATTCATATTTGAATTTTTGTAATCTTTTATCTTTTTTTTAATGTCATTTTCCCACAAGCCCAAGATTATTGCTATTTATGTTTCCAAACAAACGGGTATGCAGCTGTGCCTGGATGGCGACTGACAATGAGGGATGACTTTCTATCCTCAGTGGCTCATTGCAGCCTTGCACATTATGCAAATAGTCATTACGTACACTCAGCATCCTCAACGCGCTGAGAGACTTGCCACAATCACCACAAAACAAAACAAAACGGCCTAGTTTGTCCTGTTGTCCTTCGCTTTTTTTAACTCTTCGCCAAACTAGATCGGACATCTCTGACCGTCAATTAACTTGTCCAAATCGGAAAATGGTAAACAACGCTTTTATTTGAATCCGCATGCATTTTACAAGGAAAAACAGCTGACATATTTGCATCTACGACACGCACCTCATCTATCTATCCCTGCAAAACTCTTTACAATTTAGGAATAATATTATTAAGAAATTATTACAATAGGGTTGTTTAACCCTCCAAAATGACGTAATCGTAAAAAACAGCCCGTAATGTCACTGAAATGACAAATACTTTATGTGATAACCAGCAAGATTTGCTATGTGGGGAGAACGGGGTTGCTTGTCATCATTTTTGCCATTCATTTTTTTATTTTATGTCGCAATCAACCCTTGTAACAACCAACCCCGCGCTCCGGCCTACCCATGCATTTATACCAAGCGTTAATTCGTTAAGCTAGTAGAAATACAATGCTATTTCTCAGAGTACATTGTTGACTTTTGGTCATCTACGCCCTTGCTAGTTATTTGAATAAGGTATGATGTCATTTCTTTGGATTAGCTAAACTAAGGTTTGCATGCTGGTTCTAGAAATATCATGCAACGACGGGGTCCAAACTGGGTTGACTTGCACAAACTATTTCCGGGCGGCTAACCCGTCTCCCAATTGTACATTTGCGGGCCTGGAATCAGGGACTGAAGGTCCTGCTGGTCTCGTAGTCCGACATGCACTTGGGTTTGATGCCTTTAGCATTGTAGTAATCCACCACTTGGTTGGGGACTTCCGCTAGGACGCTTTTCGCCAAGGCGGCCGGGGACGCCTGCCAATGGGGAGACGGGAAATAGAGAATACGTCAAGACGTGCGCAACGTTAGCCACGCGTGACCAAACAGTCTGGAATTCGCCGTGGAGTGGTCACGCTGTCATGGCTCCGACGCCGCCGGACTGACGTGATCAGACAAGCTTGGACGAGGGGAGAGAGGGGAAAAAGTTGGACGTGCGGCCCGCCGGGCTTTGCCTGGCCATGGATGAGAGGACCCGCCTTTCAATGCCACTGACGGCGACCCACGTCCAATCCTTGGAATGGGATTTTTACCATTTATACAGTGAGGGAGGTTTAAATTCTTTTCTTCGTTATTACACCCACATTAGTATGATGGATCCCTACAGTATGACTTTGCAAGTGCATTGGGGACAAATAAGCCTTTAAATAATTGATGTGATCACTAAGGAAGAAAGACTGATGCGGGATTAAATCAAATCAATTAGGTGCATTGAATTTGCATACCAGCTGTTCTCTGGAATGTTGCTTTATCCGACCCTCCCAGTCAAAAGCATTTGGACATCTAGTGAATATTATAATTTCTAAACTCTCTATAAGCACGCCGACCACTTTTTTTTGCTCTGGCGTCGATCCTCCTAGTTCCCCGAGACAAAGCCCTCCCTGGACATGGGCTCCACCCCCTGGCCTTCTAATTTCAGCCCTAGCCCCCCCACTCCCTTCCCTTGCTAGCGTCTTGATTCAACTGTGCCAGTGTCTGTCTATCTCGCCGGCACCTCTTAATCCCCTCTGAAAAGAAACGACAGAGCAGAAAATCACCTCTCCACCTCTGTTACACACTCCCTCGCTCCCTTTTGTCATTAGTTTCACTCGACGTTGACCCGGCAAAACAGCGATTACGCCTTAGCTCCACGCCTCCGTTCTTTAATCGATATGTTTGGCCCCATAACTCGGCCATTTCTATTGACCTCCCATTGTATTTAGTGCCATATTTTACCAACTCTAAAAAATGCACTTCTTTCTTAGTTTACATATTTCTCCTCATTATCATAATGCCATTTGAGTAATACATATTCAAGTTCCAATGAACCTCTGTACTCTGTAAAAACCATTTCCTAAAATCGGTTATGTTTCCACCTGGATTTGTTTATGCTAATTGGCTTTGGCTAATTTCTCGACAGATGGTGCTTTAAATGTGCTATACTACATCGTTTAAAAATATTAGAATTCCGCTTCCATCGGGCGCCAGTCACGAGTTCACTTGGGCTAACAGTTAGCCGCTAACTCCTTGACAAACATTGCTCAAATCTATCATTAGCCCAAGTTATGCTAGCTCGCTCTTTAAGTCACAAAACAAATGGAATGCCAATTCATGGTCCATAAATTTCAAGCCAATCCAAAGTGGAAAAAAAAGTGCGACTTATGACCCATAAAATACGCCGAGCGCCCGATTTCCCGACCTGCCACCGAGCAAACTGGGCGTCACTAATCCGGCCAAACAGGCGCTGTCAAAGCCCGACGGCGTCAACGCCAGGGCGCGTGCCAGCAAATGGTCGGCGACAGATCCCAGATGCGACCATTCCGCCCACGTGGCAAATGTGCCCTTCACTCACGTGCTTGAAATCCTTGAAGGGGACGAACTGAACGATGTCTCGGAGGACGGGCTCGCCCTTGGGGGAGCGCAGGATGCCGTCGTCGCCGTCCAAGATCTGCATGTCGGTGAAGTCGGCGTTGCCCACGCCCACGATGATGACCGACATGGGGAGGTGGGAGGCGTGCACGATGGCCTCCCGTGTGTCTGCCATGTCGGTGATGACCCCGTCGGTGAGGATGAGGAGGATGAAATATTCCTAAATGGAGGCGCAGAAAAAAAGACAGTTAACCATTTGGGAGTTGTTATGGAGTTTGGTGTGTTTTGTGCCAGACACTATTTTGAGTTATATGAATCCAAACAATTTTTTTCCACTCATTATCTACTTTAGACTAAATATTGATATTTATTTTTCCCTTTCTCACCCACCATGGCCTCTTTGGTGTGCATCTCCTCAGAGGCGGACGAGGCAACTTTCTGGATGATAGGGGCGATATTGGTTGGCCCGTACAGTTGAATCTTGGGAAGGCAATTCTGGTAGGCCTCGACCACGCCTTGAATTCCTAGATACAAAATAAATACAAGTAGGCCTCGTTCCTTAAAACAATCACGTTCTCCTGCAGCAGCTTCCAAAGATAGTTCACGGCTACAAGCGACGGAAGCCCATTTCACACGTAGAGATGAGTGTTATCTTCCTCCCGAACGCGCCGCACGCCACAAGAAAAATGTCTCCCATCGTCGCGACTCACCGGCGCATTCCGGATTGTCTTCATCAAAGTTGACGGCGAAATCATGCGACACCTTCAGATGAAAAACAAGAAAACAAGACTTTGCCCACTGGCGTATTTGTGGAGAATTTGCCTTTCATCTCCGTCAATGGCGCATCTTTTACCTTGAAGTCTGGCGGTATTAAAGCTCCAAAACCAAAAGCGGGGAACATTTTATCGCTGCAGAGACCCCGCCATTCATTCCGGAGACAAGAAAGAGAAGATAAGATGAAAGGGGCACAATTAATGAGGGCCAATGTGCGTGTCCAAATGCAGGTTTGGCCGTTTGTACCTGTCGTAGTCTTGGCAGATCTCCCCCACGGCCACCAAAGCTTTCAGATACTCGTTGGGTTGGTACGGGTGGATGTAATGGAGGGAGCAGCTGTTTCGAGGGTCCCCATTGGACGCCGTAAAGTCTATCGCCACCTGGGACCCACGCACGTACGGACGTCGCGGACCCGTAATGGCGGATGACGGCGAAATGGACGGAACTTACCGTGAACTGGATTTGACAGCCGCCCATGATGTAATCCAGGAATGAATACATTTTGATGATCTGTCACGGGAAAAGTGGAATCGAGATGGCGCCGATTTGGAGGAAGAAATGTCGTCGGGACGCGGGGGTGCTTTACCTTACAGTGGTTGAGGAAGATCAGGCCGGAGTTTCGGTAGTTTTTCTTTTTCATCTGGTATTTGGGGTTGATGCACTCCCACTAATGCGAGAAATATTGAATTAATGCCTTTATTGTCATTATGTAAGTATAATGGCCGTATACTATGACAGCCAATTGCACAGCACAAAAAAATGTTGGGTATTGCTGTCAAAAACCTGAATACCATCCCATCTCACCTGCTTTCCCTCAGGCTCCGCCCTCATCTCCTTAAAGGTGGTCTGAAACTCGCCGATAAAATCGTGCTTGCCATTGGAGTCCCAATCCCAGACGGTGCACTGAAAGACACACAAAAGGGTGAAATAGCGCACACACCCGCGTGCGCACACACGGGAAATGCCATGTTGAATGATTGATAACCGGGTCTTAGCGGGGGGTTTGGGTGGTTTGGGGGGAGGGGGGTGTGCGCTGGTGAAATATTAATCGGAGGATGCTGGGAGGTATGTGGCTCAGGAGACATGGTGTTTTGTGCGTGGCTGTGTCTCCCGGTGGAACAGCGCCCGCCAGGCCGGCCAAGATAAACGCTGGCAATCCCGCGCGGGTAAAACGGGGAAGTCAGCAACCCGCAAACACACTCTTCTTAAATATGGGACAAAGTTGTCGACAGAAAAGCCACACAAGGGACGACCATAAAAACTGAAAAAAAAGGCAGTTTTGACTGTGTAGGAGTCAGCAGCTATCAGATACTATTCATTTAATTTTGTATTTATTTTGCTAATGTAATGTTTTTAATTAACTTTAGTGACTAAAAAATAATTCATTTTCTGAACTGCATATCTTCCATGGGGTGCTGGAGCCAATCCCAGTTTATTGCTATGGTGTATTAATATAAAAAATATGTTTATGCAGTTTTTCAAAGGGGAATTTTTGATCAAATCTTAGTTTTCTTCAATTTTTACCATTTTTAATTTGAATTAAAATCTGTCTATTCCAATTTTTAAACAGTATTTTTCAATTCATTTGTTTTGATCCAAATTCTAAATGATGAGGGATGTCAAAGCAGCGCCCTGGTGGTTGCTAGGCGGCGTTCCTGGACTTGTTAGGCTCAGCACTTGGAGAGTGCAGAGTGACCTTTAAAAGTGAGGTTACCCTAACAACTCCCAATCAACAAAGCTCGATGACAAACGTCAACCCTGGCTAATCAAAAATTGTGCTTTGGAGTGCTCCGCCTTGATTTGCGCTTCAGTGCTCTTTTTTAAAGAGCCCTTTTTAGCAAACAGGTAGAAAAAGGCGGCTCTTTTTCTACCGCGCCGAGTTAACATACCTCTGAATATTTAATGAGCGAACTCATGTTTATTCACGAGGAACCTCTCTTGCGCTCGTTTGCAAAGATTTATACCTAAAGGCCAAAAATTAGCCAGCCCAAATCAGACGAATAAATAACCCTGGCTGACCTTTAGCTCCCGTTCCTGATGGCCACTGCAGAGCGTATTCAAGGAAACTTTAAAGGACTTCCAAACGGGGCTCAAGTTGTTCATCACCGTCTGAAAAAGCGCAAAAAAGGACAAGTTTGACCAAATCCAATGGAGTCCGTGTAAGAAAATGCGTTATTTACCTCCGTCCGGTGCACCAGAGACTCGCTCCCGTCGTCGTTGAGTCGAAAGATCTCCAAGAAGGGATCAGATTTGCTGAAAAAGTCCTTCAGACGAAGGGGAAATACTCATTATTCAGATTCACATGCTTGTTTTTCTCCCAGTGTCCCAGTCCAAATTGTCCAAGTTCCCCCAAAGGCACAACCTGTTTGGATTAGTCATTTGTGACGGTGCCAGCCAGCCAACGTGTACGCAGGGGGAACTTAAAAATTAATATAGTTATCTCTAGGTGGGAGATAGTCAGGGTTATTAACCGGATGTCTCTTGGTGCCTACTTTCCGTCCTGCATTGAAATTCATGTAGATGGTGGGAGGAAAGCTATATTATCAAGCTATTGGTTATGTCTTGATGAAATGAGGACTTTATTTGCAAGGTTTTTGATAAAAAATCATTATTTGTCAGTGGAAAGACCTTCATAAAACACATTTTTTCCATTTTCCACCTGATAGTTAAAGATTTTTTCATTCCAACCTTGTCGTCCAACTTGCGAGCACTGAAGGAGAGTTCGACGTAGTCGTCGTTACCCGTCAGCTCCTCCGCCGTCACCTTAAAAAACGTGAGAAGCAAAAACTTGCTGGTTACAAAGAGTCTCGCCAAACGCAATCCCATTGGAAGCGGCGTTCTTACCATGATGGAGGACTTCCCGGCGGTGTTTCCTTGCTTTAGAAGCGCTTTAGTGAGCTTCCTTTGTGAAACAATCTAAAAGTCATACAGGAGAAGGTCATTATCTGCTTACTTTGTATACAAAGTAGCCTCGGGAGGGTTTTTTTTTGCTATACAAGAGCAAGTACGGAAAAGGCGGCTCTCCACAAGACTTTTGATTGAAAAGGCCGTTGGCTTTCTACGATCCAATTTCAGTAAACCTCTAGCAATTACTTTAGAATAAAATCAAATCCTCTTTTCGTGTCTTCCAGTCCAATTTGTCATCTTTGCTTGTACATATTTTTTGGGTAAGAAAAGCCCAATATGATTTGCTGACATTTCTTTGGGATCAGTTGAGGTCGTGGCTCTTTTTATTGAGCGCCAATCCTATGTTTTTTTTTTCTCTCTAATTGCCCTTGTTTAACGAGCAAAACTCATAAATAAAAGGCATTAAGTATTGATCGCACCACCGTGGTTTTAATGATAGAATAAAGCGTCCTCGTTCAAATTGCACGATCGTTGGTGCTGAAAACGTCATGTCAGTCGGCGTCTTGGCATAATATACGAGGGCAAAATGAGTTTTACTACTGGGTCGGGACGGTGCCGCAAGTCTGGGCTGAAGGACTTCCATCCCATAATGTTAGTGACAGCGGCTGACGTGAGGCGAAAACATCCCATTGGGATTCAGCGCACTGCCGCCCGCGCTTTGGCTCCCTGGCACTGGAATAATTGGACATGTTGTGTGATATATATACTCTTGTCCGCTTCCAGATTCTACCAACAATGTTTACACATTACTATTATCTTTACATTTTGTTTAAGATCCTCCAAAAGGAAAATTTGGCTGGGGATTGCCAGTTAATATCGGACATAACGACTCCCCTAATGACTACAAAAATAGAGTACCGGTGATGGTAGTCATGCTAAAAATCTTAAAATAAATATTAAATGAAAGTATAGTACGACTAAAATGAAAGAATGTTAGAAAAAAAGCAACCTGTCCCAAAGTGCACTCCATGGCTCCGAGAAAGTCGGCATCGCGGAGGCCATTGTTGCCCGAGCTGATGTCGTGAAGTTCAAAACGCAGCCTTTGGACTTCTTCAAAGTAATAATCCACCAGGAAGATTTTGGAGAAAACCGGTCCGCTGCTGCTTCGGATCACCTCCGTGCGGTCCACCTTCGTAAACACAATTAATTTTAATTGCAAATTACAAATAATACTTTATGATGAAGGACTGACTGTGCATACCTCAAACCACTGTCCGTGCGATTGCATCTTGAGGACCACGCAAGGGTCGGGCTTAGAGAGGGCGTCTCGGTCGGAGATTCCCCGACAGGCCACTCTCAGCTCCACTTTGGTTAGGCACGGCGAGCTGATGAAGCCCAGCGTGGCTTCGGCCGACTCGTAGATATTGCTCATGGCGGATGCGCAATCACGGCCTTTGAAAGACGACAGGCAGACGCAAAGTTTAGCATTTCAACCAGACACTTTCATTTGACGTCAACGTGGAGCTCTTATTCCGAGTCTGTAAAGATGTGAGATCCATTTTGCGGGTGCATTATGTGTAAAGCGCAGCTGGCCCGAGGCCGTTTTGTCTCACCCCTGAGGATAAGCGCAGGTCTGCAGATGTGCTCCATGCTACAAAGTGAATATTAATGCCTGCCTGTGGTCGCATGTATCTTCCTTGGGGAAGGCGAGCTCCTAGGAAGTGGGTCTGACTCTGACCTGGATCTCCCTTGCCCCTTCCTCCCTCCATAATTCATCATTTTCGCCTGTTCCCGGAGTTGCCGGCCATTATTTTTAGTCAAGTGCGGCTGATCGGCGACAGGCCGTCACGTAAAAGCCACCTTAACGCATCTGCAAACTTTTTGGCTGCCATCGACTTTAATGGACGTCCCATCCATTTTTCTGTCATGTTAACCCTATCATGCACAAAGTATGATTTTTTTAAAGGACATTTGTATAAGACACTGGTGTTAAACCTGTAGCACAGGAGCCATTTGCGGCCATCCAATGGTAGTCTTATTGTTGCCAGCAGGTGTTTTGTAATGGCCAATAAAAATAAGCAATTTGATATTAAATGAATGGATGAACTGAAGGATCACTTTTGGTAAAAAAAAAAAAATCAATATATATAGTCACAAACGAATGATTTTTTTTGTATAATCTTTTAAGTGGGATGGCCTGCCCAGACGTCTATTGCTGTCAATCAATGTTCCATATAGTGATCCATCTCTCTTTCTCTAACTACCACAAGACATACTTTGTGACCCGAATGAGTGTGGTGGAATTCTATCCAGGAAAATACTGTCGTCGTGACCCAAGTGAGAAAAGTGGAAAGAAGATGAGAGCCCAAAGACTTTTCCCTCCAATGCAATCTTACGAAATAAGGCAATTGGAAAAGCAGAATGACATCCTCTTGGGACGCAAAACTCACCCCGTTATCCCAGGCAAAGAAGTTCCCCCCGGCTTTGACGTGACGATCCCGGGCGCCTATCTCTCCGTCTCCGGATCCATCGCCGGCGTCTTTCTCTCCCGTCTCCCGCTTTTTGTCTTGACGGTCGAGCCACGACGCGGCAGAAAGACCAAAGCGCTGCGTTGACGAGCCAGTCTCAGCGCCGCATTGGGATTCCCGGCGGGTGAGCGCTGGCTGGCTGGCTGGCTGGCTGGCTGGCCAGGACGCGCGCCCAGCAAAAAATGGGATGGGAAGGGGGGGCGGTGCGCCACTTAACTGGAGTTTGTAATCCGCCGACTCCTCCGGGGGGGCGCGCAGCATCCGAGGACCCCGGCTCCCGAGCCGGGCACGGTCTGTCAGCGGCATCTAGCGGCTGCGCCGGTGGGAGTGTCGGCCATTCTCAGCTTTGATTGGCTCCGATGCGCTTGGGCCATCTGATGATAAGCGGTGACCGCGCACCTGAGACCAGAAAAGAGCCAGATGACTTTTCTGCGGATGAATTTCAAATCGTAAATTAGAGGCATCATTTCTCAAATGGGGTCATTTGCAACTTAAATTAGATTTGATTTATTATTCATTCATCATCATGACTATGGATTCACCCATATAAAAAATAAATGTTTTTTTTCAATAAAATATGTGTATAGTTTGTCAAATAGGAAAATTGCAAAGTATGCACATGACTTATTTATTCTTCTTAATTTATTAAAAGCATTCTACTGTGGGTTGCAAGTTTGAAACCACTGTCCTATTTGGTGATATTTGACTAGATTTTTTAAAACAAATCAGAATTAGTGTGTCAAAGGATTGAAATTCCAAAGGAAGTCACTTGCTTTGTAAAGAATTAAAGGTCCTAATTGTGAATATATCTGTCCACTGTAGGCACTATCCCAGAACGGTTTAAATACCACCACCACTGACTGCTATTATGTACATATGCAGGTAAGATGGATGTACTACTTTTGTCCACCGGAGGGCACCAACCTCACCATCACCACCATTGTCTTATTCTATTTGTACTAATAAACGTTACTGCCTAAACATCATGGAACAAGTCCATGACGTGTAAAGTGCTTTTATCCTCAAACGATTTGAATTTTAATCTTATAATAATACGGCCAGATGGAAACGAGCCCATATGAGAGATAAAGCACCCACAAAACAGCGTGTATTTTGCAGTGTTTGTGTTGGCAACCGAGCTAGCGTGCTTCAGGTCAGGTTTAAGCGACTCGACTAGGGGGTGCTTGAGGGTATATTTGGGAGGAAGACCCCCGCCCATCATTTTGCGGTGCGGTTCGGATCGGTTCGGTTGGACCACGCCCGGCCCCGCTGAGTGCAGCTAATAGCTTCATCCGGGCACTCTGCTTGCTTGACAACCCTGCGAAGATGGCGGCCACTGGGAGGAGTGCATTATTATCCTCCACCTTAACCGGATCCAAAACCACACTGGAAAACCAGGAGGAGGATGACGGCCAGAATTTATGGTGCGTGCCGACCTCTTTTTTACTCTGGGCTACCCGCAACAGGCGTCTTTAAGACGTAATGATCCGGCGAGGAGCTTGATTTGACAGCTAGCCGCCTGCTAACATGTTAGCATCAGGACCAGACAGACATGAGCAAGCTAACCTGATGTTCATTGAGGAATCATCCCATACTATTCATCCCTTTTTTATGTCTTATAGGTCGACTATCTTGAGCGAAGTATCGACCCATTCAAGATCAAAACTACCATCTGGGAAAAATGTGCTTGTTATGGGTGGGTATTGGAATATAAGAGTGATGAAATATGAAATTGTCCTATGTGCAGGGGAAATAAGGTTTTATTTTACAGCTGTTTTTGTTTTACCTTTTTGGGGGCAAATGTCGCCGGACGGATGAGTGTAGTGCAAGTCATAGTGGGGGCATTAAATTGCAATGATGCTGAGGAGAGGATGCTCAGCATCAGCTAGTGATGCTCGTGCTGGGTCAATCATTTAACGTGGATAAACAACGAGGTTATTGATTGACAGTGTGGAAGATAGGTTCATAGAAATGTCTGCTTTACTTACCATCAAAACAGCAGGGCACGGATTGGAGTCCCTCGCTCGGCTTTAGTGGAGATAGAGAACACAGCGGGGGGGATGTGGTGCATCCTTCAAAAGACCAAAATACAATGTTAGAGTCAAAAAGCACAACTTCATATTTGAAAGAGAAAAAATATGATTTAAAAATAATACAAATAAATATTTGATACATGATGTCCAGAGCTATTTATGCAATCACTTTTTTCCATTTAAATTTATATAAAAATATAATGAATTGAAAAACATGAGCTATTAACTACCTATATAAAAACTCTTTGTATTTTTAGGCGAAGTTGGTTCAGGAAAGACCACGTTGGTTGCCAAACTACAAGGCGTGGAAGAGTACATGAAAGGCCGAGGCCTAGAATACCTCTACATCAGCGTCCATGACGATGACATCGACGGTACCTTTAAAGACTTTAACATAAAAATCTGCTTTTAGATTTCCCTCCCCTCAAATGTCAGTCTTGTTTCAGACCACACCAGGTGTAACGCCTGGGTTTTAGACGGCGACCTTTACCACAAAGGTCTACAAGGAATCGCCATCCCGTTGGACGCCATCAGCGACACGTTACTACTAATAACGGTGGACATGTCCCGACCGTGGAACGCCCTGGACTCGCTCCAGAAGTGGGCGGCCGTGGCCCGGGAGCACATCGACAAACTGCGGGTGCCTCCGGAAACGCTGCGAGAGCTCGAACACCGACGTGAGTCACCCTCGTCCACCTAGAAAATTGTATATGTTGTAACCATGGCAACGTTTTTGCGTCTAGTGGTCAAACAGTTCCAGGAATACGCGGAACCCGGTAGCGGGGACGACGGGACCCCGCAAAGGAGAAATGAGGAAGAAGAGAGTGTGCTGTTGCCTTTAGGGGACAACACATTGACGCATAATTTGGGGATTCCGATGGTAGTGGTCTGCACAAAGGTACGTAAGATCTAATTTGTGTTGTTTTCTGTTTTGACGGCGATAAATGGGCCCTACAGTGCGACGCCATCAGCACTTTGGAGAAGGAGCACGACTACAGAGACGAACACCTGGACTTTATTCAGTCCCACGTTCGCCGTTTTTGCCTCCAGTGTATCCTAAAAAACGCTCGCTGTGGTTTTTGACATTGCGCTATTGACAAAAGCAACCTTGACGCAGGCGTGTCAGATGGCGCGTCGCTTATTTACACGTCGGTCAAGGAAATGAAGAACCTGGACGTGCTGTATAAATATCTGGTTCACAGACTTTACGGCTTTCCCTTTCATTGCCCGGCGCAAGTAGTGGAAAGAGATGCGGTCTTTGTGTAAGTTTTTACACTCAAATAAAACATACATAAATTCATAAATGAGGTATGACTAGTCTCTGTCCTGTGTCAGTCCTTCAGGTTGGGACAATGAAAAGAAGATAGCAATACTGCATGAAAACTTTCAGACTATAAAGATAGACGACGGCTTTGAGGATGTCATTGTCAAACCGCCCGTTAGAAAGGTATGGACTTTTTGAGTGAAAAAATAATCTAAGTTTCTACACTGATTTCTACAACGATTTGATGTTCTTTCAGATTGTACACGAAAAGGAGATCCAGGCTGAAGATGATCAAGTTTTTCTGGTAAAATTGCAGGTAAGATGTTAGCTGATTGCCTAGAAATAGGAGTTAATTAGCGAAATAATAATATTTTGTTTTGTTTTCTTTAGTCTTTGCTTGCTAAACAACCTGCTGTTAGCGTTGGGCGACCGGTGGTAAGACTACTTTTACTTTCTCTACTATTTCTCGAAAAATCCTTTAAGCTAAATTATTTTTGCAGGACACTGCATCCAGAGCGCCGACCGGTTCACCACGAACGAGCAACCGTTCCGCGGCAGCTAACGTAGCTAACGCCATGCCACAATCGGGTAATGTCTTATTTTTAGTATGAAAAACTACGCCACTATTTTTTCTTGACACTACTTCATCTCAATTTTGACACAGGTCAAACCAGCGAGGGCGTTTTGGCCAACTTTTTTAACAGTCTACTGATCAAAAAACCTGGAACCGCGGGAACAGGACCGGCGGCAAGCGGCAACAACACTCCCGGAACGGTCCGCAAATCGGGTAAGCTTCTCCTGTTTTCATTCCAATGCTTCATTTTTTTGCCAATCAATCATATTGTTCCCTCATTTTCTTTTTAAAACCGCATTCCACATTATTTTCACGTCTAATTTCACTGTTAACATCACTCACAACACATGTATGTTTGCCCCAGTCCGAGGATGTTGGCCCCGATAAGGTGTGTTATTAGAACAAGACATTTTCCAAAGATTGTTGCCCATATGCATTTGTTTCCTTCCAATTCAGTTTTTTTTCTTTTTGTGAACGTCGCAAGCATGAAAATTCAACTGGAGCTGCGCCCATTTTAATTAAAAAATATTTGCATAGAGCTTTAATAACACGATTTAAAAATAGATTAGCTAGCATTAGCATCTAGTTTTTCCCAGGCATGTTGCATTGCATTTGGTTAGATTTAGACAAAAGTATTTCACATGATTTCAATTACGGCTGGACAACAGAAACACTGGTTTCCAGTAAACAAATTTTCCTCCACTTGGTCCAAGGGTGGACATTTTCCCCATCTTGTTGGATTTTATCCAGCCCTAATTTTAAAGGCGTAAATGCAGTTTTGCTAATGTAATGTTTGCATGCGTCCTATAAGCGAGTCCTTCTTTTTGGCAAACTTAACGACCGATTTTCCTCCTCTGGGCAGGCTCCAAACTCGGCCTGAGCGACGTCCAGGCCGAGCTGGACCGCATCTCCAACCGAGAGTCGGATTTGGACTTGCCCAACGCCAACGAGACCCCCGCCTCCGACGGCCACAACACATGAAAAGTCACCGCGCTCTACTTCTCCCCCTGTCAATCACACTTTTGCTTCTTTTGCCCTCCCTCCCTCCGCACAGACAAGGGGAGAAAAAAAATGGAAGAACGGGAAAAGGAAAGATGGACACCCATTGTATTCCTACCCTCCACAAAAAGACTGATTTCTTTCTTCATACCTTATTTTCTTTCAAAAAATCAGGACGTGTCACTGTAAATGCAAGAATGGCTACTTTGGATATGAGGGACCAACGTGGTGGTGGTGGTGGTGGTGGTGGTGGGGGGTAGACTGGAAGGATTTGTTATTATTTTTTAAATATTCAAAAACGATAGAGAAGGTGGTCAACCATCCATGAATTATGGTGGTTCTGTTAATGGTAGAAATTGCACTTAGATAATAAACTTATGGCCAGTGGTTTCAAACTCATTGGCTGCCATTGACTGAGATAGACGTGCTTGAAAAATGAACAATTTGTACTTTAACTTATTACCACTTATAACACTATTATTGAAGGAACATAAACGACATTCCTCCTATTCAAACTGATTTGATGCTATGTTATGAATTAGCACTTTAGCTGCTATTGGACATCAATGGTAGCTAAAGTGTAACTTTACATACTTCTTAAAGAACATTGTCTATAACGGAGTAATCAATGGCAGTGAATGAGTTAGGGGCAAAATAATGGAAGCGATTGGGAACACAAAAAAAGGCCTGGGATAGCGTTTTTTTTTTTTTAAGGGACAAACATACATGTGTGTGCGTGTAAATGTGTGTAAACAATGAAGGATGTGAGAGTAACTGACATGTATGATGAAGTTCTCTATTTAAAACCAAAAAGCAAAAAAATAAATAAAAAAACACGACTATGCCCAACACTACATTATTCGAAATAGACCTCAAACACAACATAGACTTTAGCATGACACATTTTTGTTTGACATTCAACCAAACTTCCAACAGGAACTGTAAAAGGTTGAGCTTTACTTGTAAATACTGAATGACGCACCTGTGACTTCATAGGCGAGCGAGCTTTTGGCGTCCAAGCGCGGTCGGTCGGGTCACATCTAGAATGTAGTGCCGTCATCTTGCATTTCAGACTTCTGTCTTGGCGTTTGTATAATCGGATCTGTTAAACAGTCAAATAAAAAGGTATTTATTTGGATTCATTCAATGAGTCTTGATGGTACAAATGAATGTTGGGAAAAATGATATGGCGCTTCCCAGTTTGCGTGGAAGTGGCTTTTTGAAATAAGTTTCCAGCTGCAGTTTTGTCAATCTGTTCTATTTATGTAGGTTTGTGTTATGTGATGATTTATCATACACTGCTTGGTTTGCTGGTAAGGGCACCTCTAGTGGTCGTTATGCCTCATTGATTTTAGAAATAGGTCGTCCAGTACAGTTCAGGCTTATATTTTGAAATTGGCAATTGGGATGAACATACTTTATAACATTACATAATTTACTGCTGTTGATACATAGTGCAGTAAAAATAATTAGATTATAGCTCTCTTGAATGTCTGACATTCAGCTGGAACACTTTCTTCAGAATATTACAAAGTTCCAAATGACAAACAGTGGTAACTTTCCAGCAATAATTTGATGCTAGTTCAAGTCCCAAGTTCATAGACTGCACTGTAAATGACATGGCTCCCATAATTATGTCACTAATGAGTCACATTCCATACTAATGAGTGTACACCGACCTATTCAACTGCCTCAGCAAGCACGTCTAGGATTTATTTGGTGTGTCACGACACCTTTACACTATTTTATTTTTGTAATAGGAATAAACATATTCGTATTGAGAGATGATTTCAGAGCGATAACTTTGAGGGTGGCCCTATTTTTCCAAATTGCGGTAGAATACTTGAATTTTCCTCTCTCGCCATCTTGTTGCGCGAGCGTGCAAGCGGAAGCAATATCTCCGGCGGAGGAAGAGCGGGTGTGGTTCGTTCTAGCAGCTCTCCAAATTTTCGCCCAAGCTGAAGATTTTTTTTTGACACCTTAACAGGAACGACGGAGGTGCCACTGGATTCCGTAAGGATATCTCATTTGACACCATTGCCATTTAGCATGTTTGTCATCGCGTCACTTGTCAATTGCGGGAGGAAAATCATCTTAGATTTCGGGAGGGGATCTCCGGTAAAGGTTTTCAGATTTTGGGGTTGGCAAGCAGCGCGGCAGGTTTAGTATGGTGGCGCACGGATCTACTTTTCTGGCTCTAGCTAAGCTAAAAACTAGCAACAAATCTTCTATAAAAATCGTCTTTCTCTAAGATCGGCTCATTTCAGTGCAACCTCTTTCTCGAATCATTTCAATCAGACCCACTGTCTTCCACCATGGCTCTGAAACGTTCTATTTGTTTACGTTCAGCGCATTCGAAGTAAACCTGTTCATCTAGCTAGGAGCTAACGAGGATTACCCTAATGCTACTAAAACGGCAGACATAATGTCAAGACATTTAACCTCCCCGTGTGTGTGTTTGACTAAAGTTGTCATGGGTTTGTTTGGGTCATTTGTTAGTTGAGAGGAGGAGGTAGATTCTCGTAAGATCTAAGACGGGGGTCGCTCGGAACTTGGCCGTGCCTACGGGGATGGGGAAGGTGAAGGGGGAGGTGAAGGGGGAAGGGGCGACGACAAATATGTCTTTGAAGTGCTTTAGCCCTCAATGGTGAATTGTGCTAGTTCCCTGGAAATACCCACCGCTTTAGAGGTGGAGACTCGCCCTCCCTCCTTCTGATCTACTTGAGCCAGAAAAACAGACGTTTGAAGTGTGGGTGGGTGTGTGTGTGTGTGCGCGCGCGTGTGGGTGGGTGGGTGTATGAATGTGTGCGCGCGCGCGCGCGTGCGTGCGTGTCGCAGGTAAAGTGGTGCAAAGTGCATACAGAAGAACTAACTATTAACGACTAGGTGTTTAAGGACAAAGTTCCCAAGTTAGTCTAAAATCGACATTTCTCTTTTAAAAACTGTGTTTGACCAAGGTAAAGGGTGTACCTTAGGGATGAGACGATACGATTGTAGTCACGATAGCTCACATTACAAAATTTTTTTGTATTCACATTACAAAATTTTTTGTATTCAAGTGTCACAGTATATTGTTCTATGGCTATAGGAACACAAAACATCAAAAAGGGGGAAAGATGAGACGCCCATTTTTCATCAGAAACGAGTTTTGCTTCTTTTTCGTTCCTTCTTGGGTAGTGTTTGTCATTTTGTGTCAATCAATCCAATAGATTAAAGGTAGACAATTGGCAAAAGAAAGTGTGGTGATTTGAAAAAATATGTTTCCACAGCTAGATATGGCCACAGGGGGCCGCTGTGTGCTTGCTTGTTATCAATGCTGAAGATCTGACTCCAATATTGATCAAATGATGGGATTTTGTATCTATAAAGACTAGTGTTTTCCTTTTTGGTGACTTTTCATTTTTCCCCCCTTTTTCTCTCACACAGACCTAACTGCTGTGCAGGCCGAGGGCAGGCGATAACAATGGCTACCCAGTGTAAGTTTTGAAAAACCCACCATTCTGGAATAACCTTGCATGACATATGAATGTTTATTTTTGTGGAAGGCTATCCACAAACAAACCGAATGTACAAACTTGACATTTTAACTTCCAATGGGCGGTTATTGGGGATAGAATTTCAAACTAGTTTTTTTTAGACGTGGTTGTGCTCGGGGGAGTAAAAGCGCAAAGAAAAAAAAAGACGAATGATTGCTAAGGGTGTAACGTCAATTTCTAGTAATGTGTTGGTATGTAGCCTACCTTGCTTTTTGAAGGTCAGCGTTCATTCGGTTCCAGCCTGCAAATACAAAACAGGTTGAGTGACTGTGGCTCTTCTTTTGTTCTTTAGCTGATTTGATGGAGTTGGACATGGCAATGGGAGACAGTAAGGTTGCAGTGAGCCAATGGCAGCAGCAGTCTTACCTGGACTCGGGCATCCAGTCCGGAGTCACCACCACGGCTCCGTCTTTGAGCGGGAAGGGGAACCCCGACGTGGAAGAGGACGATCCCACTCTGTACGACTGGGAGTTCAACCCGCCTTTCACTCCTGAGACTGCAGGTAAACCTTGAGTTAGCTCAAATGTCAAACAACACGCCACCCAGTTGATCCCTTGGAATTGACACCATGTCCTGACCACAGACGTGGAAGGCTACGCCATGACCCGCGCCCAGCGTGTCCGTGCGGCCATGTTCCCCGAAACCTTGGAGGAGGGCCTCCAAATTCCGCCCACCCAATTGGACGCGGCTCATCCTACGGCGGTTCAGCGCCTGGCCGAACCTTCTCAGATGCTCAAGCACGCCGTGGTCAACCTCATAAACTACCAAGATGACGCCGAGCTAGCCACCCGGGCTATTCCCGAGCTGACCAAACTGCTCAATGACGAGGACCAGGTAAAGCGAAAAGGGGAGACCTGATGGAGCCCAAAAAGCTTCACTTACCCTTTTTTTCCTCAGGTGGTGGTGAACAAGGCGGCGGTGATGGTCCACCAGTTGTCCAAGAAGGAAGCCTCTCGGCACGCGCTGATGCGTTCGCCGCAGATGGTTTCGGCGGTGGTCCGAGCCATGCAAAATACGGGTGACGTGGAAACGGCTCGCTGCTCGGCCGGGACCTTGCACAACCTCTCCCACCACCGGGAGGGGCTCCTCGCCATCTTCAAGTCTGGGGGGATCCCCGCTCTGGTTAAAATGCTGGGGTAAGCACAAAAATAGACCAGCAATTATTATTATGTACAGTACTACCTGAAATTTTGAATTTTGTTCAAATTGACACATTTGTGACTTGTGTTGTAGCTCACCGGTGGACAGTGTGTTGTTCTACGCCATCACCACGCTCCACAACCTCCTGCTCCATCAGGAAGGAGCCAAGATGGCCGTCCGCCTGGCCGGAGGGCTGCAGAAGATGGTGGCGCTTTTGGCCAACACCAACGTCAAATTCCTGGCCATCACAACTGACTGTCTGCAGATTCTTGCCTATGGAAATCAGGAAAGCAAGGTGGTGTATTTGCCTCCTAATTTTTTTTTACATTTTTTTAAAGCCACATTTCCTCACCTCACCTTTGCCAACTTGTCTCGTCGCCAGTTGATCATTCTGGCCAGCGGTGGTCCGCAGGCCCTCGTCAACATCATGAGGACCTTCACCTACGAAAAACTGTTATGGACCACCAGCAGAGTGCTCAAGGTCCTGTCGGTCTGTTCCAGTAACAAACCCGCCATTGTCGAAGCCGGTAGGTTCAAACCTTGGGTGCGCTCCATCTCCTCTGGCGCCGTTTAAATGCCTCTGCTGTTCTGCTTGGTATGCACGTAGGGGGCATGCAAGCCTTGGGACTGCACCTGACTGACCCCAGCCAACGTTTGGTTCAGAACTGCCTCTGGACTTTGAGGAACCTCTCGGACGCCGCCACCAAACAGGTGACACCCTTTGAGTTAACCCGTGTAGGAGAACGTATGGAACTGATGGGAACTCTCTTAGGAGGGAATGGAAGGCCTGCTGGGGACGTTGGTCCAGCTGCTGGGTAGCGACGACATCAACGTGGTGACGTGTGCTGCCGGCATTCTCTCCAACCTGACCTGCAACAACTACAGCAACAAACTCATGGTTTGCCAGGTACGCCATTAATGCCGGCCGACCCCGCCGCAGTTAACATTCTATCAGCGTAATTGTCCCAGATGGAATTTAGTTACGACCTGACCTGTTCTTAGGTGGGAGGTATCGAGGCCCTGGTGAGGACAGTCCTGAGGGCGGGCGACAGAGAGGACATCACCGAGCCCGCCGTCTGCGCCCTGCGCCATCTGACCTCCCGCCACCAGGACGCCGAGATGGCTCAGAACGCCGTGCGCCTCCATTACGGTTTGCCCGTGGTGGTCAAACTGCTGCACCCGCCGTCCCACTGGCCGCTGATCAAGGCCACGGTGGGCCTGATCCGTAACCTGGCCCTGTGCCCGGCCAACCACAGCGCCCTCCGCGAGCAGGGGGCCATCCCGCGTCTGGTCCAGTTGCTGGTCAGGGCTCATCAGGATACCCAGAGGCGTACTAGCATGGGAGGCAACCAGCAGCAGTTTGTGGTGGGTCATACCTGTTTCAAAACAAAGTGTTAAATTGTCAACCACTAGGGGAAGCACCCACACACACTTCATCTAATTTAATGATTATAAAATTGATTTTTGCAATACAGGAAGGCGTGCGCATGGAGGAAATAGTGGAAGGTTGCACAGGAGCGCTGCACATCCTGGCACGGGACATCCACAACAGAATTGTCATTCGAGGACTTAACACTATTCCGCTTTTTGTCCAGGTGAATTCAGTTCAACTAGGAAATGTTTTTTTCTTCCTTCTCCTGACCACTAACAAGGTTTGGGTGCCGTCTAGTTGCTGTACTCTCCCGTGGAAAACATTCAGCGCGTAGCCGCCGGCGTGTTGTGCGAGCTAGCCCAAGACAAGGAGGCCGCCGAAGCCATCGAAGCGGAGGGCGCCACCGCGCCGCTCACCGAGCTCTTGCACTCTCGCAACGAGGGCGTGGGTAAGCTTACACGTTGACTCGCTTAAAATGCATTTTGATATGTCCCTAAGTCAACTTTTTTTTTGTGGTCCCACCCCACATAGCCACCTACGCCGCCGCCGTACTGTTCCGCATGTCCGAAGACAAGCCGCAAGACTACAAGAAACGCCTGTCGGTGGAGCTGACTAGCTCTTTGTTCAGAACCGAACCCCTGGCCTGGAATGAGGTGAGTTGGGAATTTAGATTTAACTCACTTTTTTGAATATTCTGGCTTTTAACATTATTTTAAATTCAGACCGGAGATCTGGGACTGGATATTGGCGCTCAGGCGGACCCGCTGGCTTACAGGCAGGACGGTAAGACTCCTCTGGTCAATTTGGAAATTTGACTATTTAAAAAAAGTAACTGAACTGAATTGCATTGCCTTCTCAGATGGAACGTACAGGGCTTACCCTGCCGCGGGTTACGGGCAGGACACCCTACTGGACCCCATGATGGAAGGGGGTGACTACCACGCGGACGCGCTGCCCGACCTGGGCCATCACACGGACCCGCTTCCGGATCTGGGTCACAGCCAGGACCTGATGGACAGCAACCAGCTGGCCTGGTTTGACACTGACCTGTAGGATCGGTGAGAGCCCCCACTTTTTGTTTGACAGCTAATAGGGCCGCTAGGACTGTTTTGATAGGCAAATCCTCTTAATAATTTTTTCCCCACTGGGAAGCAAACTAAACAATTTTTATATGATGTTATTGATCACCCACCTCTTCACACTTGAGTTGAGGATTTCCTGTTTCCTTTTTTCACTCGTTTGTCAGGATCAGAAACCATGGACCTGAAATAGATGGAAAAATAAGAAAAGATATACAAAGTATTTGAACAAAAACAACATGGCAAATATTACTGTACTTTATTTTTTTAAAGATTTTAGGTAGGAGGATTTAATATTCTTTTTAAATCAAATAAATTGACTATCAAAACAGCTTATGGCAGCCCTAATAGCCAATAATTAATGGATGGAAGTGCTTCACTATTGATCCTTATGCTCTTTGTTTTTCCCTTTTTCCTTTGCAGTTTTGTTCTGATAGAGCCTGCGTTGTGATTGGCCTGTAACCCGTATTGTCCAAAGCGGCATTTTGATTGGCTGTGTTAAGTTGCGATGGTAAAAGAAGGAACAAAAGGGGAAAGGGGGCGGGGTTAGATTTCTCAGAAAGTGCCTGACATCAGAAAACAAAGATGGTTTCCACGGGAGGGAATGTTTTGAGCATGTTGAAAAAGTTTGGGGTATTTTTTTTTTTGGGTGGGGGGGTTGTAAGTTGCATCCAAAATAAATGGAGACAGCCGATTGGTTGAGAGCTTAAAGTCGATAACGCTTGCCTGTATTATCCTTTTTCTTCGGTTCTACCTTTTTGTATTCTACTTTTTTTATTTCATTTTTTTTTGTATTGCTCATTTTCTGTTATGGTACTGACCCAGCTTGCCTTCTCACAAGCCATCTTAATTTTGTCTTTTTTCATTTTAACAAACGTATATTACATGTAGTGTTAAGTTATAGTGATATTATACGACTATTTTTTTCTTTCTTTTTGGGGCTAGTGAGCCGAATGTGTAGAACACTAATAATCAGTTGTACTCTGACTTTAAAATGTAACATTGTGTAGTTTTTTTTATAATCAAAAGAGAAATTAATACATTCTTAATGTGCGCGATAATAAGCGGTGATCGTCAGTGTCACGTGTTCGAGAGAAGAAAATTGGCGGGGAATTGTTGAGGAAAATGTTTTATATGCATTTGTTGCTAGGTTAGCATTTTGTATGCTAGCGTCGGGTGTGTTAGCATCGAGAGTCCTGCTAGGTTTCTTTGGAGACGAAGTGGTGATACGACTGAGGAATAAAGACATTTTATTTCATTTGGCTTCTATTTTTTTGTCCATTTTAAAAGTCGAACAATGTTTTTGACAAGGTTAAATTAGTTATTAATAATAAACAATTGGGAAGAAGGGAATTTAAAGTGCATTGTTAAAGTGCAAATTTAGGATAGGCCATTCAAAGTGATGTAATTATCCAGTTTATATTACTAATAATCAATGTTTGAGAAGTATATTTTAAATTACAAACTTATCAGCTACCTTTTGATGATTCCTATACCTTTTAATAGCCTAAATGTAGCGCATAAAATCCAAGTTAATTGTATTTTAATCCCACGAAACCTATGTTTCACCCCTTTTGACCCGGTGTGTTTTCGTTGAGTTGGTACAGATGAGAACATGGCATGACACCATGAGGTCAAGAAACAAAAGGCGCTTCCTCCGGCCACTGAAACAATGGCTTGTGGTATCACAATGGCCGCTTTCATTTGTCTCCAAATAAAGAGAGAAAGTGTCTTTTAAAGGCCTTCATCAGATCGTTGCTCAAAAAGTCAGCGATTCTATCAATGTGTAACGTCATGCTAGCTAATATTGTTTAACCTGCACAATTCCAATAAATTGATTTCACATTTATTCTATTCTAAACTTTATACTGTGTTATATATTTTTTAAATGATGAAATTGGGGGACAATATCTGACTTCTGTAGTTGAATTTTGAAATTAGTTATACATTTTAATTAAAAAAAAACTATTCGACATTATTTTTAGATTCCCAAACATTTAAATTTAATGAAAGCTTTCAGGCACATTCTTTTCTCTCGAAGCGTAGGAGCAAAGAAGTGATCTCTTTCTTGCAGCTAGCTAGCCGATTTAGTGGGCGTCTGGCCGGAACGCCGCATTCCCTCCCGCCAGCGTTCGCAGATATCTCTCTCTTTCATTGTGCCTTCCTCCTCCGACTTGGCATGGCGTCGGCCCACTTTCTACATTCTCGCTTTCGGACACAAACCCTCGTGTGTATGGTACGATAGGACAAACGGGACTGGTCCACCCCATTGTCACGTTTGCTTTCTCCTCAGCCAAACTGATTGATTGCTAACTCATTTTAGGGTGTTGATGTTATTTTTTTAAATGACAATGTCCTATTAATATTTTTTAAATCACAAAAGCCCAGGTATTTTATTTTGAGTATTTGCTAACTTTTATTGATCAACATGAATTTATAATTTTACGCCAGTTGAATAGAAAACAGAAGAATTACCTAAAAATGTCAGTCAAGTCATTCACATTTTTAACCTGATCAAAAGTTGTCTGTTTTTAAATATGACTATCGCAACCGTAAAATATTATCGTATGTATAACTGGCCACGGCCCATTTCCTGGGTCTTTTTTGGCCAGACGTCTATTAGCGTCAATGGCATCCAGTGAGCGATAAGGGCAGGGTCAGTTAAACAATAGGCGCAACGGAGCGCGGGGCGACTGCCACGACCAAAGAATGCTTGGACGGATGCCAAGGATGGAACTTGACCCCCCCCTCCCATTAACGAATCGCAACCCCGTGGCTGGGCGCAACTGGACAGGGTCGGGGCCATACCTCGGCACAGACTGACGAGTCGAGCAAGAAGACAAACGCAAATGGCCACGGCGGGCGCTTCCAAGAACGCGGGACTCATGGATTCTATCACCAAGATCTTTGGAGGGGAGAAGAAGAAGAGGAGTAAGGTGGGGAACAGAAAAACTACCAAAAAAGAAACTAAAGCTTTTGGGTAGTATTTGATTATTTAGTAGTATTGAGTAAATCAATGGCATTTTTAGAGTATTTTAGTCAATCAATGAGTATTTAGTTCACTTTTAGGGAGCATTTTGCTTAATGACTTAAGACACTTTAGGGCTTATATCACTTGATCTAAGAGTACATTGAAAAAAATGAGGTATAGATAGTATTTGAGTGATTTTAGGGAATATTTTGTAGTTACAAAAAAATATGAGCAGGCTTAGACGAGTAAAGTAACCACTTGTAATCTAAACTATACAAAAAAAATGACTACTAGTATTATTATCTTTTTCTAAAGGGGTCCTTTCGGGGTCACCTGGCCACGTCACCCCAGCAGTCCGCGCGCCGCCGGACCAAAGAAAATGCAGTGGTCCAATTCTTCCGCAACATTGTATGTTTGATTTATTAAGCTAACGATCTGTTGATCTGATTTTGTTCATTTTTGAACCAATTTATTGACTTGACTGACTCTTTTGCAGGTTTCCTCACCTCGCCCTAAATCAAAGGTTAGTGAAATATCCCTAGTCATGCCCCCTTTTAACTACTATATTTTTCAAGATCTACATTTTCAGAGCCACTAAATTGACGCAAAGATACTTTTTAGCTCACGTGACTTGTTTCTTTTTCATGTGCAGTGGCGGGAATTCTTTGGCTTGGTATGTCGACGATGCAAAGACATTATTTTTAGATTAATTTATTGCATGCGTGGATACGTGGTTTTTAAATGCATGCTTTTGGACATACAATGTTGCTAACAATCAATCTTTTTTTGGGAGTTTTTGGGTGCTTTCCTATTTTAGATCTTTTCCACCAACTTTTAAGATTTATTTTTTAGGTTTCTTCCCTGGGACGACGACATACACTCAAGATTTTCGATTTAAGAGTCCTCTAACCCAATTCTTCGTTATATTTTATTTTATTTTTTGGTAGGTTTCTTCGCCACGCCCGGAGAGCACAAAGTCGCCAGTGAGACGACGCAAGGAACGGAGCACGCTGTCCAGACTTTTCAACCTGGTGAGCAAAACTCAAATGCTGTCTCCCCAAAAAAGTTATTTTTGAGAGTGAAAAAGCTCACCCTTGTCTAATCTGTGTTTGCGCCAGTGACGCTTTCATCCAAAATCAGTGAGTAGCACAAATCACTGGTTATTTTTCACTATTAACTTTTTTTTAAATCTCTACATTCATCAATCTAATGTTTTAAAGTCATTTTTCTCTCTCCATTTGGATGAATCCCACTAAATGTGATCGATTATCATAGCTAATGATCATGCCATGTTTTTTTTTACTGTAAAGTCCCTGAAAAGCAAAGATAAAGCCTTCTAAAATTATATTTTCATTTTTAGTTATCTATTAATGACTATTTAGAAATAAAACTACAGTAGAAATGGGAGGAAGGGTGCAAAGTAGGAAGTATATTGATATAATTTCATTTTTGGGGCGAAAGAGAAAACATTTTAAAGCTTTTAACTGACTTTACAGGGTCTCTAGATTACTATCTCAAAAGAAGTACTTGTTAGAAATTTTGTGGCATCTGATTGGCAGGGAGAAAGCAAGACCCGCCCTCCACCCAAACGCTGGAGCACCATCTTTTGAGCGCGGCCTCCTAAGTGGCAACATGGCCCCCAAAACCCAACGCGTGTGTTAATTCACTAAAACTGAAGTTCACTCACCGGCTTCCAGATTGGACGTCCGTTCCTGTCGCCGTCGTTGTCGTCATCGTCGTTGCCCTCTCTAACATTTGCCGCAGTGGAAAAAGTTCCCTCTTGATGTTGACTTGGTGCTATGTGTGTTGTCTCTGGTTATTTTTTGCTGTGTTTGTCTCACAAGGTTCTATTAAACAAACAGGAAAGTACAATTATCATGACCACACTTCAGTTATTAATCATTGACGGTCTGAAGTGAGTGATTTAGTGAATGTGCCCTTTATCATTGCACTTTTTCGCACTAATGGCTATTTTGAAAGGCGTAAGGTTACGTTTAACGGAGTTGGCGGAAAGAACGAGACGGTCATTTGTAAGTGATTCCCAAGTTTTAGGTGGAATTTGGAATGTAAAGTGCACGTTGTTTGCTTCAACAGTGTTGTCATTTCTATATGTTTTTAGAAGTCTGGAGTCAAATTAATCTTTTTATTTGATCCTATTTGTCAAATGTTGAATGTGGAGTCTAAGTGTAAGTAAAAAAAACTTTGCTTTTCAGTTTTCCAATGTCAATTAATTCATTATTAAATGTTTAAGAGTCTTAAGTGTCTTTCTGTTCTGTGTTGATGAGTACCAAGAACCGGAAAATGTGACTCCTTTTTTTCATAGACTAAAACTACCTAAATTTAGTAGCTCGACTAGTTAGGATGGAATGCCGTCCTCCAACTTTATTTAGCAGTTGCAATGTCAACAAAACAGACCACTAATGAAATGCAAAGGCACAAGAAATGATCAAAATACAGAAGACAATAATTGGCTTTGTTTTTAAAACACAACATTAGGCACAATCTAATGAAAAAGCCAAGTGAAAACTTTGCCAAGATAACGTCATCAGATTCCACGTCTTTGCAACACAAACGCTTATTGTGAGACAAAAGCATTCTAATTCCTTATATTGTGAAAAATATCTCCTATTTGAATTTGACTCAAACTATTCCAGAAGTTTTACTGCAAATGGAAGGCAAACAAAATGTGCAAATTTAGGTTTTGAAAACAAACAGTAGTAATAGTAACAACACAACTCACCACTGAAGTACTTAAACAGCATCAATATCTGCATTTTTAGACCAGAGTTTAGGACCCTTTTTGACAAAGGCATAAACCACGCATATATTCAAATGTCAGTCCTAGAGCCATATTGACAATATAGAAGGGAACATACATGATAATCACTGGCAGTACTTGATGCCGATAGACGTTCAAATCCATTCTCCAAGTTGAAATGGACTTGGACGTCTATCCACGACAAGGCGAATTCCATGACACTTACCCTAGACTTACCGATTTAATACTACGGCCTCCCGCTAAAGTTTCCTCCGGCTTCCTCTTTGTAAACGTGAGCGCCGGCTTCTAAAGGTTGAGTCGGAAGCTCCTCCGCCATTCCCGTCACGCTTCCTAGCAGGCCGCTCACGGCGCTCACGCCGTCCTCCATTTCTCCCTGAAAGTCCACTTCTTCCACTTTCACTCGGCCGCCCACGGAGAGGAACGCGTCCACGCCGTCCAAGCGGTACGTGTGCGCGTCCTCCCGCGGGGCGGCGGAGGAGGAGGAGGACGCCGACCTCTGGCACCTGGCTTGATGTCGGAGGAAGCTATCCCGCCAGATGATTAACTTGCCGCAGACGCCGCACTCGTGCGGTCGGAGGGCGCCGTGGGTTTTCAGGTGCTTGGTGAGGTGGTGCTTCATCTTGAAGGACTTGTTGCAAAAGGGGCAAGCGAAGGGACGCAGGTTGAGGTGCTGCATTTTTACGTGACGGTCGCGCATGCTCTTCAGCGTGAAGGCCTTGCCGCAGTGGCACAAGTGGACTTTCCCCGCCGAGTTGGCGCCGCCCGCCACGGCGTGGGAGGAGGACGACGATGGCATCGGGGGGGAACAGGGAGGGAGGGGGAGGTGGCGGGCGGAAACGGCCAGGGGCGAGGCGTCGGGCGACGCCCAGCCGCTCTCCGAGGCGGCAAAGTCGGGCGACGTCGGCAGCGGGGGCCTTTGGGGAATTTCTCCCATTTGGTCATACGTCTCCGTGTCGAGACACCGGAGCGCCGGTTCGGCTTTAGCGAGCACCTCCGCTTGGTGCGCTCTGGACTCCGACCAGGCGCTCGCTTGCCACTGACCTCGGTTTAAAATGGCGGAAGGCTCCCCCAAAAGGCTCTCGGCTCTGGCCCAGGGAGGGACGGAGGACGGCTGCACTTTGTCTCGGATGTCCGCCAGACTCAGCCTCGGCAAGGCTCGTCCAGAGTCTTCGTTGGCCGATAAATCGGCCTGCGAGTCCCCTGAAAAACATAAGCACTTTCTATGTAAATATGACATGATGAAATATACCCTTGCAACCTTCCTGGATTTGTATCAAATTTTGGTGGGTAAGCTTGCAGTCAAATGTACTGTAGTACCTGTTTGCGTAAAGCCTTCCTTCTTCACGGCCGCCTCTTCTCCGACACCTTCGTCGGCTTCCAGCTCCCTCCTCTCCTTCTTCCGCTGCGTTTCACCACCCTCGCGGCCCAAGTTCTTCTCGTGCAGAGACCTGACCTTCTGCCTGAACGTCTCCGAACTGGGGCCAGCTTGAGCAAAATGTCCGCTTTTGCCGCGGCACGCGTCTTCGTAGGAGGCCTCGTCGCCCTCTGCGTACGAGAGGGAGTCGACTCGTGAGTCGGCCGAGTGTTGCAATAAGGTGGGCCGCGAACTCCCCCATCTTGACAACTGCTGCGGGCGCCTCCAGGTCGCCAAGGGAGGGAGCGCGTCGGGTTTGGCGTCCTTTCTCCTTCCCTCTCTGTCCAAGTACAAACAGTCGGTGCTGCTCGGCGACTGCCGCCTGGCCTGAAGCGTGGAGATGTCGGGTTGCGTGGCCTCCTGGGCGGGCCGGGGTCTCTTCAAAATCTCGGTACATTTGTCCACTATGTGCCACATCTGCAGGAAGCTGGCCACCGTCACGTAATTGACGATGTCGTCGTGAACGATGCTCAGCTGGCCCGTGTACGCCGAACTCAGCACGCTCTCAAACGCCACCGGGTCCATGACGGATGGGAGGGAGACGGTGGTCACATTTTTCAGCAATACCTAAGAACGCCACATGACATAAATGAGCAAAATATGAGACGACAGATCCTAGTTTTGAGTCTACCTGGTCGTGAAAGTACGGCGACGATGCGGCGAGGACGCAACGGTGGGCCTTGAAAACTTTTCCTTGCACGTGGATGGAGAGATCGCACAACCTGCCCTCCTCCCGTTGCCGATTGAGATTGTCCAGAACGGCCGCTCGCGCAGATGGGAAACACACCTGCACCGTTAAGGCAGGAGGAACGGAGCTCGGGTCCATGATGACTTCTTCCTATGGGCAAAGACAAAAAAAAGTTTGGTGGTTGTTCATGTACAGTGTGGGAATGAGTAGCCATATTTACAGTCACTGAATGACATGTTGTACACACAAACTAGAGCCATTGTTCATTTTCTTCCTGGTTTACAGTATTTTGAGTGGTAATATGACAAATGTACAGCTCAATTTTAGGGGAACTCTGGTTCCGTGGTAGGCAATTAAAGTTTTGCAAAACATGCATACACAGTAAATAAACAAGTAGTGCAACTAGCATCAAGAGCTAACTAATAGTACTTAATGTTAGAAACTCGTACTTGCCACGGTTAAATAGCGTTGCTAATGAGCAAAACCCTCAATTGTCGATGTATGTAATTCGACATATTGCGACTTTCAATCAGGTCATTTTTAATGAGCTTCAAACGATATGTAGTTTGTAGTAAATCCCACTTACCTGCGCTTAATTGTGCGCTCTTATTTGGAACAAATCACCTCTCCGTGCATGGCCAAAACGCCCGTTAATCACAACTTGTGAAATGTTTGCTTGGTGGGTGCTGCGTAAAGAAATGAACGAAACACGATGCTAACAAATTAACAGCAGCTGTTTGTGTTTACGTCGCTGATTCGATGATGCTAAGCGGCTATGCTAAAGGGTACAAAATTATCCAATATTAACGACGTTCAGAGTTAATTATCCAAATGACTGCCTTTTACTCGAATATCATGTAATTCTCTCCAAAGTGATATTTTTTTTTTCACAATGAGCGTCAGACAGTCACCATGTAACGCTTGGATCTAACACAAGATGGCGCATTTTGTCATCTGGTCCTGCGATAGATTTTAAAGGGCCAGTTCACCTTTAAATCCCAGCATTATTATTGTCTAACGAGTCCTTGGGGGGTCTTTTTTATGATCCTAAACGTATTAGACGGACAAAGGACTAAATCGGTGGTTAGTGATTGAGCGAGATTCGTGGAGATTAAGAGGGTTTGGATTACAAGCAGCTGCTACCGCTGACTGTTGCGCGTCTGGATTTACCGCAGTACATCTGCAGCATCAACAGTGAGCAGCAGAGGAACTGCAGCAGGCAAGGAGATCGCGCCAAGGACGTCCTGCATCTGTCGCGGCTTAAGCTTTCCGCTTCATCTGGCCGACCATGGATTTATTTGGGCTCGTGCAGGGTGACATGAAATGCCAGCGGCGCCGAGGATTTCCACTGACCTGCAAAGGCGTCTTTGATAGCTGAGGATCCTTGCTTTTCATCCAACGTTCATCGTGGGATCGGGACGACACGTTTGCCCTCTGGACGATAAGTAGGCGATCCCGTTCGGGTGACCATTTCTATTGCTGGGGGGAGAAACGGAAATTGTTTTGATGAGATTAGAAAAAAATGATGTCCTGATGTCAAATGTCAGCCCAACAAGCTCAGGGAAAAGCTAATCCAATCTCAAGGTGAAACTTTGGAGGACACTGCGAGTCGTCGCATGAATTGGAATGTAACGCATGCTTTTTTTGTAAATAACCACAGCGGATCTTTAGCAATAATTTTTTTGCAATAAGCATCAGATTCGCTGGAAACTGACTTGACTTGAGCCAAAGAAGTGGACTTCGGTTACGTTTTGCACATTGTATCACTGCTAGAGCTATTCCTAACTAGAATGCACTTTATCGGAACATTGGATTAATCGTTGAAGAAGAAGTCACGCAATCTGAAACTGTGCCATGCCTGGGATGCAAATACTCGTCTTTTTAGTCTCCTGCGCTTTGCTGGGTGAGTTACTATCTTATCTGAAAAAGCCCAGAGTGAACGTTACCCCGCCATAATCTGCGCTTTCACGCCGACAGCGCACCGGGGCGACGGAGCGTGCGCGGAACCGGACTCGGACACCGAGGCGGTGGTGGGTCATGGCTTCAAACTGGGCTGCATCTCGTGCAAGAGGAGAAGCGAGGTCAAAGCCACCGCCACCGTGGAGTGGTACTTTAAACCTAAAGGGGACGTGGATTTTGTGCAGGTGAGAGGATTTGCCAGAGGCCGAAAAATAGCGGGCGGCTTTGCCAGGGTGTCTAATCAATATCTGCGAAATGCGGCAGTGTTGACCTGATCCGGTTGTCTCTTAGCGTTGGGTGAAAAAAAATGGAAAATGCCATGAGCTTTGCAGATCATAGTTCTGGACAATAGGCCTACCAAAATGATATGAAACTTTCTATGGATATTTTCGGCATAACGAGACCTGTTTCTGCAATCCACATTTTGGCCAGCAGGTGCGCCCAAAATGCAACGACCTGCTATATTGATATTGATAGCACCAATCGGCCACAAGATGTCCCTATTTCCACTTCTCCCTGTCAACCATACGTCATACATGCAAGACATTGGAAAAAAACAACCCACATAATCCGCTAGAACAGACAACATTCTTACAAATATCTACATTACTAAATTGATCCTCCATATTATGCTAATGTCTTACATTTGAGCAAAAAATGATGTATGCTACTGGCATTCTTGAACATGTTTACACTCAATTCTTCACCATTTTTTTATCTAAACACTAAAACCATGCAAGGACCAACGTGGGAAAGAAACATAACTAACATCTTTGTCATCAGATCTACTCCTACAGCGAAATGGGCCCCACCATTGAAAACGAGCACTTTATGGATCGTTTGGACTGGAACGGGAGCAAGAGAAGCAACGACATCCAAGATGCATCCATCTATATTCTCAACGTCACCTTAAACGACACGGGCACGTACCGATGCTTTTTCAACCGCATCCTCGCCTACGAAAGCTACGAGTACACCACTGTGGTCAGTAAGGTGGTCTACCTGACTGTGGTGGAAAAGGGTACGCCGTGCCAGTCGCTAAAAAGGGCAGTAGCGTTGCCGTGTTTGCCGAGGCTAAACTTTCTTTCCTTGCAGCTACCCGAGGTACGGCGTCCATCGTATCGGAGGTCATGATGTACGTATCCATCATCGGCCTGCAGGTGTGGCTCCTCATCGAGATGATATATTGCTACCGCAAAATATCGGCGGCGGGTGAGGAAGCCTTAAGAGAAGCCGCGTAAGTATTTTTTTTCCTAAGCTAATTTGTCCACAATACTCAATATCCTGCCTGAATTTACATTGTCTATCTATCTATGTATATATTTCTATCCTAAACGGGTGTCACAAACCTGTCAAACCTCCATTTTCCCTGCAGGAATGCAGAATATTTAGCGATCGCCTCTGAAAGTAAAGATAACTGTGCGGGTGGGCAAGTAGGAGACTAACAAAGGTATACTCAAAATTAAATCTGAACAATAATATATTTTCTAAACTCTTCCATCTTATTTTCCAGGCTATCACCCACCTTCCTAACAGCATGACAACAACTTGTGGAAAAAAACCATTCCACCACCATATCAAATCATTTTTTGTTCAATCTTCCTCAATTCAGATCTAACTTTCGGAGCACAGAGCGAGCTAGCAACACTGTGAAAATAGTTAGCCACACACAGCAAAGCTACACTTTTATGACAACCCATTATGCAGTAATGAGCCATTATTTCAAATCGTACACAGTACTATGTAGATGTACTATATAGTTATGAGCTAATATGCAATACAGTGGGAGCCTGTTTGAAAAGATAAAGCTGTGACAAACCATTCAGCAATTGAGTTCCCAATTGACTATTTTGGGGGGTAATGAATGGAGCGCTAGCGACAATTAGACAAGTCATAAAAGAGGTAGATTGGAAGCTCCTACAAAGACCACAAGCACAGAACACTTAAGAATATTTTCTCACCTCCATCGTTTGCGGGTCAACATCATATTAGCATCACTGTGAGTTTGGCTTCCAGCTAGCATCTCAGTGGACTGTCACCATCAAAACTGCAATGAAAAAAAACATTCAGTTTTACCACATTTGCCCTGCTAAGTTCTTCAAAAAAAAAACCTGCAAGCCTCCTTCAAGGTCAGTCATAAACTAATTCACCCTGGGAAAGATACATAAGGTATTTTCCTATTTTGTTACCTATATGTATAGTCAATTGTCACGCATACCAAAATTGCAACTAAAACATTTGTATATTAGGAGTGCACTTTATGTAAACCGCTAACTGTCAGCATGAGTCAAACCTTAAAAAACTGGAGACTAATAAAAATTAGTGGCACTCACCAAATGTGAGCAGTTTTATTTGTCTAAGACATAAAATGGAGGCGCCAAGATTAGCACAAGACAGCAATTACATGCTAATTGCTAAAATGGAAGATAACTAGGAGCACCTGCTTACTTTTCCTTGGTTTTCGACAGCTTGCTACAATTACAAATGACTTTCGGGTCTAGGGCAACATTTAAAAGTTCGGGTTATTGTAATACTAAAAGTTTCATAGTTTTACTTCCAAAACTTGATAAAAACAAAATAAATCGCCCAATTCAAAACAACAAATACGACACAAGTACCCCGCCCAAATCAAACAGTCTCTTCTTAAAGGGCCAGTACACCATATCTCTCACAGACCTGCTTTTCTAAAAGTATTTTCCTCGCTTCGGTGCCAAATGTCCAAGCAAATAAACAAACCAACCATAAGTAAGTTGTTTTAACGGAGCCACAAGAAAAGGCTTAGCGGAATAAACGGTGACAAGTGCGCATTTTCCGTTTTACCGCACTGCATCAATAGCATCCTGTGAACTGGGAGGCAGAGGTGCCGCCGTATGTGGCGCAGCAAAAACACTACACGGATCAAACGGGAAGCATCCTTTATTATTTTTCCAACGCCGTTTATGGACTTATCAGCGTTTTGGCAGATAAATCTGCAAGACGAGCGCGAACAAAGAGATTTTTTATGCACCAGGATTTGTTAGATAGCGGAAAATCCACGTTTTCCTCAAAGGTACCATCGTGAGGGAGAGGACTACATTTTCATCCGACGAGGCCTCTAATTGACCACAGTAGGCGATTAAATTCACATTTAATGTATTCATAATCTTTTTTTAAGGTGGAATTATTATCGTTGTGGATTTATTGGAACAATTCTTTCATTTGGTTTTTAATTTGGCGAGCATATATATTATTAACTTATATGTACGTTAGCATACAAAAAAAAAACACGTTATTAAAATACTCCGTTTCTACATGTTATTCAGCACCTTTAGACATTATTGCTGAGAAAGCAGCATTGAAACCTCAGGAGAAATATAATTGAATCTTGAGACACAGTCATCCTATGTCTAGCTGTTTTCAAAATAAATCTAAAGGAGCACTTTAGTTATTCCTTTTTTAAAATAAAAATCGTCTGCTATTTTCATTCAAGGGCTTGCATGAGTCAAAATAAGTACAACAGTTTGGTTTTGGGTCGTGCATGTGTAATTATTAGGCTATAAAAGCTCAAGTGGATTTGAGATTGCATTAATAAAAGCTAGTTTTGAGGCACCTGATTTCAAAATAAAACCCAAATCTGTGACATGCCAACAATTGGAGTACTACTTCTCCTCTTCTCCTGCGCGTTATTTGGTAAGTGCTGCGTCTTCCGCCTGGTTTCTGTCTGGACGTTAAAGAACATGAATGTACCTTGTTGTTGCGCCAACAGCGCGCCCGTGTCATGGGGCGTGTGCCGAAGTGGACTCGGATACGGAAGCGGTGGCGGGCAAAGGGTTCAAACTGGGCTGCATCTCTTGTAAAATGAGGAGCGAGGTCAAAGCCAGTGCCACCGTCGAATGGTACTTCAAGCCTAAAGGAGAAGAAGAGTTTGTGCAGGTGAGAAGAAATTCAAGAAGAACCCCCCCAAAAAAGAAAGCGTCCAATGTTGACTGTGTCTTTTTAGATTTCCACCTACAGCGAAATGGGCTTCATTGTCGAAAACGAGCTCTTTGATGGTCGTCTGGACTGGAACGGGAGCAAGAGGAGCAACGACATCCAAGACGCGTCCATCTACATTTCCAACGTCACCTTCAATGATACTGGTGTTTATCGTTGTTTCTTCACCCGTACTCTCTTGTACACTAACTATGAGAACACCACAATTATCAGGAAAGTGGTTCACCTCAACGTCGTGGCTAAAGGTAAATGCACCATCCATTAGGACTGGGAGGGGAAGCTTTTTACGGAATACCCAGTGATTTTACAGCGATTTATTTATTTTGCTGTCTCATAAAGTTAACACTCCAATTTCTATTACAAAATCGGCCATCAGTGTCTTAGCAAGTAAATATAATGCCAAAATGAACATAAAAATCCACCTTTTTTCCCCACAACAGCCACCAGAGGTACGGCATCCATCGTGTCAGAAGTGATGATGTACGTCTCCATCATTGGCCTGCAGGTGTGGCTCCTCATCGAGATGATATACTGCTACCGCAAAATAGCGGCGGCTGGCGAGGAGGCCTTAAGAGAAGCTGCGTGAGTATTTTGTTAATTTTTTTTTATTCTCTTCCAAAAAACCTACTATAATGTTTATTATCTCACTCCAGGAACGCAGAATATTTAGCGATAGCATCGGAAAGTAAAGACAACTGCGCTGACGTCCAGGTTGGAGAATAGCAAAGGTGCGTCAAAGTAACCTAGCATCATAGCTAAAAACCAGTTAATGTAAACATTTCTTCATTATTATTATTATTAGATGTATGCTAAAATGTGCTATCTGTATCGGGAGAAAAGAAAATAATGGTATGGGCTCAACAATTGTTGAAATATGTCTAACTTTTCTACACAGGCGTCCATTTTGGATCTAACTGCATGAAAACAAGTTGGGAAGAGGAACAGACTGCATCCTCATTTGCAATCCAGTATGCACTAATTAGCCTTATTGCATTTACAGTATTTAGGTCGGCTTGTTTTTATGATTTGACTATTCATATGATATGCGTAACACTGCCTGTGAGAAGGTCTTTTTCGGGTTGTATACATGGAAGCTTTTTACTAACGCTGACTTGGAAAAGAGACTATATGGATGTTACTATGTATAAAATAGAACGAGAACTGACTGTCTAGGTTCAGTGACACTTTAAAATGTACCAATAAAAGGAGAAAAATTGAACAAGTTGATGTTTCATGTCTACTTTGACAGTCAGATGAAGTAAGATATCTGTATTTTTCCTTAAAGCTGACCCGAGCGCAGTGACGTTTGTTACCGTTACAATTTTAACACGCAGTCTGTTTCGGGGTAGCGAGGCAGATTGAGCTGGTACTTGGCCTCCAGGGCGGGGGGCACAAAGCGGCCCCCCAGGTAGTGGTGACGTCCCTTGAAAAGCTTGGCCGAGTTTTTGGGAGCAGTGAGAGAGACCAGGGTGTCCGGCTGAAGGCCGTCAACACTCCCTTTCTCCACATCCCAACCTAAAAACAAAAAAAAAATCCACTTCAATTACCATTATTAACAGTAGCAACCCCATTTTTTTAACAAGCACCTGAGGGTATGTCAATACTCGCGATGGGGACGGTGGTCTTCTTCAGGACTTCCACGATGGCCCCAAAAGGCTCTCGTACAGCCCCCTTAAAACTAAAACCAAAAATGGCATCGATGACCAGGTTGAAGGCCTCGTCAATTACTTCCGCCTGGCAAAACAAAAGGCCGTCAAACATTCAACTTGACCGGAGCCAAAATGTCCGCCGTGTCTAACCTCGGGCATCTCTGTCAGAAAGGGGATGTCCATTTTCTGGCACTGGGTGGTCAGACCTTGAAACAGTGCTTTGTTGGGTCTTTTCGGGTACAGGATGGATGGTTCGTAACCCTAAAAAAAAACAATAACAAACATAAGAATCAGAGGGTGCATGAGCAGAGAGTAAGTGTGGGACACTTACGAATAGTTTCAGATGCCTGGCGCAAACCAAACCGTCTCCTCCGTTGTTACCAGGTCCGCAAATCACCAATACGGTGGGTTTGGGTTTAACCAAACAGCTCAGCGGATACGCCTTCGTCGGGAAAAAAACAATTCAATTCTACCAGCGGAACACCCAGAAATGATCATCGCCCGAGTTTACCCTGGTGATAGCCGTGGCGCAGCTAAGACCGGCCAGCTCCATCAGTTGATCCACACTGAATCCGTACTCGGTGAAAAGTTCTTCATCAATGCGCTGCGCTTCCTCCTGTCTAAAAAAAATGGCAGATTGTAAAGTGACATCACCAGTGGTTATGAGTGACACAAATTTGTGAAACTCACCCGAGGTATTTGATAGTATGAGCCATGGTGGAAGCAGGTTGGCTAACGTACAAGTTGTTAGGTAAAGGAGACAGGGGGCATTTCCCTGTTTGGGCAAAGATGGCGGCGGCCCTTGAAGTCACCAGGAAGCCGATGCCAAAAAGGGTCCGCACGCTCAGCATTCAGATGCTTCTGGAATACAAAAATAGTAAATATGCTGCATATAATGGAACATTGTTCTTCTTTATCTTTTCTGTAAGAAAAACTAAAGGATTTGGTTTCGTTTGTAAATAAATGGTCAAAACAACTATCGTCTATATTTAGCCAAAGTCATTTTTAATACATTATGTATATCTAAATGTACTTTTGAAAATGACTTCAAATGGATGATTTAACACGTCTATTTTAACCCGAATCTCCTTAAACAGTAATTCTGCAGACACAAGAGAAGAAAAAAAGTCTAAATGTTAATAAAAAGCTATTTAATAGCGAACTTATGTAGTACATTTTAAAAGGTGGTCGTGGCAATTTATGTAAACGCTAACAGTTAGCATAAGTCCTTTAAAGCTATCCGAAGTTTATATATTTTTTAAAAGTTATACTCACCAAAGGCACGCTGTTTTCACGTTAGCATACAATATTTTCAAAAATTCTATGAAAGTGGGGCAAGAACAAAGTTGACAAAACAATGACAGCTTGGTTTTGATGTTTTAAGACTAATGTGCCAGCAACAATTTACTTCCTCGTTAGGACCGGAATAAGAACGGTGTTCATATTTCAAAACAAAAGTGGCCCCTTGAAAGGAAGTGCGTGTACTATCAAAATAATACAATTCTAGCAACATAAAGCTAAGGGCTAATGGCAATATTTAGGATGCAAATACAGTGAAGATACATCCTTTCTTGTGCAACTAGGGAAGAAAAATATAGTAAGAATAATCACATTTAGCCTATTTAAACGCATTGTTATTTACAGCAAAGTTCATAAATATTGGGACAGAAACATAAAGTTGACCTTTGCCCTTAAACAACACCACAGTGCATTCAAAATAAAATGACAAAAGTGCAGAATTTCTAAAAAGAAGATATTTATTTGTATAAAACAGATTGAAAAAGAAAGAGGGAGAAGACAAAAAAACCTAATAGATTTACTCCTAAAAAAAATCCTACGATATTAAAAAATGATGATTTTCATCATTCATTTTAAAAGGTAACAAATGTTGACGTTCTGCATGCTATTACAGTTATTAGTGGAAATTTCTTAAACATGCTAAACATAAATGATATGTAGAAAATGATATAAAAGTGCCCAAAATATCAAATTAGGGCCTCACATTATTGGACATTTATCAACTCGGGATCCACTCTGTAAAAAAACAACAAGAAAAGAATGAAGGTTAGTTGAACGGGCTAGTTTTACAATTCCTGTCAAGTTTTATTTTAGTTACCTTGCGGGGTGTGCTGCTACTGAACACAAAAGAATGGGGCAACAAACCCTCCGAGACTCCCCCGCTACGGAAGGAGCGGGACGCCGACGACACGGCGGTGCAGCTGTTGGGTTTGTCCGAGGGAAGGCCGCAAGAACCGCAGAGAACCGTGCGACTGCGCAAATTGTACTCGCCATCCCCGCACGTGCTGTGAGCCACCTGCTACCATCAAAATAGTCGCCATGTCAAGTCAAAATGCCGGTATTTCTCGCCAAAATGGATGACTAAGAGAGCTCAAATCATCACAATGGACTATTTTTCAAAATAAAATATTTCCTACATCGATTTCAACAAGTAAACATGATTTAAGTGACTAGTTCCATCTTGTTTTGAAGCTTAGAATTGCAAAATAAATTAGTATGCTTAAGATTCTTGTGCTAGCCATATTTCATGTTTTTTTGTTTGTTCAGGCATTAACTTGGACACCTCTATTTTACAATATGGCTATACTGTTACCATGTCATCATCATCGTCTTCCAAAAGTGTGCGAGTCACTTTCCTCATGGCCATTTCCTGTGGAAAAAGTCCAATCAAAGACCAAACTTGGTGTTTGCCAGCCATTTTGAGAGTTAAAAAACGGGTCTAACCTCTCCATTAGCGCTAATCAAAGTGGTCTGGAACTGGTCTCCACTGCCCCAGTTGGGCTGACTCTTCCACACCAGGTCGGAGGGAGGATTATGGCTTCCTCCGGCACCAGCTGCCCAAATCTGGTCAAGGCGTGGACATCAATTCCTTGCCTAATCGCGGGCGGAAGACGTCATCGACGCTTACCGTGACCTTTTGACCTGCCTTCAGGGTGAACTTGGCGGGGAACTTGAACGCAATAGGCGCAGAAGAGCCCACCTGGCGTTTCACCTGCCAGTTGCCCAAATTCTGATCCTACCATTTGGCGAGAAAAAGCGTCATTGTAGCAAAATTGTAAACAAAAATGAAACGATGGATGGACGCTGGCTGACCTCATCCGCTTTATTGCTGAGTCGGACGTATTTCCCCTCCTGATCCACTTCGTCCACGGTGACCCGTCCGCTAGCGGAGGCCTGCTGAGTGACGCGCGTCCTGGCCACGGCACCCCCGGCAAAGCTGGAAGCCTCGCTGTCCGTGTCGTTGGGACGCCTCCTCTTCAGGGCGGAAGCGCTCGCTCCGCAGGTGAAGGATCGGGCGTGAGCAGACGCGGTGGAGGAGCGACTCCCCGTCGCCCTGGTCGGCGGCGGACTCGGAGAAAGACGCAGCCTGCGGTGAGGACGCACGCCAAGACATTTTGGTGAGACGTCAGCCAGGAAACTTTATGGGACTGATGCCGTCTATACCCACCTCTCCTCCTCGCCCTCCAACAATTTCCTATAAGCGCCGATCTCCATGTCCAGAGCCAGCTTGACGTCCATCAACTCCTGGTACTCGTCCAGCTGCTGCTGCATGCGCTGTCGGATTTCGGCCATTTCTCGGTCCTTGTCTCCCAGGAGGCGACGCATGGTGTCCCGCTCTCGGGATAGAGCTTCTTCCAGGTCCTTCACTTTGGCGTCACGGGCCGCCAACTGCAACCCAGATGGAGAGAGACTATTTAATCAATACTTAAAAAAAACTTTTTCGAAAAACGCATTAAATTTCAAAATTCCTTTTTTTTTGGACCTGTTTCTGTAGCTGGCTCAACTGCCTGGACACAGATTCCAACCGGACGCGAGTCTGCTGGATCTCCTCATGCGCCGCGCCCACCAGATGGCTGCTTCGGTCCGCCGACTGGCGAGCGCCTTCCAACTAAAACCAAATACAAAGTATGCAAATGATAGAGTGGAAGATGACAAGTGGCAACTCCCCCCACCCGTCGTCATGACTACCTTGGCGTTGTAGGTCTTCTCCATCTCCTCCTTGTACATTTTGACCTGCAACTCCTGCTGGCTTCGCATCTCCATCAAAGCGTCGGCCAGCTTGCTTTCAAAGTCCTGTTGGTGTCCGTTGTCCAACTCCACCACTCGCGATTCATGGCGCCGCTTAGACTCGCGCAGCTCCTGTTCAGTACATCATCTCAACATCTTTTCTTTTTTAACCCTCATTTTTTCCTTCCACCAACCTCAGAATGCAGACTTTTTTGGAACTCCAGTTCTTCTTTCAACGTCTGAATTCGATTCTCTCCATCCACTCTCCTTAACATCTCATCCTGGAGCTGCTTCCTTGCATCACCCAGGCTCGTTTCCAGCTAAAAAATAATATGCCAAAAAAACAGTTTTATCCAAGAATGTTTTGAATAGAATTTCTAATCTTTGAACCTTAGCAAGCTGCGTCTTGAGGTCTCGGTTTTCAGTTTCCAGGCTACGCTTTTCTCCGATGGCGGTGGACAAGGACGCGTCCTTGGAGTTCAGCAAGGCCTCCAAATCTTTGAGTCTCTGCAGCGCTGCCGCTAAATCCGATTCTTTTTTGCTATTCCTGAAATAAAAGAGACAAAATGTGAGTTGAAATACAAAGCTATTCAAACAAAACCAACTGTCTTTTTTCCCCCTCTGTCTTTAATGTCCTCTTCCCATATTTTTCCGTTTTAATAAGCAGTATGGAAACCCCATTATAATTTTCCTCTACGTAAAAAAAGTGCTATTTTAAGCACGGGTCTTCCACGAAAAGGAAAAAAAAATGGGGATATACTTTTTTTTTGTTTTTTTGAGTTTCCATTCTGGCACATGACTGATGAGCCACAATGTTTCCAGTCTTCTCCATCCAACCACAAACCACAGCTTTTGGCTGTTTAGCTGTTGGTCGCCATAGCAACGGAATGACTTCTGCCAAACACACTGGAGCAATCAAGCCAATATTTATGGAAAAGAAAAAAAACTAAACCAGCTTTTCAGTGCCACGTATGACAAGCCTATCATTACTCGGGATGGGATTGAAGGAACAAGTTAGTCATCGGGAAGGGGGATACATATTATGGGATATTATGGGAATGGAAGCTACAATTTGTCACGAGGGAGACCATGCTGGGGCGTGGCTGTGCTCAGGTCAGCAAAATGTGGGTTAGCATTAGCATGAGCTATCAAATCCTCCAATCTATTTGACAAAGGAGGGCAGGTATTAATGGGGAATCCCGCAAATGACCTCATAGGTCATTTGCCGGCTATTTTTTGGACCTACCTGGCCTTCAGTTCCTTGAACTCCTCCCTCAGCTTCCCCACTTCAAGCTGAAGTCTGGCCCGTTCTTTAGCCACCGAATCCAAAGTCTTGCGAGCGTCGGCCAGTTCCGTCTCGTAGGCGGCCTTCAGGCCCGTCAGCTCGCGCGACACCTCCGTCTCCGACTCGGTGATGCGTAGACGCAACCCGGCGTTCTCCGATTCTAGGAAACGTACTTTGTCGATGTAGACGGCCAGACGGTCGTTGAGGTTGCATAGGTCTTCCTTCTCTTGGAGACGGGTGATGCGGTTGGGGGAAAGTGGGGTGATGCCACCACGAGGTGTGTTTTTGGGGGTTGCCATCTTTGTCAAGCTTGTGGAAACAAAGATCATTGAAATGTTACTTTAAAAAAAAATCAAGGAAATGGGAAGATAACTTACCTTTTTGGAGACGGGAGAAGTTCCTTGCTGATCTCGACTACACTTGAGCCAATTGCTATGTGTATACTGTACTGAGTAAGAAGCACCAAGTGCCCTTTGGAAAGAATGAAGTAGGAGGAGTGAAGAGGGGAGAGGTTGGCCTCCAAGTTTTTTGGCAGTCCCCGGAGATGCTTGTTCCTCTCCGTCTCAGTCTTTATACTCTGCGGTCTGAACAAATGAGTCATCCTCTGAAGTTTTTTGCTTCCCATTCTACTTCATTGATGTTGAATACTTTGTGATTCAGTATCCTCTCTTGACCTCTTTGAAAAATGATGCCGCTAAATTATAAACTGACTGTCGTTGGAATCAAAGGCAGAAATGTGGATATGCCCCTTTCAGTTACTATAGTATATTAGTAAACCATATTACTAGTATTAGGATAGCATTAGTACCCTTACTATACTACTATATCGTAAAATAAACAATACTATTACCATATATATAATGATAAAGCATTATCAAAGCTATATAGTACACTGGTTATGGTTATTTGTAGAAAATAATCTCTTTCCATCAGTTGTATTGATTCATATAAAAAAATATGGAAGACATGTCTATAAAAATAGGACCCTAAAAGTCTCAAATATCTATAGCATGTTTTGAATAGGAAGTTGGCAATTTTGGTTTGAAGCAGCTCTGATCGGGGCAAATTTCATGCTTCTGAGATACGTTTTATTGATTAAATTTCAAGTAATAATATAAATGGTCCGAAAGCGCCCTCTTGTGGCTCAATATTGTACATACACATTTAACGTTGCTGTTACAGTCACGTCAGATTGGCCACTAGAGGAAAGTGTTGCTATAGTATTGATGAAAGAGTGGCAAAATTTAGATGATCTGTTGTCAATGAGTTCAAATGGACCAAATTAGTCTACACTTTCAGATTTAACCTATAAAAATTCAGATTATTTTAAAATATGGAACTCTTCATGTTTCACTGTTCATCATCATTTCCAAAATACATGCATGAGACTTTCTAGGTCACGGTATGAGTTAAAATGTTCAAATGAGCCATCACAAAAGGCTGGATTCCAATGGCGGGGGTGAGCAGACTTTTGCCAAGGAGTGGACGTCCCATACAAATGCTACATAAGAGAGCCAAAGGCTATTCCCAATGACTAAAGTGCTGGTGCACACCCTATTATTTAAGCTGCTGTTCCAATTGTTCGCATTTTGGCCTTGAAACAAGTTTCTTTTAGTGGTTGGGCGTTAAGTCCCGCCCCTTTGCGAATCTTCCGTGTGCTTTTTGCCGTGAATCAGCCATCCCCACCCGCCTACTCCATTCATATCGTGGTGAAACTCCTCACCCGGTGACTCACGGCCTGAAAGCATTGAATTGAATGATGGGGCAATACGGTGACATGAAAGCATGAAGATGGGACAGATTTATAGCTTGCTTGCCATTACAAGCAGCCATTTTGACATGGAAGGACGTCAATGGCATTGGGGGAGCGCGACCAATCTTTGGAAGAGAGTGCATAGGAAAGAAGACCAAAAAATGTCAACTTTCAAATGGATAACATGGAGTTTGTTGCAAAAAAAGTATTTTTTTTTTATAATCGTTCCAAGAACTTTGCAAAATATTCCAAAATGTCCTCCAAAAGGCTCTTTTCAAAGACCTAATTTCCAGTTTAAAGTTGATGTCAAACATAAAAAGAAGGCATCTGACGCAAGTGTTGGAGTATGCACAGGACTGACACGCTCATTTACGCAAATAGTTCATGAGTCATCAGTTCATCAGAGAAAATAAGCCACATTTCACAGTCAAAGGAACTTCCCGACAGTCCGGTTTCATGGCATACTTGACTGTCGTGTAGTGGCAGCCCGGATTTTAGACGTCCCCGTTCCCTGCCGCTTTGCCGGGCCTCATTGGCTAAAGAATCCAAACAAGCGTGGTTGTTGGGAATATTGTGGCCACATTGCCGGAGCGTGACTCACGCTCTGACTCAAGTGGCGATTGACGCTCTTCTGGACGTCCGTGAGCGCGCGTCTCGCACTTTGGCCCTGCTGCCAGACCCGCGTGGGGTCAGCGCGGGGATTCCAACAAAGTCAAATGGACAAGAAAACTGCAATTTGCCAGCATTGACGCCGCCAGACGTCCAATCCCTTTTGCCTGCTAATACTACTACCACTACTACTAATACCACTATCACTAATACTACTAATACTACTACCACTAATACTACTACCACAAATACTACCAATACTACTACTACAACTACTACTACTACCACCACTACTACTACTACCATTACCACCACTCTGTATCTTTACGTAACAGGCATAAGTACCACCCGGCTAATGTTAGCTAAATATTACATAAAGCCTGTGAAACCTTTTTTTTCTACTCCCAAGCTATATCCTTTTCTGTTAATTACACAATATGATATCTTCACTTATTTCTCACATATATCAGCGTCAATGGCATCCAATGAGTTAACGCCGCCCCGAGTGAAGCAACTCGCCCTCCGCTCCGGGCCTATTGCGCAACCCCTAGCCACGTCACCGTGGCAACAGACTTTCCGCAACAACTTGCCGTGACGCCCCTGCGCGTCCACCTTTTGATGTTTGTCCCCGTCCCGGCAGAGCGACCAGTGGTCCCTCTTCCTCTCGGATCAGCTTCGCCCCCCCCCCCCCCCCCCCCCCCAAAGCCCACCCCGGTGGTGTCCCCAAAATCCCGCCTCCCCGTATGAGCCAACGTCCTATTCCTGGACTTTTCCTGTCACTTCTCAGTCATGTGTAAGAGTGCACGGCGAGGACGCGGCCAGTCTCTGTCTATGTGTGTGTCTCTGTGTGTGTATCAGGGCTCCCATGGCCAGCCACATTCCACCCGGGGCTACTAAATCCTCACGGGATAGACCTTCTTAGCCCGCTGACGAGCGTTCCCAGGCTGTTGCGTCCGCCGCGTGTTCTTGTTTTCCTAGCTGACTCTGGCCACCGTGACCCCGAGACGCCGCATTGATTGTGTCAAAGTGGAACATCAAGGAGAATGCTCAAGAAACAACAATACAAAGCATTTAAAACTCATAGTAGGGGTGATGATAGAAGAGTAAACAGAGAAAAGGAAATCTACATAGACAAGTAGCAGATGACCCAGAATGACCTCACCAAGAAGTGACCCATAATTAACCTGGATTTAACAAAATGACCTAAATACTTTCCATTCACGTCCAAATAAACTAAACTGGAAAAACTGGCTGTAAATTTCACTTTAAAATAGTCCAAACTCTTCAGAATAGCACATTTCTCCATTTTCTAATCTACAACCCACTGAAATCTGCCTAGCAACATCACCAAAAAAACAACCATTGGATACAATGCATTTCCAAAACAGGTTATATTTGCGATACGAATGCTTTGAGTTAGAAAGTTTAGAAAAACTTAATGCAAGTAGGTATGCAGAAATATATATTTATTTGTCATACTTATGAAAGTAAAAGTTAACAGCAGGGCCCCCACAATTGTCTGCGGGGGGATTTCCTAAGGAATGGATTTCATGTGTAAGTGCTTCTGCTTTAACTGCACTTATGCCTTCACTATTATTAAAATTAAAAAAAAAACGTCTGCGACTGACTGAGGTGGACTTTTCCTGTTTTTTTGTTTTTATGGCTGAGGGCGCTTTCATTTTAAGCGACTGGAAATGAAAAGCTTGCTCCAATCTACAAGGTTGGAGATGCATTTTTTGCCGTAACGCGAGCCTAATGCAATTTCACAAGACTCGGGGATGGACAATCATCAGAAAAATATGCTCCGAGAAATCCATTATGCAATTTAATCAGTGTTTGCTATTAAATATGAACATAATATCATAAGAGAGGGTGACGGGGGGCAATCCTATCTTTGGAGGCCCCGTCTATCGTCACGTGTGTCCTCGCAAAGGAGATACGTAGGCATTTTCGCAGGACGTCGCCCCCTTTTTCCACCCAAAGCAAATAGCGGCGTTCTAAGAAAAAGGAAAGTCAGGTTGAGCTACGAGAAATACTTTTTTTTTCTTTCTTTCCCCTCCTTTTCGACTCTCCAATCTGACACACTTGCACAATGTTCCGTTTCATCGGCCGCGTTGAGCAACACGCGCGTCGATAACCACGACGACAACAACAACAAAAAAAAGCGGTAGCAACGGAGATTTAATCGGCGGGATGTCGACATTCTTACGTAGAATTTTGACAGAATGCCCACGCAAACAATACCAATTACAAAAAGGGAGTTCCACTTGGTTCCCTTCCAAGTTTCCGGATGTTTTAATGGGAATGCGTAAAAAGCATCCAATCTTATAGCGTATTTTTCTGGCAAGAAAAAATAAATAAACAAGCCATTGTTGGGGATAACCAACTTCCGCTAATTAGCATGTGGCTAACTAACACAGAGGGCCCTTCTAACGTAGCTCATTTGGAATGTGAAAATGTTTTATGTGGGCGCAAGCTGTGTGGGATTTAATGTATATTTAATAATAATGGGACATTTAGGGCTTTGTTATCATCATTGACTGGACAAAAAAGACGAATTGTCATCAGATCCAGAAACTGCGTATGAGGAAACTAGTTTAAATGCTTATGGTGGCAAAATGTTTGAGAGTTTATTCCCACATTGTTGGCTTCAAGTTAGGCTTTACCTGCGCCTGCCCCTTTAAGAAGCCCATTTACAAACTTGTCAAAAACGCAGGAAGAAACCAGCGTGAACGAGTCCAGATGTGGTCTACGGTATCCTGTCCTTACCCGAAGGACATGGGGTCCTTGGCTCTTAATACATCAGCCACGCCGGCCTTTTGCGGATGTTTACATTACGGCGTGATTGATGGCCCGTCGGCCATAAAAAAAAAAAGAACCCCATCTTGACGGGATGGGATTGGGCCAAGAAGGACGGAGCCAAGATGGCGCACACGCGCGCGCGTTCTTTATGATGTGAGGGCGCACGCGGCCAGGCGCATTTTTGCGCTGCGATGAGATCACGGTCTGTACGGCGGCGGCGGCGGCGCATTCCGCACCTTATATAGAGCCGAGGTGCCAGATGACACCTTGGGCTGTTTTCTACTTTTCCCTAACTTACAGTCGTGCTGTGACTAAGGAATCCAAAATGGAGCCAAAAACCTTAGATTGTCAACTAAATCTATTACTCAACAACCAACCTGAAATCCATCTAGGCTCGTATAATGACATCAAAATGAATCTACAGTGGAAACAAGACTAATTGACATTGAATCTTCAAGCGGTCAAAGTTGAACCGAAATAACTATACACTGTACAAAGTAGTATGACGTCAAATGAGGAAGCACGACAAGAATGTCAACCTACACACACCAACACAAAGGGAAGTGTGTATTCTCCGCTTTTGTCTACGATGGTGAGAGGGGGGGGGGGGACTATTTTCCTCCATTTGAATCCATTTTGAATTTTTTCAACAATGGCGGTGGCCAAACACTTGTTTGTTTACATCACAACGACAACGTTAAAGAAAGGCAAGCTAAGACTAGCTTGCGGTCTCTCGCAATCCAAAAGGGTAAAATGAGTCACGGAAGCGTGACTCACAGCAATTTTATTCATGAAAGCAGCCAAATTGCACAAGAGTACAAACAACGGCTAATAATAATCGCTTGAATATTGCAGACGGCAGCCATTTTGAAGAATGGAAATGGTTGGAATGGACAAGTTCAGACGGGAAACATTCAAATCTAATTGCAATGATCAAGTTTCAATAAACAAATCTAGGGGGAAATTTAGAGTGTCTAATCAGCCTGTGATGCATGAATACCCGAAGGAAACCCACACAGCAACATGCAAACTCCAAGTACGACACTTGCTACGTTCATTCCTCCCACGCGACAATATTTATGCTAACCGTGATGGCGCTAGCTGAGAACCGGCACGCTAGCAAAAAGGAACAAAAACGCTAGAGTATTTTTAACGTGAGATGATGCAAAAGTTGAGGTTTCGCACAAGTGGACTAAAAGAGGATTCAACATTTCCCCACACTTCCTCTTTCTTTTATTCTCACAGTCCATTTTTGGTGACTTCATTAGCTTGCGCAACATTTTTTTGTGTTTTTTTGGGCGATGTTGCACTTCCCTTTGAAAACAGGAAAGCCCCTGCCTTGGCGATAAAGAGGATCCGTGAGCGTAAAAGATACGTTTCAATGAAGTCATGTGACAAACCAGTATTTGGAAGTGATTTTTTCTGCGGCCTACCAGAATGTCAGCTGGTCTTGTCAGGTGACTTCGGAGAAAGAAAGTGTGCGGGAATAAAAGTGTGTGGGTGTGTTTCTCGCATCCGCACACCTGGAATTAGGCCACTATTGCACTGGGTGACTAAATCCCTCCAAAAATGTGGAAAAAAACAGCCAAAGCTTGCACCATCATCCTGACTTTCTACGTTTGGCCTGGACACGTTGCGCCCGCAACAGTTCAGAGTTCAACAAAGGCGTTCGTGCGCCATGGGCGGGCAGGCAGGCGCTTGCGTCATTTGTTTACAAGGCGCGCGCGCGCGTACGTATCACTGATTGTACCTGACCGCACCTCACAGGGTTTGTTTGAGTCATGTTTGATCACATAACAAACGTGGCCTCAAATGTCACTGGCTTCGCATGTTTAAGGAGAGAGACCACAATAGGACGCCCACAAGAGTTGCTAGCTAGTCAATGAGTATCGGGTTTCACCGTCATTGACCTGGATAGACGTCAAATCCAGATGACAGTCAGTCAATCAGAAATTTGAATTACACAAAGCCACCCACCCAAGAGAGACAAAACTCTAGTCGACTTGTACGGTTTCAATTACTTATTCCAGTTGATAAAAAACTGAACATTTAGACACTTTTCAAAGTACAGTTACTTGTTAGGGGAAAAAAAGAAGAAAATATATACATACATATATGTATGCATATACATATATATGTATGCATATACATATATATGTATGCATATGTATATGTATGGATATATATACCGATATATACACATTAGCATTGGAACATAATAAAGAGAGAGAGGGAGAGAGAAAAAGAGAGAGAGGGGGCAGGGCTTATGAGTTGAGTGAGGTAAGGCATCGCACATTCACTCTCACACAATCGCCGTCTCTCTCGAACTAGGCAGTCTGATTTTTTTTTCTTCCCTCTCATCTCTACCCCACACTTTCCTCTTTTTCCCCCCTCTTAAAAGTCTTTGGAATTACCGCTAGAATGGATGCTACGACGACCCCCTTGTGATCTCGCTACCCCTCGTCCCCCCTTTCCACCGGCATGAGCGTACCATGGAGCGGCGTTGTGCCCTGCCTGCGCCCTTCCAGAGCCACGCACAAGCGGCTGGACTCAGACTCAGAGCCGCAGCCTGCTGCATGCAAGCGCCCCCGGAGGCTAAGCAGCGAAAGCGGGGACGCGCAAGGAGGACTACTGGGGACGACTGTGGCCGTAACGACCACCCCGTCGACCGTCACCCAACGCGGGCCGTCCAAAATCGGAGCTTTCCTTCTCGTGCCCTCCGCCGAGGGATGCCGCGCCGTGCACGTCGACACCGGCGACGAGCTCCTGTGCAAGGTAAAGCGCGTGCGCGCGAGGAGGGTGAAGGGGGGTGTTGTCATTGTGCAACTCGGTCCGTGAATGGCGATTGCTCAAGCGGCTGTTTGTGGCGACGTTGTCACGCAAGGCGATCGTGCGTCACGTCGCCTCGACGCTAGTTCACGTCACGTTAGGGACGAAAATGCAGACGTGCCGGCTCGATTAAAGCAATAAAAAAAGGGAAATGCGCGACGGGACGGAATGGAACGGGACATCAAGTACAGTATGCGCGTGCGCCTGCTGGCAGGCAGGGAGGCAGGCAGGAAAACAGGCCGTGCGCGTCGCTGCTCATTCAAGTTAATGCTTCACGGGGCCGTGAGTCATGAGTTCTCTTGCGAAAAGTCCTCAAATGCAACTCGGATGGGAGAAAAGTGATGCCAAATGTGCACGCTAGCTACCTTTTGGGGCCTTTTCAGGCATCGAGCGTTTCAGGGTCAAAGGTCGCTAACAGTGGGCACTTATTCAAAACTTGACACTTTTGACACTTGAAAATGGCCATATTTTTTAGAATGAATGCATTTTTTTATATTATTTTTACTGTTGTGGCCAATTAGCACACTGAACTTGCATTTTTGGGGTCAAGGGGTCAATCCCATGTGGAATGAGTGGAGTTTGCATCTGTGGGTTTTCTCTGGGTACCCCACCTTCCTCCCAAATACCAAAAAAAAAACATGCATGCTTGGCTATTTTGCTGAATTGCCCCTAGATATGATTGATTGGTTGTCTTTTGTCTCCTTGTACCCTGGGATGAACTCCAAAAAAAATAGATTTGTACGGGTTCCATTCAGGAATGTGCCCAAATGGGCCACTTCCTGTTTGCTTTAGGCTACGGCTTGTTGAGACTCTTTCAAAACATCCTGTTATGATAGATGTATCCGCCCAATTTCCAGGAAATTGCTCAAGCAAATATAATCAGCTAATAATAATTTATTTACCATAGACATCATTTTTAATGCGTAGATGCTTCAGCCATAACTGACACGCAAACTAGATTACAAAACAATGATTAATGAGCCTATTTTTTCTACTCAGGTATTCAGCATGGCAGAATACCAACAAAAGATCCGCGCCTACGGGGCAGTGCCCCCCCACTGGAACGTGTCCGCCATCCGGGAAGTGATCTTGGGGGAGCGCGAAGCCTACATTTTCCAGGATAAAGACTTTGGCGACATGCACACGCTGGTTAAAAGTCGACGGCGGCTGGACGAAACGCAAGCCCGGGCGCTTTTCAGGCAGATGGCGGAGGCGGTGGCGCATTGCCACCAGGCGGGCGTCGTCTTGGGCGACCTCAAGCTGCGAAAATTTGTTTTTGCCGACGAAAAGAGGTAAAATTACCGCAAAGTCAACTTTTTTTTTGAAAATATCAACTTTAAAAGCCTAGTTATCAGTGACAGAAACACAATCGACCAATTACAAATACCTCAATGAAACAAACAAAAAACAATCTAAAATATTTATGTTTAGCATACTCTAAGTTGTGATACATACAAACAACCATTAGCATGACCACAAAATACAGTAACAGACGTGGCCAAAACACATCTGAGGCACAGTACTCAAAGCAAAACCCCTTAAAAATCGGACTTTAACCTTCATTTCTTCAACCAGAAAGCATCATTTGGCCTTTACAGAGGTCAAATTCAGCATCAGAATGCTTCATGCTAATGCTAACTACAGAAACAGTGCACGGGTTCCTAATAAAGTGTCCCACCGAACGGAAAAAAAAAAACATGGCGGCAGATGCTCTCTGTAGGCCGCCCCGTGTGTGGGCACACGTTGAGTAGGAGGTTCTGTACTTGTGGAGGCACATTTTACTGTCTGTCTCCCGGCGTTCTGTTGTACTACAAGTAGCCAGACCAGATGACATTAATTATTCATCCGACTTCCGTTGGCGTACCACGGAGGCCAATGCGTCAATGAGTTGAATTCAGAGTTTGGGGGAAATGTGTCGCCTCTCAGAGCGCCGGCCGATAAATGGAGGTCACGGCAGACAAATGGCAACAGACAGCGAGAGACGAGATATCTACGAGTCTGCAGAGCTATGAGTCACGCAGTGCAAACACACAATCTGAGGAAAGAAAAGGGGGGCTAGTACACCCACAGCGTGCCCTGTTGTTGTTTCTAGTCAGTACAACGACAACAAAAAAAGCTTGTGTCACTTGTTTCCGCCGTTAGCTCATTGACGGGGACACAATGCGAATTGGATCTAAAGCAGAGGCTATTTTTTCCAATAGACAAACAATATATGAGTAATGACTGTCATATCTTACCAAAAAATGTCAAATGTTACTGATTGGCCACAAGCCTTCACAGTTGAAATAGACTATCATCATCAAAAAAGGTCCAATTTTCCCTGTCTCTAACACAGTTTTCTGGCTCTTCCCACCAGAACTCAAGTCCGTCTGGATAGCCTGGAGGACTGCCGCGTCCTGGAGGACCCTAACGACGACGCCATGTGCGACACCCACGGCTGCCCCGCATACGTCAGCCCCGAGATCCTCAGCGGGGCGGCCCCCTATTCTGGGAAAATGGCCGACATGTGGAGCCTAGGCGTGGTGCTGTACACCATGCTGGCCGGCCGCTACCCTTTCCACGACGTGGACCCGGCGGCGCTTTTCTCCAAAATCAGACGTGGACACTGTTGCCTACCCGAGGGACTGTCGCCCGGTGCGCGCTGCCTGGTCCAAAACCTCCTCCGAAAGGAACCGTCGGAAAGACTGACGGCCTCGGAAACGCTAGCTCACCCGTGGTTCCGACGTCCCAATACGGAAGCTAACGCGTCCGAGCAAATGGTCCCGTCTTTTCACGTGGACGACGACGACGACGACTTTCTCCTTTGACTAAAAACGGACCCACTGGTGTACAGTGAACCCCCAAATACGCAAAATCATCCTAAAAGGGTTTGAACTGGGTCCCACAAAGGGGGTGCTAGAGCACTTAAAGCAGAAAAAGACAAAGTATCAACACCATGCTGCTAGCATGTATGCTAACATGAACTAATAACTGTCCGAAGCAGTAAAATCATTCAAAGCGATCATTGGTGGGCAAACCAACATTTGCACTAGCACTTTGCGCTTATTAAAATCATATTTTGGCATTAAATCTTTAAAGAGGATCATTAAAAAAATAACTGTTTTGGTATTAATACTTTACACACTGAAACTAATTAGACGAACCAACCTAGCATATATGCTAGCTTTGTTTTGATTCAGAAACATTTATTTTTCAGTTTTTAGTTGATAACCAATTAGCAACACGAGTGTCACCGGCAAGGACGTAAAACTGCAGCCGACAACGGTACAAACCCGCATTTACTGTTTGCAACTTTTTCCAGAGAAAAATGTTTTTAAATTCAAGATATGCACATACTTTTTTCCATGTGATTTAAGCTGCTTCAATGCAGTCAAGCTGACGAAAGTGCACTTCCTATTGCACCAGGAATAAAGTGTTTGGCAGCAGTTGAATTACTATTACAATATATTCAGTTGTAAATATTTGTATATTTCAAATGAGTGTTCTAGATGAATAAATATGTTTGTTTTTCAAAATAACGAGCTTCTTTTCCTCCCCTAAAATCATCAAATCGTGCAATGCGACTTGATTAGGTCACGTGAACTGCCCTCTAGTGGTGATTTTTCGCATCACCTTTTTAATTTTGACAACAACAAAAGTTGAGTTTGTCTCTTATTTTGTTGCAATGTCCACTTACTATTTGTTTTGGACTTTACATAAAAATCCACCCGACGTCTGTCTTAAAAAGCCAGGGGAGCAAACCTGCTTTATTTGTCTTAGGATGTTTAATGTTGTCATGAGAACAAACATTATGAACAAATCTAATAACTAAACGAAAAAGTTGGGAGAAGGGGGTTTTAAAACGGATACAAAGTCAGCAGATTCCTGCACTAATCTTCAGAAGGAAAATTAAGAGATTAGTTGCAAGTGGAACAATGGGCCCAGTGTCAGGAGGGGGGGATTACCATGAAGGGGTCCACCAAACAAAGTCATTCACCTCCATTTGGACATCTATCACGGCCAATGGCAGCCAAAAAACAAGCGTATACGAGTGGCAATCTGGTCAGTGAGGTCCAGGTTCAGTCCTCAGGTGGGCCGCTAGCTCCCGCAGGAGGGCGGTCCGCCCCAGGTAGTCCCCGCGTCGCTTCTCGGCGATCACGTCCTCCAGGCTTTGGAACTCCAAGGCGTGGGAATACTTTTGCTCGCCCAGCAGGACGTGCAACGTGTACGGCTGGCCGCTACCGCCGCCTCGCAGCTCGCCGTCCGCCTTCAGTTCCCGACGGCCGAAGCGGCACCAGGCGGCGAAGCCTTCGGAGTTTCGCCAAGGCAGCTGGAGGTCCTTCAGGCCCACCTAGGGCGAGCCATTTGCACCAGTTTATTCTGGATCCGCCTGATATCAGTTTGAGATTAATCTCGAATTGGATCAGACATGGTCCGATTTTAATGTCGGTTAATCGACAGTGGTGTTTAGACCAAAACAGTCTATGGTCTCAAGTGAATGAGTTAAAACTACTTTTAGAAGGTCATGAAAATACTCAATGAAAACACAAAGGACTAGATGCTCACGTTGCCCCGCCCACAGACAACCAATGATAACCAGGGACTACTTTTAGTGTTCAACCAGCTAGGCCTAGAATGCATGTGTTTGGGATGGAAGGAAATTGAAGGCCCTGGAGAAAACCCACGCAAGCCCTGAGAGAAGACGCAAACTCAACTCAAATATGTTTTTAGGGGTCGATGCTTTGAAATTTCAGTTAACTTTCTTTGACCTACTAATTCTTGAACAGTACCTTCACAACAACTCAAAATATTGACTAGGCAGTATTTCGAACACCTCAAACCCGACCCGACCCGATCCGGACACTCACCTGTTCCAGGGCGTTCTGCACGACGACTTCGGGGTCCCGGGCTCGAAACTTGTACCGCTCGTTGACAATCCGGCATCGCCTGCCCCGACTGGCGTCCGTCATGAAGGTGCTCTTGACCTCGGCTCGGTGCAGGTGGACCACCCGGAAGTTCCCCACGTAGACCGCCCAATGCGGGTACTGTCCTCCGGCCACAAACTCCAGCAGGTCGCCGGCTCGGCACTTGTTGAGCAGGTTCTCCGGCGAGTACAGCTCCAGGGTAGACGAACGCCGGCTCTTCTCGTACACGCACTCGTCCAGTCTATACACGGCACACTCGACCTCCTCTCGCGGGTCAAATGGCGTTTCTTCCGGGTTCGGGTTGGCCGGAGTACCGTGATCAGCTTCCACCTCCGGCAGTGCCCCTTCACCGTCCTTCCCATAACTTCCAGCCGCGCCGTCGTCGTCGTCCTCCCCGCCCGAGAAGATGTACGACACGCCTACGCGAGGACCCTCATCTCGGTCCACGCCGTGCGGGTCCACAGTGGGAACTTCGGCGTAATTTAGACGCTCCAGCTGGTTCCCCATGTGCGCCAATGACCGGTTCAGAACCCGGTGGTCAAAACGTCGCCATTTGCGGTCATTTTTATCCGTGTTAAAGAGAGCGCAAATTGTCCCAAAAGAAACATTCACATGAACCTTCCGCTCCTCGTGTCTTCTTCCCGGAGGTGTTTGCGTCTCACCTGGGAGTCTTTTCCGGCATCAAAGTTGGTGGGCGGCCGTGGAGTTATTAAAACGCCGAAATCGCTCCGGTTGGAACCGGTTGCTCAGCGGGCGTTTGCTCCCCTCATCACTCCACCAAAGCTCACGTGCGTCTCCCCTTAAACCTCGTAAAGTCCTGCTTTTCCCACCGGAGGTGAGTGACCAAGTAGCCCGTTGAAATAAAAGTCCAAACCGGAAACAAAACAAAATAACAACAATGGCAGCGAAAACAATGTAATTCATGCGATTTTTAAAGAAAAATAAGTGGGTAAAATAACTAAAAGGGTCTTTTAACTAACTCTTTAAGTATTCATTTGTGATAATTTTATCAACAACTTTTCTTGTCCTCTTTAAAAGAATGCGAGCATTAATTTGTCACTTGCATGCATCTACCACATTAAAGTCAAAGTCTGGTACCCAATTGTAGCATCTTCTCTCCTTTTTTGTGGAACTCCAGAAGGTGAACAAGTGCATCCTCCAGCAGATGGGAGCTTCTGGAAATGCCATCTGTTCCTCCTCCAAGTCGTGATGTCACATTTGCTCCAAAAAACTCACTGAGTAATATAAAGATGGATAGTCATGGCGAAAACCGCTTCATTTATTTATATCTTCATATACTTTTTTTCTTTACATATTTAGAATACAACATGAATGTAGAAGGAATGTCATTCTTATTTTTCATCGTCATTACTCAACCATTTAAACGAGCTACAACAAAGATGTCCTAAAAGATTTTGATATAGAAAACTAACACATTTGTAAACACAAGTGGGCTTCGGCTTTGTGATAGTATTGCAAGAGGGTCTTTTTTTGTTGTTGATAGGAGGTAAACGGCACCCCCGCGTGCGCACAGAAAAATACAATTATCATGCTTGAGCAAGACCTGTTGTTTTAACTTGTTTCTCAAAAAGAAACCAAAAAAAAAAAAAATCAAGTGAAAGCATTCAAAAAATGTAAAAAATGCTGTTAATAGAAACTGAATATGACATGGAGTTCTGCTTGTTGCTGTTCAGGAATGTAGCTTGGCGATAAGGCAACAAAAAGTAAAAAATTAAATTAAAAATGTTATTAAATTTCATTTGGGAGGAAAAAAAAAGTCTTTGGTGCTCTCAAGATGAGAAAAGAATGAAAAATAACCACTTTTGATCCACAGTAAGTCCTGCACAGTGCAAATAATTTACATCTTTCCTATAAAAGAAAAGGATTTTCATGCATCGGATCACTAAACTTGAAACTAGACTCATTTTTTGGGGGGTTGGGGGGACTTTTGTAACACCGATACCACATGAAGGGTCACTACTACACATCAAATGCTGGGGGGGCGGGGCTAGTGCTTCGGCGTCACTGACGTCGAGAGGCGTCCAATCCGTTTGAACTGGGAAGGATGACAGAAGTCCAGGGCGAGTTATTACTTGAACTCGTCAAGGACAACGTGCAACATGTGATTCCCCAACGGTCGCTCTGAGATTCATTTCAAACAAATCTGACCTGAGATTAATCTGCAATCAAAGGCAACCAAACCCGAGATTAATCTATGACAGTTTGATGTGAATCTAAAAACAATGTGAGATTAAAATATAGCCAATCAGAGTTCAATCTGCAAATTAACAGAACTCAATTTTGCGTACAATTGGCACCCATTCAAATCGATCCCCGACATACTCCCTGAACTCTCGGGCTGCCGTTGTTGATACTTTTGACGGACTGGGTCAAAATGGTTTGGACGTCTATCGCCGTCAATGGCAGGGAAGCAGTTAGGCTTTCTAGGTGGACTGGTTACACTGCAGGGCTGTGATGTCCAAGGGGGGAGGGGCCCGCCCGCTCCACTCCCGAAGCTGCCCGTCTTTGTAGATGAGGTTGAGGGCCGGAAGCGGGACACCCGATTCGGCCGGGGGGTGACTGAGAGGATTGGTCACCCCGCTGTCGGGCTCAGAAGGTGGACTGCCGTCCTATACAAAGGAGAATCCAAGTGGGGCTTCTGTAGAAAAAGTCTAGGAGGAGGAGGAGGTCGCTCTTACCTGGAATGACTGGACGAAGCTCAGGACATTGAGGGAAAGCTTTCTGCTGGAGTGCAGCAGTTCTTGCAAGCTAAGGAGACAGACAAGGTGATTGGAGGGTGGCCATTTTGATGAATAGGCCTGCTCCCATGGAGTTATTTTATTTAAAAATAGATTTGACATTTTAAAAAGGGAGATAAAACTGTAAAAAAATGCTTTTTTTACAGTATTAATCTGTATTTATTTCATATTTTTTTTAAAAAGAGGGGAATAAGCACCTGTCGCTACCACACAGCTTGTGCGCAGCAATCTTGCGGCACACTTTGCGGTTGAGCTCGGAGCTGAAGAGCGGCATGCCGAAGCACAGCTCCAGCGGAACCCACTCGTCCTCGCACGACAGGCCTACCAAACGGACCCACCTTCAAATTTCCCTCATACATTTGGCCTTGAAAATAGCCCATAGTTGGATGGAAACATACCATCCGTCTTGGCTTTCCCTTCGCCGCCATTTTCTTCCGAGACCATTTCGAAGGACTCGGTGCTGCCGTTGGTGTCCGGGCCCGCTCCCAGGTGGGTGTCGCCTAAAATGGAGAAGTGGGTCCAATTTAAAACAGATCAGACGTCTATTGGTGGGGAGAAGAAAGGTTACCCCTGCATTCTAGGGCGTCGCTAGGCCGGCGTCGGTGCCTGTTGTTGGCGTTGAGCATTGTGACGTAGCCGCACTGGTGCTCCAAATCCATGAGCTCGCGTAGCTTGCGCAACGACTTGTGCACGCACATGTTGGAGTAGGAGAACTCTGAAAGCACAAAAAAGGAATTCAAATGGGGAAAATGGCAGACTCAAGACGACCCACTACAGTTTTAGCTCACCTCCCTTCATGTCCTCCTCATCAAAAGGGAATGGGATATGAACCGTTTCGCCGTGACCGTGCATTCCGTGGCCCTAAACGCGTGGACACAAGTTACATATTGATGGAGATGACTGACACGTCCGGCGACCTGTTTACCTGGATGAGAACGGCCGAGTGTGTGAGAGCATCGTTTAGCATGGCTAATACGTTGGATGTGGACACCACGCCCGGATCGTGACCCCATGAAGTGATCAGCAACCTGTCGTAGGACTGAAGACACACACAAAAAAAAAAGTTTTTGCTAATGTGTTGCATGGGCCATTTTGATTTCGTTGAATGTAACCACCTGGAAGATTTCGGGCAGTTTGCGCAGCCGACAGCCTTTGGAGAGAAGCAGCGAGGGCGGACCCTGCCCGGTCACGTGGTACAAGTAGAGCTTGAACCAGATGGAGCTCACCTCGGGGATGGCGGGTCCGATGTGCTACAGGCACAAAAACAAAAGTATACATATACTGTATTCACTGGACTATCAGTCGCACATTTTTTCATAGCGTACTCAATACTCAAGCACGACTTACGTAGTAATAATGACAATTTGAAATCTAGCTTTCCTTCTAAGGTTCTACCTGAGGCGTGCAGCTACTGATGGGTCTGATCTCGTTGCTGAGCGGCGCCATGGAGACCAGAAGCTTGTAGTTCTTGTTGAGCACGCGGCTACAGGTGGCCTGGTCCAGACCCAGGAGGCTCTCGCAGCGCAGCATGTCCAGGGGGAAACCTGAAGACAGACACACGTGGATACAAGAAGCATCAAAACAATACCTTGAGCAAAACCAGAACACTATGTATCAACTCAGCACCTATATTTGGGATATCAGGTGCCTGATCCTGTGTCAGTTCCTTGTTGTATCGTAGAAAGAGAATGGTGTTCTTCAACGTGAGTGCGTGGTCGAAGTAGCGTTGAGCCTCGCCCTCTGCAGTGCTTTCCACCTGTGGTAGTGCATTAAAAGGAGACATTAAAAAAAGTTAATGTTGTCATGCTACAAAAGGTTTTCCTGACCTTCTCCAGCTCCGCCAGAAAGCTGTCAAGCGTCTCATCGGACAGCTTCCCCACTTCGAACATAGTGACGGCGTGACTCTTGAGGTTGGGCGACAGATTTCCCATCATGAGGAAGGCCGTCAACGTGGAGTCGAACAGGAATGCGATCCTCTTGGTGGGAGCTGGCGGGATGCTCAGGCTGCTCACGCTCCCTGTTTCGGCTGCACAAATGTATACTTGCACATTCAAAGTTCCCACGCCGGCCGGGTGCTTATTACTACAAGCAAACCTTGGTCCTCCAGACTGGTGGTATCCGTATCAGTGGCTGAAGAGCCTCCCTCCATGACAGGGCTGCCCTGCTCCCAGGACAGCAGCATCTTCTGAGGGTCCATGGTGCCCCTAGTCAGCCAAAAAAAAAACAGTCAGTACAAAAAGAACCGCCGTCATCCTCCTAATTTTCGGCCTACTTGAGCCTGTTGAGTGATGGCGCGTTTTTCCACGTGGGGTGAAGTTGCTCCGAACTGATCACCTGACCTTTCTTCACCGCGAAACCCAGTCGGCAGTACATGGAGACGGCGTTCTGATGACGACAGAGGACAGAACCATGTTATTTATATGCTTTATAAGCCCGGTGGGCCGCTTTTCTGCAGCCAATGAGTTCACTAATGGCATTTAAATCACTTCACGACTGAGCTTGCTTACCTTCACTAAACCCAAGTCGATTTCCAACACATTAGCCAACTGTAAGAATGATGAAAATAAGACAGGAAAACACATTTGGCAACGACGACTCGGGAGTGGGCGTGTCCCACCTCGGCAACGTTGGTCTGCTCGTCGATGGAAACGAAGATTTTGTACAGCAATGTCTCAAAATAGTCGCCCTGGACGCGGTTCATGACAAAACCCTCCAGCGGGGGAACTGTCGAGTCACATGTGGAGAAAATAGTCATTGAGAATCCACAGGAATAAACATTAAAGTAAAAATGCGTCACTGACCTGAAATGCAGCTATCATCCGATATGGGAACGTCCAAATAAATAAACCCGCGGTTGTACAAACCTGAAGATTGAAACCCAAGAATTAAAAACATGTAAAATACTACATGTACTATCAAAACAAGTAGCTGTGATGTAATTTAATCCAACAATAACTTCCTCACTTAGTACTACGTTGTACTCCATTGATCCAGCCAGCTGAGGCCCGGAATCAATCATCTTATCGATGGACTTCTTCTCAGATGAAGAACAAATCTGTCGTGGCATAAACAAAAAGAGCCGTGGTTAGCTCGCGAGCGCCCCAAGTGTTGTCGGCGACCGCTCACTCGGATGTCGTCTTCGGTGATGTAACCCGTTTGGGCCACCCACCACGGTTCCACGGAGATCTCCACTGGTTTGGATGGGAGGAGATCACGGGCGGATTTTCGGCGAAAGAATTTCTGTCAGAAAAATGAGGAATAGGTTTTTTTATGGATGTAAATATATTGAGATTTTGTAGATTTTAAGTTAGTATTGGCAGTGTGTTTTGAATTGTAGAATTGGTCTTTTTAGTTCTTCTATAAGTACTTTTTGGGGATATTTTTATTAGATTAGAATTTTTTTAATAAAAGATATTGTAAAAATGTTAAAGAAAAAGTATTATTATTATTATTTTTTTTTTAAAAATTAATAAATCTCACTTTGGAGGAGCGACACTGGTTCATCAGGTCGATGTACTGGTTTCTCCCAATTCCCAGAAGCCTCAAACCTGCGTCATAATTGGACAAAACAACAAATAAATGTTAAAAAAGCTGAAATAAGCAGCTAGGAATTAAATGCCAATTGCATAATATGCATGAGGGAAAACTCACAGTCAGCAGCAGTGAAGTTGGGCAAGGAGTCGTAACTTTTCTCGCTGTTCATGATATCCTAAAGTGCAAGAAAATAGCAGAAAAAGAGGAAGAATTAAAGTCAAAAAAGTCAAGCAAAAAAAATGAACTCATGTTATAAGAATGCCATTTTGTCCTACAAGGAAAATAGTAGAAAAGACAATTCTTCTCAATCAATGCTTGCATTGTCACCAAATATCCCACAGAAGGAAACGCATTGTTCCACTTATTTCCCACGCAGCGATGTTTACCTCCATGATTCCGATGTAGTAGGAAAACGGCGTGACACGTAACCCCTTGACCATGATGTCAGACAGATGGTACGGGTACAACATCAGGTGCTCGCGGCTGTACTTGAGCAGCTCCTCGTAGTACTTGCGTTCGTCCTTACGAACGTGACGTACTAGTGTTGGAAAAAGGGAAAAAATATTATTCAACAGTGATGAAATTGCATGCAAAAATAAAATGCTCACCCAAGTTATTGCGGAATCGCAGCTGGTTCCGGATGCTGTAAAGGAGGACATGTTTCTCATACTCGCGCTGAGAGTTGCCCAAACTCTGCAAAAAAAAAATCAAATTGAATGATCGCATTTGTAGATAAAACGTCCATCGTGCTTATTTTTGGTTTTATAAATCTATTGTGATATTTCAATCACTTCCAGTCTCTACTGGTTTGAATGACTTGGACGTATTTTGCAGGCAAAATGTGTTTTCAATATCAATTTCCTTCTTTTGTACGAATAGGCAGTGAACTAGCCAGAAAGGTTGAAGCCATTTAAACAGCAAAATGTGCTACTGTTTCTCTATGAGTATGAGTATATAAGGAACATTACAAAATATATATTTTGCTACACGTTGCTGCTAGCAGCAGTCGTGCTGTCACATGATGGTGGTCGCTGCTTGTCTGTCTTTCAGACATTGACATTGACAGCTTCATATCCTCCCTCACTGACGCTATTTCCCGTCACGAGTTGACGTTTGAAGCCTTTTATAAAATGTAACATATTTACCTGTTTGACATTAACCGGTAGTTTATTCCACGGATAATTCTGCCTGATGTGGAATTCCACGTCCGTGTTCATCGCTAGCTAGTTAGTAAGCTAGCTTGTTGCCTGGCTAGAAGCCCCTGAGAAGATGAAACGCTGATCCACGGTGACCACCAGGGACGCCCCCAACGCCACGCCGCGGCCGTCGTCGCTTCCTCGCCGGTTGACGACAACCGAGCCAAGCGACACCCGGTTCGAGGAGCGTTATTTCGCCTTGTCTTCTCCTGGTAGCAATTACTGGACGTCCACTTCCTTGTTGTAGTTCCAGCAGAAATCTACGTCACTTCCCTGCGCCAGTCGTTGAATGGCGCACACTTCGCTCTGTTAGCATATGTCAATATGTACGCGTTTTTTTTAATGTACATGTGACTCATAAACGTAAACAGTGTGGGCATGTGTTAGGGAGTTATGCATTGGCCTTGACATCTCAAAAGTGAAGTTATTTATTACCTAATTGTAATGTCCACCAATTGCCATAAATTGGAATCGAGCCCCTTCCAACATGGCCGTCACTGTGGCACATTACCAGTAAAATGTATTGTGAATGTGAACTATTAGACGCCGCTAGAGAGAGCCCATGTAATACTACTAGAGGCCTAATTGCAGAGATTGGTGCAAAATTTGGGAGAAGTACATTGATAAAAATATGGTAAACAAGTTGAGATGAATGGAAAAATATTGCTTTGAAAATAATTAAAAGTACATTCTATTTCTACGCCTAAGGGGAAAAACATTTGGAAGAGAGGATAATTATAAGGTTGATATTTCCTAGAAAAAATGCTTACCATATTTAGGCCAAATGCCCAAACAAATTACTTAAAGCCACACCTGTTAACTCAAATGTTTTATTATTAAACAACAACAGAAGCATGCATAGATTCCAGGTAGCAACCTAAAACTGAAATCAGGTTGAACAGGAACGCAAGCGTCATTTTCGAACATCTGGTTTGGTTTTTAAATGTCACAGAAGGCCATTTAAAGCTTTAAAATATTGTTTGTATTGTGTGATGACCAAAAGAGGAATTCTTTATGGAAAACCGCTGGTGTGAAATAGCAAAATGTAGATATTGATAGAAAAACCAGACATAAATGAGCACGGTAATGTACTTTTGAAAAGATAAAATAGCTTTAGATTTGGAAGAAAAAAACATTCTTGGGCACCTTTTAAAGTATTAAATCCAGGAGCTTTCGGAGCTGTACAGCATATACAACATTCGGAATAGGGATGAATATGAAGCTAGTGAGCCCATTGATTAATCCCATGTATAGTACATACTCAATAATATATACTATGTACAAATAGAAAAATGAAACATTCAGAAATAAACAGCTGTTTGGCACCAGGCACACTTGAAAATGGAGTGTTGGAGGGGGATGAGTCTGAAATTCAGCAGGAAATTAAAAAAAGTAGTTTGCGACAAAATTTGAAACAAAAAGACGTCCAATCATACGTCAATCATCCTCAATGAGTCTTAAACTGTCATTTCCACAACGAGTGGTCAAAGCTTATTATTTCTCATAAAATGTGCAAGGACTCCAATTCTGGGTCAGGAAATTATTATTTAGTGTAGTTGGGCCTAAAAATGCTGGCGAAAGAAGAAGGACGGCGACCTGGGGAGGGGTAGGGGAGGGGGTCCCCACAATCGCTTGTTGTTCCTGAGTGCTACGTGGAAAAACCTGGCTGGGTCGGGATCGGGCGCTATTTACAAGCAATGTTGTCCCTTCCTTCATTCTTCCTCGTTTTGACATTCTTCCAACGTTTCCTGAGCGTGGGACACGGCGGCTTTGGCTAGCGGGAGGAAACCGCCACATAATTGGGCCTAAGCCTCGTGGATGCCGATGCGTGCGGAAGCCCGGAAGTCGACGGACGCCGACGAGCTGCGGTAGAAAGAGCTGCTCTGGCGGTAGAGGCGGGCGCGCTTGCTAGCCACGGACAGGCTACGCTTGCTGGACGAGATGATCTCGGTGATGAATTTCTTACAGTTTACGCAGACTTCCATAGACGCCCAGTCCTCCGTTAGAGCCTTGGGGAGATCCAGGTCGCTGCGGGTGGGATGTGGTGTGTCTTCGTCCTTGTAGAATCTGAGCGAGATGTCAAACAGAAAAAAGGCATTTTAGTACAAAGCATATTAAGTTGTATTCACAGAATGCATTTCACTAGTTGTTAAAAGTCATATTTTTCCATACTTTGGCCCCGCCTGCTGCGACTTATAGTCAGGTGCGACTTGACTTAGCATATTTTCTCGCATATTAGACTCACATGATAGTTATTTGGCCACAGATGGCAGATAACATTTTCTTACAATAATTTTACATGGAAAAATGGCCTTGACTGACTTGGAGACACTTCTGCGTAAACTGCGGCGGTTCTGCGATGACCCAAACGTCTGCTTCCCCGCCGTCTCAGATGAAGCGCCGGCCTTTTCATCTTTACTCAATGTGGCGCTCGGGCCCAAAGAGGAAATGGGCAACGTGGCGTACGGCTTGGAAGGAAGACGCATCTGGATAGAATAAAATAAACAAGAGTATAGTATGTTAGCATAGTATGTTGGTATGTTCGTATATATATTTTGGTGTAAAACTGGACATTCGAAAAAAACATCTAAAACATTTAAAAATACAAGAATTTCATCTGCCAAACTATAACAATAAGTGATTTTCATCTTAAAATAATTTTTCACATCTTACCTTGGTGGAGCATTGCGAGCACACAGGCCTACAAAAAGCAAAAGGTCAAAAGGTCACTTCCCTTCTTTACAGTACTAATTAAAAAACATTAAAAAATGAAACATTTATACTATTACCTCTTACAGAACTGGCACGTGTATGACCAGGTGAAGAAAGAGAACCTCTTTTCCCGGCACGCAAAGCAAAGCTAAAAAAAAACATAAATATCAATATTAAAAAGCACACAAGGACCAAAGAAACCAGTGATGACGTGGCACACTTTTACCTTTCCTTTACTGAGCGCATTATAGACGTCTTTGTATTGCTGAAACTTCTCCAGCTCGGCTTTGACCAGGACCTGCCGGATGTGCATGACTTCTTCTATGGTTAGCGCCAGACACTCCACCGGGAAGCAGAAGTCCTCCTGAAGGAAATAAAAGGTTGTTTTTTTAAAGGTGGACATCTTAAAAGAAAAAAATAGGGGCTAAGGGTGGTTACCTTGTCCATCAACTGCAGCGTGAAAACAGAAAGTAAAACATTCAAACAACCACAATGTAATTGACAGGCAAGATTTCATAAGGCTAGCATAGAAGAATGCTAACTTAGTGGCTAACTTAGTGGCCAACATATATGGCGATAAATGTCAAATGAATTGTGCTTTCAAGGCTGAATTCTCATTTTTACCTTGTTTTATTAAACCATTTCAAAAATGATTATATGTTTATTGCCATCATTGGCAGCCATTGAACTAGAAAAAATGTAAAAGAAGCAAGTGGGTTTATTTTAGCATCTTTTTCAGGTAGCTCAAAATTGTGCTGTAAAAAGTTAACGCCGGAGGCAAAACTAGATGTAAAAAAATATATATATATAAAATACTTGACATACCAGAGACTTTGAGCTCTGCCTGGACGGCACAACGAAGGAACTGACATCAGCGAGCGCCGCTTTCTCAATGGAGTGCCGGCGCAGGGAAGCCCCCGCCTGCCGCTTCTCCGGCAACGGCGTGGCGGACACGGGCAAGAACGCTGGGGGTGCTTCAAAAAAAAATAATAATAATACAAAGATAATTACTTAGAATGCCACAGGCTCTAGATTGCATTGTGTGTTTGTGTTCAAGATAACAGGGGAGTAAACTTATGGATTTTTTTTTTATACTGGATTGTCTGCTCTATTGTGGTGATGCTTTGAATTTGGCGGCTTAGGCTCCTCTTGTTAAAACTCACATTTTTTTCCTTTAGTAGAATCTGGGGAAATGTCCATCAAGGACAACGTGGCACTAGAGCTACTCCTCGTCGTCGTTGTCGTCGTCGTATCCTCCTGCGAGTAACCTTAGTCAACTAAACAGTCCAAATTGACAAATAATAGGATAGCGGCGACTTCTTACATCCGAGCCGGAGCTTTCGAGTTCTGCCAACGTGGGTGCGTGAAGTATTCTCTTCCTCTGACTCATCTGATTGGCCGTGCCGCGCGCTAGCGACTGTGTGCTAGTGGCTAGCTTTCGAGGACAATCGGGGGTGTCTAAAAGGCAACAAAAAAGTGATTTTTATGCGGAATCTGTACATTTTAAGGATATGTTGTTGCATACCTGAAGTCCAACATAAATCGTGAGGAGTACTGAAGCTTTTCCCCGCACCTGTTAAGAGAAATAATTGTTGAAATAGGCACAAAATGGTGGAGTCATATCTTAGGGTTGGTGACTAAAAGGGGAAGGGAGGTGCGCACAAAAAAGTGGAACTCTAGATAGCTTATTTGTTGTCAGGATTGAGGTCGCTGCCGTGATGCGTTCGGGCGAGTCATCTGCCATGGGGAATTTATCCCAGGCGTGTTTGGGGGGTTATGTAAGCGGACATATTCCTCGGCGTGTGTGGATTAGCATGACAGTCAGGCCAATGTAATCTCACTGTTGGGACACAGCGGGGACGGGATATTCGTGCCAGGTGTTAGTGGTGCCATTGACGGAAATTGACATACAATCTGTTCAATTGCTATAGTAGTGGATGAGTTCATTTAAAAACTATTCAAAATTGGTATTAAAAAAATCTTCTGACAAAAATACCAGCCGAATTTCACACTCATCAATCAAACTGTCTTCTGGGGGCTAAATTGTTTTAAAAACATGAAAGTAAAAGCATTTTTTAAGTGATCCTGTGAAGTCAAAAAAATGGTGCGTCATGTGACAAGGGTGTGCCTTAAATACATACTTGGACAGCACAGACAAAACATACAAACAGAGGGTGTGTTGCCTAAAAAAATTTAAAAAAGAAACACGGCTACACAATAGCAGAAGAAGCAGGTGATACGTGGGAAACTTTTTTTTTTTTTACCTGCCGAGTCAAAGCTGTAAGACGTGATAAGAGGACGAATGACTGACACGTTTGATTGCAGAATGGAGGAAAGAGAAGGCCCAAGTCATTACGTAATAAAAAAAGAACACCATAAACACTGTACGCCACTAATGCACTTATTTCCAATCGAATTAGCACAAATAATGCATGAGGGTGCAGTCAATTGGGTTCGCGAGACAAATTCCAGCAGTGACAATTTCCTGTACAACTGGCTTTTCTTCAATTTTGAAATAAAATAAAAAGTTAAGAAGGGGGGTTCATTTTATGAGGTCTAATTTGGTATTGTTGTTTTTGTTAGGAAGATTACTTCCGCTTGATAAAAAGAACAATGAGGTTGAATGAACAGTTTACAAGATTTAGTTTGATATATTTCATAAGGGAGAGTACATGTATATGTAAATATTTAAGATTGTAGCCCATGGCTAATTTCCATCTTTAGTTCCTTGTGTAGGTTGAAGATAAATGATGGATGACACGCACTAGACACACAGACAAACACGTGGCAGAGTTTTAGACAGCATTGTGATCACTATTTTGTTCTTCTAACAGCCCAATTTTAAGATGATTGACATAGACGTACACTTGAGTGTGTTAATTGGTATTGCGTTCCAAGTATTGGACCAGTTAGCTGCTTTGGCTGCATGTGTTCTTTTTGACGGGAACTATACAGTCACCTGTAGAGCCAGCCTTTGTTGACATGTTGGAATTTTTTGTACAAAATCTTGCAGTGGAGGAGGAGCTTAGTGTCGGAAGATTTTGTATACTAAAAGGTAGTATCTGCATCATTTGCTGATACTAACGAATATAAACGACCGCTAATGAAAGAAAATATGATAGTAAATGTCCTTACCCAAACGGGTCCTCCGGGTTACGTCCGGCGAGACGGGCCGGAGCTTCCTTTCTGTCTTGATGCCCTCCAGTAAGCGCTCATGGAGGCTCTGAGGTCGCGGTGGCGTGGGCTTCAGCTTGCGGGCTGACACCTGACAAAAAGAGCGTTTGGTAACATGGCGTCGTGGCAAAAAAGGGATTAAAAAAAAGGAGCGTCCACTCACAGGATTGAGGGGGGGACGCGACCGTATAAACTCAAGGATGACCTCATGGGCGCTTTTCTTAAGCCTTGGGGGGATGTCGCCGTTCACCTGGGTGGGGGGACACATTGAGAATCATGTTGAAAATACTTTTTTCCACGTATTTGTTTGGGAGAGTAAAAAAGAAAATGTTATTCTAACAATTGAGAATATATTGTGGATGAAACTGGTGGTGCTACTCAACAAAGTGCGTTTTTCCCACTAAGAAAAAAAACAAAGCACCAAAGTGGAGAGCAAAGAGCCACTGCACGCGTGCGCGCCACCATTTTGGATCCGAGTAAATGAACATTGAATCTGCCATTTTTGTACAGGTCATGAATCCTAAAATTGGACAACTACAGTCACGTTTAACCCCCAAAATGATATTATTTTATATAGAAAAAATATTTTAAAACATAAATATTTTTTAAAAGTAGCTGTAACATTAAGAATGTTTTTGTGACTAACAAAAAAGTGCTCACCATAACTTTGCGAAGCTTATAACGCTTGGATCGAATATCATCCATGAGCATCTCGTAGGGCGTCAGCTGGTACTCGATGGCCAGCGGGTTGTACTGCCGCTCTTGCACCTTCTTTAATTTGACCCCGTGACGGAGGTCACGCATAACTTGAACCCAGAACCGAGCCTGTCGAGACATTTGTTGAATCAATTCCCTGTAAATGGGAATGTGAGCCTAATTTTTCTTTACCCAATCAGCATTTTGTAACTCGTCCAGATCTCCAACGTGTTGTTGGGGATTCTCGCCTTCCATTTTGCGAAGATTCTGCCAAGATGGAGTCAAAAAAAAAATCAAGTCAACAAGCTAACGCTAATATTACGAGTGTACAACCTGGTTAAGTAACATGCTAATTCCCTGGTATGCGCTATACTGCGGCTACTTATTAGCATCACTTAGCCCTTCAGCTTAGCTCCATAAATTATTGTTGAGAGGTTACTTTTAGGTCAGTTTTCATTGTGTAATTGACACATTTTGTGGCATTTAACCTCTTTAGCACTTTTGATCTTCTCCAAGAAGGTGCAGAGTTCTCTGGACTCGGCGTAGAGGGCACGGCACACCGCCTGGTAGTGGTTCGGGGCGTCCGAGGGGCTCGGAAGATGGGAAGAACATAACTGTAAGGAAGAATTAAAGGCTAATTAACATGAGTGACAATCGCAAAACATGTATAAGAATAAATTCTGGTCCTTTAGTGGGACTTTGCTCCTAACATAAACCCCCACTGATTCAATGGGTTTTTCCCATTCTCTGATTACATCATAATTTAGTTGTTACGCCCGCCTACACCTTCCGATATTCTTAGGTGGCCCTGATAAGGCCCGTCACGCTGTACATTCTGGCCTGAAAAACACATTTCCAGCACAATAAGCCCAGGAAATATTCACGGGATTAGTTGCTCATGTCGCGTAGTGACACACACACACACACACACATTGCATTGACGTGATTCAATTCATTGACGAAAGCTGCACAATCATCGCTTGTGAAACCCAAAACTATTTTCAACTTGTATGAAAGTTTGAATGAAACAATTCCAGTTCCTAATATGGTCATTATTGACTTTTTTTTCCAATTATTCAAAAAACAAGCAACCTCTAAAACCCGTTTATCCGCGGAATGTTGCTTTAACTGTTACGTGTCGTAGATTAAATGTCGCTAAACTGTTTGAAACCACAATCAGAGTAAAAGAACGAATAGTAATTGCATAAATTTGTGTGTTTTTTTTAAAGGAATGCGTCATGCATATTTTTGTATGCAGTAATAATATTTTAAGACATGCATGAAGCAATACTTGATTTGAATCATTTGAACATCCGGTGTCCTTAATGAAGGTTAATGGGTGTTTACAAGATACATTGTTCTTCATTTAATAAGTACCAAAGAACATACTCTAAATATTATAAGGTCAAGGAGCATCATAGGATGACTCATAGGCGTCCAATTGTTCTGACTGGAAAATCCGGTAGCATTTATTCATGTCTGGCATTGATGGTTATAAGTACTATTTTGGTAGTGAATGAATCAATTTGATGTGATCTGTCGAGCTATCGATTATGTTATTATATCTATTTTCTGTAATTTAAAATGTAAAATATTTAGTTTCAATATTGAGAGTTGTACCGTGATCAAGTCGCGGTAGCTCCGAATTTGGCTGACGGCGCCGCCCGAGGCGGTGACGGCCAGATGCTCTTCCTCCTCCTGCTCCTCCTCTTCCTCCTCGGTGGCCTCGTAACCCTCGTCGGGGCATGCGTCGTCGCTCTGTGCCTCCTGCGCGTTGGTCATCATGTCGATGAGGTGCTCCAGTGGCGGGCTCAGCTCGCGTTCCTCATTCTCCTTCAGACCGAAGTCCAGGGCCTTGTAGATCATCACGCCCAGCGAGTCAATCACCTGTAAAAAAAGGTCATCGTCAACATGGATCACGAGCAACAATATCATGTTTATTCATGTTTTATTGATTCTCAAATATATTTTGAAAAACGTACACGCTATAGTAGTAAGTCCATTTCGGGGAAACAACCTGGCAAAAAAAAAAAAAACGTGCCAAACCGGTTTCATCTCATATTTCCATTAACGCTGTAGTGCAGGTGACATTTTGTCCACAGGGAATAAACACAAAACATGCCTTTCTTCTTTGTGGAATAAAATACAATTGACCCATTTACATTCTTTAAAGCTTTTTTTCTTATTCAAATTAAATACCATAGATATTATGACTTTTATCATTTGATAAAAAGCAAGGGGGTTAAAAAAGGTCATCAGGTGACCTGTTAATGTGCAATTTAACGCAACAAAACATTAAACTAGGTTTTTTTTCCTCTTTGGCGAGTGACCGTGATGCGGGGTGAGTCAAGCGCTAACGTGGACGGTGCTAAAAGAATGGCTTGTTTGTGTCTGGCCGGCACGCATGAGCATCTGGGAAGCTGTAGACTGCAGTCGAAACAGCAGCACGGTTTGATGTAAACAATTACAAGCGCATAGCGGGATATAGTTGTCAGCAAAAAACAAAATGAACCAAGTCTGCAGAGCTCAAGTTACACCAACAGAGCTACTAAAGACTTCAGTCAAAATGGATGGGACGGCTAGCGCGCTAAAATAGCATGTCGACTCAAATTTCAATTTTGATTGTCAGAATTCCATGATGACAACAAATGAGCGTTAAAATGTGTCAGTTTACTTTATTATAAAGTTCAATCATCCCAACCCAAAAATTTGGCATATAAATATGGATTTATGGTAATGTAGGGGGCAGGCTAAAATCTGTTTTAATGTTAATTTGGCATTTTTTTTTAAATGGTTGTTGTTACTGGAAAGACAAAACTCACACTAATGGACATGTTGAAGGTCAATCTAAAATGTGAGTAGTAATGTCACAATACAGTGATTTATAAGTGTTATGATGTAAATAAGCAGACTTACCATTGGTCAGTTTAAAAAACAGGGACGTTGACATCATCGTTTTAACTTTGATTAAAGGCCTCTTTAATATCAATGATGTGAAATTGAAATTTGGGGAAGCTAAAACTACAAATAATTGATTGTTTTTAATTAGAAATATTGCAAAAACGAATCAACAAAGATGGTTGCTGCTAATCCTTTTGTCGGCCATTTTGGTAATCATAATACAATATGATTTCTCAACATATTAAGATTCTCCCGCGTATTTAGAACCTAAGAAATAGCAAAATGTGTTACATTTTCAAATCGAGACTGCCATTGAGTTCATATGAAAGGATCTCAAAATGATTTTTGAAGAATTCCAACGATTCTGAAAGCTAATTTCATCAACCAAATTAGATTTGGTGTACTTAACGGCAAAGAGTAAATGTAGTTACAGCTGCTGATTAAAGAAAAACAAACTAAATGGCAGTCACTAGACATGGAAGAACATTTTAGAATGAAAACTAATTCCATGACAAAGAATGAAACTGAATTTTGTTCGCATTACAAGCTAAAATTGAATGTCCTGTTCATACTTCATCCCAAAAATTAGTCAAATTTAGTTGTTTACTAAAAACTACACTAAAATTTATGAAATTGAGTGAGATTTTTTTTTAAATACACTACTATACATTTTAAATACATTTAACCTTACAGCCTAACAATAATATTAATAAAGGGCCATCTTTATGGAATTTGTAAACAAAAAAGGTGAAAAGGCAGCCATAAAAAACATGCCAAACGTAGCTTTGACACAAAATGGCGGCGGTTTATGTACTTTTAGCTTAACTCACCTCTAGTGATGTTGCCGCTGATCCGTATTTATCTGCGAGGGCAAAAAAAGAAGCAATAAAACAACTTTATTATTTGTATTATATATGAATAACAATGAAAGGAAAATCAAATTAGAGTAGATTAAAAAATAAGTTAGATTTCATAAAATGCTAACTATGCTAATTTAAACTAGTATATAATAATACACTGGCACTTGTCATATGTCAAAAGTAATAAGATGTATTTTTTTTTACTCTTTGTGACTATTTTTTGTAAAAAAAAAAGTTTTTAAATGTATTTTAACACTGAAAAACCCATTGGCAAGTTTGTAGTATTTAACAAAGTAGCTTAAAATGGCACTTTAAGTGTCACCAAGTGCTTCAGTTGTAGACATAAACGACCTCACGCCCTATGGAAACTTTGACCCCCACGCCAGCTTCCGTGTCGGCACTTTATGTGAACACGCCATGTGAATTTCGTTCCCGTGAAAGCCAACACGCCGCGCGCTGAGGTCACCAAAAATGGAGACGTTAGAGAAAATAAAAGGGGCGTCCATTAACGAGACGCCAAGAGACACAAGGACCTCTGTGTGGCGTTTGCGCGGGGAGCTTTTAGACTTTTTCCCACAGGAACTCAGACAAACTGAAATGCTTTTAGGGTTTAAATGACAATTTATAAACGGTACAATTTGGGTTTTTGGAGCAATTGGTAAGCAAAATTAGTCTAAATTTCCCATGATTCCCAGATCATTGAAAATAGTAGGCCAACGAGAATGAACAGAACTCAAAATTTTTGTTTTTAAAAATTGGCCCACGTGCCATATGTTTGACAACCCTAGCGTAGCCACCTCGTGGTCAGGTTTGTTGGGTTTGTGGGCAGTGCCAACACAATCAAGTGTGGCAGAGTGACATTCCAACCCCATTAGCAGTTAGCTTGGGAACACTTGTACCAAAAACATGGGTGGCGTTAGAATTGATGAAAAGGAACAAAACAACTGGGTGGATAATAAAATGTCACACTATCTTGGTCATTTTGAACAATTATAAAAGTAAAGGTTGCTAATGAAAGAGTTCCTGACTTCTTAAAACCTATTTGCTTGGAATTTTAGCTCTAATAAAGATAGCAAATTTCATGTTATCAGGTCAAACAGGCTGCACGGGTTGGTATAATTTTCCACAGCTGTCATCTTTAAAGGATCTCTGAAAATTAACCTATTAGCTAACATGCCTTGATCCAAAAGTAGTATGAAAAGTTAAAATTTAAAAATTAACTGTGCTTTTTTTTCTTTGAAGTATTATCTTATTGGCTTTCTTTGATATAAAAAAAAACCTACGATCCAATTTGACATTGAATGCAACCCTCCCAGTCAATATGGTCATCTTTCGCCATTAATGTGAGAGAAACATAAGTCAATGAATGCTACGCTTCTCAGTTGAAATGGCGTTGATGTCTATTAGCATCAGTTGCAGTCAATGAATTGCAACAGAATGTAGGATCCAATTAAGGTTCTTGTGGGGGCCATAATTCAATAGTATTTTCAAAAATGTCAGTGGGCCAATAAAAACGAGCCATAATTTGAATACACTAACTAGCATATTAGCATTAGGACTATTTTTAGCCTGGCTTTTTGCTGCAGACTGTATAACAGGGTGCACCCCCACCGCCCCCCATCACGTGGGACATTGTTTACTGACGCACCTACCTCAATATTTTTATTTTTTCCTTGTTATATTTTTTCATTTCAAATTTCACAATTTCACGTAAAACGTCAAGATATCTCATTAAACGCTGCTTTAATTTCATTCGTCTTATTTTTTGTTTTTGTTTTAAGCTAGTACCTGTGGTGCGTTCAAGGCGCAGCGTGACGGTGCCATCACGGCTAATTCGGACATCCTCGGGTCCCTCGATCCTCCGCGGTGTGTCTCCACCGCAGCCACCGCTGAAACTCTTGGAGCCCTTCCGTCGCGGTCGCTTCGCCGCCAGCGTGCGGCAACATTGATAACACACGGCCCAGGCTTGCTCCTCGTTAATGGGCTGGCTATAGAGAGCCAGAATTTCTGCCAGGGAGACGTCTTTCTTCTGCATCTCTTCCTCCGCCGCCGCCTCCTCGGTGCCGACCGCGTCCATGTTGGCGTCCTGGCCGGCGGAGGAGCTCAAGACGGCGGGGACGTCGCACTGAAAGCTCGGTTTTAAGGATAAGGTTAGGGTTAACAGCACGTCGTCGGGAACCTCTGTCTTGGACATGCCAGGTTGGCGTTATTTCACGAACATAACGACGACGAAGAGAGAAATTCCAATGAATTAAATCGATTTTTTTAGGTTTCCACCCGGAGATGTATGAGAAGGTGTCGCGTCTGTTAACTGGCGAGCAAATGACTGGAGGAGGATGATGAAGTGACTGCGGGTGGGGAGCGGTTTAAGCGCTTCCCCGTGCAGGAACCGGAAATCAATGTTTCATTTCCAAAATAGGAACTATATTTAAAAGAGTTGACATACGCAAATGTCTCCTTATTACTTGGGACCATGCACAAAATCACAGTGTTGAAATATTTTAGTGTAAGGTACATGTTTTCGTCCTGATAAATTGCTTTTATTTTGTACTTTAACCGGATTTAGTCGTCTAACATGTATATATAATCAGAAACTGACAGGGAAATATAATTTGAAATTTGTTCAAAAGAATGCAACACAGAAAGAATAATAACATTTTATAAAGCAAAGTCTTATGTTATAATTTTAAATATTTCAACTGTATGTTTAGGCAAACATACAATCGCCAGCCAAATGGATTGGACGTCTAGCCCCGTCGATGGCAGCCAATTAGTCCAATGTTATCCCCAGTAGAATCAATACTCATCAAACGTCTTCATTTTTTTATTTTATTAAATGTTCTCTTTAAATTCAAAGCATCAACGCAATTTGCTTACGAAAGGAGAAAATCTAGGGTAAACAGTGCCTTCTGGCGGCCACATAGCATATGGCATATGAACTTTGCGCAAACTGCTTTGTTTTAATTGGTATACGGTGTACGTATAGAACTTTGCCTCAGTTTTTGGACATGCACATGAGTAAGGAGACTCACACATGACATGGAAAAAATACACATGTATATATATATATATATATATATATATATATATATATATATATATATATATATATATATATATATATATATATATATATATATATATATATATATATATATATATATATATATATATATATATATATATATATATATATATATATATATATATATATATATATATATATATATATATATATATATATATATATATATATATATATATATATATATATATATATATATATATATATATATATATATATATATATATATATATATATATATATATATATATATATATATATATATATATATATATATATATATATATATATATATATATATATATATATATATATATATATATATATATATATATATATATATATATATATATATATATATATATATATATATATATATATATATATATATATATATATATATATATATATATATATATATATATATATACACATTTTTATAATCATCAATACATTTTTGGAACGTTTATGTGCACTCTAATTAGTGTTTTCAGTACTATTTTGAAGTATCCTGTGTTAACAAATTAGTATTTCATGCACACCACACATACTAGCATCTCATGCGAGTAAATTACCATTATGGTAGTCCGTACAGTAAGTAAAGTATTATATGAGCACAAATTAGTAGTTTTGTGTTTTGTAGTAATTGGTGTGCACAAATAGTGCATTGTTTTTTTTATATTTTGAAGTTTTTTGTGAGCACAAAAATATTCAATGCATGTAAATTATAATTTTGTGAGTACAAATTATCTCAAGCATAATGTTCAATCGCAAAAGTTAGCATTTTGTAAGTTTTGTAGTATTCCATGCTAGCATTACAGGCAAACCAATTAATAGTTTTCTATTCTTGTCATACTTATTATTACTTATTAAATGAGCATTTTTCTCCATGTCATGTCTGAGGCTACGTCCATGTGAAAAATAACATTCCAAATACTATCCACAAAAGCTGAAAATACTACAAACACGACTTGTGATGACAAGGGTTTTTGTGGATGAAGTGTAGGCACATGCGGGTGTTTTTCCTACAAAACAGCACTTCTGGTTTCCTTTGAAAAACACTAAAAAGTCACCTGACACACTCTCAAAAGGGAGAAGTGAAGCCAATCGTAGCGGAGTTCCGCAAGGATCCGCTCCCCGACCTCTAGCTTTGTTCTAGCATGCGAGAGGCGAAGGGCTGGGGCACAAAAATGCAGCATCCCGAACTCCAGGGCGTTGAATCCTCCTCACCTGGTTCATCTGTCGTCACATGCTTTGGCGGGCTCGCCGCCACCGCCACTGCAGACGGACTGCGCGTCTTTGGCTAACGCGGTGGACTCTTTGGACGTTTTACGCTTCGAGTCCCGACCGGATTGCTACGAGAAATGGGAGTTCAGAACGTGTAGCGGATTCTCAAATAGTGAAACGACAAAACTTACGTCACTGAAGGAGCGTCTGCTTCTGGTTCGGGTGGCGGGGAGGGTTTGTTTGCCGCACTGGGTCCCCGTCGTCACCATCCTCTTCTCTCGTAGAGACGCCTCGAAAGTTTTACCTGCAGGGTGATGGAATTCATCACATTAGCTGCCATGGAAGGCGACAGGTGTCCAATACATTCATCTGATATGAATTGGACATCAATTGTTGTCAATGGCATTGAAAGACTATTATTTCATCTCGGTTCTAATGGATTAATAGCATGGATTTTGAATTTTGTACAGATTTTTTTTTTTAAGGACTTTTATTGGTGCTGAAACATGGTCACTCACTGCCAGTCCAAATGGATTGGACGTCTATAGCTGTCAATCCACAACATTAGAAAAAAAACTTTGTTTCATCGCATGCTCATCCTACAACGCCACTCTTTATAAACCAAATTTCAAAATATACTGGATTTGTGAGGGGGGAAAGCAGGAAATTGAAAAATGACTAATCTGTTGATGTTTCACTCGACTGACACACCTTAATTTTATCATTAAAACGCATTTTGACTGGATAGATAAAATCAGAAACGTGGTTAAATTGCACGTAAGGCTCATATGTGACACTAAAGCTCCATTAAAGATGTTTAGGTTTTATGAAAAAAAAAACACATATATATGGATGAATAGGTATTCTAGAGGGGGCGTCAATCTTACCGTTTCCAACCGGCAGAGGAGCCTCGACGTCGGTGTTGGTGAGCCACGTCGACTCGGTGTCTCTGGTCCAACTCTCGTGGTACCTCGGCTCGATGATAGCGTCCGCCCTGCTCCCCCCGCAGCCCATCGTCCGCCACAGGTGCGTCGAAGGCGGCGTGGGGGCCTCACGTCCTCGCACTCATCTCGCCGGAGCCTTGGCGTTTCATGCCGGACGCCGTCACCCGGCCTCAGGGAGGTCGTGTTCGGTGGTCGCTGGTCACGGTGATGCTGCTCCCTCAGATAACATCAGCTGGCCCGCGTGACCACACGCCGTGCGTCATGCAGGCAAGTGGGCGGAGTCGAGACAGGCCCGGCACGCTGATTGGCTCGGATGGAATCGTCATTGTTATTGTCCACTCCATCTTGTATTACTGTCAGTGGTAGTGAAGGAGTTAAACTAAATTAGTGAGGGTTTTTTTTCAATAACTGTTATCGTTTAATACTTTAATTGTATTTTATTTAATCACAAAAGACTGGTACCAACTGTTTGTGAACTCAAATGACTTAGAAAACACATGATTTCATTTTAAATTTGCTTTTGCTCGTCCAAAAATGACAGAAAAATTGGAAACTCACACTGTATTTTCAACATGACACTCATTTTCACATTTATTACTCTTTTGAAACACTTTTATGTTCGTATTAGAGCGACGTTACAGCATCCACGCAAAAGACTGACGAGCAATCAAATACTATACAGAATTAAGGGAGCGTACGGTCGGCAAATATATTGCTTTTTAACAAGGGACGATGATCAACATCTATCTAAACCGTAGACAAACACGCTTAAAACACGTCACCGTCAAATAAAATACTCACCGAATCTTCAGAGGCTTCAAATAAATACTATATTTATCATATACATCTCCATTTTTGTACCATTACGCGGTCAAGCGACGATAAAAACGCAGTTTTATCGACGTCTTTGGATGGCGACTGCTTGGGAAAGTGGAACGACCGGGTAAGGTAGACAAATGGGAGGAAAAAAAGTGCAGGAATGTAAAACGGTGGCAACCCCAATGCAGATTCTAGACTTTGAAGTCAAGCAGGTTGCAATCGATCTTGTAGTAAACGTATGGGTAGTACTCTTGTTGGCTCAGGTTCAGTCCGGGAATATCCATGGAGGCCTAAAAATGCACATTATTATTATTATTTTGAATTGAGGGAATGAGAAGTGGACAAAAAATTGCTGTTTTCAAATATCTTTGAGTAAAACAGATCCTATTTACTGTATTTATTTTTTTATATTAAAATAGTAAAGTAAAATGGCAACTCATTGGTTGGTAAAACTCACATCAATGATAGCGGCGCTGCTGTCAAGATGCTTGTAAAGATCGTAAAGAACCTCCCTCAGCTTCTTCATGTTCTTCTTGTTGGGTTGCAGGAGCATGGCCTGGAAATTTACTGGAAGACCATATCTGGACATACCAAAAACATTTCTCAGAACACATCCTGGAAAATAAGGCTGCCGGCACTAGTCGGCGGATCCACAATTTATCCATTACAAAATGAATTAACAAGTATTTTGATAGTCGATCGTTCAAGGACACAGACGCCCATTTATGTTCAAACTCAATACCTAAAGGCAATTTAACTAAAACCCAGAGAAAAGCCACGCACGCAAACTCCACACAGGAAGATTGGAACCCCCCCAAGGGATTTAATTCAAGAAAATAGAACAAAAATAGCTATACAGACCAAAAAGTGTTTTCTAATATGAGATTGAAATTTTGCCAAGTAGTCAACCAAAAAGAATTGGTCATTAACAAGATATCAAAAGGTTCATTTGTAGCTAAAGTAAACTTAGCGTGTGGGCGGCTAACCTCAGGACGGACTCCACGAACACACGTAGTGCTTTTATGTGGATCCATGCAATGAAGGCTTCACTGAAGTTGACTTTCAGCCATCGGACCAGAGGGCCCTAAAATGGAAGCCATGTTGAGAAGTGCACAAAAAGGGTTCAAATGTGTGTGTATTATATGGAGACGTACAAACTGTTTCTTCTTATCGGTGGACAAGCGAGTCATCTCCTCTTTGTCGGCCTTCATCTCCTCCTCGTTGTACTGGAAGTCACGCACGGTGAACCTGAAAAAGAATATTTTGTGTCACCATTTTGTGTCATTTTTACATCCTGCTCAAAATTTGAGCAATCCAAAAGGGCCCAAAAAATTAAATTTTAGTACTTATAACCAATACTATTTCTTATGCACTTATGAAAGAGTGCAATTTTCAAATCTTCCCTCATCTTACTTGTTTTCCCTCGCCTTGTGCTTAAAGTCGTCCACCGCCTTCCGGAAGAGCGTGACGCTAAACAGACCGCTGTCGTTGTCCTCAAAAATCATCCTGAAGACAAGCAAGCTAATTAGCATTCATGTATTCACCACATATTATTTCCACCTGGTTACTTGCTTTGTGGAACGAGGCACCACCATCTCCGCCAAGGTTTCGTACGTCTTCTGCCAGTCGATGAAGCTCGTCCTGATTGTGAAGCAAAACATTGTATCAGTTTTACAACCTTCTTTTTCCCCTACCCTTTCCGACACACTTACTTAGGTACTACCACCAACATGGTCACCAAGTACTCCGAGTCCAGCACAAAGTCGTCTTTCTTCACAATGTCGGCCAGACTCCGGGTCAGCAGGCTTCCTCTAAGACACCAAACGATGACTTTCATCATTAATTTCACCTCGTCCTAATGACCGCTACTCTCCTCAATGGTACACATACGCGTTTTTGCGTTCCAGGTTCTGCAGGTTCCCCTTCAGGTTGTTGTACGCCGACGCCCGGGCCTTTAAGTCGTTGTCAATCTGCGTGGCTTGCTGGAAATAGCACAGAATATTAAAATATCTCCATATGCCACTATGTCTTTAAGATAAATTCTATGACCCACCTTAGAGACAATCTCAGAGATGTTTTTCAGAGACTGCTTTATGGGATACTTGGCCATGTCCCACTGGAATCTGGTGATGTACGTGACCAAGTCCACTATAAACCAACGCAAAACACCATCAGCACATGCTTTTAGGAGAACAATTAAGAATGAATGAGGTTTCCGGTCTTACATCCATTAGCCAACAAGTTTTCCTGCACTTTGTCGCGGCTGTCCTCCAAGACATCGGCCATGTACTGAGCCACCTTCTTCACGACACTGCATTCACATAGAATGGATTCAATTGTTTGCCTACCATTGACGATGCGGAATGTCTAAACCATTTTCATTTAATACACATAGAATTATTATTTTACTAACTACTACACTCTGTGAATAGGATTCATAAGAAAAAAAAGTGCATCTTATAGTCCGGAAAATGCGGTAACCTTAAATAGGAGGATAAAATGTACCTTTCCACAAACGTGTCCAGCTTGGCCAACTCATCCGAAAGACCCACCAGTACATCCAGAGTGCCCACCTGTGGCAGACATGGAAATTATTATTACAAGAATGTCACGTTCTGGTGCAAGATGCTAACTGTAATGTTAGCTTGTTTTTGCTACAGTATTATTTGGACTGTGAAATTGTGGTCACCTTGAGGTCAGGGATGCTAAATTTGGTGTTGGCGGACAGGTTGTTGGCACGCGTGGTGGCCACCATCAGCTTGTCCCAAGTCTGCTGACAGGTCTTCTCACCCGGTGCTGAGATCAGCCAGAATTCCATCATGGTGTTGCTGTTGGAAATCTAGGCTTCAACTAATGCAAGAAATGCACTAGAATGGACGGAGGGGAAAATATACATTAAATTAACACATTTTTGGGGTACAAATATAAAGGACATTATAAAAATATACGATTTTCAGGGTATATTCGTCTTTTATTTGATGTATTATTACTGCGCGAGTGTACCTAATGTTAATTCCTCATTTTAAATCCACATGACATGACTTTGTTCCCTTTTTTTCCTCTTCTACTATTTTGCTTGTTTTTAGCTGCAGTCTCTGCAGCATGGTGATGACGTCAGACACGCTGCTGTCATATGACAGTCATACGCAGAGCGATGTTAGAAAAACCCACAACAAATATTTCCCCAAAATAAATCAGAAACACGTTAATTTAAACGATACGTGACCACTGGGTAAATAATGTGCTAAGTAGTATTAGCATTCAGATGCATTACGCCACACGTACATTTTTATGTTGTTGTCCTTACCGAAAGGGTAACACGCTTCGCCGTTCACTTGACTCGGTGCAGTTCAGTCAAACAGCTGAAGATTCCCAGTCATAGCATAAAAAATATAATTTTGATAACAATTGAGGCGTTGCAAGTGAGAGGTCCTTCAATTCAGCCTAGCTAGCATCTCAGGTCAGCTGATTAACGGGGAGATTTAACGCATGCGTAGACGAATGTTGAGCGTCTCCATGTTGCCTTCCATGACCAAAATTGCTTCGTGAATTGTACCACTTATATATATTTTTTAGAGAAAGTAAAAGGCTTTTGTTCATATTAATGTTCACATATTTTATAATGAAACTTTAAATTGGTGATACCTACATTATTTGTAATGTTTACGTTTGATTAAATGAACACAAACCAGAAGTTTTATTTTCCCATCAGTCTGCAAAGGCCTCATCAAATTTGCAAGATTTCTACTAAACAGCGACACTCTTGACAGAATTAAAGCACTGCAACAAGTTACACCGGTCAAATTTCCTTCAGGTAAAAACAAGGTTTGGTTGTTAAGTAAATACAAACAGAATAAGTAAGAACATTTTGTTGTTTGTTTTTATTATTTGCCTTGACTGTAACACAACAGTAATTAATTCATTATCCAGGGAAAATCTGTTTTTGAAAATATAATTTCATTATAAATCGAGACCCAATTCACAATACAACCATCCAAAGCTTGCAAAACAAAGTGAATCTCCACATAATCAATTAGTCGACCAGTCTTGATTCATTATTCACACTTTTTATTTGGGTTTTTTTTTATATTTAGATTGTTTTATCAGTACAGCCAGACTAGCACTTGGCTGTGTTCTTGACTACTGAAATAAACACATTTGAAAGCAAAAAGGGTGCAGATGGCAAAACAAAAAGTTGTCTTGTCTTCAGGACTTCCGAGTGCGACACGCTTACTAAGTTGTGACCAAGCAAAACAAATCTTTTCCCTTTTCTAAAATGGCAAGAAAATACTCTTCAAGCAAAAGTGTGACCCGAACTAAATGGGCAAAATACCATGTTAGTTATCCATGGAAATAAAAATCACAAACCTTTCAGAGCAAATATGGGAAGTGTAAATGACTGATAATGTCAATGTCTCATTTACTAGCTTTCTTACAGGAGCAGAATTTGTTTCAAGAACTGATAATGTGACAAAACATTATTCAAAATCCTTACCAGGACGCCTGTAAATTTTTTTGATTTTCTATTGGATGAACAGCCTTGCTCCAATTCTCATTGAAAACATGTGTTTAGCTAAAGGTTATTATTTCCCTTGAGGCCTAAACAGAAGTTGTACTGTCCTCCGTTACGCCTGAAAATGTGCAACAGTTGATGGCATTTAGTCCACATCAAATGCTACTTTTATTTTGACCAAACTTATGCAGGAAAAGGTCATTCCCACGATCACATACCTGTGCTCAAGCATATTAATGTGTATGTAAGTGGGTATAAGCAACATCACAAAATGGCTGCAACCATAAACGGTGTCATTTTGGGGTTTAATTTTCCACACTTGTCAATTTTGAGCAGGTGTCATTTATTGTAGGTATTGTCGTGTTAAATTATTTGGAGAACTATTTTTTCTGTTAAAGTGGCAGTAAAGTAAGTATACTTGGGATACAATTATTGACTACTCCACCCACCACACGATGAACCTTTCGAGGGTGTGTACTGTTCTCTTGCCCAAAGTGATTTTAGGTTAGCTCCCACATGCTTGTTTGTCATTTTGTGTCATGTGACTCAGCTGGTGACCAATCCTTGCTGTACTGTACTTCTAAAATTAGCTAGAATGTAATAAACAATCATGAATTTGATATTACAACCGTTTTTTTAAGAGTAGTGACCCACTGAATAGGGCGTACTGGGACATATGTGGATGAATAATGAGAATGTAAATGATTGTTTATGACGAGCCTTGACGAAAACTCACACGAAGCAAACTTCGGCCCTGAATGACAGCGACGAGTGTCCATCTACTTGGAAGTGCAGCGTTACGTAACGCCTAACGAGAGAACTCCCCTGCCTTTTCGGAAATACAAATTTGGTTCGGCCCTCCCATTAACCGAGCGTTCATTGGTCAGTCTTGCCACCGAAGTCCCGCCCACGAGACATCGCTGAACTATTGCTACCTTCTGCCGCCGCTTTCGCTGTAGTTGTCCCCTCACCACCGAAGAGACATAACGAAGACAAGGTCTCCGCTCACCTCTACCCTTCAATGAGCCATATGGCCACACAAGCCGCCGTTCTTTCTTTTAACCTGGGGCCCACTACTCTTTAAAAATTCCGCCGAAAAAGAGAAGACGATTTTCTAAAACATCCTGGCCGTTATCTCACGTAAGTACTCTAACCAAGTCTTCCTATGTGTGCGTCTCAGTGGAGTTAACATGGCGGGCTGCTCTTTCCGTCTCCATTGCCCCAAACATGACAGCTCGAGTCGATGCGTTTCATTTGACTCTCCCTATGGGGTCCATGTGGCTAAAATTACGGCACCGCTCGTCTTAATTACGGTTACATTGACATTAAGTATGTGGTCTGGCTGCTTTAGTCTTGGTGGGGTTATTTTTAACGTCAGCCATTAACGTCAGCGTCTATGGCGGCGTGTTCGGAGGCGCCTCAACGTTATTTTAACCCCAGTTTTGTTGATGAAGACTCGGTTTTTCTAAACTCTCCCCCTCGTATGGTCGTTAGAGCACTGACAACAAATTCGAAGATTTGTTATTCATGCTTATTAACGTGCGTATTCTGTTATGCCTTCGCTATTGCCTTGCTAATCTCATTTGTCAAATTGTGTAATACGCATGCGTACTTGGCCTTTTTGGGAAGTGGCCATTTTAGTAGTTTAAAGGGATTTTTCCCCACAAAGATATAAAAACAGTGCTTTTTGTCTTGCTGGAGTGGTACAGGTATATGTTATACTACTTCTACTGGTACTTTAAAGCAAAACTATATCTATACTACTATAACTATACTACAACTGCTATTTCTATGAGAACTAAACTATTATCAATTTAATCGTCCACCATTTTGATACTCAACCTCTATCTTAATAGTTGACATTCTATTACGAAAATAGACTATGTATGTGTATTTACATTTTTATTACAAAACAATTAAAAATGAGATCATTTGTTGGTTGTAGTAGCTTAACATATTTTGTACCAACGTGTATACAGGGCTCCCCCTTCTCTGTACCGGTGTATGAGCGGTACCCAGAGGGCCTAGGGGCGGCTCTTTACCGGGAGCACTTGGACTTCAACGCTGAGCCGCCTTGGGATCCTAGCTGATAGCGGTACTGGTTCATCTCCCGACTCGTCCATGTGAGTCCACACCACGCTCACCCGGCGCCCTTTTGCCTTCCCTTTCCATCTATTCATCTAACCATCCGTCTTTGTTATTTTCTCCCCTCTTCCAGTTTGTTGCATAACCGGCAGGACCCCCCCCTTTGGCTCAGTCGTGACCCGCTCGCCATCGACTCTCGCTCATTCGTTCTTTATGATTTTTGGATCGCTGGAATACGGTTAAGATGAAAGGACTCGTCGACCGACCCGTCGGCTACACTGTGGAGCTTTTGGGGGGCGGAGCTAACCTTGATGATGTCATTGACGAGCGCATCTGCGAGCAGGCTCTGGTGAGTGGCTGGCATTTTTTGGGGTAATTAACTCATACTAGATCTAACTACTTTTAAGATTCTTTACGATATATATATATGTATATATTTTGACAGGCAGAGAAGAGCGCCTTCGTGGTGGCCGACCTGGGCGCTCTGATGCGCCAGCACGCCCGCTGGAAGAGCGCCGTGCCGCGACTGCGGCCATACTTCCCTCTGAGGTGCAACCGCAGCCCGGCGGTCGTCGAGGTGCTCGCTGCGTTGGGCCTGGGTTTCGTCTGCGCCAGCAAGGTGAGCGCTGCTTTACACCGACTAGCCGATGTGGAGGGTTTTAACCATGTTGTGGCGTCATCTTTGGCAGGCGGAAGTCAACCTGGCGCTGGAGAACGGAGTGGCGCCCGACAATATCATCCTGTCCGGTGTCTGCAAGCAGTTGGCGCTCATCAAGGCCGCCGTCAAACATGACGTGCGCCACCTCGTGTGCGACAATGAAGCTGAGCTGGCCAAAATCGCGCGCCTTCACCCACGTGCTAAGTAAGGGGCGGTTACATCATCATCAGCCAATACGTTAACAAGTTAAAAGAGTGAAATTTAGCTAAGCATATTTTGTTTTGACCTTTTTTCAGGCTGTTGCTTCTGCTAAACACCGAAGCTCAGGCGGCCGAGACCAGCCTGCCCTTGGGCGCGTCCCTGAAGAGTTGCCGCCGCCTGTTGGAGGCGGCCAAGGTTCTCGACGTGCGGGTTGTCGGCGTGTCCTTCCATGTCCCGGCGACCTGTCCGGATCCGCAACGGGCTTACGGGCACGCGTTGGCTGACGCCCGATGCGTCTTTGACATGGGGGTAAGCAAACTGACGTTTTATTATGTATTAGCTTCAAATCCTCCTCCCCAAAAAAACATGTTTGACGTTTTTTTCCCAAATTTAGGCGGAGCTGGGCTTTCACCTGAACATACTGGATATCGGAGGAGGATTCACCGGTTCAGACTTCCAACTGAAACAGGTCGACAACGCCTTCAGTGACACGCTGATTAAGTGCAGACTTTGACCTACTGATTAGTGTCATCTAGGACACAGATAAGACATGTTGTTTACTTGTTCTGAGAGGTCACTCTCGCTCTGTTGACATTTTTGGAGAAAGTGAGGGGGTGGCATTCATTTTACTATCTGAATTTGTCTTTTAATTTGAGTCCTTTTTGTCATAATTCAGCAAAATATTAATAAACGCGATCTGTTCTGCGATGGTGCAACTTTTGCCCAAAATAGATTCCTATTATATGTAACAGCCAGATTATGCTTTCAATTTTATAGATTAATCGCATCACTATTTATCGGAGTAATCTTCAATGCCAAGGTTAGTCAATGACAGCCAATGTTTTCCAAACTAAATATCCTTGTTGTCGTCACACCGCAGGTGGAATCTGCCGTCTTGCCTCTACTGGACGCTTACTTCCCGCCGCTATCCGGCGTTCACGTGACGGCCCAGCCGGGCGCCTTCTACGCGGCTTCGGCCTTCAGCCTGGCGGTCAACGTGATCGGCAAGGAGGAGGCCACTCGCCGCTGGGACGGCTTAGCTTCAGGTGGGTGGACCTTGAGCGCCCAGCTGCGTTACATAACTCAAATTCCACCGCGGGGGTGGTGTTGTTGTTGTTATGGTCGTTCAGCCTACGCCATTTGCCACTAATGTGTCATCAGGTGACAAAAGCGAGGATACAGAGTTCCTGTACTACATGAGCGAGGGTGTTTATGGGCCGTTTGGCGGCAAGCTGCTCGGGAACGCCATTGCCGCGCCGACGGTGCACAAGGTGGGTGATCATGATCGTCTTATAATTTGAATATTGTGGGGTGGACTATGAAAATGATTTCATTTTGTTTCCGCCGCGCAGCACGCTCCGTGCGCGGGCACGGCGGCGTATCCCAGCAGCCTGCTGGGCCCCACACTGGACGAGCTGGACGTAGTGGTGGAGCGCTGCCTCCTGCCCGAGCTCAGCGTGGGCGACTGGTTGATCTTCGCCAACATGGGCGCCTGCGGCCTAGACGACAACGCCGGTGGCACATGCTCATCGCCACAGCCGCCCGTCTACTACGCCGCCGCCGCGTCAGACTGGTACGTAATTGTCGGCCCATTTCAAAGGAATCCACAATTGATTTATATAAGGAAAAAAAAGGTCTTTGTTTTTTTTTTAATTAACTTTATTGACAAGAGTTTGTCAACCACAGGTACGAAATGCAGGAGGCGGGCGTGACGCTGGACGGCGCCATCAAAACCTTCTCCTTTGTTTAGTCGCCCTCAAATCGCCGCTAAGCAACATTCCAAACTGAAAACCTTTTATGACAAAATAATCTCGGCCCTCCTTTTTTTTTTTTTGCCTTGTCATATTAAATCAATCCTGCCCAAGTGATGTTATGCAACAAAATGGACGACTCCAGATATGTACCCCCCCCCCTAATCCAATGCCACCTTACCACATTACCTGGGGGGGGGGGGGTGCATTAATTCTGATCAAATTAATAACCCTTTTACAAAATTACTAACGCTCTATCGTCTTTGTGTGTGTGTGTGTATACAACTTTGAAGAATGGAAGGACCTCAAAACTTAGCATAGCTGAAATGAAATGATTTTTTTTTGTATTTATTGGAATAATTTGTGGTTGAGGGCCACAACTTTTTCCTAGTAATAAAATATTGATGCGTGGATGTTGGCGTTATAAGTGCTGTGACTGTCATTCGTCATTTCCTAACGGCCACCGACCGAGTCACTCCACGTACAAGCCATTTTGGCTCAAAATGAATTGGACGTGGAGTGGCCAAAATGGCAGCCAGAGTTGCTTAAAAAGCGCTAATGAACCACCACCGTCTGTTTTTGACTGTAAATTGTTTGTTGAAGTAATGAAAGTGATTAATTTAATACATTTCTGACTGAAATCATTCATTCTGAGTCAGTGTGTTTATTTTTTTGGAAATGGACGGTACTGTATACATATACAAAAAAAATATCGGATCGGATTTTGGCCAATACGTTTTATTTTCTACAACTCGGGGTTTTTCATGAAGAAGCGATCTTGATTTTTTCGTTTATGTAATGAAATTAGTTACACTTACTCGGCAAATTGGAACATTTGCATAAACTTGACAATACTTTCGGAGGAATGTTTAACGTTGGTAACGTTTGTGTACATTTACGTTGCTAGTTTAGCTATCTTAAGAGTTAGAACTTGCGAAAAATGTTCGTATTCGAAAAAAATCGTAACTAATTTAAACATTCAAAGATGACGATTGTAACCTTTTGTGCGACAGCTAGCCTACATTTTGGGCTGAAACATGATGCAATACCGCTGCCCACCGCTAGTCTAGGTAAAACGATGACCGCTCGACGATTGGCTAATAAAAGTGGCATGATATGACATCATCTAGACACAGCACCGCCCATTTAGCTCACTTCCCACGCATCCCATTGGCTGGGCTGATCCAAATACCACGTGATAGCCACAACTGCTTCTCTAGCCACGCCCCCTCCACCAAGCCAGGCCCATTTTAAGCACGAAACCAATTAGTGAGCTAGAAATTTCATGTCAAAATTTCAAAGACCAAAATTATTCAAAAAAAATAGTTGACTCCAACTCTATGAAAGTCAGCCTAAACTCGTTAGCATGCTATTAAAAAGTTATTAAGCCAAAACAGCTAGGATGCTCCCTATTGGTCAGTTTGGGTGCTATGCAAATATGGAAGCTGCAACGTCAGATCCTGTACTTGAGCGCCATTTTTCCCTTACGCCAAAGAAAGGGGACAAAAAAACGCTTGCAAAAATTAGCTTATGTCCTCATCCTAGACTTGCAAACGACGCTTTGAGACCCCGCGGGGGGCACGTTGAGACGCAGAATGCGCCTCGCCTGAGTACCCCGACGGAGGACGACAAAAACGGGGGCGAATCAGCTCGGCTGGTGTGAGGACGCAAGAGAGGAAGTGGGGCGACGGTGCGGCGTGAGGACCCCAAGTCTACCGCGGAGCCCGGACAGGTAGACGTCTAACCGCCGGGCGCCAGGTTTAAGTCGTCAGGGGCGGGGAGGAGGCTCCTGTGACCCGGTTGTGATGCTGTCACAATCGCACGCGCGCGCACACGTTAAGGCAAGACGCGCGCACGTTGTTGTTTATAACAAGCTGCAACATCGCATTTTATGCATGCAACTTATCCACTTTATTCGACCGCAAATATGCCTGAGCAAAAATGGCAAATGCGTTTGTTTGTGCACAAAATTTTAATTGTCCTGAACTCATTCGGAACTACGTTTCAGTGCTTTTGACGTCAATAGGCGTCCAATCTACTTGGACTGGGAGGGGCTGACCAAATAAAAAATGAACGAATGTTTATTCGCTGCAGCCCCTCTTGTCACGGTCAATGACAGCCATTGTTATTTTGGAAAAACAACATTTAATTAAGTGTTAATTACAACATATGATAATTAAGTGTTAACTACTACATATGATAGTAAATGATGGATTTGATAGATTTGCCATTCAAAATTGTTTGATTGAAATTACGACTAATACTATCATTGTTTTTTCGTCCAATAGGTCGTGAGTGAGAATGTACCAACTTCCAGTGACTAATTTGGAGAAAGTCCGCAAGGCGCGCAAAGCGGTGAAGAACGTGCTGAGCGAGATCGGCCTGGAAGACTGTCGGAATCTACTTAAAGTAACCACATCGCAAACAATACCATATTTACTATAAATGGATAGAGTCAATTGTTTATTTGTGTCCCAATGGGTGCATCTTAATTGCAAAAACTTTATGTTAAAGTGCACAAACGACAAAAAGGCACAAATAACCGATAAATGAGTCATAGATTAATCATAGACAAGCAATAGAATAGATTTATGATTCATCTAAAAGTGATATACTGCAACTCACCCCTTTATTTTTGTGCGATTGACAATGATGGGCGTCCAATCATATGCCTCCTTTCCATCCTTCTGGTTTGACTTTAAATGTTAGTCGAGGTCAAATCCATTTGAAGTGGAAGGCACAGCTGCGAATGAAAAAAAAGTTAGGATATAAAAGACATCTATTGTAATCAAAGATTTCAAAACAACCCACATTTTGCCTTTGAATTTCCTTTAGGAACTCGACGAAAAAAATGCAGAAAAGGACAAAGAGACGGACGAGGAGAACGGCGATCCTTTCATGGGCACCGTGTGGACCGACTTCACTGACGGTTACAATGGACGCCTACGCAAGAAGGTCAGCAGAATATCAAATATTTATGTTTAATGTTGGAAAAGCTTCAATATTGTTGTGATATTCTGACATTTCGTCTTGCATTTTTTTGCTCTTCAGTGGCCCTACCGCTCTCGCACCATGTGCTGCGTCATGTGCAAGTACTCGTCCAAAAACATCTACCACTACCGCGGCCACGTGGCGCGCTGCCACGAATATCTTCAGCGCCTGTGCTCGCTCACTTCCTGCCAACGCTGCTTATTCGTGGCGCACCCTCGCGCCGTCAAGAAACACATCCTGCTCTTTCACGGCGGGCGCTTGTTCGAGCCGGGGACCACGCCCCCGGGCGCCGCCCCCACGGTGGCGTCCCCATCGGCCCCGGTGCCCCAGCTGTCGGTAGCCTCCGTTCTCCGCGGGATCGAGCGCTACCGGTGCACCAGGTGCGCCTTCCCCTCGCAGTCCATCTTCGCCATTAAGAAGCACATCATCCTCAAGCACATGGAGAGCATGACACAACGTCTGGTGGGCTTTCGGCAGCACGTGGTGGCGTCCAACACCAAATTATACTACTGTAAAGCCTGCGACCTCACCACGGGAAATTTGGACCAAATGCTGCATCACCTGCTGGTGGAGCCTAAGCATTACACTATCGGCACACAGGTATTTAACAGGTATTTCTTTCCACGTGGCAGCCTGGAGACATTGACCTGTTTTTTTTTCTTCACATCAGGTACAGTCGATGATCTACGACAATAAGACGGCCCCCGTTCATACCTCGAGGAGTATGGCCGCCACCGCCAACGGCAACGGACTCTACGTCAAGTTGCCCAATCTGGCGCCCAAGCAGACGAACAGCAAGTCCTTCCTGGTGACCGCCAATGGGCAGCAAGTGGTCACCAGCACCGGCGCGGTGTTGACGTTGCAGCAGCTCCCGGGGGGAGGCAACAATGGCGCTTTGATCTGCGGACCACCCGGGGGGAGTCAGTCCTTCTTGCCCCCGCAGGCGTCGGCCCTGGTCCAGCTGGCCAGCGCCGAGGCTAAGGGCTTGCTCCAACCGGGAGCCACCATCGCCCTACGGGGTACCTCGCCGGCGCCCGTGTCGGCCCAAGCGCAGCCCATCCTGATCCCGCAGATCCGAGCGGCGGCCGCCGCCCCCGCGCAGGCCCCAACGGCCAATCAGATGACACTCCAGGGCACCATGCTGACGTCGCAGTCCCTCCTGAGCCACCTCATCCCCACCGGCAACCAGGTTAACGGCATGCCCACGTACACCTTTGCACCCCTCCAGGTGGTCCCCATCGCCAAGAGCTCGGGCAAAGCGGGCGAGCAGAGCGCCGCGGGGACGGAGGCCGGGACGGGCGCCCAAGCCAAGAAGTGGATCACCTGCCCCTTCTGTAACGAAGTCTTCCCTTCCAACGTCTTCGACGTACACGTGCAGGTGTCCCACCAGAGCGAATGCGTCCCGGCCCGCGCCGAGTCCCTGGCGGGGAGGGCGGCCTTCCTGCGCAAGATGCCAGACAAGAGCATCAAGTGCCTGACGTGCAAGGCGCTGCTGTCGGAGAAGAGCGTCCTGCAGCACCTCCTCCACGGTCTCAGCTGCCTCTACTGCTCCATCTTGTTCTTCTCCGTCAAGCAGCTGGCCGAGCACGTCAGGAAGCACGAGCCGGCCGGCAAGCTGTACTGCGACTTCCTGCGTCAGAATTACAAGATCTACAGCAACGGCGGCGCCGGGATCGTCTTCCCGCACTTCGACGTGACCGCCGAGGCCCACCGCGACATCCTGGGCGAGTGCGAGGTCAACCTGGCGCTGGTCACCAACTCCCTGGAGCTGATTTACGTCAAGCTGCGGCCCAGCGCTCGGGGCCAGGCGCGGGCGCCGTCCGTCGGGGCCAACGTCTCCCGCTGCACCTTCTGCGACGAGAAGTTCCAGGAGGAAGAGGAGTATCTGCAGCACCTGAAGCAGAAGCACTTGGTGGCGCCCACCATCCACGCCATCCTCAAGACCGACGCCTACAAGTGCATCTACTGCAACGGGGTCTACACGGGGAAGGTGACGCAGCAGGCGGTCATGCTGCACATCCAGCGTTGTCGCCGTTCCCCCAAGGCCGCCACGCCGGCTCCTAAAATGGCCACCCCGCCGCCTCAGCAGGTAGTTTGCCACTCGTTGCTAAGCATGCAATTGTTACTTTGACTGCCTTGCTTGACTGTTAATCGTTTGGCTAACCTTTAACCTTTTGGTTTTGGCTAATCATGACCTCTTCCATTAGCAACATGAACATTTTGTCACTATGACAATTAGCAAGGACTCTATGTTGAAGTTGATGATCTATCCGTCTGTCTGCAGGTGGTGGCCAAGGCCGGCGTCGTGACTCCGCAAACATCGGGGGTGCTGTACCTCCAGGTGCCCCGAGAAGTGGCAGTGACAAAGCTGCAACCCAAGCTGCTGCCGCACCCAGGTTCACCGCCACAGAGCAAGGAGCAGCAGGAGTCTACCAAGAGGCTGGAGGCCGCCCTCAAGCAGGTCATCGAGTTCAACAAGAAGGAACGCGAGACCAAAGCGGCTACGCGCAAGGACAGGACGGAGCTCCTCCCGGAGGCACCCGAAGTCCCGCCCGACCGCGACGTCAAGCTGGCGCTGGAACCCACTGGGCAGGACCGCCGGCGGTACGAGGACCGGCGCGACTTTGTGGACCGCTACTTCAACGTCAGGCCCTACCTGAGCCGCTTGGAGACCCTGGAGCTGGGACGCCGCCTGTCCCTCTCCAAGTCGGAGGTGACGGCGCTCTTCAGCAAGAGGCGCACGCGCTGCATGAAGGGCATGAAGAGCAGCGGCGCCACCGTGCTCTTGGGCTTCGACATGGCGCTCCTGGCAAGGGTGCGACACCCGTTGGAGGTGCCCGAGCAGAAGCCCGTGGATTACAAGGAGGGGCAGGCCGACGACTCGGGGGGGATACCGGCGGAGTCGCAGCAGGAGGCGGTGGAGTCTGTGGAGCCACAGGTGCCCCCGCCTCCGCTAACGACGTTCAGACCCAAAGCCACAGCTGACGAAACGGCCACCCAAGCACAGCTGGAGTAAATTAAGTGAGAAGTGTCCCTGCCAATTGCCGGCAGGCCTTTTAGCTTCGCACCCCCAAATCTTGGGAAATGTGCCAAAGCACTACTTTTACATTTTGGCGCTTGTACTGAGTTAGCATTTGTTTAGTTAATTTATCAACCAATTGGCAATTCAAGAGATGGATCTATTGGCAATCAATCTTGACTGGTAGCATTAGAATTTGTATGTTTATATGGAAAATTATTTGTCTGTTGAATAGATCATTATTTTTTTTCGTCCCCCGCAGATTAAAACAAGAGCTCATGTGTGTGGGTCCACTGTAAAAACAGGGTAAAAAGCGACGTCATTTTTTTCTTTTTCTATATACAGATCTATATATAAGTATAAATAAATATAAATATGTACAAACTTTGTTTTTCACTAGATTGCTAATGTTACAAAGTAAATGTTTTTGTATCGACTTCTGGACCTAATTGTTCTCTCTTGTAGTTTTAAAAACATCCAGGTCCAAAGTGTATATCTGTATACACTGTTCACGTTCTTTTCACACCAAGGCTGCTCTTTATTTTTGTGCTTTTATTTTTTTACTTTGACAGCTAGTGCAAATGTTAGCCTAGCCCACTAAAACGCTCTGCTCTTTTCACAGTCCTTGCAGTGTTCTACCAAAAATAAAAGTGGTTTCATTTCCTCCTTATATGCTATCTTTCCATTTTTTACAAGTGACAAAAACAAAACATCAAGTTATTTCTTTCTAAATCACATTTTTATTCATTTTTCTCACTACATTGCAATATTTTGGATCTTTACCAATGGGTAAAAAACAGGTATACTACAGCTAGCTAAAATGTAACATTTAGAAAACATTTTTTTTACTCCTTTTTTGACTTTTGACATTTTACATCAAATGGTCAACTAAAAATGCTTCCTTACCCATTGACGTCCAATGGATTTGAAGTTGGCGGCGCACAAACCAACTTTCATTGGCTGCTAATTAATCGAGTTCATGGAATGTCCTTTAGTCAATCATCAACAACGTCAACTTGGATGCGATCGAGGGTGCTGGGTCCCGTGTAGTTGTTTGTTTGGATGGCCCGCAGTCCGTCCACGTAAACTTCAGGAAGTCCGTTCTGTTGGGCTCCCAGACAAATCACCTGCACACAAATTGGTTGATGAGTCACCGTCTCAAATCCTTTTAAAAAAACTTTGCCTCGTTAGATGTCAATTAATATTTTTGGACTCTGATTGAGGGTGTAATCTGCCTCCTGTCCATCGTTAGCTGGAATAAGAGGATACATACATGTTTGTACTGCGGCGAGGTGGGCCGGGCGTGAAAGTTGTTCATCTTGTACGTCCTGCAAGTCATCTCTCCGTGACCGCTGCTCTCCACTCGGACCTCCAGTGGCGAATAAAAGCCGCGGTGGACCCCTTCCTGACTGAAAACAACAATTTCCAATGAATGCCCCGGCCTCACGTGTGTTTTCCAGCGTTCGGATAATACATCTGACCAGTCCAGGGAGGCCAGGTGGTCTCGGTTCATGGTCCAGATGACACCCCACACCTCCGAGCCGGGCTTTTCTTGGATGGTGGCCACGCCGCCGTGCCAGCTGTTGCTCTCGGCGTTTTCGGCCCACAAGCCGAAATCCAGTCTGTGGTCCTGGGATGATGTCACATATTTTATTTATTAGGCTCCAGGACCCCGATATAGATACTGAATGTATTTTTGTTTTGGGGAATGAATTGGTTATTTGTCTTTATACATATGCTGGCATTTTCCAACGTTAAAATGGAATGGTATGAAGTTGTTTGTAAACTCAAATACCATTTTTTTTTATTGAATTGAGGCTTTTTCTTTAGATATTACGTAGCTTGTTGTTGTTTTGTTGGCATTTATATGGCTCGGTTTGTAAACCTATTAGTGCAATTGAATTGTTGATTAAAAACATTTTAAAGCATGGAGCACGATTTGGCGCATGCGCATACAATTGACTGAACCACCATCTGTGGTAGATTTTGAGAGTAGTAAAGACCAGAGATGTCGTAATAAGTATGCGCCATTTCGTGTACCAAATCCATGTCTAACAGAACAAACAAAAAAGAAAAATTAAAGCATTATTCTCGGATAAGTGCCTACTATATACACAGGTGTTTTGATGCTATGTTCAATGAAATGAAGAAATCGGCGACCTCTTTACACCACAATCCTTCATTAGTCATCGCATTAAATGGGCATTCAAATTATATCATTGAGGTCACCTGGGCCTAGATATCCGCCTAATTTACGCACGCCGACCGGTCTTTATTGCCAAGCAGGTGCGTCCAATCAAAAAATTAAAAGAACATCGAATACGCGTTTTCGACTTACCTTCAGCCGACCAGTGTCGAGAAAAGTCGCCGAGGGGTTTAGCAAGCTGATTCTCTCCTTCAACATGTTGCTCCCGAAGGCGAAATAGACGAAAGTGTTGCCACTTTCGGGTCCTCCCTGCGACGTTAAGACGTCTCCACACATCTCGCTGTTGTTAGCTACAGTACAGCTCGCTGCTAATACGCTAACTAGGACATAGTGTGCCGTGCGCCAATTAATGGGCATGTTTAAGTATTGCAACAACACGCTTCTGTATACTATATTATACAAATAAAGCTTTCTCCTTGCAAGATGTATGATGAGGCTAATCTCTACATCCGGGACCTACGCTAATTTAGTGACGTGAATGGCGTTTTTGTTAACAGAGCAGATCTAATTTTCTGAACCGCTTTGTCCTCATTAGGGGAGCGGGGGGTGCTGGAGCCCATCAGTGGCCAGCTAAACTACGTTTTAGAAAGAAATAATGTCAAAAGACATTTTCTTAGGAATTAATAAAACTAAATAATATTCGAAAGTGGGAATAAATCAACATACGTTCTCATGAAGAAACATTTTAATATACAAAAAAAAGAAAACTCAAAGAATCCTGTACAAAAACAGTAAAGAGCAGGTGACAAATGTTTTGAGGAGTGGGTCGATCATCTTCGGGGGCCCCCACGTCCTCGTCCCCGTCCTCTGCCACGTCCTCGCCCTCTTCCACGACCACGTCCGGCCACTGCAACACAAAGAGCAATCATTGACATAAATTATTTAATAAGTAATAGCAACCTCAAACCAGAAAAAGAAAACATTATTTTTTTTGTTATTGTACAGCTAACGATTAGCAAGAAAAACTGTCTTCATTTAAATTTCTGACACTGCAATTTATTCAGCAACACAAAAAAAACTGATAGAAACTCGGGTTAATTTTAATTTATATTTAATAGTCTAACACTGGAATTTGTGAAAATCGAAATTAGGCCAAAAAGCAAGCATTTTTGTCACATTTTGAGAGTATATTAGCTTTGTGGCTGTTCACCTTACTTCTTCGGGATATGTCTATAGTCAAAGAGTTGACAAAGATTTTGCATTTTAGAAACAAGCCACAGGGTTTTACGGACGGCTTTAACAAACCGACCGATTACGCCACTTACCAGCTTCCCTCTTCTTGGACTTGATTTTAGGCTCGATGTCGACCAGCAGGGTGTCAAGCGGCAGGCTGTCGGGCAGGATGAAGTAGCGGATGTTGTTGCCGCGGATACTCAGCGACTCCAGCTGCGCCGGCTCGCGGTTCTTAGGCGTCATCTTCACCGCCTTCAGGTGGGTGTTCATACTCACGTCCACACCTGCAAATATTAGCAAAAAATGTGTTAAAATACAGAGCTCCATTTATTTCATAAATTTTGAATATGTACACAGCCAGTGTCAAGTTTTTGGGACACTTTACCATCATATTGGATGGAAAAGTGTCTCAAAACTTTTGACCAGAGTTGAGTAAGCAACTGTCTTTAAAAATATTAGTTTTATATAATTTCTGTTCCATTTCCAAGTGGGATATTTACCTGTGATGGTGCCGTGGACTTGGGTACCATTCTTCAACTCAATGGTAACCGTCTCATGGCTCAGTTTCATCAAAAATCTTGAGAGAGACACATAAACCAGAACATTAAGGGCACTTGTTAGCTAACATGCTAACGTGAATCAAAACAAAGACTTTGGTGCCATTTCAGGCAAAGCCCCATTTGGTCTAATGGCTTGGATATATGAAACATGGCATAATATATCACAGTAAACTACAATGTATTTGCACTTTAAAGGCTGTATTTACGATTTTCATTCATTCAAACCGCCACTTCCCGCCTATACAAGCCTCCACCACAGTTCGATCTAACACCATCCTGCATCAAAGTCTTTGTTTTGGAAGATAAACAACACATTACTGGACACGCGGATGATCTAAAAGGCGTCTCACCTGACTAGTTTCATGTTGTCACGACAATTTGTACACAAAAGTTGAAGTGCAAAAAAATTACAGCGCTAGCTTAGAGAAAACAAGCAGGCCGTTAATGGTGGACGCAACGTTCAAAAAGCGCTGCTTTGACGTCATTTACACGCGACTGTAAGGGGTTTGTCAGGCCACGACGCCACTAGTAGTCCAGGCGGGGAATTACACTTTTCTATATAAGAAGAAAGTGCTATCCTAAAATATGTAAATATTCTTAATTAATACCATAGAAAAAAAGAAAACCTGCTTAATATAATATTCAATAACAAAACAACAAATATTTCCTCGCTGGTTTGAGTTTTCAAACTAGAAATATAAACAAATAATAAAATGCAACATATAAAAATATAAATTGAGCATAAACATAGCACTGATATTTTTATTTTAGTTTTTGCCACACATTGAATCACCACTCTTATGTACGCATGTGGGAATGTATCAAGTATCGTAGATGAATGTGAAACGCCCGCTTTACTCACACAAAAAAACTGCCATTAAACGCCTCTTCAACCACCATTTGATTTTCTTTATAAAAAGAAAATGGCCGCCTGAAATGTCAGTCTAGTCTTTGAATACTGAATGTAACATTTCTGACTTTCACATCGTAATATCCACATTTTGAGGCTACAGAGTTGGTCTGGAACGTCAAAGAAACAACTACGAATAAAAACATGATTAAACCCAATAACACAAAAAAAAGGCACACAACCATACGACAATTAACACTGCACAACATCATTTTTGTCAAAAGGGGGGAAAATAAATGACATCTTGTTTTTAAACTAGGAAAACAATGACATTTTTTTTCTCAGCAAAATTGTGTACTGCGTGGAAAAATGAGCTACAATCAAAAGAGAATCCATGGATGGCACTTGGGAAATGGCTGACTTTGTTGTCGCTGTGATTAACGAACAAGTGTGTCTGTTGGCAAATAATGGAAAACCAAAACTAAACATATTCAACACAAATATGATTTTTTAACCTGCAGGCACAGCGTGCACAGAAGGTCCAGTATCAAAATTAGCCCCGCTTGATTGTACAGTACGCTAATGCTGAAGGCTACAGGGATTGTTTGTTGTTGTTTTTGTTGGCCTCTTGTATGGAATTAAGCACCAAACCGTCCGTCACTGAACATTGGAGGCCTTTTCCACACAAACACAAATAGGAAAGTATAGAAAAATCTAAAAACCTTGTAAATTGTTCACATTTTGAAATGTGAATGCAAATGCAGTTGTTTACTTTTTCCTAAAATGGCTTTCTTCATGTTTGATTGGATCAAGAAATTCAGACTGTTACAGCGCCATCTGTTGCTTTGGCATACAGTTTTTTTTGTGATTTTTTTTTTTAAATATGAGAAAATACAGAAGCAAATTGCTGCCACACACAATTCAGGTTTCATTTAAAAAGAAAGCAATCATGACATCATTATGTAAAAAAAATGTGGTAAATATGCAAAACCGTGAATGTGATCTTCTAGTCAAAATGTGACAAGTATTATGTAAAAATACAAGTGTTTCTAACCGTTTCATGGATGAATTGTGATTTTTTTGTGCTTGACTGCAGTTGACGGCACTAAACCCTCCAAAACATTTTGGCTGAAATTAGATCAAAATCATTGAATGTCTAGCAATGAGCAATAAATTAAACATGTATTTGAAAAAACATCACCATTAGTGTTACTCATTGATATATATTTTGCTTTTTATTATAAAGGTCTTAAGCCCCTCACTAAAATTAACCCCACCAAAAAGTCAACTGTTAAAAGGTTGAACACCTTAATTTCCACTGATACTTTTTTTTTGTGTGGCAGCAAAGTACTTTTCAAAGTCAACATGGGCACAATTAAAATAGTAGTTATTAAAGTATTATTTTTTGGGGGGGCACATAGAAGAGGGAAAATGGCTGTAATTTAAATTTTTGTATACTACACCATTGTTGCTATTTTGCCCTTTTAAATTAGTATTAATAGTGACTAATATGACGAATCGTAAAAAAACGTTTTAATCCAAAATATACAAATAAAGTAAATAAATACCTGATTAATTGTGCACAAGTGTTTCATGGGAATAAATTAAATAAAATGTGAAACATTGTATGAGACCATCTCAGTAGGTTTCCCTTTTTTTTGACATGATTTGAAAAATAATAACCTGAAATTCTTACAGTCAAACCACGGTTCAAAACCCCTCCTAGTTCCAATCAATTGGACGCCTAGCAATGTCAATGGGAAAGAATGATGTGCTACTTTTTGGGTCTTTTATGAACCAGGATTTGACTGTATAATACTAATAATCATGAAAATACACAGTAAACAGCAGCTCTTATTCTTCCACCTCACACCAAGTGGACTTTGTCCTCCCACTCCACCGGGGACTGGTCCTCGTCCGCGGGGACGTCGTGGCGGGCCGCCACCTCCGTCGCCCTTTCCCCGCCCGGGTCGTCCTCGTTTGGGGTGGCTCGGCTTTCCGGCGGCGGCGGCGGCAGCGCGCCGGCCTCGCTCGGTGCGCCTGTGGCGGCGGCTTCCGGGGACGAGTCGCTGTCGGTGGTGGGCGGCGAAGGGATGAGGGCGAGGCTCTGCGGGTTGTTCTGCGGGGTGATGTTGTGGTTGAACCAGGCCATGATGTTATCCAGCAGCTGGGCGCTGGCCACTGGGTCCAAGGCCTCCAGGCTCTGTGGGTCGCTGGGGGTGAAAGCCCCCCCCGGCGGCACCACGGGCGACAGCAGCAGAAGATCCGCTTCCGGCTCCGGAGACGGGAGGCACAACGGGGCGAGGGGGCGGCGCAGGGGGCTCCGGTCGGGAGCGGCCGTCTCCCCCATTTTCATAAGGCTGTCCCCCAGCTTTAGCAGCTCGGCGCTGAGAGGGGGAGGCGGGGGCGGTAGAGGGATGGCCACCAATGGCGTTGGCGCCGACAGACGACAAGAGGAGTCTGTCCTGCGAGGAGGACGCGGAGGGTCCTCCCGAGTGGGGGCTCCGGCCGCTCCCGGTGGGTTTTCGGGGACTTCCCCAGCGGGACCAGCGTCCGACTCCGGGGCGCCCTTTCGCCGAGATTCCTGTAAAGACAGCTGGATGGCCAGTAGGATGTTGGGGTCGTCTTCGTCCAGGGAGTCCAGAGCGCCGCGACGGGCGTCGTTCCGTTCTAAACCTTCTGTGGGGGAGAAGAAATATATGAAGATTGGCCTGGCAAAGTATATCATGTATACTTGCTAATCTTTAAAAACAAAGTGGTATTTTGGTCACCCATGTTATCGCTCCTTCTGCTGCTTTCGGGCGTGTTGCTGCTGCTCCGCAGATTGTGCAGATTCAACATGTCTCCCCTGCGTCGTGCTCGGTGCCGTCGTCGATACTGAATGTCAGCTAAATCCTGCGGAGTCCAGTCCGTCATCAACCGTCAGCCATTGATCGGTATCTCTTTTGAATTTTTGATTTGTCGTTGGTTGTACCTGTGAGCCTCGGTCTCGCTGATCTCCTCCTCCCAGCACAGAGTGCCGGCCCCCCATCTGAAAAAAAGCCATCGGCACAATGAGCCATTTGAGCCAAATTTGAAGAGTCGGGAAAAGTTTGACCTCAGGGGACGCGAAGCCCAAGTACTCCCAATCCCACGAAGCTCCGGGGTAACTGAAAAACACAAATATTTTAAAAGAATAAAAAAAGGAGGCATTATGTTTAAATATTTTTTTTTACCTTCTGCGCAGAGGCTCGGGCGAGTCATTGGGAGCCACGCCGCGAGCCACCGACGCCAAGAACTCCTGCCGCTTCTGCTGGACCAGGCGAGTGGCGCTGACGATCTTGTGGCATGGCGTCCTCAAGTAGGAGCGGTTCACCTTCTGCGCCAGGTCCTCCACCACCATCTCCAAATCAGTCTGGTTCAGGGAGTGCCATTTATCTCGGGTCATCTATTTAAGTATTTGCACTCGTACCTGCATGAGCTCAAAAATCTCCTTCTGCGTACTCCCCTGCGGCAGGAAGAAGCCGTACGGGTACGAGCACTTGAGGACACGGCGCGTCTTCAGCAGCTCGCTCACACCGTCCTCAATGAAGCGTGTGTCGGGGGGTGCGCCCTCGCCTGGCGGTGCACGGTACCGCAGTTAACGGTGGCTCAAACAAGATCCAGCTTGGAGCGAAAGGGACTCACGGCTGACGAAGGCTCGGCTGAGCTGCTCCATCTTCTCCTTGGCCGTCTTCAGCAACTTTTGCTCGAGCTGGCGAAGAAAAATTTGAATTATTCCAAAGCTTATGGAAGACATTTTGAAGTAGTAAAGTACAGAAAGCTAGTACTACTTTTGGTACAATTATGTGCATGTTTGGGTCACCTTGTAACTGTGTTCGTGGTTCTTGAATCGGGTGTAGTAGTGCATGAAGCGGTCCAGTTCCTGGAAGCTTTTGTGTTTTTTCTCAGCCTGACGGAAAGGAGAGACAAAGTATATATAGGGGTTTTACCAGGCATGTTCTTGGAAGCTCCAATTTGATTATTATTACTATAATATCTTATTTTTGTTCCTTTTCACCTCAACCGTCATCTCTTTGGATTGCTCCTCCAGCTGTTGGATGACCTCGTATCGCGTGCAGCGGTAGTAGCCTCCCGTGGACGAGCTGTGCTTCTTCCACTCCTCCAGGCAAATCCAGCAAAAGTCATACTTGCACTAAAGAAGAGTTTGAACGCACCGTCAAACAAAAAATAACCGCTGTGTGCCGTCTTGTGGCGCTACTACCTTGGCGCACTGCATGTGGTTGCAGCCCTCATTCTTCTGAATGGGAGACTTGCAATTGGCACAGGGTTTGGAGTTGGTCAGCAGCCAGAGGCAGTTGGCGGCGTCCTCGTACGCTTCGCCCACACCTGCCACTGCCCGGGAAGCAGAAGCGCAGGTGAAGCGTTTACTAGCATTGCACTTAGCGGGTTTTAGCGGTCCAGTATCAACATTGGCTGATGCCAGGCAGCCAGGAAAAAACAACTTACGCTGCTCGGGCTTCATCTCGGTGACTTTTTGGAGCCATTTCCTCCACGTGTGGCAGTCGCAGGGCTCGTGGGCCTCGCCAAGACACTCCCTGGGAAACACACACAGCAATAATAGGCTTTTGTGGTGAAATGGGAACACTTTGTGGAGATGAATATTTACCATTCAAGACTATCTACAGAAGAATGATTATGAAAGTTCATCGTCTCTGGCCAATTTTGCATAATACCAGTTCAAACAAGGCAAGTATTTTTTTTATGTTTCAAAACTTTCTTTTGTAAAGCGATCAGAAATATGAGCTTACCAGCAAAATAGATGACCCTTCCCACAGTCCACAGCAGGCGAGGGCAATAACGGGAAGCCGTGCGGGTCACTCTCACCCGGGCCGGGCCGTGTGAGTCGTACCGCCCGCTCACAGCGTGCCGCAGGACACCAGCGGATAGCAGGATTGTTTTCCACAAAGGCCTGCAGTGAGAGGAGAAGGTTCGATGCCGTCGACGACAGTTAAGATGAAGCTCGACGCCTACCTTGATGTCAAACTGTAGGTAGCGCTGGTCCATCTCACGGGAGACGACGCTTTCGATGACGTGCACGGGTACCAGTTGGTAACATTCGAAGGCGGGGCAAAAAATATTGTGGGCGTCACCCTCTTGGATTTTTATGTTCAGGAATCTGAAGGTAAATAATGTAAACGTTAGAGATGTTAGCTTGAAATATTGACTTGTCCTTGGAGTGAAACGTACCCCTCCCAACAAGCTCGACAAAACTCGTGGCCGCAGGACATATCGACGGGGTCCTCAAAGACGGAGATGGAGCACAGGCAGATGCCGCACTGCCAACAAAAAAAATGTTAGGACTGTAGGAAGTGGCTCTATTATTTACGTGCTCTCACCGTGGCCACGCCCTCATCGGCGGGCGTGAGGCAGCTGTCCGTGGGGGAAGTGAAGGTGACGGTGACTGGCGAGCGTGGGGTCCGCGGGGTGCGCGGCGAGGGCAGCGTGTCCCAAGCGTTGTAGCCGCTGGGAGGCGGCGTCGGCATGGTCACGCCCGAACGCTGGCAGCAGCTCTCGGCGTCTGACATCCACGCTTCCAGCAGCTTCTCCCGGTCCCAATCTGGAGCGGGGGAGGCGGGACTTAGGCGGGCCCGAAAAGGCGAAGAGGAGGCGGGTTTTCCCAGTGTTACCGTGAGCTCGAAGCAAAGCCTCGGCAGTGAAGAGGGGTGCTTGTAGCATGTCGGCCGTCTCCACGATTAGCATGTCCTTCAAGCGGCGGAGGTCTTGTAGTTTCAGACCCTCGTAAGGCTGACAAATTAAAACAAGAATTATTGCCATATTCCATTTTTTTTAAATTATACTGTAAAATATGCCCAGCTTTTGCCTCTCCGATTGAGCACCTCTTTATACTGCGGCAGCTTGGCTTGCCCTCGCGGGTTGGCATTGGAGTGCGTCGACGACGACGGCAGGGGTGGAGCCGCGCTACCCGGCGCGGCCGTGGAGAAAACCATCTGCGACTCCAGGCTGAGGGCCAGCTCGGTGTGGTGGTGGCGCTCGGCGTGGTCGCACGGCGTCAGTTTGTCATCATCCTCAATGAACAGATCGGCGTTGCTCCGGATCAGCAGCTGGGAGACAAGTTCCGAGGAGCTATTACGTTTTGGCAACGTTGAAGGTGACAGGCGCCCGGTCCAGATTGGACCTGACGGCATTTTACCGCGCAGAGGAATCACCTCCACGCAGCTCTTCATGCCCGCCGCCGCCGCGTAGTGCAAACAGGTGCTGCGGCGGTTGTCCGTGGCGTTGACGTTGGCCTTCTCGTATTGACCCCCTTCCAGTCGAGCCCCCGTCCAGCTTAGAATCATCTACCGGACACCCGGAATGACAAAATTATCAAACTTGAAACCTCCCTCGGTGCTAATTTATCTGCTGCGTGCATGTACCTGCAGACAGTCGGCCCGCCGCTGCTCGTCCCGCTGAGGGCGTGCGAGACGCGGCGACAGCGCCCCCTCTGGTAGCAGCAAGATGAGCGGACATTGGCAAAGCACGTGGAGGCATGTCTCGTTGTGCACGTTGCGCTTGTTGGGGTTGCCCTCCTTGATGAACAAGAAAGACCTGACGGCCAAAAGGGAAATGAGGAAATCAAAATGGAGATCGATGGCGATTAGAGGGAGGAGTTGTGCTTCAATGGGAGAGAGCAGAAACGTTTCTGCTCTGCATCCTTGCTGTAATTGACATGTGGCCTGACAAGGATCATCAGAAGATTTGGCTTGGGGAGGCAAAACTTGCAGCACACATTAAATCAATGTACTTTTATTGATTAACTTTGCTAATTCCCATTCAGGCAAATAGGAGTGAGCGCCTTGTCGAATTGGTCTCCTGAAAAAGTTGCTCTCACCTGAGCATCCGCGTCATGGCGTGACGGCACACGTAGTGCAGCGGCGTGTTGTGCTGGTACTGCTCCCCGTACGAGGCGTTGGGGTCCAGGCCGTCCCGGAACTGTGGGTTGCCCTCATATAGCTGCCACGCTAGCGCCTCGTCACCGCCCGCCAGCGCCTTGCGGAACTTGGTGGCCGTGTTGCCCATAGCGGCGGCCGGCGGCGGCGACTTCCTCCCTCCTTCCTCCTCCTCTTTCTCCTTAGGAGCGGCTCATGGTTGGCCAGTCCAGCCCTGCCTGGAGAAAATGAGAGGCAGTGAGAAAAGGGCCGTTGTCCATGATGGCGAGATAAGCAATGAGGTGAAACAAGAAGATGGAAGCGGCGGACAAATGTCAGATGTGTGTGTTATTTTACCGGAAAAGTCTGGGTGGGGCGGGGAGGAAGAAAAAGAAGAAAAAAAGATCATTATAAAGAGGGGGAGGGCGAAGGATGAACGTCTGTACACACGCCATCGATTGCTCTCCAGGAATTGATGAAAAGCAAAGCAATAAAACATGCATCGTCTGGCTTGTTTACGTGCGTTTGTGCGGGGGAAATTGTCAGAGTTGGATTTTTCAGGGAGGGCAAGTTAGCTTCCCTAGCAACAGGTGACAACGTGTTGATGAATTTGTTTTGGTTTCTTTTTAATGCTTGACAAAACGAATAATACTTTTGCGTATTTTTGTTTTTAATCCATATCAAGAGTCCAATTGTATTGAACGTCTCATCTTTTTTTCACCATTTTGAAATTGCCAGCTTCTCCTCCACCTAAAGACAATGGCTGCTTCTTGTCACATACAGTACATAATGACAGTCTTTAAACATTGCCATCTGCTTAATTTCCTGCTTCTTTGCCCACCTCTACTTGACTAAGTATATCATTACAGTGTGGAGTCCACCACCATTTTGTCTGGCATCTCACAAAGAACCTCTTTTAAATGCTGGGGTTCATGGCCTGCTTTACTTCCAGTCTACTTCCCACTTTTTGTGCTAAACAACGGCAGTAAGTTTGGAATTTCCACGGGTATGCACGTATTAACCGAATTTAGTGTTCAAATTGACCTGCTAACCTTAATCCGACAATGTGCGGCCATTTTCCAACAGGTGGGGGAGTTGTTGGGAATGTTGATTCAGGAGTTTAAATAAAATCATACATGAGAGATTTGTATTTTTTAATGCAGACAATTAATGACTACATTTTTTGCTTGGCCTTAATAACTGTAAGTTGTTGTTTTTAACTATAGTACAACTCTAAAATCATAAAATGACTAAAGCATTCATTAAAAATAGTAGTCTTTATTGTCATAGTACATTACAAGAAAATTGAAAGGGGATAAAATATAAAAGACAATAAAAACGTAAACCACACATACAAACATTTAATTCATATTTTCACCTTTCATATCTCTGGTTATTTGTTGCTTTTGTGTTCAAACGGTTTTCTTTAGTCTTTAGTCTTGTTCGTTTTTGGCTTTGTGCCGTTAATTTAATTTAATTCTTTTGTTGTCGTGAACCACTTCAATTGCTTTTATAATTTGACTAATAACGGAACTCCTTACAACAACGACATAATCGTAAAAACATTCCAATTAATTAAATTATCGCTTAGCAATTAGCATTGAGCCTCATTGTTAAGTTTGATTAATGCACTTAATCACGTCATGACCTAAAAGTGAAAGAACAAAACAGTACAAAAAGCTTTAGCAACATGAACTAATAATGGTGTTAATTAAGGTGACAAAGTTGGGCAACGCTTAAAAATAAAGCGCTTTCTCGACGAGGCGCGACCCCGGCCTTTGTCCAACAAGACGGCCGGACGGGAGTGCTTCAATACCGGGGACAAAACCCGGAAAAGGCACGGTGAGCTGGAGGCAGCGGTGAACCTGCTACTTGCTGCTAATTAAATTAGCTTCAAGATGCTAACGCTATAGCCCTCGGACAATAAATCAAAGGAGCTTTCAACTCACCGTTGCCGCCGTTTTCACTCGCTCCACGGGCGTAGTAGAAGCAACTCTCGCTGGGCCATACCTCGCTGTCATTCACTGGAAGGGCTTCTCCTCCACTTGAGCATCCTTCCGCAAGCAACAAGAGACAGCCGGCCAGCTGGCAGGGCTGTGCGGCGGGGTAGAAGACGGTTAGGCGGCTGCCGTAAGAGAGATGAGACAGTCGGTGGTTGAATGAGCAGCTGGTGCGGGTGTTAGTGGTCCACTGGACCGCTTCCCTGTTGTTGTTGCTGCCAGGGAGAGTATCAAATAACGCATGCGCGAGGGTTGTCACCTGATTGGACGACTTTCTTCTTCTACATACATACTCTCACTCGTAACACTCTCCTGAAAAAATAACTTCCCATCAAAATCAAAGAAAAATCAATTTTGCGCATACGCAATTGTTTAAAATACTGCAAAAGACGTTGAATCCATTCTGACTAAAAACAAATGTCTACCTAGAAAATTGGTTGAGAAATAGGAAAGTCATGGCATAATATTAATGTTTACATTTGCACATTCAACATTTGTGCTGTAAGGGGCAGTATAACATATATTTTTTGTTTTGTTTTAAATTTACGCACCTTATAGGTAATTTGATGTCAATATTATAGATGTACACCTTCCACGTAAATATAATGTATAGTAACAGCAATTTTTCATTTGGACAAAAATATCACTTATTCCCTGAATTTCTCGGTGTGATATTGGCTCAATTAATAAACAAATAAAAGCAAAAAGAAGTGTATTTAAACTAAATATGGGCAAAATGAACAAAAAATCTCTTAAATTCGTTAGTAATTGAGCTGGAATGCAACCACAAGTCTCTGTGGAATAATTGTAGTAAACAAACACTAGATTTCACTAGCCTTTGCACTTTTTTCATCTAATTATCTTAACTTGCAGCCACAAATACTTTGCCTTTCTAGGAGTGGGAACTCCCGTCAAGGTGCCAAAAAAGACGCAGGGAGGAAGGAAAGGGGCGGGGCTAAATAAAAAAAGAAGCTTTTTGACGCATCAGATGCGCCAGTTTTAAGTCAGTATGCAAAGGAAGCCCAAAGGAAATCAGCAGGGTTGACATTATTTCTCACACACGCGTGGGTGAAGTGGAACAAAGCATAAAAGGTAAGATTTTGAAACAAATAAAAGATATTTTTCTATGTGAATGATGAAAAATTGGCCATCCTGGAGGATATTCTTCTATTATGGAAATTATGGTGTTTAAAGTGTTTAAAAATAGTCAAATGTGAGTAACTATGAGTAGAAAAGTATTTTTTTAGTAGAGACTTTTGCTAGGCGGATTATGAGTTGAAGTGATGTCATGTATAATATTTTACAGCAGCATCTTTTTCTGGTGAAATGTCAATCAAAACAAAAGACAATAAAAACCCTTTCAGAAATGAAAGAATAAAGGGTTAGTGTATATACTAAAAAGTAAAATACAAAAATAAACCATTAATTTACAAGGAAAATGTAATTCTGTCACTCCCAAAAAGTATTTTTTTTCTCCAGTGTCGCGTGGGTTGTTTAGTTACTTGTCTTACACAGTAACACATTGTTTGCTCACTGAAAAACAGGGTGGAAGAAAAAAAATAATGCTCTTTCCTACCAACTTCTCAAAACCATGCAATTTTTTTTGCCACATTTCCACCACACTGGCATTCCTCAATTTTTTTTTACTTTGAATGAAAGTTGAGACGGCGTACTTGAATATTCAAAGAAGACTCACAAATCAAACAAAATAAATTCCCAACTTTTGCAAAAAACATTTATAAAATATCTTACACAACCTTTTTCTACCCAGGTTGGATTTTCTTGAATTTTACTGTCATCATTTGTAGACCAAACAACAACCTCTGAAAGTTTGGCATTCCAAAACAGATCTCCAAATGAAAAACAAACAAATGAAGTTGAAAAGTGACCTCACAAGGACTTGTTATATTTCCACCTCTGTCCTAAAATGTGTTAGTGAACATTTCTGAGTAGTAGTACTCGTAGTAGTACTAGTAGTAGTACTAGTAGTAGTACTAGTAGTAGTACTAGTAGTAGTACTAGTAGTAGTACTAGTAGTAGTACTAGTAGTAGTACTAGTAGTAGTACTAGTAGTAGTACTAGTAGTAGTACTAGTAGTAGTACTAGTAGTAGTACTAGTAGTAGTACTAGTAGTAGTACTAGTAGTAGTACTAGTAGTAGTACTAGTAGTAGTACTAGTAGTAGTACTAGTAGTAGTATTAGTAGTGGTGCTAGTAGTAGTGCTAGTAGTAGTACTAGTAGTAGTGCTAGTAGTGGTGCTAGTAGTAGTGGTAGTAGTAGTATTAGTAGTAGTGTGAGGATTGTATCGGATGTACAATGCAAAAAAAATCAAAACAGCGAGACAACAGCTGCAAAGCAGCACAATGTGTGGAGGCCAAGGACAGGAAACACAAGAAAACCATTTTCAAAAAAAGAAGACTAAGGCCGGAAGGAAAGTCATTGTTATGCGGCAGAAAAATCAACAGAAAACAGCCATTTTTAACCATTTCATTAGCTGTATTGACAGACACGGATGTCCAATCATCCTTCTGATGTGACCTAAGAAGACTTAATGAATATTTAAGTCATTTAATTTCCTTTTTAAAATGTTTAACTGTTATTTTAGTTACAAATATGGCTTATATGCGAGAAAATAGGGTAGCGGGAAGTCCAAACCGCTTTCCACGCCCACAACACCTGACGCAAAACAGACAGGATGCTATATTTTGACTTGACTAGTTTGTTTTTTTGACCTAGCAAGAGGAAGCAATTTTGTTATCAGCATCAGTCTTCACTCCTAATACCAAACGCCGCCATTCTGCCGTCTTCTACGAGAAATGGAATGTAAACCCAATGTAAAAAAAATGGCTTCTTTAAGCAGTCACCGTAAAGGTCAACGTCTTCTTGAACGATGGTTATGTCCAATGGTTTTCCTAAACAAACCATTTGATTTTCTTTTCAGGAAAATAAGATGTTTGAGCTCTGGGTCATGTCATTGTTTTTCGACGGAGTCCCACGAGACATTTTTCGATCCGTTTTGGTTTCTCAGCTGTGCTTTGATGCGACTCGATGCCCAAATTAGGGTAAAAATATCGACGAATCTTGACGGATTTTTTTGCATTCTTCTTTACAGGAGGTCAGGGTGACATCATGAGCGATCGTTTCGATTGTAAGAACTGCGAGGAGTCCCTGTATGGACGCAAGTACATCCAAGTGGAGGATAACCCGCATTGCATCCCGTGTTACGATCGCCTGTACGCTAATACATGTCAGGAATGTAAAGAAATCATTCAGCATAATGCAAAAGTAAGATTATTTGGATTATAATGGCATGTCACGGTTGAGATTCAATTTCAATTAAAAAAAACAGTTTATTTTGCTTTATATTAGCATATATTGAAACCAAAATACATAGAAATCCCCAAATATATACATTTTTTGTAGGAATGTTTTGGTGACCCAAATACTACAAACTACTTAACTAGCACCGTGCGAGCATAGCGAACTGATTGTTAAATCGTTCCTCTTGTAAATAACTCGCTTTTTTTACAGAGCTAACTCAGCTAGCATCATGCTAGCAGCTTTGTCCTAGCAAACTGATCATTAAATGTTTATATTATATATATGTATTTTGACAAAAGTCCCCATGTCCTTGTAAATACCACAATTTTCCCACAAATGTATTTTAATAAATGCTATCGCTAACAAACATTGTCATTGTGGTACAGAATGCTAATGCTAGGAGGCTGTGACTTTAAAAGAATACTTTCAGCTAAGAATGATGCAAGATAGCCTTTAAAAATCCATAAATCGCCACTAAGAGGGAGAGGGGAAAAAGTATGGTCATCATTCACTCGTAACTCTTTCGTCATCCCGTGAAAAAAACGAACAAAAAAGTGTTTATGAAAACAGCCGTTGATGTCACAAAGGGCCACGAGCGTCCCGTAATTCGCAATCTCCGTGTGAGGGAACGCCAGTAAATCAGGCCACTGCTTACTTTGGCCCTCCAGCACGCTCACATGACGGAGCGGCGGCCATTCTTCATCCCGTTCTCTCCCTGGCCTGTAAAAGCCGTTTTTCGCCTTCCATTGAATGGCTCCATTTATCAAAAGCTTGAAATGAACTGCTGCTGAACTGTAAAAACAAAACTGAAATATTTCCCAACGAGAATCATGGCTTGACCACAAATGTAGCGTTTTTGAAACTAGTTTTGGCAGGAATTGTGTCGATTTTTGGTAAACACCATAGAATATAAACAGAGATACATGTTTTTGTTATTAAAAATAAAATGGCCCTTTTTTGGTTCAACTGCTGTCTTTCAGGAGCTGATTTACAACGACAGATTCTATCACGAACATTGCTTCCGCTGCATGCGTTGCGAGCGGTCGCTGTCCGACGAGCCCTTCACCAATCAGAAAGATGCGTTGGTCTGCAGCGAGTGTTACGGCAACGAATTCTCCTCCAAATGCGTCGTGTGTGATAAAAAAGTTCTGCCTGGTGAGTGGAAACCTTCCCTACGTACATAAAAAAATACTTCTAGTACAAGTAATTAAAAATAAAAGTCAAGTAAAATAAAACATTTCCGTTTACTATGTCATTTCTGATTGACAGGATCCAAAATGTTGGAGTACGACGACTCCACGTGGCACGAGGACTGTTTCGTGTGTCACGGCTGCGAAAAGCCCATCGGGGCCGAGGCCTTCGTCCCGGAAAAAAAGAATTACTACTGCGTGCCGTGCTACGAGGGCCGACTCGCTCCAAGATGCAGGCAATGCAACGAGGTGAGCACTGTGATAGGCCGCCAATAGGCTCCAATTCATATAATCAATGAATTGCCATTGTTGGGAGCATTGTCTGTACCAACATGGCCGCCCGCAGGTGTACACAAATATTGTTAAAAGAAATGACAAATGGTTTTAAATTGTAAAAATAAATCAATACAAATATTTAATTGAATTTAGAAATATATTCTTTTGAAAATTGGAATAATAACTTTTTTTTTATGTTTTCTGGGGGCAGGCTCTCACTAAAGGGGGCGTGACCTACCGGGACGAGGTATGGCACAAAGAGTGCTTCTCCTGCTCGGGTTGTAAAAGCCCATTGGCTGGCCAACCTTTCACTTCAGAAGGTGAAAAACCTTACTGCGTCAAGTGCTTCAGCACCCTCTATGCCAAGAAATGCACTGGCTGTAACACGGCTATCACAGGTGGGCCAAATTACAAAGTCGCTGGCAAATGTACGTCTCCTTGCCCGTTTTGGTGACGCCCTTTTTTTGTCCCTGCAGGTTTCGGGGACGGCAAATACGTTTCGTTCGAGGAGCGCCAATGGCACCGGCCGTGTTTCAAGTGTTCCCGATGCTCCGTGTCGTTGGTGGGTTCTGGATTTTTTCCAGACCGGGAGCAGATTTTGTGTAAAGACTGCAACAGCGACGAATAACAGACTTATGACTAACTGATTAAATATGGATTCGGAAGCATTTAAATAACAGCATTTTGTTGTTTCCAAAGTCTTGTAACATGCAAATTTCGGTGGAAGTTTCTGAGGTGAGAGTTTATTCAGAACTATTGACGCATTCTCATTGGCTAACAGCAAAGTGAAACAAATTGACATTGTTGATGCAAAATGTATTTTATTATTGTCCACTATGAAATAGTCGCTTGTTTATATTTTAAAGGAAGCCTCACATCTTCCCTTTCTGCGTAGCAATGTAGCATGTTAGCATGTCATAATCATCTACTATTTGCAATTTTCACCTGTTTTTTTTATTTTCATGTAAAAATCAAGGATGAATTCCATTTTTATTAAAATAATGCATTCAAAAAGCTGTCCTTCCAACCTCTACAGTCACAAGACGAAGCTCCGCCCACTCTGCACCCCCGAAATAGCGCTCCCATGCGAACCCAGTGCTACAATTACCTCAGCGAAGCGTCTAAATATTTACAGTTCACAACCTCGTATTTATATCATCGCGACATCATGATGGAGGAACACCGCCGTGGTGCGTGGTTTTCATTTTCCACCAATAAAACCCACGCAAACAATTAAAAAATACGACTGTAAGCGGCGCCAATGTGACCTCCGCCGCTTCATGGTGAACTCCAAACCAAAGTTGTCACGCGGCAATGCTAACGTCCAGCCACTTCCTGCTTTTAATCGCCTTTTACGAGCAGAAACTGCAACTAAACTCTGTGTCTTATCAACTCCGGATGAAAAATAAATAATAAAAGAAGGACCACGCGGTGCTGTTTTTTGTCCCACTACTTTCCCAGGCTTCGTCCTGAAATATATTTGACCTCATTTGAGGCGTTTTTAGCTCCCAAGAGGAGCAAAGGAAGGATATGGTGACAAATATTCGTAGTATTGAGTCACTGCTCTACACTCAAAACTTATATGGAGTCATAAATCAGTGAAAATAGAAGTGAGAGTTTTTGAGGAGGGAGTTTATTCATTTATTTATTTTCTCCTATTTTTAGGATTTTACATTCTCTAATCATTAAAGAAAACTCTCCTATTTGTAATAAATGTTTCTGAGGTAGGGGTTTGTTTACTCATCTAATTTCTAAAGTTCACAACCACATACCACAAAAATACGTCACTATATTCCGCTTTTCACCCCCCATTTCCACGATTACACGTCACGCAAATTCCAGAAACTTTTTTTAACCGCCCAAAACAAAACAGCTCCTTTTACAAGTCACTCCAAACCAGCAATTTGAACATAAAGGCCTTGAGGATACAGACTGCCATTTCCTCTGTGCGCACTCAAGAGGACAACAAAAATAACGTATCCCTTACAGTGACTCTCTTGATAATTACCATATAGCTGAGTTTAGGAATCCTGCTTGTATGCAATTAAAAACGGAATTTCTTAACGTGACACGAGGCCTTTACCGATGGAATGTGGCCTAATTACATTTGTAGTAAAACAAAACATACAAAAAAGGGGGGAAAACGCAGTCTCCGAGTTACTTTTAATAATAAAGTTGATTAACTCATTTACAGAGATAAAGGTCCAATCCCTTTTACCAAAGAAGACTGGCATTGAATGCATTTTATGTTTCGACAGTTTTCCCTTTCCACACCCATTTCTGAAATCACTTTCAACCTCAACTATGAGTGTATGTTGCACAACAAACTATGTATAACCGTGACAGAATCTACCCACAGACAAGCCATAATTATAGAGGCACAAAAAAAGCGTCTCCATACATTTCCGGTGCGTCGCTACGCTAAATTCTAGCTAATAGCTTCAATAATTGAAGTGGCCGTTTCAAGTTTCATACTTTGAAATTAAAAATACGAAGGCTTTAGCGTTCACTTCTAGGAAAGCTACTTTGGAAACTGTTGATTCAAATCAAAAGTGACTCCACAATGAATCCAGGAATGTATTTTGGCGACTTCACAGTTTATCCATCATGATGTTTGCCAACGTAGCATTAAGTTCTCTTTTACAGTTTCCAGTGTTTTTTTGTCGTTTGACTCCTGTGGGAGACTAAGAGCATATTTGGAATGTTTATGAGCTGTCAAAATATCCCTGAATGGGTGGAATTTGTCCATCCTGGACCGTACAATTAGCATCAATATGACAATATTTTCCAGACTTTAAGTCACACATTTTTCATAGTTAGGCTGACTAGCTCATGTGTAATTTATGTATGTCTTTTTTCCCACTCTGGTTATAATGTGTTTTTTAGTCTATAGTTATCCTAAAAACGCAAACTCGCCAAAGAAAGGGAAAAATATAGCATTGGAGAATAAGTTGCTTTTTGGTGGGCAGTTTATTAATCTATCAGAAACCAAATACAAACACTATGCGTTAAAGTTAGCATAGCATGCATTTTGTTTACTTTTAACTTGCTCTTTTGCATTTTAAGGTGTATGGCTTCATGCTGCCCCTCGCAGGTCAATCATGGTACTACAAGAGACTTCTATCAGTGCCACTAAAATATACCTGATATGTTAAATATTAAACATTAAAATATACTTTCATTTTATCAATGTAAAAGAAAAATTAAAAATGGTTTACCACTATTATAATTATCCTTAATTTTGCCCGTAAAGCTTTGCGCTAAAAAAAATTAAACATGACAATCTATTTAAAAAAAATATACCGACATCACTGGTACTTTATTTTCTAGAAAAAACACCATGACATAAAAATAATACAGATTAAAGGGGATCCACAATAGTGTGACGTTCACAAAAAAACGGAATATATAGGTTCATTGCCTACTAAATAAATAGTCTTTTGTTTTTTTGTTGAAACATCAAACAAAAACCTTGTGGAAAAACATGCAGAGGGAGTTTGGAAACTGGGGAATGATTTGAATGGTACACAGAAAAAAATAAAAGGCATATAAAGTTCAGTAATTTCTCTTGGTGGTCTTGAATTTGTCTTTTTAGGTAGAATATTCCTGTAGAAAGACAACATTAACCCCTTAAATGCCATATTAAAAAAAATATAAATTTTAAATCCCATTTTAAAAACCAACCATAGAAAAAGAATTCTAAATACACATGAATCATATGGTTACATTTTTCAAATGAACAGAAATACTAAATACTACATAAATAATACCATATATACATGAAACAGTATTTAACAAACTAGATAACAGTGATCAATTACTTACAGCTCTTGGTTTCTTGTTCACCTTCATGTCGAACCTGTGTTTGAAAAAAAAAAATGGACGGTGAGTTTAGCAAGAAGAACTTTAAGTGAATTTAAGCTACTAGTGACAAAAAACATGCCACTACTGCACCATGAAGGAGCCTAAAAACCAAAACCACGGCAAAAACTCTACATTTTCAGTTAATTATTCGCAGACAAACTCGGAACCAGCTCATCATTTTACAAAAACAGCACAACTTTGAACAAGTGCAACCAAAATGAGATGTCACCCCGTTAACAAGCAATATTGAGGAAGTGGGGAGGGGTGCCGGAGCAGTCAAAGACATGCAGCATGACCTGGAACGCTAGCAGAAAAGACCACGTGCAGGAAATAAAATTCAGAACTTACTCAAAGTCATAATCAAACATGGCAGAAGGGCTGAAGGGAAAGGGGGAGGAGTCAGCGTTACAACAGGGAAGGGGAAAAGATCAGCAGCTGTTAGTTGAAAGTCAGAAACCAGACACAAACACAATAGAGTAAAAAAATATTGCGTTGACGTGGTGTTAACTGCAAGAGCAGGAAATTATAGATAAGGAGAACTTTGACGTTTTCAATTGGGTTTTGATGACTGTGGCTCAGTGGTGCCCCTACAGGGCACGATTGGTACTGCAACAGACACGCTTTTTGTTTGCACGATGTGTTGTTTTTGTGTGGTGGTTGGAGATTTTTTTTACATTTTTATATCCATGTTTAAAGCCTGAAATGTGACAAAATGTTGAAAAGTATTCGGTAAGGCACTGTAGCTCAAAATGTTTGATCGACTCTCAAGCAGCCCTGCCCTTAATAACAGCAGACAAACATTTTTTTAATCTACCTGTGTCTATTTTTATTCTTCCTTTTCTTATGGCTTCCATGATGGCTGCCAGATGAAGAGGAAGACGCCGCTTTTTGAGGCTTCAAGTCCTGTAAGGCCGAATCCACATCCTCTGTATCCTCCTGGCTGGGTTCATTTTCTTGGTTCTGGAGATCCGGAGACGCGTCGCTTTCCGTGCCGCTGCCCGCTTCGCCTGATGAGAACCCAAACCTCAGCGCCCGTAAGTTAAAACGTCACGTGTTTTAACTTACGTTTTTCGTTCATGTGATCTGGGATCCCGCCTAGTGCGCACACCGCCTGTGGATCAAAAAGAAAGATTAGAATTGGGAGGTGCCATCTCCCCCGACCCCCAAAAATAGAGGTAACGTATACTTACGGCAACTGAGGTGACTGATGACTTGCTAAAAAGACGCTCAGCTTCTTTAAATTTGCGATTTCTTCTGTCTGTTTTGCTGTTGGAGTTCCTGCAAGAAATATTTAAATTAGTGTTATTGTACCATCTAGCTAAAAGGAAAAACAAACAAATACGCACACATACTTTTGGTTGGTTAGGTATCGGTCCCATCCTCGGATGATGTTGCCGTACATTTGAGTGTCTTCTAGGTAACTGCCTTCAAATGCGTATATTTGTCGTTCCAAATTAACAAGCGTCTCCTATAGTGCCAGAGGAAAATTATACATGTTTACAAGCTTTGGCAACATTGGAAAAAGCTTTGTAAAATTGCTACTCTATTCCTAGTTTATACCTTGTAGTTGTCATATATTTTAACTCATTTATGAATAGATATTACATGCAGTGTGAGTAGTTCAGTTGTGTATTACATTATGTTTCTGTTTGAAACAATGTTTTGTGCAAATGGTTTGATCAACTACCATACAGTACAGTACATTCCAGTAATGTACCCTTAAAAGTATTATTAATATGATAACACTGGGGGAATATATAACATATACAAAAAGGTAAATGAAATTTGACACCGACAGCAATTGAAGTCAAAACGTTTACGTTTTGAACAAGCTTTGACGCGTATATGTCGAGGTCTGATGACGTTTGAAGACTGTAATCGCGCGAGAACTCTATCCAAAGACGGAGTCCGGTAAATATCCAGCTGCTGGCTAGTTAGCACACAAACATATTTGGCTGTTGTTACATTCAAATGGAACGTATTGGAGCGTCTTGCAAAGTGTGCGGCTTTCAACGGACAACGTAAAACGTAATGTACACAACACACGGTTAAGTTAGCAAAATGTCCGCAAATATTAGTTTAAAAAAGCAGAAAGAAATACGGAGCCGTTTTAGCCTGGCACTTAGCAAGGCCTGCTAGCAATGAACAGCGCGGCGGAAATTTTATTTACATTTTAATTTAGCCCGAGGCGAATTCAAGAGCATAAAGAACCGCTTTAATCGAACGTACAGCTAGTTCTTGTTTCCTCTTGACCAGTTCGGCAAGCTCCCGCCGAGTGTCCGGAATCTGCGGCGGAGTAGCCTTAGCGTGCATCGCCATGATGAATCGAGCAATGTGGGAAAACAAAAAGGTGGCGGCGGGAGAGTTCGCAGCGACGCCTAAATTTGTCTCTATTTCCACCAGGCGGCGCTAAAGGACTAGAAAATATGTTGGGAGCAATTTGTTAGAGAGCATTTGTGAATGTTTTTACTAATTATTGCCAGTGACAGGCATTTGAGGTAAATTCCACAACTAACCTATGTTGAATCTTAGCATTGTTCCAATTAACTTAATTAAACAAGACCAAAATATATGAGATGAGATAGCAGTTGTTTGACAAATGAAATGTACACGGGGAATACAATATGTATAATTGTCTTTGTTATGTGTGTTTTACTTAAAACTTTACTTTAACATTTGCCTTTTTTAGAAGCACTGTCTTAAAAAGATCTAACCCTAATATGGACAGTTTTTGTTGTGGGAGTGTTTGCTATTATACATGCATAAAATAATCATATTTAAACTTTGATTTATTGTATTTCAGGTCTTCCCACAATCCAGTGTTGAGCTGTAAGGTTCCAGGTATAGAAGTGAACAGCCCACATGAGGCCCTTGCACCCACGAAGAAAACCACCCTTCTGTAAGTACAGCACACCTAGCGTACTTTTATTTTCACCAGGATCCTGAATTGTGGTCCGGGAGTTCTCCTCTGGAACAGCTGAGAGCTTGTGATGACACGAGTGTGCCAACTGCTAGAGGGCATAGATTGTGACTCTCTGTGTGTGCAATGTGACTGAGTGGGCATGAGGCCCGCAAATGGAAACATCAGTCCAATCCTTTATCTGTACCAGATTGTAAATTACAATCAAACTTTTTACACTAATCAGAATGCCCTTTAGTAAACCTGTGGTGGAATAAATCCCCACACAACATAAGCAAGAGAAAAAACATTGGAATATGTTCCATTGTAATATAAGATGGCACTTTTTCTCCATCATATTCTAATTGGGCCCAGTTAAAGCCTGTTTGCCTCTGCTGGTGAGATTTTTTAGATTCCCCCCACTCCCTTCATAACAACTGCAAACTCCCACATAGCAGCAGCTGTCGTTATATTCAGATTATGATCTCATGCCTTCTCTACGTGTATACTGTACCCCCGCTTTTTTGACTTTAGGGGATTTTTCACAATGAATAGAGGTTTTTGTAACCAGCTTCCTTTCGTCTAATGATCCCTGCAGTCAAAAAAAGGAATCAGTTGAGCAGAAATGTAGTCCATCTCGATATTAACTCATTTCGTGTTATTTTTGTTGTGGTGGAGGTGCAATTATTCTTCTGTGGAATGATGGGACACTTTTTTTTTGATCCGCCCATGTGTTACGGTCTGTTGCAGACAAGTGTAGACATGTATTTCCTCCAGATAGCACAGCTGAAACATCGTTTTCTGGCTTTTTATGAAGCAATAAGGTGAAATTTGTGGAAGACTATTTTGTCTATAGAGGAGCATCTTGAATCCCTATCTTTGTTGTGTTAATGCTAAAGGCGATTTCACATGTTTGACGAAACAAACGATATTTGTTCCTTGCAAATTGAACAGGAAAGGCCCCCCTGAAAAAATAATATTGACAATTTGTGGATGGGCTTCAAGGTTTTTTTTTTTTATGTCTCCCACAAATCCCTGTCGGCATCTTTTGAGTACAGGCATGCACTTGTTCTTTTATACTTGGTGTCCTTAGGAATAGTTCATAGTTTTGCTCATTATTCAGATTGAAGTGTTTTTGCTTGTTTTTATTTCTATTTATTATTTATTTCTATATCTATTGTGTTTATTATTTATGCTTGTTGTCAATCACATTAACCCTCATTCTTGATTTTTTCCCCTGATTTTTGCAACACAACTTCAATCTGCTTTTATTTTTTTTCCCTATACATGCAGTGGAAAATTTCATTTTTAAGATTGTCAGTCCAATTATGTGATTGACATAGGAAATAATTTGTTGTCACTTTATGTTTAGAATGGAAATGGTTCAAATTAGCATTCAATTAGCGTCCAAATTATCAGGGCAGTTCGTTTAGCATTCTCATGAAGGTAAATACTAAAATATTGTAAAAGTATGGCACAATTCTAGCTTTACAGTTTACTTTGGTCTTGTTATTGTAAGTACCCAGACTTGTCAAGTCACCCTGTTTTCAGCTGCTCCGAATCATCTGATGGGCCAAACCATTCACAGAGTTAAGGGAAACATATTTTTCTGCCATGACGCTACAAACCAATTAAAGCACACAATAAATAAAGTGAATACTTTATTATTTTAATGAGAATTTTTAACATATACGAACGTTTAAATAATTATTTCGTTTGTCGTCCAAGCAGATGGTAAAGTCCAGATTTCTGACATGCGGTATTCGTAACGACGTGAAGTTAGGCTTTATCGTGCTTGGACAATTGCCGACAACTTTGGTATACCTTCAAAATAAAATAGCCCACATGAAGTTGTTGAAAGTAATAACATTTTTCCGTCTTATACTTTAATATGAGAATATTTATAAACTAATTATATGTATTCTTTACATTCCAAACTTTATAATAAACCGCGGTTCGTCAAAATGAGCGGCTCGTGTTTGCTTTAATTGCAGAAACTTCAACCGGAAATTAAGTGTCACTCAACAAATTGACCAGTTTGCGGTTGGCAATACTGAGACGTTTTAGTTCATCCGTGGATTTTCCATACAATGCACGTCCCCTCTGTTAACGCCAAATATTAATATATTATCAAAACAATCGCGTCACTTTGTATAAATTAAACTATCGACAGTTTTTGGGCGTATCCTCGTTTGTTAACAACTTTGCCTGTTTCCTGTCGCTTCTCCATTCCTGCTGGATTTTTCCAAAGGGCGTGTTTGGCTGAATCTGGACCGGGAGTTGCAGCTCCTGTACTCGGGATACTCGTGAGGAATGACAGCATCTGGAAAGTCACTGCAATCCGCCTGAATGGACACCATGGATTGTAAAGAGCTTGGACAGCATTTCGAGGAGAAACTGACCCTGACGCATAAATGTGAGTACAATGAATTCAAATGAGGTCAGGGTGTGGAGTCGGATTTTTTTGGGGTTATTTCATGGTTATTTTGTGGTAAGTCTTACATGGTTTAATTGGTGTCACCCTTCCACAGTAGCGCAGAACGAAATACTGCAATCGTCTTCATTGGGCATGCAGGATCATCCCATATATGTACACTAGTCTCAAAATGGCTTCGATCAAGAAGGTTTAATGGAAAACTTGATTGATGAAGATGGAGATAAACATCTCCCCTTGACCTGGAGGACATCTCCATCACCCCCCCCCCCATGTTCCCAGCAGACGTGCATTATCTTGATCACTGTTGCCATGTTACGCATTTGGCGGCGTCATCACGAGGGATATCTGTAAGAAAAATCTGGTGTATTGAGATTTTTGTGCCATTGACTGGGAAGGACGTCCAATTTATTTGGACTCTATTGAGTTAATCATTTGATGGCATATTTATTCAAAAGATTATTTTATAATGAGCTCAGGGGAGACACTGGCAAGGAATGAGGAATGTTTCTGTTTATCTAGAGCGTCTGCCATTTTTGCTGTGTCGCATTCCTGATAAGCTCACATGCCGTATTATTCCGCTGAACTTTTCCAGTAATCGCTGGTGTCAAAACCCATCCTTGTCTTTTGGAATTGCACCTGACAACTGCCTTGACGAATTGGCTAATTAACAATGACATGAATCTAAAAAAAATGTGCATTGTCAACATCTAAATTGTCAGGATCTGCTTGAAAAGCAAACATTTTCACATATATTTTTTGTGTTGTTAAGTATTTTGGATTAAAAAAACAGTCACATTTTTTTCTCGATTAAAATACAGTAAAATGTCAAACCCAGAATAATAACATGTGATTTTAATAGCCCATTGCCTGACCTATTGCCAAAATAATCACTGATTAACCAACTACCAAAAATTGTTTGTGACAGATAATTCTTGGAACTTTGGACTCGTTTTTTTTTTTGGAAAGATGTGACTTCAAAAATGGAGTCTGTCATAGGTGCCTATTGTAAACCTTTGGACTTGTGATACGTGTGTAGCCCCACAGTCAGAGTTTCAGTTTTCTCTGTGGAAACAATCACGAGATGTCGACTCACTCCCTTTTGTCTGAGGCTGGCTACGTTTGACGTCATTTTATTGGCACGCTGTCAAGAAATACGATCCAGAAACTTTGCAACACTAGCTGAATAAGTATCGTGGTTCACAAAAGTGGAGGGCAGTTGTTTTTTTTAGAGAATGGGTGTGTTCCTAACAGAGACTGTAGACGGACGGAATTCCACGTCAGCAAAGGCGGGGGCAGATGTTCTAAATCTGCACAGAAAAGGCCAGGATAGCTAGCCTGCCTTCACAGTCAGAAGAATGAAATGAAAGAGCTTCCTGAGGGCTTATACTCAGATTACTCATATTTCCCTCCCCGTTTTTGTTGCGGGTTGAACAAAATAAAAATCCACTTGCCATTGATGTTATTAATCCTTTTTGGAGGATTAGCTCACGTGCAAAGGGTGGAATTTAGGCTCAAATTGAGCGTCACTTAATAGTCCAGAGATTAACACTTAGCTTTTTTGGTGGTGCATGTTCATTTTGGGACAATTACAGATCATTTGTTGTTGCGAGTTCTGTTTTTTGAGCTATGTCCTACTTTAAGAGTCAAACAAAAGTGTTGGGAGGGAGCAAATCAGCTGTGGTTGGTTACTATGTTGACTCTTGTGTTGATATGACTTGAGTTTCCGACACAAACATGACACATCCCACCGATTTATTGTTGTTCTTAAACTTCGGGCTTTTTGAATTTTGCCTCTGAATGCAAAAACAACAACCAATTAATTTGCTGTTCTCAAAGTTCATATTGATTAGAAGTGTCCTAGGAGATAAATAATTGGACTTCTATAATCGACATGACATCACATTTTCCAACTAAATAGGGTTGAAGTCATTTATACTGCTGACCTTGTTTTTGGCTATCTACTTCCAGCTGGTGAAGAGTATAGCCGGAAAATATGAAGAATGAATGATTCATTTATGATGAATATGTGGCTGTGTTTCAGCTTTTGTGCCTTGCTAACACACTTCTTTGTTTAAAATCAGCTGGAGACCAATCTTCGCTCAGGAGTCTCACATCCTGCCTTCGTCTTCCTCTCTACAGACTTCGGAAATGTTGATTTTTTTTTTTTTTTTTTGACGTCATGTGTGCTAGATGGCAAACTTCCTAACCTTATGCTTTCTTCTATTATTCTTCCCAAGTAGCAACTTCTTTTATTTGAAAACGTAAAGTCAGGAATGTTCTTCCTCTTCTCCACTTGGGCGTGGTGGACGCTTGTTGCTTGCGTGGATTTGCGAGGAAATGTGACGCTTGAGCACAACTTTTAAAGATTTGAACTGATCCCATTGGACATCCAAGAGAGATAGTTTTTGTGTATGTTTGGTGGTTGAGTTGTGAGTGCCTGAAATTCCTGAGGTGGCGTGACCCAGATTCAACAACGCTCGCATGCACTGGACTTTTAGCGACATGGAGTCTGACCTGCTTCACACAGGACCAGGGGGGCTCCGGCACCCCCACCTGTTAATTCAATGAACTGTTGCCATTTATGAATGAAAACTGATTCATGGAAGTCGCACTAGAAACCATTACATTTGACTGTGTAGATTGTAGCTAGCCTAAAAAACCATTTGGATGATGCTAATGCTAGTTTTGAAGCTAACTGACCCCCAAAAAAGCCTACTTTGTGTTCAGTGAAGTTGCACCTTCAGTCAGCTGGCCGTAGCAAGTCCCAAGGTGCCTCATCTGACCACCGTCCCTTTTATGGCTGACATTCTCAGTATGGCGCCCGTCGCTATTTATAAACGCCGACTGACTCCATCGCGGTGGCACAGAAACCTGAGATGGGAGCAAAAAGTGGGAAATGGAGGCCACTGAATCTGTCATGCGGTCACCAGACCGACGATAGCGGTGAACAAGTTCACATTTTTTAATACTCCAACTTTACTTTCCAACATTCCTCATTAGCGTTTTGGAAAGTAGGCCAATTTAACCTTTTAATTCATGTGGTTTGCTAAGTGCTTGTTGGAACCTAACAAGGAGAGAGCACCATTCACCATCTGCTCGTTGTTGGCAAACCCAAACAAGAATTGGCCTTAACTCTATTTCAAGATAGCATTGTGTTAAAAAATATTGTACTCTTTGCCAGTCGATCTTAGCATATTTAATATTATGCTCAATTACTAATTCAGCTAGTACGTCATTATTTTTTTCGTCCTCCTGATCCAACCTGCAAATCAGGCATCAAATTTCACAGTGGAATTATGAATACATAATGGGAATGATTTTATTGAATGACTTTGCTTTCAAATCAAGAAGGCAAATAAATGTGCATCAAGTGAGAACTTGGTGTGAACGCCAAGTTCTAATGAGCTTGACTTGTTTGCGCTAATGAACCTCCAGGTGTTTAATAATGTGTCAGCAATGAAGAAAATCTGTGCCATTCTTCCCACATTATCATGACGTTGCCTCAATGTGTCCCCCTTTCCTAGCTCTGCCCTTGCATGGTGGTGACTGTCCACCCATCCAAAATGAAGACCAGTGTCTACCCAGCGTCTTTTTGACCCCGGACGACTCGGCCAACACCGATCTTTCCCCGAAAACGGATTCCGCCACGAAAGCGGAAACCCCCACCGATATCGATGCGTCCTTTAAGACGGAAAAGCCCCCCACGGGGACTGCCCAACCCCCCAAGAAAGGTGAGTTTGGTGCACTCTCCTGTCTGATGCCATTGACCTTCGACGTTGAGTGGGCAGCCAAAAGACGTGATAGATGAAATTCACAGGGGAGCTGGATGTGTTTTTTTCCCATTTCCGTTGTAGCTGCTTTTGACCTTGAAAATTCATCAAGCTGTGGTGGGCAGAAATGCTTGAATCCCTCTAGACAATCTCTCAAGTATAATAAAACAAGGGGGAAGGGTGGTTAGGGATGATTTAGAGCTGGACTCATTGTGTTATATATATTTTAAGACACCATAATAACGCAACTCATATATTAGCAAATGTCTGCTTTTGTCCGCAATCAAAATAATGATGAAACACTCACCTCAGAAAGTTTAACTGCAATTAAAAGCATTTAATTTGATCTATATTGCAGATGCTGTAAACTCAGAGCAGCGACAAAAACTGGCCAAACAAAGACGAGACGAAAGAGCAAGATATATCGGTGAGTATCAAATTTTCCATTTGCCGTAAATCTTAGCCATTAACCTATAGTATTCCCGCTCAGCCATTTGATGCATGTTTCTGCTTCTCTCTAACAACCTCTTCTCTCTCTCTCGTCCCCTTTTCGACGGTATGCTGATGGTTATTGACATTTTGTTGTTGTCTCCTTGCATGGCTTTCAGAACAGCAAACACAGCTGCAAGGTAAGGTGCTTTACCAAAAACTGACAACCTAATTGGCCATCACGTAGATGGAATCATTAACTGGAAATCATAGTTTACAAATATACATCATTATATTTTATGGTACACAAGCTAATATTTCACTTTATGCATGCTAACCTCATTTTTGCATGATTCAGCTCTCACCAGATTTCATTCGTGTGACCTTTTGACCTCGAGTGCTTTTTTTTTTAAATGAAGGCAAATAATGACTTGAGGCTTGTTCCCTGAAATATGATTATTAGTTTACCTCGGGTCTGTCAAATGAGGCATCTTTAATATGAGCTGAAAGCAGCCCTATCACAGCGATTAGATCTAATTACCGTGTTCATTAGCATGTGGTAACGCTGCCGGCGCTCCGCACTTGAATCTGTTTTATTGCAATATTTAAGATTTGTTCTGCTTCAGTAGCGTCTAATTTCCTGATATGAATGGTCATTTCTAATGGAAAGGACATTCACAGAAATATTTTGTATATTTGGTTAACTCTTCAATGATATGAATTATTGTTTATTCACTGCCATCCTTCCTACTTCTAATGGATTGAACGTCGACTAGTAATAAGGGGGAAGGACAATTGGACTCCGCGTGATTGGTTGCCTCGTATTGGTGCTGATAGAATTCAATTTGGATATCGAATGGTTAAACCCCCATGAGCACAAACAGAAGCCTTAACCCGATGTATTTTCCGCAATTCTGACGTAATCCTGCGGGGATAATGGGATTTTTTTTCCGGGCAATTGGATTACCAGAAGAGTTTCCCCATTGAGGCTTCTTTGCTGAGAGTTGCTGAACAGTGAATGGAAGTTAAAATCTTATCTTTTCCTGGCATGCAGTCGCGACATTCCTCAGGATTGAGTCGGCAAAGTATTTGCAATGCGGTATTAGCCGACAAAACGGTGTCAAATGGTGACTTGTGGAGGGTGGACAAATTGGATTGGCTCCAGATCACCTTTCATTTAGCATAGAACATAACAATTGCTTTGTTTTTAGAGTTAGTAGAATTTGTGTGTGGATTTTGGAATATGAATAGATGTGGAAACATTTTAAGGGATATGAAAATTGTCAAATAGTGTACACTTGTGTGGAATATAGTGTAGTATTTTGTGGAATATAGTTTAGTATTTTGTGTAATATAGTGTAGACTTATGTTGAATAATGTGGAATATAGTTTAGACTTATGTGGAATATAGTGTAGACTTAGGTTCACGCAATTAGACCAGAAATAAACTGAATAACTGTCACTCCAAAATGCGCATCTGCTTACCAGCATGCTAGAAGCTTAATTTAAGAAGTCTAATTGCTGTTTAATTGTTCGCTTATGAAACGAGGCGTGATCGCTAACAGACTAGCATCTGCGAAAGCAGTTTTTTTTGTACACCACGGGAAAGCTTTTATCTACTTGCGTATGTTTGTAACACCGTTTTTTTGTGCTAACTCCAACAGCGGTAAAGAAAGCCCAATGGCTGGAGAAAGAAGAAAAAGCCCGACGTTTGAGAGAAAGCCAATTGGAGGATCGCAGGAGGAAGCTGGAAGAACAGAGACTGAAGGCCATAAAGCGTCGAGCTCTTTTGGAGGAGAAACAGAAGATAAAACTGGAGAAAAATAAGGTGAGTCCATCATGCATGTCCACCACAAATGCATTCAATCTTTCTTTCACTGAAAATGTGCTTTTCTTTCACAGGAGCGATACGAGTCTGCCATTAAGAGGTCCACCAAGAAAACCTGGGCCGAAATCCGACAACAGAGATGGTCCTGGGCAGGTGGACTCAACCAGACTTCCCGCAGGGAAAGTAAGTTTTAATGGGGCTTAATGCCAGTTTGGATTCAGCAGAAAATGGTCATGGGATGTTGTTTTTTCTCATTCCAAAGTCTTTCCTCCCCTCGCAATTGTTCCTTCAAACACTCCTCTTTTTTAGTACAGCTCTTCTCTGGACTGATCATGAAGAAATCAGACGCCAGCACCGTCTATTGATTTTCTATTTGTACTTTGCATTGTTGTACTTTGGCTAGCCTTTTAGATAAAAAAAACACAACAACCCAAATTCACTAAACGCTGTAAAAGAACAGGGGAAAACAGTTAGCTCATTCATCGCTGGTTGGGTAGCTTGGCTTTGCATTTTTTTTACTTAAAATCATATTTTAGGTGAAAACTCATAATGGCAGTTTTCACTCTTAATAGGTAACACTGCGGAAAAGTCGCGGGTAAACGGTTAGCTTCTTTCTTACTGGCTACAAAGTTGATATTCCTTCTATTTTAGCTCATCTTTTAAAAAAACAAACAAAAATGGATAGTCAGTTAAGTAGTTTTAAGTCCTAATGAGCGAGTTATATACCACACTGCTAAAAAGAGGAATAGCTAACGGGTTAGCTTGGCGTCGCATTTCAAATAGTTAGGTTCATCATTTAGATCAAAAAACAGTCAGATAGGCCGTCTTGCACTTTTTTTTTTTACTTAAGCTCATCTTTGAGATTAAAACAGAAACGCAGTTTGGACCTTTTAAATGAGTAAGTTATAGTATATTGCATAAAAGAAGAGTTAGCATCTCCCCAGCCGGCTGGGTAGTTTGGCCCCAAAGAGAGGAGGCCCCGGGCTGGGGAGACCTAACGGTGTGCGATACTATTTGTGTGTTGCGTTTTTTTTTTTCGGTGCAGGCAGATGCTCAGCTTCTACAGTCAACTTGCCGAGACAGGTGGAGCCTGTTATTAACAACAGACTCTCCAAGTCTTCTGCTACGCTTTGGAACTCCCCCAACAGAAGTAAGAGCGAGCCAGTGTTAAATGTCCTCATCCCACGACACTCTTTCTTTTTACCCTAATCCGATTTTTTATTTTTTTGTTGGGTTGTTCTTAATTGGTGACTGGCTTGCTGCCTGCGCTTGGTGATGGGTCATTCTGCAACACCCCCGACACGTTCACGGTCTCGTCTTATGCATCGTGTTGTTATTGTTCTTTTTTGTTTTTTTTAATCCAGTTGATTTGGTACGGTTGTTTCATGGTTTTTAATGTCTGCATTGTGGTGTTTTACCGTTGAAGTCTGGGTGAGATTGTTTCATCGGCTTCTACGTTGACATTTTTTTCATGGTGTTTTCATGTGTTCACTGTAGCTTGCTGTGGTGGTGGTGGTGGTGGGCTCAATATGGTGGATATGGTGTGATGTCAGTTTGGATTTCTTGGCTTTTTGGTTTAGTTACGGGAATGTACTTTGTTATGAAAGACCAGGAGTGACAAAATGAAATAATTAGCTACAGTATTAGATAGAGATCCAATTTTGTCAATGGGAGTAAATGATTTATTTCAATATTTATTGTAAACATTCAGTTTTATGTACTAGTATACTGATTTACATTTAATTGATATGCACTTTTACTCACACTTTTACTTCACTTTTCATACATGTTGAGCAATATGATAGATAGATGAAACTGAACTAAATAAATAGAAGTTAATATAAAATGACTGAAGAAAACTGCAATACAATCAATTTCCAAATATACAATGAATTGAAACATGACATTAGAAATTAGCTTCATTAGTCTTTTAGTTTCATTTCTTTTGGCTCTCCTGGTCCTCAATGCTTCCATTTACGATGTAACTATTAACATAATGTCGTAATGGTGTCACTGTTTTATCGTTTAACCTAATACAAAGCAGGAAAATTATGAATAAGATCGCCCTGAACCAAAAATCCGCTGACATTTAGAAAGTCATTGGCTGTAGGCAGGCGGCAGCTAACGCAGAGCCTCCTCTTGCCGCATTGAAGAGGAGGTGGTGGTACACCACGGTTGCCTAGCAACAGGAGCCAGTCAATTTATCGCTTGCTCGTAAACTGCACGTTATATAAAGAAGGCATTTTTTTGTGAGCCACCTGCACTTGTTACTGAATTTGTATTGAAAAAGCGTTGCCACAATTCCATTTTTCATTCATATGCCACTTTGAAATGATACACCAGAACACAACACGACATTAATCTCATGTCTTTATCGATATTTTTCATAAGTATGAAGTTACAGGTGTTGCAAATGTACTGAGAAATTGGTTCTTTTTTTTTAATGGTTGCCCTCTTGTGTCAGCCCGCAGCATGCGACTTAGCCCGTGGGAGAGTAAGATTGTGGAGCGACTGATGACGCCTACGCTTTCCTTCCTGGCTCGCAGTCGCAGCGCCGCCACCTTGTTCAACAGCAGCGATTCCTGTGAGTGGACGTGACTTTGCATCAATGTGTTTTAGCCTTGGTTTTCTGTGTTGGGGCTGCAAAAAAAACATCATTAAGATAGTCCATTCATATACATACACATACACAAACATACACATACACACACATTTGCATTGGATGACTTATGTCACGTAGACCCCGCCCACAACCCCTCACGCTGAGCTCACTGGCTCCCAAACGGCTGGAACGTCCATGGTTGTCAATGGCAACCGATGAGTTCTAGCCGCCTGCATGGTGTGTGACCCCCACCCGCCCATGTCTTTGCATGTCCACCCGCCACTCAGACTCTCACCACTGCTCCCGTTCAGCTTCGGCCAGCCCGCTCAACTGCTCGTCACGGCAGCATCAGAGCTCGGAACGTTGGAGGGTGTCGTCCGCCAGCACGCCCGACATCACCCAGCGTCCGCGCCAACGGAATTCAACGCCGGTGAGTTCTTATTTACATTCTTGAATTGTGCTTTTCAGAATTTTTAGAACTTTGGACATTTTTTCTTTTCAATTGTAGTTTGACACCCTTGCTGGGTTTTGTGCTTGTCCTTTTTAAGGTTGACAAAAAGAAGAAAGAAAAGAAAGATAAGGAGCGAGAGAACGAGAAAGAGAAGAGCGCCCTCTCCAAAGAGCGCATACACAAGAGGCAGACGCCGTCGCCCGCTTCAAGCTCGAGGAGATCCCAGCCAGAGAGCAGGTATCAACGCCATCATTAACTCATCGGAATAAACAGCAGGACTATCATCTGTTTTTTGGGAGCCCAATCAATGTCAATAACACTCTTTCTGTTTACAGTCCTAGCACCCCCAGACCAAGAACCAGACCCCCGTCGCCCGCTCCCCCCAAAAGCCGGCCGTTATCGCCTTTAGTCCAAGGATCCAAGTCGCCCACGGGTAAGAAGACGCCCCCTCCTGGATCCAAAACACGCCCGAAGCGGGCCCAGACGCCCGCCAGGGTACAGTCCCAGTCGGTTTCGGCCGTCACCGTGGAAACCAGCCAAGAATCTGAAGAGACTGACATTTCTGAGGAGACAAAGAGTAAGTAGCGCTAAAACATGATTACTGCTAGTAAAGGAGTAATCATCAATGAATCAATGCAGATGAAATATTCATGTGTGCCACCCCGCACAGGCTCCACCTATACGTCGAGCGCCACCCCAGTCTCATCTCCCACCCCCAGCCCATCAATTGTGGACTCCTCCTCAAGCTCCACGCCTAGGGAAGAGCTTCCCGCGCTAGCCGCCTCCCCCACGGTCCAGCCCGCCAGCACGGGCAGGCCGTCGGCCGGCACCAACGACCCCGAGGAGGCCGCCCGCGTCCTGGCGGAAAAACGCCGACAAGCCCGAGAGCAGAGGGGGAGGGAGGAGCAGGAACGCCAAGAGCGAGAGCACAAGAACAGGTGAGCCCCGCCCGAGCAGGTTTTGACTCGGTTACGTGGCTAACCCGGACGGATGCCACCTCCCAGAATCCTCCGAGAGGAAGCGATGGCTCGAGACGCCGAGGAGAGAAAACGCAGAGAGGAGGAGGCACGTTTCATGGCCGAGCAACAACAGCTGATGGATGAAGCCCAACGAGTCCAAGAGGAGAAGGAGGCCCAGGAGCGAGCAAAAGCCGAGCAGGAGGAAAGCGAGCGGCTCCAGAAACAGGTCAGTGTGTGTGGATAGCAACCCCTACTTGGTCGCCGGTCTCCAAAAAATCTCCAAAGCCGTCTAATGTAAACACTGTTAGTACCGTGAAGCCTCCAAATTTCCATTAACGTTGACGGAAGCTCTTAATGGCCCCCCACTTGCCGAGAGGCCGTTTACCATCTGCGCCTCCCAACGCAGAGACGCATCCCCGCGCTGTCTGGCATCCGAGCAGATTACACGCATAGAATATACTCACTGCTGTCACGGATTATTCACGTCCCGGGCGAGCCCTAATAGTCAAGAGAAGCCCCTTGTCCACCCGGGCACACGCCAGCTGGTGACCTCTATAACGTCGGCCAGCGGCGGCGGCGGGAATAGCGACGCTTCCGTCGCTCGCGGCTCTTTCGCCGAGGCAGACAAGCGGCGTCACTGTGCCTTTTCTCCTTCAATGGTTCAATTGTTTCATGTGCCGCTGATGGAGACTGGCTGGAGTCTTATTTTGAAAGGTGTACATTAGAATTTGGGTGCACGTGTCAGTGCAAAAACTCTCTGAAGCTTGTCATGGTAATGTGTAATAAATAAGTAGTAGCTAATATGTTGTTGTGACTGACTGTGTCTTTGCGCCCTCTAGTGGAAGTATACTCTAAAAATATGTTTAGCTGGTGGTGGTCGATTGCTTCTTTTTGTGACAGCCTTAAAGTATAATCATGTTTTGACGTGTTTTCAGAGAGAAGAAGCTGAAGCGAAAGCCCGGGAAGAAGCCGAGCAGCAGCGTTTGGAACGGGAGAAACACTTCCAAAAAGAAGAGCAAGAACGTCTAGAGAGGAAGAAGGTGAAAAGAAAAGTCCTTTATTGCCATTGATGGCAATAAATGTTCAGACATCTATTTTCCTTATGTTATTTATTTATTTATTTTTGTTTGTTTCTCCATAGCGTCTCGAAGAAATCATGAAGAGGACTCGCAAAAGCGACACGGGCGATAAAGTTAGTCTTTCCCCAACATAAATCCTCTCCCCTCTTCAAAACAGCATAGTTATTTATGTTATGTTACAGAAGGACGTGAAGGCGTCGCCACAAGTTAACGGAAAGGAGGAGGACCTTGGCAAAGGTAGCTAATGTAGCTCCAAAAAATCACCAAAACACTAGCCTCATTCTGTCTTATGTTTCAGGTGACGAATTGACGAGTCCCACCCCGCCTAGCGTGCCCAGCCCCGTTGTGAACGGAGTGCAAAATGGCGTCTCCTCCCCCAATGGCGATTTCGATCCCATTATGAAACTGAACAGCAGCTCTAGCCCCGCCTCCCCTCAAAGCGGGCTGGTTACGGTTGGAGAAACCCTCCTGATTAAAACGAGTCCCATGAAACCTCAACATGTGGCAGGTAAGAAATGTTAAATGCTGAACTCATTTATGACTAAAGCTGCTGCCAAGATCAATTATGTGATAACCCCCCTGTGATAACCCATTCGATGTCAAACGATTAGTCTTGACAGCCCAATGACTGCATTTTTATCCATTTTTGTCTCTTTTAGAGGTCCTGTGAGTCCCCCACGTATCCATGGACACGCCTTACATCTACGCTTCAGCATAGAGATTCATGCTACACCACAACAGCTTATGAAAAATGAAGTGTGCCAAACAAACAACATGCCTCTGCTGAGTCCATGACATCACACAGGAAGAAAAAAAAATCAGTATTCTGTCTTCGTGTTCTGGTGAAAGTTTTCTTAAAAAAAAAGTCACATGCAGATTTTTGGTGCACCTTAAAGATGACTGAATTTATAGAAAATACATTATAAGCCCCAAAAGGAGGGGAAAATGGTTGTTATTATTATCGTCGTTATGATACTGTTCACTTGAACAATGTGCGTTTTGTTCTTTTTGTCTTGAATTATGTTGAGTTATTTAACATGAGGGGTATTGGACCGACAGGCATCAGACTGTATGTACATGAATATGAGCCTGGCTGCCTATTGGCCTCCTGTTGAAGGGGAGCTGTGAAATAAAGGTTTATGAAAGGGACATTTTTCTTTTGTTTTTAATTCCAATGCGCTTCTGAGTGAGACCATAAACAGTCTTTAATAATGACTGATATACAAGGAGGCAAAATGTGGTCGGAAAGCCGAGCCAAAAGAGGGATTGTCACCAGTAAGAATAACTCTGGTGTGTTCGAGTGTCAGACATCTGCGCCCAGAAGGCAAATGAAGCGTTTATAACAAGTGCCAGCTTCTCCTTGGTGGAGGTCAACACCGCGTCTGCCACTCACTTGTCAACTCTTTTGCTTATGTTAACATAGCCCAAGGTAACCTAACCCTAGAAATAATGCATCAGTGTGTACTTTAAAAGACACCCAATTATTCTCCCCAATAAATTGGACATCTATTGTCGTCATTGGTAGCCAATAAGTGATAGAGCTTAATTATTTGGCAGGGTATGCTTGCAAAATTAAATTGAACTATTTACTTCATTTAAAAATATTGCATGTATATGTATTGAATCATTACTATCAGTGATACTGTGTACTTTAGTGCGTTGTAAAATGGCTCAAAATGACATTTTCTTTTCGTCATCTTCAGCCGAGTTATCGTGCTCTGTTGCTCTGTTACAAGTCTCGCGAGACTCTTCTCGCTATCCAACCACGAGCTAATCTCTTCTGCCTGTCGACGGTTGCTGAGAAGAGTCGAATCCTCGGAGCTGCGCACGAATAACAAACGAAAGGGAAAAGCATGCTTTTTCTTCGTATACGTCCAAATAGGTTTTTTTCTTCATTGCCATCTTGTATTTGAAGCGAAGGAATCCACATTTTTTGGCGCGCTTCGTCGCGTAGCCGTTGCTAGCGGCGAGCTAGTTAGCTTCATTGCTAACAATTTGGAACGGAAAAATACAGGAAGCGGAGCTCGGCCTAAAGGCTTGCTCTTGACGCACAAACGACAATAATTCTTTACAAACAGGTATATTCACCTTCTCCTTTCATGTTTTATTGATATTGAAAAATGCATGTGCTAATTTACTGTTTGAATGGTTTGTTAACGTTTTTTCATCGTCTTTCACGCAAGCACGTAACATTGCAGTCGATACGGAATTGATTATTAAATGTCGAAATTTGAGCCAAATGTATTTATATATGTGTTGGCATATAGGTTATTATTTTATTTTGAAGGTAATGTTCAGTTTAAATTCAATTTTTTTAAGGTTAAATCATCTGTTGTTTTCGTTACAACACGTGTCTTGATTGATTGTTACATGTGTAATACGTCTTTAATAATGGCCTTTTGCCGTTTTAGCGTCATATTAATGCTTTTTAACTTTTAGTACTATTGACGATGCTGGACGTCGTAATATTGGAATGAGGCTAATCATAAGTAAAGAGAGAAAACAAATAAACGTGAATATGGAAAATTGATTATTTAAAAAACATATTCAATTATCTAACAATTACTTTTTTAAACTACTAGACGTCCCAAAAAGGGAAGATTGCAGTCGTTCAAACGGATGTACGTTAACTCATGATAAATGCATTTAGTGTTCTAATTAAATTTTTATAACCACATTATTGGACATCAATTGCTGTCAGTGAAAGCCGATGAGTCAATGTTAGCTTGAACTGGCTTCATGACTTTAAGAAAGTAGTCTTTGTTTTTTCTGTGTAAATAATATATGTCTTGCTGTCCTAAAATGGCCACTCCTAAAAGCCTGCAGCAAGTATGTAAGAGCTTTTAAAAGGCTTGAGTGGCCTTTCTAGTGGATCAAATGGCCCAGGCGTCGTGGCAACCGTTCCATAGCGACTGTTTGTTGTCTCTGGAAATTCCAGCACATTATCACGGAGGACTCGGCTGCAAAATGCAAAGCTCTCCATACCTCTTATGACCCATTTAAGATATTTACATACTACTTTTTCAGACGATTCAAATACGTACACGTGAGTATTGAGCAAGGAAACAAAGTTTGGGTTAGTATGTTTTATGTTGTATGCACTGTGTCATTTTCGGGCATTTTAAGTTAGTTTTACATGAAGCCAAATGGGTAGGTTTATCAAATATTTTTTACACATAGCTGTTAATGTCCTATCTTAACTTCCAACCAACAAAGTGTAGTGGCATCTAAGCTGGTTTTAGTTACATGAATTCTTAAAATAGTTTTGGAAATGCAACTAGATCGGGGGAGAGTATTCTGTCCTGGAATTTATTTCTGGGGATCCAGTGTACTTTTGTGGGGCCTTGTCTTCTTTCAAGGCCAAATTGTGATTAATTTCTTGGGTTTTCACCATTACTCACAGTACTTTTTCAACGTTTCAGCACAAGTCCCTATTGGTTAAAGTATCTGTGGAACAAAAAGCTCTCCAGGATCCCTGAATTTGAAGTTGATCCCTGGAGGTTGTCTTGGAGCAAAAAAAAAAGAAGTTTTGTGGTCTATATGAACAAACATACAAAACCCAAAAATTCCTGTCTACTAAACATTTTTATTTTCCTCCAAAATATGGTGGGGGTCTCTACCACCAGCCCGGCCAGAATGGATTGGATGTCTACAAGTGAAAAACTCATTGGCAGACGAAATGGTGTCGGATGTCTAGAAGTGGACGGGTTGAATTCAAACACCAAGGGGTTAAAGTTAAATTTCACATGGCTCTGGCAACATTTGCACGATACGACAATGGCCTCCGAGCAGCCCGCTGGCTTTTTTCCTCCTCTGTGCGCATATTGTGTGCACAGAAGCGCCGCTCAGTCTCATTATGCAACTGGCTCACGTCCATGTGTTTGCATGCGGTTCCAGCTGCTGCCGTATTAACTTGTTGGCTTTCCGGTGTCGCCATGGTGTCATTGTTTTGGGAAGTGTGTTTGAATCCTAATTTGGTAGGCAAATAGTGAGTACAAAAGCAATTTACATTTTCATGTTTTTTCTTTTTTTCAGGGATTTTAATATCTGAAATAAGAGGTAAAATGGCGCCCTACTCTCCATCCCGATCCAACTCCAGATCTAAATCCAGGTCAAGGTCTGCTTCTAGATCACAATCTAGAAGTCGCTCCCGATCAAGGTCCAGGAAACGTCGCTACAGGTAAAAGAAAAGACACAATACATTTTTTTGACTTAATTAACATTTTTTTTAAGAAAGAGTGCCCTAAATTCTGTTGATTGACATTTGTTTACACTTTTGACTAAAAAGTAATACACAATAAAACATCCCAGAAAAAAAATTGACACACTGAATCTGACTCTTCAATCAGTCATAGTACAAATTTCATACGTTTGCCTGTTCACATACAAACCAAAGCCAATCTTTAAACTACCGGTTCACTCACCTTGCTCCTTTTCATTTTTAGCTCCAGGTCCCGTTCCCGCTCTCGCTCCCGCACCCCCATGTCCTACCGAAACTACCCCTCCCGGGACTATCAGAACAACCGCGGCTACAATCGGGGCTACAACCGCGGCTACCGCAGGCCCTTCCACTTCCGCGGAAGAAACCGTGGCTACTACCCGCGTGGGGGCCACTATCAGAACCGGGGTGGCGGAGGCGGCGGCTACGGCTACAAGTCCAACTGGCAAGGCGGCGGAAACTGGCACGACCGCAAGCGCGACCAGGACAGCCGCTCCCACAGCCCCCGGCGAGGGCGCTCGCGATCGCACACGCCCAACAAGCGCTCGCCCAGCCGCTCGCACTCTCGCCACTCGGACCGCTCGTCGTCGGAGCGGTCGCAGCGCTCCAGGGCCTCCAGTTCCTCCAGGTCGCGCTCGTCCACCCCTTGTCCCCGCAACAAGGGCAAACCCAGCTCCAAGATCACAAAGGAAAAACCGGCAGAGCCTCCGGCCGAGAAGGCGCCCGAGGAGGGCAACGTGATCGAGAAGGCCTCGGGAGGCAAATGGATCGAGTACGGCGCCTCGGAGGCGGCTCAGAAGGAGGAAGCCGCGGACGCCGACAGCTCCCCCAAGTCGGGGCAGACGGCCTCCTTTAGCGGCTTTGGCTTCTTCTCCAAGGACGACTCCAAGTCGGGAGATAAGACAGTGATCTCGGCTGCCTTTAAAAAGTATGTCCGTCTTTTGCCTTTGGTCCCAGCTTGATGGCATTTCCTTGCTTTCTCTCCTTTTCTCAGCCAAATGTCGTTTTTCTTTCAAATATTTTAGCCTTTTGCCAAAGATCATTGGATGAGTCAACAGGTTAAAATGGAAAATGACTCCTGATTTTAAATATGACAATTGTCCTTTGCCTGTGCACTGAGAGGAACTTTATTCAAATTCCACGGTGTACTTAGAAAGAAGCGCATTACGTGAGTATAAAAATTGTCATCGTCTGTTCTATTTGCAACAGGGGGTGGCCCTTTATTTTACAAGAATTTTATTTTTCTTATTCATACCTTGTCAGATTATTCTGCATTCCCCTTTACACATTCACATTGTGCGCTAGGTGACATTTTGAGCATTTTTCGCCAAAAGCCAATTTCTAGACGCCCAAGGCGTTTTTTCTATCAGCCAGCGGAGATGTATCACCCTTCTGGTTCTCCTCTCACCACGGCTCATCTCTCCTCAGGTTCTTGGCCGAAAACAAAAGCAAAAAGCAGGCGGCCGAAAAAGAGGAAGCGTCGGAACGCGACAAGAACAGCGCCGAGCGCGAGCAAGAGAAAGGCATCAAGTCCGGAGACATCTTCAGCATCTCTGTCCCCTTCGTCGACACCAAGGACGACAAAACCCTGCCGTTCTTTGACGAAGAAGAGGAGGAATTCCTCAAGTCTCACGGTTTGAAAGACCGGGACGCCGACGAGGACAAATCCAACGTGACCACAAGGGACATTTTCGGGAAGTGGGGCGACGAGCCCGTCTACCCCACCTCCTACCCGCCGGTAAAGGAGAAAAGTCGCAGGGACGAGGACGCCGATACTTTGGACAAAATGGTGGAGATGTACCAGAGTCGCAAGCACAGCAAGAAGGAGGAGAAGGCCAAGAAGAAGGAGAAGAAAGAGAAGGAGAAAGAGAAGAACAAAAGAAGTCCGTCCCCACCCACCACATCCAAAAGCAAGGAGAGACCCCTCTTCCCGGGGGCTTTCCCAAGTCGCGAAGAGTCGCCCATACGTATGGCTTCACCCATACGTCTGGCCTCATCCAGAGAGGATTTTGAACAAAGAGTCGCCGCTATGGAAGAGATGCCAAGGTATTGTGGCTTTTCCCCCCTCCCTCCTCCCAATTTTCCCCAAAACTCATTGTTGTGCCTTCATTTGTTTCAGCTCTTCCATGTCAAAGAGTCGCTTCTCGTCCAGAGATATGGTGAATCCCTCCAAAAAGGATTCAGCAGAGTATCGTTCCATCTTCCAGAATATTCAGTCGGCTCAGCTTCGCAGCAGTCCCGCTGAGCTTTTCGCTCAGCACATAGTGTCCATTGTGCACTACATTAAAGGTACAGTGACGGCAATGCTACTCTTCCTTACCACTTTACACGGTAACCTTACCCCATTGTAGTATCGATAAAGTATCACAACACCCAATGATGACCAAAAGTACTTAATGTGATTTTTTTTAATTCGTCCCAAAGATTTTACAGTATTAGAAACGAATACCTTAAAGTACCTTCATGCCACTTGTTCTACTTTGTTTCTTTGGCGCAGCTCAGCACTTCCCCTCTTCAAACATGTCTTTAAGTGAGCGCTTCGCCATGTACCAAAGAAAAGCCGCGGAGGCGGAAATGAAGCCAAGGAAGAGCCCAGAAATCCACAGGTCTGCACCCAAAACTCCTTGTACCAAACAACGCTGTTTTCTTGAGCTCCGCTTTTCTCTCTCTTTTAGGAGAATTGATGTTTCCCCCAGTGCCTTTAAGAGGCACTCTCAGATGTTTGAGGAAATGGACGAGGCCAGCTTCAAGGTGACCAGTCGTTTCGAAACCCCCTTTCCCCCCCAACTCCCTCAATTTTCAGGACTCCACAAACGACAGTCTTCAGCTTTGTGCTTTTCTTTCAAAGGATGCATATTTCTAAATCAAAAGAGCCCAAATGTGTTTTGTAAAAGTGCCAAGTGAGCCTGCGGCCTATGACATATGGTTATTGATTGGGTATGTACCAATCCCGGGCAAAAGGCTAAAAGGAAGGGAATTATGAACCTGAGTCCAAGCCTGTCATGGGACGCTTATCAATGCCCCCCCTAACCTTGTAAGTATCTTTCAATGAAAAAAAGAAACAAATGAAGCTACCCGACTGCCGTAACCTTAAGTGATACATGCATGCCGCTGGTCTTCTTCCATCAGTGCTTCTTCTTGATTGATGCGTTAAGAACTGCAAATACGCGTTTGCTCTTGGCCACTAGGGGCAGGCAAAACTACTTAAATGGGAGTCGAATGGCATTATCAAACTACCTCACATGGTATTAGCAAAGGCACGCTTAATGACTGGATCTATGTGTTTTTGCCCGCAGGAGTCCAGCAAAAAGTTCAAAGGGGACAACATGGACCTACGCCTGGACATTGAAAGGCGCAAGAGATTTGCCGGGAAGGAGTACCGGCGCGAGGCGGGCAGGAGTCCCGGAGGCTCCCAAGAGAGGTCCTCTGAGAAATCTGGGAAGCACCACAAGAAATCCAAGTAAGTGCCACCTACGTCATTACGGGCAACCAACGTTTCCAGCTGGACGGGCATTCAATCTATTTGGACTGGGGATTGCTGGCATTGAATATTTTTTTTGCCCCCTCCCCTCTCTTGATTCTCTATTTTCAGAAAATCTAAATGGATTGGCTGGATATTTGTATTTTGACTGGGATTGAACACATATTTTCTGTTGCCACCAGTAACCAATAATCAATATCAATGTCTCTCTTTTATTAACTACCGCAACAAATACAAGGTGACTTGGGCTTGGTAGTCGATAAATGTCCACTGTGGTCACCAATTCTGCTAGGTACTATAACACATGCTAACCAAACTAGCCTAGTTAAAGGCTCCTCCTCTACATTTAGCTGGTAATCCATGAAAATTGTTGCCTGTTTCTCATCACCGACCATGTTCATTTCTTCCTTGTCCAGGAAAGGGAAGAAGAAGCGCGACCGCTCACCGTCATCCTCTTCTTCGTCGTCCTCGCCATCCCCGTCCCCCTTCCCTTCCGCGCCACCGCCACAGCAGCAATTCCGCGGCAAGGAGTTCAACATGGGAGACGGGCCGGAAAATTTCGAGGAGGGCTTCGCTCACTCGCGGTACCCTCAGCGGGACTACGGGGGCCAAGGAGATCGAGGCCACCCCCGGGAATTTGAGGGCCAGCACATGGAAAGGGGCCGAGGGCGCGGATTTGTAAGTCCCCGCCCCACCTTGTGGCCTTTTTGGCCAAAAGAGAGAAAATAAGCCTGAACTTGCTTTTTGCCTTTCAGTTTCCGAGAGTGAGAGGTCGAGGATGGAACAGGGGCAATTATCCTGGAAACAACAACAACAACAGCAGCAATGGCAACCCTGCCAACATGAATAATCCTCAAGTGCGCCCTCCAGAGGAAGAATGGGATCCTGAGTACACGCCCAAGAGCAGGAAATACTACTTGGTAAGTCGGTTTATATTTTTATTTTTTTTTAAATGAAAAACAAAAAATAATAATAGTTAAATATAATTATTTTTTATGTTTTTAGTGAGGAAAATGTATATAATTTTTCATTTATGTTCATTTTGATCAGTTCAATTTAAAATATGCTTTTTTCTGGACTTTCATTTCTTTCATAAAAATTAAGTACTTTTAATTGTTTTTTGTTTGTTTTTTTCAATTTAAAAACAAGAAATGAAAAAAAAGGTAAATATTCTCTTTGGAGTTATTTTATTTTTTACACAAAGAAAAAGCTGGCCCCTTGAACCTTAAGTTTGTTTTAGTTGCTCCGTCCACCATTTTGTCTTGCCTTTAGTATTCACATTATAGTGTGTTTGTCCTCCATTTTGTATCACATTTTGGTAAGTCTTTACCCTCCAAATTGTGCTGCATTTTAGCTGCTCTTCGTCCTCCATTTCTTTGTCACTAACACAGATCTCTTTTTTTTTTTTCAGCACGACGACCGTGACGGCGAGAAAAATTGGGTGGACAACCGCGGGCGTGGCCGGGGGTCTTTCATGCCCCGCCGCGGCCGCTTTGTCTACCGCAAGGGGGGAAGCAGCCCCAAGTGGGCCCACGACATGTTCCAGAATGCCGAACAACCCGAGATGGGAGATGACAACATGGAGGCGGAGCCTAAAGACAGCAAGAATGCCGACGATGGCCTCAAATCCTAAACCTGGCGGTTTGTTGTCGCCGCTTGTAAAATCTTCTATATCTAGCCACTATTTTACTCATTTAATTGTCGTAGTTTTGGTCATTTGTTTAATGAAAGCATTTTTTTTTTTTGATTTGGAGGATCGTTCAATAAAAACCAGAAAAATACAAAAATATTTGTGCCTTAGGTTACAAAAATACACTTCTCGTAAGCTTTTTTTTTTTTGGGTGGGGGGTCTCCGATAATTTTTATTTTTAGAACTGCATGAACTTATTTTGCTTCTCCCATGGGACCAAGCGATAGTTGCTAATTTGATTATTTTATCCCTCCAAATTTTGAGTTTGCAAAATACTGTAGCAAAAAAAAGAAGCCCATCTGTGGTTATTGACAACATTCATATTTTAATGTCTACTTAAATTGACTTACAATGTAATTGACGGCACAAATCCAGTCGACATTGGCTAGAACAATTGACAGTGCTGTGTAAGACAGCCCAATGAACAATCCTTTATTTGTCTCTTACCAATCTAAAGACAATGTTAAGTAATAAAATACAATTAAGCAGTAGAATTTCTCTTTAGTTTCAGTGTTGTGGAAAAATGGCCAAAGTCACTATGTGGTAAATGTTAAAAAAAGAGTTTAAAGCAACTCCACAATCACCATCAATTGCAGACAGAGTTGAACTTTACATATATATGTATACGAGTAGTAATGTACAAGTTTTGGGGTATGGACAAAAATAAGTATCTAGTTTTACAATAGGACAAACGTAAAATTGAAAATTCCAAACTGAAGTGATAATGCTTCTTGCCTGCTACTTGTTTAAAGTGGAAGGAACCCTAAAAAAAATGTATCCAAGAAATTCAAACCTTTTTGAATAACTATTTTCGTTCCATACTGCATGTATGTGACAATTGTGCGTTTTTGTTCTTGGGGCAAGTATCAAGGTGGCAAGTTTTCCATTGTCAAAGCGCATTATCTGTTTGTCTTTTCATTTTCAATAAACATTCTTTGATTTAGGAAACGGGTCGTTTGGACTCTTTGGAAATCGAAGTCACACTTGGGGTGTTTGCCGCCGTCCAGACAATTTCATTTTCGACGACAAAACAGTCTACACTTATGTTTTTATGAAAGAAAATTCACTTACTTAACGCCACGATGCAAATAAATGCTCCTTTCATAAGGCTCAACAGACGCGCCTTTAATAAAGACACACTGTTGGGAATTGTGTGGAAAGAGAAGGACTGGGCAGCAGGGTTAGTGACACTGGGAAAACTTAAAGAAAACAGAAAAAGTTGACTACATTCACCAGTAGTTATAAGTCTATTAAAGACAGATGTGAAGAAATATTTGAAAACTTAAGTGGCTAACACTAACAAAGTGACCAAAATGAATCAAATGTATAAACCAAACATATCTTTATTACAACAACACACTTGATTACACGACAGTTTATGTAGATTATGGTTAATATAACCATGAAATATTCTTAAATGATTGCTCTTCCTTTCAAAATAAAAACATATATATGTTTATACAAAGTATAACAGACTTTTTGACCTGAAAAGCAGAAGGTAAGAATTCCATTGACAACATGCATGACTGTGATTTTGTGCTGTTCTAGTGGTAATGGACCCGCCCAATAGTTCCGGTCCCAGTGACCAAAATATCAGGCTGTCCATTCCTCCAGATCTCCCTGACGATACGCTCCCTCTCCTCTAGTCGGCGAGCCTTCTCCAGTTCCTCCACCGAATCGAACACGTCAAAGCTCTTGAGGGTCCCGTTGGAACGCGTGCTGTGTTCCTCAATCTGCTCCACACTCATTTTCCCGCTTTCTTCATCAGCTCCGCTCTCCTCATCCTCCTCTTCGTCTCCATCCCCCTCTCCAGATTCCTTCAGTTTCCGTCTTTCGGTGGACGGCGCAGGTTTGCAGATGCGGTGGCGATGGCGGCGTGACCTGCAGGTGATTCCCCCCACCAACAGGCACAACGCCATGAGAAGTCCGAAGCAGACGCCCATCATGAAGTAGAGAGCGAAGCTCTCTGGATTGGCTAAGAAGGCAAATGGGGTAAAAAAAGAAAAATGGTACACATCAATTGACATTTAATGTATTTTTCCTCCAATCGTACTTGTTTTCTTGTCTAAAGTTCTCATCACACCTCTTGTTTTCCCTTTTCCACCTATAGATAAAGCCTTTTGGTTCATACTCCAGATAATGAACTCATTTGATGTAAATGAGTTAATTTGTCAATTCTCAAAGGACATCTTGTGGTAAGGCTCTCCAAATCGGTAAGTACATTTCTGTTACATATAACTTTTCAAATTGACCTTTTAATAAGTCAAAGTAGCTTTGTTCTTTAATGTTTTTAATATGTTGTTACCTAAGCTTACCTTTGATGTGAGCATATGTTGCCATGCTATTACTAAGCAGCTCCATGTCTTTCCTAATTGGCTCCATCTTGGTTCAGCTTCCACTTGGAACTTTCTTACATCTCCATCTTTTTTGTTATCACTGTATTCCTGTCAGATAAAAAAAAAAAACACAGCAAAATTTAGAATCTTCCACTCTTTACATTCAAATAAGGAATGTCTGCTTTATGTTTGGCCTCTCAACTAATGGGGGTGTTTATATTTACGACACAAATGCCCGAGGGGGTCTCATTTCCAGTTTCCGCTGTGGAACAACCATACTTTAGATCTTGTTTCACACGGGGACAGTGACTTTTGGATTTAATGGCTTTTCCCAGCCACAAATTGGGGAAATAATAATGTAAATACAGCCACTCATTAGCCCCATGTTTGCAGTTAAGTTCAATGTAAACATGATTTCCCCAGTTACCCACGTCATTGAAATAACAGACTGAACATGGGAACTGAAACTTTGACCCTATTGCGTTTTATCTCCAGGGATAAGAAAATTCTAGACATGTTGCAGTTCTTTTCCTTATCCCCAGTTTTCTGGGGGTTTTAGACTGGGGAGACTGGTCCTGGTTTGGTAGAAATATTGGAAGTCTCAAAAGTCTTGACTTGATCGCTAAAAAAAAATCACTATAAGGCCAAGTGCTACATTCAATTTTTGTATTCATTTTTGAATGTTGAAAATCAGGAAGCCATTTTGAATAGTCCGACTTCCTGACTTGGAAGGAGGAGTGCATTCTTTGCAAACCTGCGCATCATCATTAACTTTCAAAACACATTTTTTGGTGTAAGACTGATTTAAAAATAAAGATAAAAAAATCTCCAAACAAGCAAGATAAATTCCCCAGTAGCACATTTTTGGAGTTTTCTTCTCCCATCAAGGCTATTTTTACACAAATCCCAGCCTGAGAAAAAAAATCTTCATTTTTATATTTTATCCCACTTTAACCAAACTAATGAAACAACCAAAATTCCAGTCTTAACGTCTCCACTCAACTTCTATTAGCAGCTGTTTATCTGACTAACTCCCACATTTCCTTCCTGGGTATTTCCTTTTTAAGATAACCAAGTCTCCCTTAATGCTAACATAAATACATTTTTCTTTTTAAATGACTCACCTCCTACAATGAATTCCACATGGACCAAAAATAAAATGTCATTATTCCTTCACAGAAAAAGCAGCAACAGCCAGGAAAGCCGAGATGTTTCTTCTGCAAGAGTCCCAAAAATCTACTCCCTCATCCCTAGTGGGAGGACACCCGTCCGTCCGTCCACACAGGCTTCCTCCGCCCTCCTGCGTTTCCCGCGACCACATTTGACCGGGGGTGAGGTGATGTGTCCTCTGGCAAAACACACCGCAGGTCTGTTCGCCTGGAGAAGCCGGAGGGTGGGACAGGAAATAGTTTGTCGGCCCCATTCGGGCAGCGGGCCCCGCTTCGGGGCTGGCGGATTAATTGAGCTCTTTGTATTTTAATGGATTTAGGGAGTGGGGAAGCTTTGGCATCCCAGAATGCATTATGGAGAGAAGCGGCGGCACAGATGGACAGGTGGTGAGCCTTGATTCAAATTTGGGGGGAAATTGAAGAAGTGCTAAAGCAGAAGGGGCTTCATTTTATAGTCTTGGAATGGAATAGTTTCAAACTTTTTACTGGATACTTTTTTCCAGCCAAATTGTCTGGGGCTAGAATTATAAAATCAAATAAAAAGTACTTGTTTTTTTTTCAAATTCTATTCCAAGGAGAGCGACGCGGTGGATGTGGCACGCCTTGACCACGTAAGCCATCATTATGCGGCTCGTGGTCATCTGAACAATCTCAAGGTTAGTTTCGAAGTAAACAGCCAGGAGTGACGGATGCTAGGGACATTCCCTAAAGTTAAAAAATGACTCGTGTGGATGTGTCACAGCTGCACTGGTGTTTTTCAGGCCTGCCCAATTCCCGACAGCCAGTGGGAAGAAAAATTCCTCGCATTCTCGTTCTTGATTGAGTGTCGGGAGACAGTGGCTTCCAGGGATGAAAATATAAAAATGGAATAAAATTTAATGTACATAGTTTACCAAGAAATACTGTAATGTATTCAATTAGGCAATTATGTATAACATTCATGCACATTTTTTGATTAATTCAGCTAGAATGAACAAATGCTAACTTGAAATATTTGCTTCAAGTGTTGAAGTTTGAAATCAATAGATAAAAAAGCCCAAAATTGTTTGTTGAAACGGTCTGTTTTTATTTGAAATACAAAAATATACATATGTACATTTCTATATAAGACATAAATACGTTTCAAAGTAATTACCCTAGTTGAGCACTAGAGGGCAGATTTTATCACCTGGTATAGGCTCAATATACCACATAGTGCACAATAAGTAGAGATGAGATACATTTAATGATTTTAATTATACATTTTATTTGCCTCCAATGGAAAATGTAACTCCTGCACTACTATTGAAGAGGATACATTCAATCCACCTGACTGCCAGCTTCTCTCATTCAAACAGATCAATGGTTGAAAATGACAACAAAAACACAAAAAGTACCACTATTCAAGTCACTAGACACTCTTTTTGAACTCCTTCCTGCCGCCCCCTTCACTCCCAAAGTTCCTAACCCGGTGAATCTTCTTGAGCTCTGCCTCTATGGTCTTCATGATGTCCACATGGTCTGGGATGTGCACGTAGCGGATGTTCCTGCCCGTGATGAAGAGATCCTGCAGCCGAACCAGACTTCCCCTCCAGTCACGATAAAGCACGTCCTCCAGGCGGACGTTCATGAAGGCGTCCACGTTGACCACCCGGCCCCGGGCCGTGCTCTCGTTCCTCAGATCTACTGTAGTCACTTGGCCCTGAAGACCCTGCAGAAGGATCACCATGCTGTTCTCGATGATGGTGCGTTCACTGATGCTTTTGAAACCCTCGGACGCCATGCTTTTCTGCAGGATGAAGAGCTTTGAGATGCAAGAATATGGTCATTATCATCTGATATCTTGCAGGTGAGTGACCATTTACGTCACTTGTTCTTCAATAATACGTATTTGTAAAGGGGCTAGTAGTACAACTTAAGTCGGAAAAATTCAATGAAAATTATTGATATATCAAAACGTTTTCATCGAGAAAAGAAAAGTTTACCTGTTTTTAGTTTTGCGTTTTAATCCATTTGATAAAACACGAGAAACTTTCGCATTTTCTTCCGGATAATGTAATATGACGTCAATTTAAAGCGACAACGCCCTCGGAAAACAACACAGCTAAAACACTACGTTTTGTAGTCATAGTAAATTCATTTTTATTGCTTTTTATTTTCCTGAATAACAATACAAAATAATACATAATTTAATATATTATAGTATAATATAATTAAAATATATTATACTAATATTTTATTATATTATGTCATGTTATAATATATTATAAAATAAATAATAAAGAATTAATTTGTTTTAGTTTTATGGAATCTTTAGCACCAAAAAAATACAATTTAGTTTCAATTAAATATATTTTATTTAAGAAAAATGTCGTTATTTGTGTTAATGATTATATATATTTTTAGAACAGTCTGTCAGGTGTGTCACAATCACATTTGACTACATTGACATGAGATCATCCATCATGGCTAGCAGCTCATCTCCTTTGTCCATTTTCACATCTTCCGCCGTCTCTTGTTCTGTGAAAACTCCAGCGATTTGAGCTAGCTGAGCTGCAGAATTTTCATCCTGAAATAAAAATATAGTTACTAATTATAACAAAAATTCAGGATAAAGTGTGCACAATTACCTGCAGGGGTTGAATGTTCAAAACCTCCAACGACTCCTCGGGTCCACCCGAAGCACCGCTAGCAAACAAAGTATACTACAAGTTAGATTTGTATTTGTTGCTAGGAATCAAACAACCACGTCACTTACTCTGCGTCTTCATCTTGGGCCAAAACGAGTAAATTGAAGCGAAAGCCAGTTTCGGAACCAGGAATGTTCTGAACTTCTACTGTTCCCATCAATCGGGCCAAAAGATTGAGTTCTTCTTTAGCTAGTGGATTGGTAACGCTAGATGCCTATGGCATGTAAACACAAAAAAGACAGATTAATAACTAGATAGTTTTGAATCAATGATGATAGACGTCCAATCATGTGGCGTCCAATCGTCAACGGCGGTCAATGAGTTCAAATCTCATGTTTACAATACCTCCATTTTGTGAACTTTGGATGATTCTTCATGATTGATGCAAAACCTTTGATTGATAACAAAAGACAGTATTAGTAATATGCTCATTACATGAAAATATGAACTATGATATTTGGTGAATGACATGTTCACGCCAAGTTTGATGACTCGCTCTCCGTGAAGGCCAAATGATGCATCTTTAATGGGGTGACAGTAATTTCCACCTGATGAGAACCGGTAGCGACAGGTTTCTCGTCCCTTTTTGTCAAAATTTCTGCAAAGGCAAGATGGAGATGGGTTTTCTTTTTCAAAATAATATAAAAAAAACATACAGTATCACTCAAAGTGATGACATTTTTACACAGTAAAAGTGATAGTAAATTACAGCATAGCAACTTGTCTCTAAATTAATTTATATTACAAAAATAAAAATATGTGGTCACCTAATGATCCCTGGAACGTCCATTCCGTGAGGAACCGGGCATGAGGTGGACATGATGAAACGCCCGTTGGGGTTTTGGATTCTGTTTTTCAGGAAAATGGACACCTGGGTTTTAAAAAATGTGTCAGAAATGAGATGTGACAAGTGTGGATGGCCGTAGATAACGAGGAACTTACGCGGATGTGCGAGTCTTGTAGGAATGCGAGCAGCGTTTGGCGAAGAAGTTGGAATTGACCCTCGGTTAGAGACGAGTAGACCTGAATTGGACGTTTCGAATGTTTAAGGGCAGTCTCAAATGTGGGTGGGATTGTTGTGTACCTCAATAACCTTCCTGTGAGTTTCATCCACTTTATTTAGAATGGCGGGAGTGTCTTTAACGTGCTGGCGGATGCTGTCGATGTGATTGTAGGTGATGAGCAGCAGGTCTTTAGGACGAGGACAGTGGAAAACTTGGTACTTGAAGGCCATTAACATTAACTCGTAGAGCTGTTTACAAAAGTACCACAAAATGTGCCAAAATATCCAAAGTACAATGATTTGTCAGTACTTTTAACTTTTAAAATAGAAAATGTACGGATATATAGTAACGGAATACTATTTGGTACTTACCTTGTCCATGCTAACTGGGTTGAGCTTCATAATGGAAACATGTGCTAAGCGAGTTAGCACCACTTTCATGGTTCTGTGCGAATACAGCGGCTGTGGTTTGAGGAGTTCATCCATGAATCCTTTACTGTACATAGTTGCAATTATATCGTTCATCACTGTTAACGTCAAAGCACATTTGTCAGTTTAAATCCAGCTCATCTAGGAAATATGTCGAATAGGCGTACCTCGTTTTCTGTCCTTTTCCGACCACGCCACAGCGGCTTTGAGAGAAACAACTTGCGGTAAAAATTGCGGCTTATTTGGAGGGAGAATTGCCCCAACTGACCTTTGACCGAGGATTTGTCTTCGCAAGCGTTTTGAGATCGGAGACGTTGGTCTAGGATGTACAGCATCTCGCCTCCCAGGTTTATGAAAACCAAGGGGAGAGTGGTCGTGGACATTTTGACAGAATTAATTCCGCTCCTCCTGGCGAATTGGACTCTAGGGAATGTTTGTGCCTAGAGGATTGTGGGAAATGCTAAGAGGCGACAGGTGGTCAGGAAGAGGATCAGACCTGCTCACGTCCATCCTCATTGGCTACGAGACAAACGCTGTATATCCTCTGGATGCTTGGGCGTAACACGTGCTTAAAAAAAGACAATTGACAACACTAATGTTTATGTATGTCATATGTAAAGTTGCATTAATAATGTCAAAGTTAAAGCTTTAACTTAAGACTCTTAAGACTAATTTAATCCTTTTTTTTCATGCAGTTATGATTGTTTTAACCCTTTTATGCCACTTATTGAACTTTTCAAAAAGTAAACAATCACAAATGTACAATGCAAATATATAATGCCATGCATTAAAGTCTAAGAAAAATACTGAAGCAAAAATATTGATATAATAAACAAAAAAAAGAGTATAATGATCATATCAGTTAATTAAACGTTGCTGAGATGTTGCAATATAAATGTTTTTCTTGTTTATAATGTATAAGAATTAAACGACAAGAAATATTGGTGTGGATTTTGGCCAAATTATTTATTTTTTACTAATAAGGACATCCACAAATGATAAAACAGGTTAAAAGTGCAATTATTACTTTTTGGTCATTAATAATAGTCCATATTCTACTTGTATAATACATAACAACAAAACCATTCAATTCAAGCGGTGTCGAGGTCAAATGACGTCACAAGTGATGGGGACGGAATGTGCAGTTCTCTTTTTACTCGCTAGAGAGCAGAAATGAGTCAGCAGCAGCGCTCATATCTTTCGTTTATTAGTCAAGCAAGTCAAACAAATGAGTTAAATTCGCTTTCGACTTTGAGGAAGGAACACAAATGGCGTTTCAAGTGGAGAACAAACTTTCCCACGAGTTCGTGCAGGCTACTTTTTTTGCTTGTTTTTACCTAAGGTAGGTCTGTTTTTTCTTTTTTTAATGCCATGTCAAAACAGCAACCAAACCCAGTTAAAAGCTTATTAAAATGAGATAAGAATCATTTTGCAATTAATCTATTTTTTTTAGATTACTATTGGTAGTAAAATTAGATGAATTGGTAGTAAAATTAATGACTATTGGTAGTAAATTTAATGACTATTGGTAGCACATTTAGATGACTATTTTTAGTAAATTTAATGACTATTGGTAGTAAATTTAAATGACTATTGGTAGTAAGCTGAATTAATACATCATAGGACCAAATTTGTTGGAAAAAGAAATGTCATTTTCTAGTCTCAAATGTATGTTTTTATTTGTGGTGGTAATAAATATTGTATTGTGATTCCAGATAGGTGGCACATGAAGAAGGGATGACATTTAATTTCACATCAGCGGAATTGGCTGCTTATTAAAGTCAAGAGTGCAATCCAAGCAGATGGGTCTGGTGGTGCGTTTCTCCCTGCGACGCCATGGAATGTGATCCCTCTAAACTGGACTACTTCTGCAAACTAGGCTATTCCAAGGCGCAGGTCCAAGCCGGCCTGGAAAAATACGGTCCCGACACCGACAAGGTTCTGGCAGAGCTGGTTCGGATGAACGCGGACGCCAGGACCGAGTGGGCGCCCGTCACTACCGTGTCGGTGCTGATCACCAACCCACCCCGGAGCGCTGAGACGACCGTGGTGACGCTGCCCCTGGCTAAGAGGAGCCAGGAGAGCGGTGGGCTTGAAGATGCTCTCAGGCCAGTCGTCATCGATGGGAGTAACGTGGCCATGAGGTAGGTAACAATGTCGTCATTTTCATCCTAAAATTAGTCAAAACTGCAATAAAATGATAATTGACGCCAACGTGTGTCATTAAATAATATGTTAACTATGTTAAAATAACTCTTGCACAATCTTCCACTATTTGCCTACAAGCGTTTAATTAGAACATTCACAAGAGTTCACCTTTTAATTTGCATATACACAACCTCAATAATTATGACTGCATGTTTGCATGTTTGACCTTTTAATGGTTTTTAGCCAATTGCATTTTTGGTGTGTGTGTGTGTGTGTGTGTCATGCATGCCTGTGCACGTTAGAGATTTGTATCCTGAATATGCAAATTAGGGCACAGATTCACCAAAAACCAGCCTGACTGGATTTTACTGCCTCGTCTGCCTTCTAAAATGTCATTTTTTGGCAGTACGAGCTTTAACTTATTTATTTTTCAGCCAATAACATCTGCATTAAAATCATACTTCAAGCCAATAATACATTTTGTTATAATAGGGTTTAAGTCAGGAGGTGGATGTTAGCCATATTATGAGAATACTTAGAGTACAGGAATCTAAATATATGTTGTAGTATAGGTAAAAGGTCAGCTTGCGTGCGGTAAGTCATTTTCCCAGTAATTGCTGTGTCTTCATATTCAAATGTTGTTTTGAATAGGGTTTAGGTCAGGGTGTGGCAGTACCTAAATATATAAAAAATGTATTTATTCTAGTGTAGGATGTTATTTTTTGCAAATTATGATTTTTTTCTTCATATTTTAAAACTAGTCACCACTTAGACACAAAATGGAGTATGGCCTAACTAACAGCTATTTGGCATTCCACATTTTTTATTATTTTTTTCCTCTTCAGCCACGGGAACAAGGAAATATTCTCTTGCAAGGGAATACAATTAGCCGTGGACTTCTTCTTGGATCGAGGCCACACCAGCATCACCGTTTTTGTTCCCTCTTGGAGGAAAGAGCAACCTAGACCCGATGTACCAATTTCAGGTAAGAAGCCTTATTCTTCTGCAGCTATTGTGGACTGTCATATACATATACTACATATACATTTACTACAGATACATATACATGTACTACCTATACATGTACTACATATACATGTACTACATATACCTGTACTACATATACCTGTACTACATATACATGTACTACATATACCTGTACTACATATAGATGTACTACATATACATGTACTACATATACATGTACTACATATACATGTACTACATATACGTGTACTACATATACGTGTACTACATATACGTGTACTACATATACGTGTACTACATATACGTGTACTACATATACGTGTACTACATACACGTGTACTACATACACGTGTACTACATATGTGCTACATATACATGTAGTACATATGTGCTACATATACATGTACTACATATGCATGTACTACATATGCATGTACTACATATACATGTACTACATATGCATGTACTACATATACATGTACTACATATACATGTACTACATATACATGTACTACATATACATGTACTACATATACATGTACTACATATACATGTACTACACATACATGTACTACATATACATGTACTACATATACATGTACTACAGATGCATGTACTACATATACATGTACTACATATACTACATGTACTACATATACTACATGTACTACATATACTGCATGTACTACATGTACTGCATGTACTGCATGTACTGCATGTACTGCATGTACTGCATGTACTAGATGTACTGCATGTACTGCATGTACTACATGTACTGCATGTACTGCATGTACTGCATGTACTGCATGTACTGCATGTACTGCATGTACTGCATGTACTGCATGTACTGCATGTACTGCATGTACTACATGTACTACATGTACTACATGTACTACATGTACTACATGTACTACATGTACTACATGTACTACATGTACTACATATACATATGCTACATATACATATACTACATAGATGTACATGCATGCATACGGTAGGTCTTAACACAGCCATTTTTTTTTTGTTAAAGAGCCTAAGAGCTGATGTTGCCAGCTGATAAAGATGTGTATAAGGAAATGTTCTTCTTCTTGTACGTGTTCAACACAGATCAGAACATTCTGGAAGTTTTGGAAAAGAAGAAGTTCCTGACGTTCACGCCGTCTCGCTGGGTGGACAAAAAGCGGGTGGTGTGCAACGACGACATGTTCATCGTGCAGCTGGCCTTCGAAACGGGCGGCGTCATCGTCTCCAACGACATGTACCGCGACCTGCAAGTGGACAAGCCCGAGTGGAAGCGCTGCATTAACGAGAGGCTGCTTATGTACTCCTTTGTTAATGACAGGTAAGTAAGTAGTCAACAAAAGTGCTTAGCTTTTTATACTTTGTAAACTGAGTGTCTATTTCTTTCCTCATTTCCAGGTTTATGGTTCCCGGTGATCCGCTGGGTCGAGACGGCCCAAACTTGGAGAACTTTTTGCGTTGGTTTCCCAAGACCACCAAAAAAACGCCCTGTCCTTACGGTGAGTACATTTCCAAAGTCAAAGTTCTACTTCACGTATTTCTCGCTCAAATAAACCATGACTGAATCAGGGGCCGTCTTATACAAGACAAATAGCAAAATTCAACCATTTTAAGGCCATTTTAAGCTTACGGCTGATACGTGAGACGGCTAATATGCGAGAAACTACCACCATTTTGAAAGCAACACTCCACTTGTATTCCTCAACAGGTAAAAAATGCACCTTTGGCCTAAGATGTAAATTCTTCCACCCCGAACGAGCAAAGCAGCCCAACTGCCTACTGGCCGACGAACTTCGAGGGAAAGCCAAGCTCCTATTCGCCGCTCCCAAATCCTCCAAAAGTCTGGGCGACTGCCAAAACCTGGTCCCGGTAGAAGAAGGAATGAGGAAATTGTCCTTGGGACTTGAGAAAAGCTACTGTAAGAAAGACAAAGTCAATCAATGCTCCAATCAGAAGAAAAGGAATAGTTTGACATCATCAGATCACGGCTTTCATAAACAGCTCGATTCTGGCGTGGGCTCCATGGAAATCCCATCAATGGATGCTAACAGCTTCGCACAAACGTCTAGTGGTTTTCATTCTAGTGGGGATTGCCATCCCCGGAGCGCACCGCCGTGTTTCTGCCGTCCGCAGGACTCTACGTTTTTCAGAACTTCTCAAGACTGCCTCAGCCACAACCCCAGGCCATCCGGCGCCGAAACGGCCTACCGGGACAAGAGAAAAGTGGCGCGTACCAAGTTGCTAGCCACCTTCAGCGCTAAAGTGGTGGACGCTGTCATGGACATGTACCCCCAATTGGTGGACCCTGTCAAGTTGGCGCAAAAAATTTGGCTGGAGAGTCACAATAAGATGTAAAAACTTTGTTTGAGGATGCAAAATTGCAGTACACCATGTAAAAAAAAACTAGCAAAAGGTCAAGATGGGAGTGCTAAGAAATGGAATAAGTTGTATAAGCCCAACCCATGTGAGAGTTCATTTTAATTACACAAGATGTTTGGCTGGTCTGAAAATGGGACATACTCTGCTGCATAATATGCAAATATTGCACGGAAGGAGGTTCTTCCAGTCTGCGTGTGTGCACAAGTTAAAACATTTTGTTATTGTTTTCAGAGATAATGGGTGAGACTCGTGTTTTTATTCTACTTGTATTTATGCCATGATATATTTTTTTAAATAACAAAGACTTATGGAAGGTATTTGCAAAACAAGTTGAACTTGTTAAACTGTTTTTGGCAATGGGGTTGAGGCAAATGTTTATTTTTCTTTAAAGAACGAGCGTTATTGTACATTTGCATTTTATGGTTTCTTAGGGAATTGGGTTTGTTGCTCAAAATACTGTAAATTACTGTATTTTTTTTTCATATTGAATTAGGTCATTAATTACTTTGTCAATGTATCCACCTGCTGGACGATTGTGTTACTACATGTAAGGCGAGGCTGCGGCGGAAACACGACAGTATTACTATAAATATATGAATCATTAAAAAGGCAACGAATGACACTGCACGAATGTTTGTGTCAACTCATGTTTATTCACTCCATTTTTATGAAATGTCAACATTGGCTTGGCAACATTTCAGATTTTCATAAGCATTTTTCCTAAAAGTATACAATGCAATGCTAATATCAGTCAAAAAGATCCATGACAGCGTCTAAATAAATTTGGGCGAGCTCCTAAATGTGAGTATTTGGCGTATGTATAAGTTCCTAACATTTTCACACTTAACTTAATCATTGTAGATTAAATTAAAGAGAAATAACAGGGCTTTTCGAGGCTAAATGGGGACTTCCTGAGAAGTTGTTTTGGTTGCAGAAACTACATCACCCAGAGGTCAGTTCGGCCGACGCAATTTCCGTCTCGCTTTCAAGTCATTAAAGAGCTAGCTAGCGTTAGGAGGATATTTAGCAGCGATGTAGCGCCATAAAATGATCGACCCGTTTACTATAAACTAGCTTTTATTGCCCTGACAAGTTTTTCAACAGCGCGTGTAATTTCTACTCTTTGCTGGTCAAGCAGCCGGCTAATTTTAATCGTCTTATGTTGGCTAATAGTGACTTTCGGTCTTCTCCCACGAGCTAACCGAGACGCCACTTCGTCGACGCCAATTTCGACGCCAAAATGTGGCAAAGTGTTGGCCTTGCTTTGCTGGTCATTGTGGCCACGCTGGTTTGTGTTCTTATCTTCATGTTGTGCGGTAAGTTTGGAATAATGACTATTTTCATGTTCTATTTTGATAACACGTTGCCTTACTGTAGGGATTCATTTTGGATGAGTCGGCTCACTTTAAAGTGGTGTTCGAATAGTTTACCAGCTTCAAATGTCAACCGAGAGTATCATATATAAAGTGGGTCAGTTACTATGTAATATGTTGTTCTTATACGTTAATGAGTCATTTTCACAGTATAATTTCTCCAAGTTTAACTATTGCACTGCAATTAATCAGTTGTGCACCTGCCGACGCTTTCCTGTCGTCGCTCTTTATGACGTCACAGTGTTACCAAGGTGATTTTTTACACAACAATCTAGAAATGAAAAACACATTCCTCAATTAAACTAATTGATTTAAGAAATTGTAAAGATATTGACCAATTTTATTGCCAATGTGGACTAGACGTCTATCAGCGGGAGTGAACTAAAAAGTGACAAAAACTTGATGCTAAACGAACCTAAAATAATCATTTCAAGAAAAATGAAAACTCACGTTTGTGCAATATTTTAATATGAAACAACTACTTTGACATGACACACCAGCCCTTCCTAAAATTATACAAAATTGTCACGCAATAACTTTGTCATCTGTCTTTGAACAGGTTGGTACGTGGTCTGGCAACTCTTCTTATCCAAGTTCAAGTTCCTGCGCGAGCTTCTCGGGGACGCGTCAGCCCCCCGAGCGCAAACCCCACCGTCCCAACCCGAAAGCGCCTACGAAGGTGCCGGCGATGGCCCGGCTCGCAACCGTCTCAGGACCCCACGCCAAAGAGTCACCTTCCCGGAGAGCACCTTATAGACGACCATACACCACGTACGCAACTTACACTAAATTTCCTGACCGATACTGACTTGGGGACTGTATTTTCTGCGCCATCCATTTTTTAAATGTCAACTAGTATTTTTTTTAAAGTGGAAATTGTTTTTAAAGTGCAAGGAAAGGATTGTTGTTGTTTTGATAGACTGACCTGGTGGATAAGATGAAATGGAGCTTAAGTGCTGAAGGTTAAAACAGTTTATATTTCCTTCAAAAAAAAAAAAAAAACCCTAAAAAACAAGATGTACACTTGAAAGGAATTTTACAAAAAAAACTGACGGTTTTGATGCTGCTATCCATGAAATCTGACATCCAAGAGGTCCAAACCAGTCTACTGAAAAACACTTTCATCCTGTCAAGATGGCGTCCACTGTAAGGAATTGTTGACATTAATGGCATCCGCTGAAAATTCCTCCATTGATGGCAATAGACGCCCAAATGGTTGGCGGCGTCTATTGTCATCAATGGCAGAAATAGCAAACCAAATGCGTTGAGGTCAGTCCTGTTCAAGTTTTTATATTAAAGTCCACAATTCAATTGTTTGTTTTTTTCCCTCTATTTCTCTCCTTTTAGCCTGAATTAATATTTTCAGATTTAAAACATTTTTTTTACATAGTCATATAAGATAATAAAAACAAATCAGTAAACAACTGCCGTTATGGTGTAAGATGATAAACACCAGGTGGCAGCATAAGGCAAAAAATACAATTTTGCCACTCCTTCATGTGTGTCACTCTTAGTACTACTACAAAGGGCTTATTTTTCAACATATTACCGTATTTTCCTGCATATAAGCCGCTCCCTTAAAATCATAAGTAAAACCACTATACTCGAATATTCTAGTTGCAAATTTAACCACTTTTCCCAATTTAAAATTGTCTATTCCCATTAAAGGTACAAAAAGATGAATAACCTATTAGCACAGTTCAACTACAACCCAATTAAATTTATTTAAATCATCATTTAAATCCTCAGCAAATGTTATATTTTAACCCTATGCAGCAAAATCCACTTGTAAATGTCCGTTTTCTTCCAAAATAATCTGTCCGCATGTTCCCAAACCTGCAGCTGCCCCCCGTTTTAAATATATAAAAATATAGCTCTTTTGTGCTTATGAGAAGCTGTAATTTCATATTCTCCAAATACTTTTCAGGAAATGATTGTGGTAAACCACGGTAATGACATCCACTCTCCAGTTCTTTTCACTGCTTCTACTACCGCCCCCCCAGTGAAGGCCCGCCACGCCACTTTTTCAGCCGATGAGGTGAGCAGGTGATGCTTCTTCGCTGGTGTCTTTTTTCCACGTGTAAATTTCCATCTGTCTTTGCTCTCCCGCAGAGTGTCGACACGACTGCAGCTGACAGTCGGCGATGGAGCGAAACGCTGCATTGCTGTGGTTTTGCAGCACCTTGCCCAGTTGTGTAACTGCGGTACGACACAGTGCCAGGTATGTGGTGTTTTGCTCTGTGGCTCTTAATGACACACTGAAGTACAGATTGTCTTAAAACTGCCAGGATAAAAATAACTCTTGATTCAAACAGAACTCTAATTGACTCCATGTTGCCTTAGTCAACACATTTAGTTTAGAGAAAAGACATCATAAAAAATAAAAGATTAGGTGTACAAACAGAAATTTAAAATATTCAAAACATAAGGCTTTATTTGAAAATAGAGACAATTTAAGAGTCATGTTTTTGTAAATCCCCCCCATAGAATTTTCAATTAAAAAAATATTTATACTACTTATTTTAGGATTTAAAAGAACATTTAGGCATAATTTTAAAGATATACAAAAATTCAAACATTAAAACATAATAATTAATTTTGTAAAAGTAGAAAATTAAAGGGAGTAATGTTTTTAATAAACCCTCCAGAATTTTCAAATGTTTTTTTTTTAAACTAAAATCATGTTTTTTCCTTTTTTTTTCAAAATACACATTTTTTAGCCTTAATTTCATATATATATGTTATTTAGGTCACAATATTAACTTATTTTAAGACGTCCAAACATATGAAAGCCAGGACACTATTATAATTACATATTTTATAACCACTTAAAATGTAATTTAAAAAAAACTCGATTCATTCAATTCAAATGAATAAAACATAGATTCAATCTACAGTCTAAAATGGCAATTTTTCCCCATTTCCCAGTATTGAAAGGAGGGGCATTTAGAGTGTTAATTACGGTAAAGTACAATAAAACCCCAATCCAATTTTCATTATGCTTGTTTTTCAGTCCGTGACAGCGCCGTCTCATTTCGAAAGCGTCGCAATTTGTGCCTTTGTCAAAGATTCCATCTCCAGTGCAGATAAAATTCGTCACCGGGGGACTGGAGAGGGAGGGATGGAGGGAGGGTGGTCTACGTGTTTCTCTCTCTCTTTCGCCTCGCTTCTGGGATGACATTTTTACGAGCAAAGCAATCATCGGAAAACTGAACTCTGGTCACCGTGCCACTCTGTACACGCTGTTGTGACTCTCTGCTAGCTAGCAACCTTAATTCCCCCTCCACAATAAAAGCGCCATTTCCCGAGCCTTCACTCTTAGTCTTTTCAAAAGTGATTGCATTGGCAAATTCCTTGTTCTGGTGGTCTCCCCGGAGAGCGCGAACAGGAATGCGCTAGATAATAAAAACAAATTGCCTGGCATGCCGTGCCAGTCTGTGCGTGAGCCCAAAAGAGCTTTAATGAGATTTTTGCCCATCGGGTGTCGAAGGGAGGGTGCGAGGCTTCTCGCTGTGATTACGGTCAGCTATTCTTTATCTATCTATGGCGCAGACCCTCTTTGGGGAGACACTCTATTTCACTTGGGCGCTAATGAAAGAATTTAGTGGGATTAGCCAAGACGTGGAGGAGAAAAGGATGTGTCCGTGTCAGCTAGTTATTACACTAAGCCGCCGGAGAAGGAAGGGAAAGAGAGGGGTCTTTGTCGGAAGTGGTGGACCAAATGCGTTTTGGCATTTGGGGGAAAAATGTCCCTCACGGCTCAGAGGAGGCGTACAAAACACATCATGTCCTCCTCGTTCGCCTCTGTCACATTCAATGTTCAGCAGGGACGTTGAGGAATGAGTCCTGGAAGAGCTGAGCTCTTTTTGGAGGGAAATTGTGACGGCTTTGATGAAAGTGATTGGCTATATTTAGAGGAGAAGCCAGGAATAGCTTATTTTGATGAGGATTTGACAGAGAAAAAAAATGAGAGTATATGTAAGGTAAGGGATCTTGGTTAGATGGTGAGGAATTGTCAATAGAAGCCACTTTAGGATATGTTTTTGATGGGATTTGTGGGGACTTTATGCTGTAATTCAGCCATGATTCAGGTTCATTTGTGTTGTTTAATTAAGGAGAATTCATTCATATGTATCTTACTTCCGATATCAGAATAGAATTAGCAGATTAGCCCAATTCAGTGAATTAAAGTTGACTAAAATTTTTGGCTCCCTTCAAATAATATTACCTAAAAAATAAATTAAAACCCTTCAAATATTCATCACTAGTCAACATTAAAAGTAGTAAAAGTAGTAGTAGTAGTAGTTAAGTGAGGTGTATTTATTTTTTAAATTAAGCCATTTATGTCAATTTAAAAAAAGATGTTTTAAAGTAGTAAGTAAAAGCCACTTGTCTTGGTTATGAACAAAACTTTACTTAATCTGCAGAGTCCCAAGTCTCACATACACAAGGATATTAAACATAGTTTAGAATCTACTGTTACATCCAGCAGTATGACATGTCAACAACAGTCTACGGGTGAAACCAACATAAGGTGCTTTATGTACGATACGGCTGGAATGTTAGGAAAAATGTCCACGTAAAACTACACAAAAATAGAGCAAATATTTACACAACACAGCCTTTTAAAAAAAAAAAAATAATAATAATCATGTCAATCACCATTTGGCCATTTGAAGCAACTGTTCTTTAAATTGTTGCGCGTGATGTGAAAGATCCGTCACCCGGTCCACCATTTCCTGAACGGCGGCCGTGTTGGGGTAGTTGAGCGCCGCCGTCTTAGTGGCGGCCACTACCGTTTTTAGCAAGTCACATAGCACGTTGCTAGAGTTCATCACCCGGTTGGCCACCTCGGGGGCGGCGGCCTGCCGGGACAAAGTGTCCCCGATAAACACCAGTTTGTGGGCACTGAGGATGACGAATTTGCCGTGCGCCACAAAGATGCGTGGCGGCTGGCCCGAGCTCACGCAGCCAAAGAAGGCGTCCACGGCGCCCAGGAGCGTGACAAAGTGCTGCTCGCATTGCTCCGAGTAGAAACCCAGAAGCTGGCGGTCCCGCGGGCAGGCGCGGGACGCGGCGGATGGGGGAGCCGGGGTCTCGGCGTGGGGGCCGCCGGTCCTGCCCGAGGGTTGGTGAGGCGTCCACCGGGAGATGTCGTTCTCTACCGGTTTGATGACTTCTTGCTCTAGCTTCTTGAACTGCTGGATCTGGAAACAAGCGCAGTAACAGTGACGTTAGTCGTCGTTATGTGTTATTCCACCTATAGATCTAATGATATCTCCATATATGGACTTTTTATTCCAGGTTGAGGCGCAAATGGTGCATTTAATAGGCTTTGTTGACATTTTGTATATCCTAGTAGTGAAAAGTAAGTAGTTGTAGAAGGAGTTTGTGTTCCTTGTTTAGGCGTAGTAAGCTCGTAGTTTGTAATTTATATGTAAGCTAATGTTGGTGCTAATGGCTAGTGCTTTGTCAATGGGAGTGCTATCATTTTGTCAACCTAAGCCAGAAACAGTTGCAGTGAAAGCATTTGTCGATCAGGTAATTGTAAAATGGCATTGGCACTTTAAAAATCCCATATCGGTTGACTTTTTGACCTTTTGTTGAGGTTGTTGACGTTGGTTATGTGGACTCACCTGCTCCTGGCCCAACTGAGCTTGGTTTTGCTTGATGATGTTTTCCTTCTCCAGTAACTCCTTCTGCTGACGTTCAAAGTCTTCTTTGCCCTGGAGGACAAGAATGAGAGCATAACATCATTGGAATGGAAATCAGTCATTTTGGAATCTCGATCTTCCTAGGTTAAATAGATTGTCTGTCAGGTGTCGGAAATCGAACCCGAAACGCACCTGGAGATGGACGTAGTCGTAGTCTTCCATCCAGCTTTTGACGCACTTCTCGCTGTGGTTCATGTTGTCTTTGTCCTGGGCGGACGGCATTGGGAAAGGCTTGCTGGGCACCCCGTAGTTGTCGGCGTCCGAGGGGGCCGAAGCGGGCCCGTGGCCGGCGTTGTCGTCGGGCGTGCTCCCGCCGGAGAATGACCCCTCGACGTGCGAGCGTCTGAACAGCAGCTCGGCCGCATTCCCTATCGTGGACGCCAGCTGCTTGGCGTCGTCCGGCACGCTTCTGGAGACCATGACGAATCGCTCCAGTTCGTCGCTTTTGTTGTGGTGCTTGCCGGCGCCGCAGGACGCCAGCGCGTTGGGCGACCAACCGTTGTTCTCCAACGCTTGGTAGATCTGCAGTAAGATCTGCTGCGAGTCCTCCAAACGGCACACCTGCCGCCTCAGCTTGCCGTGAAGGGCCGAATCGGAAAGCGCCGTGGCGTTGGCCGCCGCCCCTTTTCCGAACAGGATCAAGTCCCCCAGGCCCGTGCGGACTCTGTCCAGAACCGCACGGACGTCATTTGCGTGGCGCTCCACAAAGGGAAAAGTCCTCCAATGCGGGGACGCCGCCATGGAATGCAAAGCCCCCACCGAGAGCTCCACCCCTTGCTGGAGCCGGTGTAACCTCTGGAGGGCCGCGTCCACGTCCAAAGCCAGGCGGCCGTCCGAGCCCGTCCCCGTGGACGAGGACGACGTGGACATGCTGCTCCGCGTGCTTCCCGTGCTCGAAAAGGACAGGCGGTTGACGCCGTCGGTGACGTCGGCCACGCCTCGGGAGTCCGCGGCGGGGACGTCGTACACCCCCTTGTCCCGTTCGGAGGGCGAGCTTCTGCGCCGGGGCAGCTGCGCTCCCCGCGGGACGTCGTACACGTCGCCCGGGGAGACGGCGGCGCCCGAGAGGAGCGCCGTCGGCGGAACGTCGTAGATCCCCTCGTTGCTGTTGCGATGACGGTTGGACGCTTCCGAGCTGGGGGGGATGTCGTACACCGAGTGGGGGTCGGGGCTGCTTTTCGCCAGGGCGGGCGGGGGCACGTCGTAGATACCTTCTTGCATCTGTTTCAGGGGTTGGGGGAAGTCGTAGGTGCCTTCTTGAGGGGCGGGGTTGGCTCGACAGGGGGGGACTGAGTACACCTGAAGGTCAAACAACACTTGTTGGATACTTGTAGATCTAACTACTAAATACTAAAATTTGCCTTTTGTTTATTTTGTATTTTGAAAAAGTAGTCAAATGCCGTTACTCACCGATTGGGAAGAAGGCGGGACGTCGTAAATGTCTTGTCCTTGCGTCCTGAGATCGGCTTGAGACGGGGGCACGTCGTAGATATCTTGGTTGCCCGCCGCACCGTGATGGCCGCCGTACGGCGACGATAACATTTGACCCGGGGGGACGTCGTACACCTGCGAAAAGTAACATTTAGGTCATTCGAGGACTACAGAAATGACCAAATATTGACTTTTTTCTAATGACAAAATGTAAAATATACAAATAGAATATTTACTTTTTCTTTACAAATATATGAACTATTTTTATCATGTTTTTTCAAATGATTATTGAGAATATTTAATCTTTTTTTAAGAGAAAAAATATTGACCTACTTTTTTAAAGTAAAAACATTTTGCTTAATGGAGAAAAAAATAATACTTTGTTTCTTCCTCAATCAAAAATCTTGAAATAATTTTAAGGCCAAATATCTAATATCCTAATTGCACCAGTCTTAGTTAGTATATATAATGGCCCCCACCAAAAGGTAACCATATATAAAATATAGCTCTAATGTAATAAAATAAATAAAAAAAAGACACTTACTCCTTGTGAACGACTTGGTGGGACATCATAGAGGTCTTGCTGATGGTGCTGACCTGGGCTATAAGTGTAGGTCTGTCCCACCCGGGTGGGGGTCACCACCTGTCCAAGCACAGAAGGGCAAAGAGCAACATTTAAAACAAAATCTTCAATAATGATCTAAAAATATATTCTTACTGTTATTTATAACTGTTTGATGAAACTAGACTGAATACAAATTGTATCTGAATACACACAATTTGAGTCACCATAAACATAAAGTTAAATACAACTAAATTGTACAAGATTTTTACTCAACCCAAGACCATTTAAACAATTAGTCCTTTTGGGTTAAACACAGCAAAGGATGACCAAAATATGCGGTTTTGATTGAACAAAAAAAATAAAAGATGTCTCCCTAAGTTGAGGTCTTAAAGCCTACTTTAGTTATTTTCAAATCTTTGCCGCTACGCATGAATCAAGCCAAGTATTTAGCGCTAGGCCGCAGACAGTCTTGGAGCAGCATAATGACATGATTACCGCTCGGGAAACAAATCTTTTTTTGCTTCTTCTTTTCTGGAAACAGTGACATTTCTTTTATTTTTGGGATATTTTTTTTCATGCTTCTCTCCATTCCGTTTTTGTGCTTCGAGCCGCTTTCCCGTTAGCGGCGATCAGTCCTTCCACACCTCCTCCTAATCCCGTTCTTTCCATTTTCCTCCCCCCCCTCAGTGCCGTGGAGCTGTGTGTGTGTGTGTCAACCAGACAGAGGAATTCTGCAAATGTCCTTCTCTGGGAAAAGAAGGGCTTTTTTTCCACCCCCCACCCACAAGGTTCGTCACCGGGGTTCGAATTCAACACATTCTTGGGTCTCGGGGTTGTTTGACACTTTAGGCGTTTTTTTTGTGACCCACTTCAATCTCATGCATTTGTTTTTTTTGTGCTAAAATGAGAGGTAAAGTTAATGTATAAAAAAATTGCAGCGTACAGAAGTTTTGTGTTTTTAAACTTAAAAATTAAGGGAAATATTGAGTTGTTACTAAAATATATTGAGAGTAACTAGTGGTTTTCCCATGTTTTTTTTTATTTAAAGATAATAATATTCAGTTCAAAATATTTTAATAGAAAAAAAACGTACCCATTTTCCAAATCAAAATAGAAAATTAAATTTACAACAAAAAATGTTGAGTTTTAGACCCTTAGTCATCAAAAAGTCGACTTTACTCCTGGAATACCATCTCTGATAATGAAGAAAAAGCTCAGCCTGCGCCAAAAAAAATGGGATTAACATTTCAGGGAAAGCGGAATGGGGGGGGGGGGGGGCAGCTCTGTTAAAGAGATTTATGAACAAAAAAGTCAACAGGAGAGAGGGGAGGAATGGAAAAAAAATAGGAGCGTGTTGCGTTGCTCAGTATGGAAAGGAATGCCATTCAATGTGAACTTCATATGGTTCCAATCAATCCCATTCCGAGGTGCGCTGGGGGTGATTTAAGGTGTTCACGGATAGCGTACCTGGCCTAGCCAAAAATGCGCGACTGATGCGGACGCCCGGGAGGAATAAATAGACAGCCGACGACGCATGTAAGCAGACACGGCAGGCTGGCCTAAATAAAGTAGCTCGGTCAATCTTAGTTGGAAAGGAATGCAGAATGCGGAATGCCAAAGGATCGGAAAATACTCCAAATATTTAGAAATGACGACATTGTCTGTCAAATCTCATCCTGCTACTTTAAATGAAGGTGGACTTCACATTTATGTAAACTTCCTAGCGATAAAATAACATTTTTTTTGCAGAACTCTTAAAATTGGTTTAAAAATCAGGAGTTTTTTTTCCAATGGAGTTTGGCTTGGCTCTAGTTTTTATTTACCATGTGTCATTTTAAGGGAAGATTGCAATATGGCTATTTATTGACCGTCAATAAATAATACAAGAAGCCGTACTCGACTTTTTCCTGTTTTGAATCCATCCCGATTCAGAACAGACTCTTAAAATGGCTGCCGTTATGAAAAGAAAACCAGAAGAAAAAGCAAGGCGAGTCGTAGGTCAAATCGCTACCCCGATGCGAACCGTGTTGTCATTTCTCGTCTTGTATTACACCGAAGGGAACCGCAGGACCATTCATACGTTTAAGAAATGAGCTCTCACTTCCCCATAATACATTTTAATTCATCAACAGCAGACCCAAAAAGGAATTCTCCCACCGTAAAAGCCCAACTCCACTCGTACTATTTGAAAAACGGACCGACCGACTGACTTACGGTGCCGGTGTCCAACAGGGTCGACGTCATTGTAAAACAACAGCGCCTTGTTTGGATTCCTAACAATGCACAATCGAACCCCGAGGAGCAAATTCATTTGCATGTGACGCACTTATCATGACTGAAATCAAATTCCGTAATGATGAAATGGCACTTCGAAAAATGAAAAATGAATCATACCTTCTAAAAACAAACCTCTACTAGTCACAAACTCATTTCACTCACTAAACTAGTATTTCTCAGTACTCCCCAATACCAATAACGTCATTTTAGTGAAAGATCGCCACCATATTTGCCCCAAAATAAGATGGGTTTTTCCAAATTCTTCATCTTTATGATAACTGAACAACGATAAACTTGTTTAAAATGACCTGGCTTTGACTAATCCAAATCCATTTCTCCCTTCAATTCAAATCTGCAATACCCAAAGTCCCAACTTTTTGCTCTCTGAACCAACCAGCAGCTATTTTCTCTTCATGTGGCTCACTGGGGTTTGGCGCCCATCCCTGGGTTTTTTTTTGCCTGGCCTGACCCTCGCCACGTGACGTTTGAAACCCGCCTTTGTGCTTCCACTGTGGATCCGTTTCATTCCTGGGTGACGCAAACTCTGAGGTCATGCTGTTCAAAGACGTCTCGGGTTCAGAGTTCAAAGACCGTAGGCATGTCTTATCTACGCCTACCAGACGGCCCTATTCATTCCTCACTTCCTCCTGCCAAAAAAAAAAAAAACCTACTCCTTATATGGGCATTTCCTCCATTCGCTAAGTCGTACCCTTAAAACCTTCCAAAAAACATCCATTTAAAAAAAAAGTTGTTTACATCGTTAACTCCGAGACGTCCAATCCGTTTAAAATGGGAAGAAATTGTCATCAACTTTATTCAAAACTAATTTATCATCAACATAACTCGTTAATGCTACGCCAGGTGTAATAAACGGTTGTTTTATGACGATTTCACCCGTACGAAAGGTGACTTATGTCTTCCTTGGAGTGCTCCGACGCTCGCCATTGTTGCCGCGGTGATGAATCGTGCAGAAAGCTTATAAATCAGCAACGAAAACAACAACAAAAAAAGGATTAATCTGCCGTGGGGTTAGCATACCAAAAGGACTTTGCTCCTTGAAGGTTTTAGAGCAGCGCACCCCCGTCATAAATGAGTCATAAAGCAAAACTGGGATGACAGGAAATACTTTGGTAATTCAAGGATTTGACCTGTGTGTCTACTACTTCAGACCCACATGTGGCGCATCACAATGTTGGCATTTCAAATCAAATTCTCCGCTAATCTGCTACCTCCTCCGGGGAATTACGATGCGGACCGGCGTTTTCCACAAAAACAAAACGCCGGGTGTCATCTTTTCACGTTCCTTCAGATTGAGAAGCGGCTTTTATCCGAGCGATACTCATTAAATCGGCTTCCTAGCACCAATGCGGCGTGCGAGGAAATAATGACTTGCGTTAATGGCTTTTTCAGAGTACTACAGCATCAATGTTTTTGAGATGTTTTTTTTTTTTTGAGAGTGATTCATGGTAGATGAGACGCCACTCCCTATGCTAGCTAGCACTTTAAATTTCCACTTGCCACTAACTTAGAAGTGAGCTCATTTCTCTGAGAACTCAAAATTGATAGTTTCCAGAATTGTCCTTGTCACCTTCTTTATGTTAGTAAAATATTATGGGATAGATGATGGTGTGTCAATAAAGTCAAAGGGTAAGTATGATATGATATGATGACTAACATGGTGTTTCATAATCATTCCAGAGATTTAAAAGTATTTTTTTCTACACATTTTTTTGCAGATTTTCTGACTCATAATATTTTGGATGTCCTGCACAGTTGACAGCCAATAAGAACAAAAAAAGTGCCCAAGTATGATGAGGAAGGGGTCATCAGGTAGGACTCATACTTTTTTTAATTTTAAATTGTACTGGATTGAGAAAAAAATATCACTGACAAAACAGTAATAATTTTAGGTTAGCTGTCGAATTCGACCTAAAATTGGTATTAAATTCTCTGCTCAGTAGTCTGAAAAGATCGTAAGTATTAATATTTTTCCTTGTTTAAACTTGTAGGAACTTTTTACTTCAATCAAACATTGAATTTAATCCATTTTCCCTTCAATTTGTTGAATTCCAAAATGTTATGATACTTTTTCTGAAATTTTCTGTGAGAATTAACATGACGTGTTTCCAAGAGCTCTTAAAAAAAGTCCTAAAAAGTCTTACATTACACCCAATGAAACCTGTAAAAGTTAAAAATCTGGACTAGGCGTCGTAAAAATGTGCTGCAAACGCAGTTCGTAAAATGGAATGTTTACATCTCGTCATGAAGTAGTTGTAAACTATAACGACAGCTCTCAAATTAACCTTAAAATGTTGTACTACTTGCCAAAGTCCAAGTCGGTCGGCCAAACAACCGTTTGTGTGTGTTTCCGTGACTCACTCGGCGGCGGCGTTAGCATTAGCGCCGTATCATTTTCGCCTCTTGGCGCCACTCCAAATCCAATCCCTGCAGTTTGCTCTACCTCCCTTGTGAAAGAATCCTCCGAGGCTATCAAATGTTTGTTCGAGGTTTTTTTTCGTGATGTCACGGCAACCGCCAAAAAGCAACCACCTCATCCGAGCCGGTAAATATTTACAAAAACGCAATTACGACAGCCTTTGCGTACCTGTGCAAAAGGTCACTAGGTTTTCCACAGAGATCTTGCTGCCATCTGCATGTGGCAGCTGAGTCCAGATATCCTTTTTATCGCTAGCGCATGCCTTGGATTGACCTTTAGCATTCTGGCGCTATGCTTTAACTTTGCAATAAAATGGGAAATAGAGCGGCAGACTATTTTGCAGATTTCGACTGATCAAAGGCCATATGATAGTGTTTCATTCGTTTATTGTCAAGGTTTTAAATTAGGTATATATTTATTTAATAGAAAAAAACCTATACTGTCAAAAGTCTATACTGTAAAAAGTATACTGTCAAAAGTCTATACTTTAAAAAGTCTATACTGTAAAAATTCTGTACTTTAAAAAGTCTATTCTGTAAAAAGTATACTGTAAAAAGTATCCTGTAAAAAGTCTATACTGTAAAAAGTATACTGTGAAAAGTATACTGTAAAAAGTATACTGTAAAAAGTATACTGTAAAAAGTCTATACTGTAAAAAGTCTATACTGTAAAAAGTATACTGTAAAAAGTATACTGTAAAAAGTATACTGTAAAAAGTATACTGTAAAAAGTATACTGTAAAAAGTATACTGTAAAAAGTATACTGTAAAAAGTATACTGTAAAAAGTATACTGTAAAAAGTATACTGTAAAAAGTATACTGTAAAAAGTATACTGTAAAAAGTATACTGTAAAAAGTATACTGTAAAAAGTCTATACTGTAAAAAGTCTATACTGTAAAAAGTATACTGTAAAAAGTATACTGTAAAAAGTATACTGTAAAAAGTATACTGTAAAAAGTCTATACTGTAAAAAGTCTATACTGTAAAAAGTATACTGTAAAAAGTATACTGTAAAAAGTATACTGTAAAAAGTATACTGTAAAAAGTATACTGTAAAAAGTATACTGTAAAAAGTCTATACTGTAAAAACTCTATACTGTAAGTTTTACAGTATAGACTTTTTACAGTGTAAAAAGTCTATACTATACCTGTTAAAAATCTATACAATGGAATGTATTCGAGATTTTTTTATAACTAGGATCATATTATACGTATTGTATTATACTTATACTTTATTATACTTCTATTGTATTTTACTTATACTATATTATACTTCTATTGTATTATATTGTGTTCGATTATTGTATTATACCGAAACCCTTTCAATTCAAATCGTCTGAGCAAGTTGACCATTCCAAATTGATGTTAAAAACCCCCACCCGTCATTAAGTTGTCAATGTGACAAAGTAGTACCACTATTTTCAACTCTCACTATCCCTTCCTAGCAATACATCTATTTCAATCCAGCTTTAAATGTTCCAAAACATGCCTTAGCGAACCAAGAGCGTATCACTTTGTGGAAATATGGCTTGAAAATGAATAACATCGCAGTGGAAAAAGCAATTTAGGGGGAGCCACCGCCATGCCAAGCAAAGATTCACCAGTTAAGAATGCTCTAAAAGTGTGAGAAATGATCTGGGGTCCATCCCAAGAGGTTTTAACGTGGGTTTTATCAAATGGCGGGCGCGGCGCGGTGGCCTGTGGGACGTTTACACAATCGGGCTCAACTCTTTGACATTTCGCCGTGACAAAATACGTACGGGGTGTGTCCACTCTGGTGTTTTTAACCACAGAGCCAGGGTAGTGTTTTTGTGTGAAGGCTCCCGTTTGGCATTGTGGAGCGTGAAGCCGCTTTAAGCCGCAGAGGCCCGAGGAATCGGCGCAATGAGGGGGGAAAAGCAAAAACTGCATAAAGCCAGTTTTTGGCGGAGTACAGCCGCGTTAAAAATAGTTTGCTTTCCCTGGATTGAATTGACGGGTTAGTGTTGGGGCACTGTAGTTACAGTTGTTTTATTGCTGCGTTTGAACACTTTTTCTTGGTACAGTGTATCATTTAGCTTGGGCTTTTTGGAGAAAAAAATAGCCAATTGCAAAAACAAAGGCTTTTTCTGCGCGTGGGAACATTTTGTTCACGTACAGGCGAGAAAATCATCCACGTCTGCATGGAGGTGCAAAAAATGCTGAGAAGACGTCATGTGTTTGGGTAAATATTACGTAGGCGCGTTTAGAAAAGGCTACTTTGGTTAGCGGTGTTTGAGTGCCATTGACGGCCATGGGCGTTCAATACAAGTGACATCAAAGGTTAAGGTCAAAGACCTGTTTGGCTAATTTTTATTATTTTTTGGGGGGATTATTTGGAACTACTCTAAAAAGTCTGAATAGGGAAAATGACAGAGTATTTTTGGGGGGTTTGATTATTTGAAACTAACATAAAAAGTAAATAGGAAAAATAAATTAGTATTTTCGTTTTTGTTATTATTTGAAACTAACATAAAAAGATTAAATAGGGAAAATAAGTATTTTTAGTTTTTTATTATTAGAAACTAACATAAAAAGTTTAAATAGGGAATATAACAATATTTTTTTTCGTTTTTGATGATTTGAAACTAACATAAAACGTTTAAATAGGGAAAATGAATATTATTTTACAGTTTTGATTCAATAATAGCTTCAAAAAATGCAATTATTCTGTTTATTCATTTTAAATGATTACAGATTTAAAAAAATATATTCATAAAAAAACACCATAGGCTACTTTAACAGTGGCAAACACCCCCCCCCCCCCCCCCCACTTTAAGCTATCCACTAAGTTTCACGAAAAGTCCTGATAAAATCTCACCTTGCTGGGCGTGTTATCAGCAGACAGCGCACTCCTAGGCGGCACCTGATAGACATCTTGCCCAGAAGGCACTTGGTAAACACACTGCTGCAGAGAAGCCGGACTACGGTACGAGCTCTGCTGGGGGGACTGGCCGGCCGGCGACTGGGCCTCGAACTTGGGGCCGATGAGGAGCTTGAGGCGGTTGCCGGGGGCGATGCCTTGCCGCCCGTGCAGCGAACAGAGCCACCATCCCTCCAGGCCGCCCGTGTTCTGTTCGATGACCGTCAGGATGTCCCCTTTCCGGAAGGCCAGCTCCTCCGGGGACTCGGGCATGTTGTCGTACAAGGCTTTGGCCATTTGGTTCTGCGGGAGAACAAAAACAAAATGCGCGTCTAGATCAGATAGTCAAGTGGAAGGAAGAAAATGGCCATGCTTTTCCATAAAACAGGCTTTCTTGGCTTTGATAATACGTATTAGCTTCATGCTAATATATCATGAAGTGAATGACTCAAAGCAGAATATTCATTTTAACCACTTCATCCCCCAAAAAGGTAGCAGGGGGTGCTGGAGCCTATCCCAGCTGAAGCGGGCGGACACCCTGAATCGGTGACTAGCCAATCAGAGGACACCAGCAGATGGACAGTGCTTCTTAAACTCATATTTAGTGCAATTTAGAGTGTCCAAAAAGCCTACTATGCATGCCTTTTGGAATATGGGAAGAAACCGGAGTACCCGGAGGAAACCCACGCAAGCTGGATTCGAACCCAAGACCTCAAAGCTGCGAGGCCAAAACGTTAACCACTCCCCCACCGAACTGCCTCCGTAGCAGAATATTTCAAAGAAACATCAATGTCATTATCATGAGCATTTTTAGATGTTGAAATTCTTCCTTTAAGGCATTGTTGGTAAGACTGACACGCGGCTGAACTTGAAGCCGACTTTAAACCGAGCGTGCAGATGCCATTTGCCCGCAGCTCTTGGCCAGATGTCTTTCAAACAACTCTGAACTTGACAGGATTTTCTCAGGTCGCCCCCAAAGCCCCTCACCCCCCAAAAAACCACCCCTCGCCTACGTTATTCCAGCCAGCGGGGGTCAAGGTATAATGAGTCTAACAGTCCGATTTGGGCGATAGCAGATGCCCGCTACCGTTTTTTTTATTTTTAGGAAGACATTTGTAACTAATTGCAGTGTTAAGTGCATCATTATCCCTAAAATGCCTGGAAAGAATAAACTCTGCACCAATGAGGCATGTTAAAGAAATGTTAGGGGTCGCTAAGAACACAAATTAACTTTTTTTTGCACTTTTATGGTTCATTTTAGCCAAACGGGTCTTTTGCATTAACATTTGATGTCACTAGATGTCCAGTTTAGGACATTTGTTCATTCAAAGTGAATTTTTGCGACTTTAATGTTAGGCAAGGACTTTATAGTAAATATTTTCCTATTTACTTTTATTTGTGCTTGACGTAAAAAGTTTAAATAGGGGAACGAGTGCATTTTCTTTTGTTTTTTTAATAAAAATAGCTTAAAGAAAACTGCAATTATTCCGTTTATTCATTTAAAATGAAAAATATTCATAATTATTGAGCCTTTGCGTCATTAATGTACGTTTCAGAAAAAAAAAAAAGAGTTGTCTTACTATACCAAAATCCAAAAAGTTTTTTTTAAAATAATAATTTAATTTTACCGGCTCAAAATGAATTGGACGTCTATAACTGTCAATGTCAGCAAATGATAATAAATATATATATTTTCTTCTTTATGAAGCTACATTTTTATAAAAGACCCAAAATAGGCACTTGGCTCATAAAGAATTAACCACAAATTGCCCAAAATGTCAATAACAAACTCATTTGAGCTGAACAAATGATCCACTTATCGATTGAATAATTGATCAACAGGCTTTTTGTCCCCGAACACGCCATTTTGTTTCCACTTTACGACAAGCGCACGGCGACAACGCATTCCCTCGCTTGTTATCAAGCTTTTATTGTCCAGTAACTCCATGTGAGAAACAGGAAGTTAGCCTTAAAGGTTCCCACGTGAAAGCGCCTTGTCTCGTTAACGCCGTTCCTTCGTCCGTTATCTCTCTGGACTTCAGGCCGCCGCTACAGCTATTGTCTAAGTGCACCGTCAGCACCATTAGCGGGCAACACCCACCAGGACCGCCTAGTCCCCCCCGTATGTTCGATCGTGACCTCGGGGGGTCGCGGGACTGTCGCTTTAAGTAATTTGATGGCAGAGAAAGGAAAGGAATAGCTAATGTTTTTAGCCATATCGTCTATGGCCGTCCATGGCATTGAAGGAGTTAATAAAGTGTATTGCGGCACGAGAGGCGGAGCCTAACTAGGCAATACATTATTGCAAAGCTAATCACATCACAAGCCCCAGAGCAGATTAACGCATACATCAATTTGACTGCTTTGTTTACCTCAGTCAGTCACAAGGTGCTTTTTTAATGGTGGAAATGGAACTGAGCTTCTTCTGCTTGGCATTGTATTTTTTTAAAAATTTAAAATACTGATGATGGTAGTTTTTGAAGATGATTATAGAGAAATGCAATTGGTGAAATGAAATATAAAGCAAAGGGAATGAAAAACATGTTTAAATTTGAGTTAAAGTGAAATTAATTAAATGTAAATATTGGGAATATGGAAGGAATATTTGAAATGTATTTATAAAATGAATACAGAAAAGTACAAATAAAACCGAAATAAAATTAAAAGTCGGAAATTAATATTTCAATGGATAAATGCTGAAATAATTGTAAAAAAATACAAAAGGACATAAATGCATATTGAATTCAATAAAAGTATAAGTCAAAATTTTGAGCATAGATATAAAAACTAAAATAAATGAAAAAATCCAACTAAAATAAATACATTCAAACCAATACATTTATTCAAACTACTTCTAAAAAATACATGACACATTTAACCACGTATTGAATAAATTTCATCCCTCCTGGTTCTTTTATAGGCGCATAATATAATAATATAAAACAGAATGCAATTACACTTTGAGCAATAACGCGGCTGTTAAATAATACATTATTATGATAAGCAAAACTTTGCAGTCAAACGCCGCTTAGAAAAAAAACATAAACACATTCATCATTATCAGCGCCCAGAATAATGACTATTTATATTATAGCACAGGTTTTGATTCAATCTCAAAGCCCAACTAAAATCATTACATGCAAATGAGCAGCAAGGGAAAGGCAATAAAAAACCAGCCGTGGCTATTTCCATAAAGAGCTGCTTTGTAAAATATAACCACCACGCGTGTCCTACTGACGCGTTCTCCTCGCCATGTTTGCTCGTGTCGAGCGGCCAGATAAAACTGACTATTAAGCAAGCGTCTGACGCAAACGCCGATTAGTCACGACACCATCGATCGTCGTTGTAAACACACCAGTTTGCCATTTGCATTGGCCAGGGAGGGAAGGGCTCCCTTTTTGTTTTTTTGCGACGCCCACCTATGAGTGTTCACTTCGAGGAAGTTATCATTTAAAAGGTCAATGGCGGGGTTGAGTCGTCTTATGGCTCCCTGAAGAAAATGACAATGCGGTTAAAGCCCCGACAAGCTAAAAAAAATAAAAAAGAGAGCTACGTGTGGGAAACGTCTTCAAAGTGAACCACTTTGTGAGCGCTAAAAATAGCGGATGCTTTTGAGTTGAATCATTTAAGTGAAGTATTTAGTAAATGATGTGCAATGTGGTTTTAGCTGGGTTAGCTATTTATTGTATGTAACTTACTGGCTGCTGTTGACAGTGATTGACAAGCATTTCATTTGAACCGACTTGATTTTTAATCTAAAAACTTTTTTTTTCCGCTTAGTTTTCATTGCAAAACCAGTTCATCATTTAAACCACTACTATTTCTTACTGTACTTACATTTTCCTCCCTTACAATGTTATTCTAGTCTAAACAAATCCCCTTCAATGGCAACACAACCCAATACAATACATGAGGATATATCATTGACTGCAATACCTCTGATAGTAAAAAAAATCTGGATTGTTGCAATTTTAAGACCGAATCTCCCTTTTTGCCAACATCTGTTCTAGCATGTTTTCCCCTGTAGAACTTTCCACGCTGTAACGCAAAAGCGTAACCATCCCGATGTGCACCTGGATCACTATAGACAACCTAAAGATCCAGCTGTCTGGGCCCCTTTAAACCCCCTTTAAAGCCCCTTCTACGTACACACATACAGACAGCAGTGAGTCACACATGCTTTTTTTCCATGGACGTCTGTCTGGACTGTAGACTGTGTAAACCTCTCAGTCACTCACTGACCAATCCCAAAATAAAACAGGCCTTATGTAACTTCACGGCCTGTTGAAAGAACTCCACCTTTTTGCTGGCAGTCGACTGCAAGTGAGTTTGAAGCCCTTTTAGGGTGGATCGTAAATAGTTCCCAAATGCTCCAAAAACCCCCTTTCTTTCATTCTTTCTTTCCTAACAAATAAACACTCCAAAACTTAAGCCACCACTCCATTTGTGACAATACACCAGCGTAACGTTGCGGAATAAGAAAAGCAGTACACTCCCGTGGCCTGGTTTGGCATGGTTATATATAGAAAATAATTATGGTAATGACTATAATGAGGACCTGATGACTTTTACCAGTCGTTTTTCTGCCGCGGGTGAAAGCCAGTTCAAATAAATGGGCCGTGTGAAGGGTTCTGGGTAGGAAAAGACTCATGGGAAGCGGTTCCCGCGTTCACATTGGACCTTTTTTTCAGGAAGGTTTACCCCCCCGATTACAGCCTCTACCAGTGGCTACTATAATTACATACGTATGTAGCAACAGGGACGGAAAACACAACATCAATGTCCCAACGCCAACGGAATTAAATATTATCTAAGTTCCATGCTTGGTAAGACAGGGAAGCTTTATGTGCAAACTTGTAATTAAAGTTGGAATAGTCCCACAGCGGTGATGTGCTTTGAAAGAGTCGATGATAAATCAATAGCTCATTCCAGACTGGTGATTACTGCCATTGACTGACTGTAGACAAACTTCGATGACATTTCAGGCAGACGTAACTTAGATGAGATTATCTATTTTTGTACAGTAAGCCTTCAAACAATCTCATTTTGTTGGCTGCCGTTGTCGGAGATAGACGTCTGATGCATTTTGAGTGAGAGGGCATCATTTAGTTTCACCTCATTGATCCTTTTGCTTTCCCTTTTCCACCCAAGGACTCATTACACCGATAGTGAAAGCCTTTTGGTCCAAGAGCAAAAACATTTGAATACAAAGTCATTCTAGGTGCTTACATTTTTAGAATGTAAAATGTTAATCGTTTTTTCCCTCATCCACCCTTTTGTTTTCCCTTTTCCGCTTAAGAAATCAAATTTCCGATATTTAAAGCTTTTAGTTTCAAACTCATGATCTGTTAATAGTACTACCGTCACAAGATAAAGACATGTAGTATTTTCTCTCTCTTACCCACTATCTTATTTTCCCTTTTCCACCCAAGCAAATGGTAGGGACAATAGTGAACACTTTTTCATCCAAAGTCACCATTAATAGTACACATTTGTTGTTTTATTTCCACCTCAACCTGTTTTCCCCCTTCCACCCAAGCTATCTGGGCACCAGTCATGAAACATTTTCCCACTTCCATGCATCTGCTCAGCAGTTGACATGTATTCCATGTCTATCACCACCCATGGCAACTAACAAGTTAACATCCGACTACTAACGCTGTAGTGATGTCATTTGCTTACAAACTTAAGCCACTTTTGTCCGAAAGCCAAATTACTACGAATACTAGGTGACTGTAATGCTTGAGGTTTTATTACCTCACAGGAAGTGATTGTGAAACCCTGTAGTTTAAAGAAATGCTCCTTCAAATCCTCGTAATTCATTCCGGTCATTTTATCTCTTGACTGTCACATGAACCACTAGTTCTCTTGACATGACCCTACCGTCAAAACTCCCTACCCTGCAGTACTTTTCCCGACTTCAAGCGAACCAGAACACTCAGAACTCACTAGCCTTATCGTTTATGAGAATTTTTAAGCCTAAAGTATGTCATTATGAGTCCAAGCCACGGTTTAAAAGCACTTCTTTTTCCGTGAAACCCAAGAACTGTTGCGTACGCATCTCGAATAGCATGGCCAAGACATTTTTGGACTCTGAACATTTTTTGAAAAGCAGTGAGAGTGATTGACATTGTTCCTCAAGTGAGAACTGACGGATGTTTTAAAGGTCTTTGTTGACTGAAAGAGATTTTGTGGCGAAAACTCAGCCCGGATTTATTCGCATTGCCAAAAGTAGCATTGCGGCAAGGCCAAATGCCAAATGGGTGCATCTCGTGAGACCCTGGAGACACCCACTAATCCCTCCAGGGAGGGAGGAGCCAAGATCCAAAATCATCTTCATTATAATTGCTCCAGAGCCACATTGGATGGTTTTGCATAGAGGAATTGGCAATGAGATAGAACTGTCTTTACGATTTTACGCTAGGCTAAGATTGCCAAGCAAAGAAAATGCCCCCAAAACTCCTTCTGACCCCCCTAAAAAGAGGATTAGAGGGACAGCCAAGGAGTTTTAAAATCCAATCTATTGTTACTAAAACGCCATTTTGCCAATTTCAAAGCACAAAATAACTTGTGCGCTGGTATTAATAACTTTTCTCAGCTGTCCCACTTCCGTCTTCTCACCATGAGGGGGTCAACGTCCCCCGGGTAGGGGGTAGGGGGGTCATAAGGGGTTCACCATCTTGAAGGATGACCCTAAAAATGATTGGCATTCTTTTACCACCCAATAAGATGAACGTAGAAATAGAATAGAGCCTTGTACACAGCTAGCTTGTTTTTAAAGAGACAGTACACTATTAATAAGATGTCAATGTAAAAAGTGTGGATTTTCCCCTATAACTCGACTTCAACAGCAGCCAGCGAGTTAATACATCTAAATCCCTTTTGCAGAGCCTTACGCACGCTTTCTGATCTCTAGTGACCTCGTCGGATTTTGATAGAGCGCCACCACACCTGTGCTACTTTCCCCAGTTCAGAAACATTAGGCTGGAAAAATTCCACCCGTGCCTCTTCTCTACAGCTGATGTCACAGTTGCTGAAATAGTTTTGCAAACGCAGCGATTAGATGGCCAGAATGTATGTTTTTCCTAGTGTTTCCATTATTTTTTTCCTTTTTTTAACGGGTTCAGCTTCCAGGCACCGGTCCAAGGGTAGAGAAGGGAGCTTGGAGGAGGGCGAAGCAGACATTGTTGCGAGTGGGAGGAGAAGCCCCTCTGTTGAAAAGGGGCTGCGGCAAATGAAAAGGAGAGGAAGTTGTGGGGGGCGACCAAAGGGCAAAGTGTTTGGCCATAGGGGGGGAGGGGGATGGATGCTATGACAGAGGGTGAAGGAGCTTCATGGGAGAATGAGAACATTCCAGGACGTCGCGCTAGCTAGCTAGCTCGCTGGGGAATGTCGTCCTAAAGATGTAACAGATTACTTTTGCCTTGGTAATCCAGTGTGGTAGAGAAAGGGCATTCATCGTCATGCCTTGTGTTGAAAAAAAACATGGATTGGCTGGTATAGACAGCTTTAAAATGAATTGGTTGCGTCCTTTAAAAACAAACCTCTCGACTTGATGTCTAGTCCAAATAAAAGCATGTTGCTGTTGTTAGTTGTTGAGTAACTCAACGCCCTTGGTTGCCATTTGTAGGAACGGCCTTGCTATCTCTTCAAAGACAAACACAAAAAAAAAATGTAGCTACAATTTTGCACTAGTCAACTATCACACCATGTCCATTTCCTTCCTGCGTCTCACCACCCGATTCATAAAATGTCCCCTTGCAAAGATCACAGTGTATATTTAACAGAGCCATGAGTCAGTCGGCAAGCACCACGGGCCCCTAAAGACGGAATGGGCCCCGACGATGCTAAGCAACTTGACAAACACAGCGAGTTGAGAAAACTAGCCGCAAAAAAGGCGCAGCCCGTCCCCCCCCCCCGTCCTTGAAAGCCTCTGAATCATCCCGAGCGTTTCACATGGATTCCGAGGAGAGCGCGGCGAGCCCGTGAGCTCATCTAATGAAGACCAGCGGCGAATGCGACCGCAGAAAAAAACGCCGGCTTTTGTGCCAAGCGAACGTATCGTTCGGGTCAACGAACCCGAGTCGGAACTTTGCATAGTACAACTGGTGTTTTCAGTGACTGGAATTAGACGTTCAATCCATTTTGACTACTATCCAAAGAGTTAAATACTATGTGAGGGGGGCGGGGTCTACTTTAGAGTATTATTGTATTCCTTTTCAGTGTTTTTTAGTTTTTACTCATTTCTTTTTGCCTAATCATCATTATCATCAATCATTGAAGACACTAGACGTCCAATCCATTATGACTGGGTCAAAATGGATTGATCTCTAGCATTGAGTTCATTCAATATGTGCCCTGTTTTTTTAATCACAATTAATGCATGAAATGGTTAAATTCCAGATATTTTGATGGTAAAAATCCATTGGACTGAGAGAACAGACTTCTGCCTAAGCAGTCAAATTCAAAGCACCTCTGTGACCTCATCATTACAAAACGTTTAAGCAAAAATACTAATTATGATTAGTGGACAATCAAAATAAATCTTTGTGACGGCCCTAAATGGACCACATGATTATTTTATAGACGTAACAAACAATTCCGTAGAAAATTGGCAATGATTGGAGAAGGAGTGTCACTGAACTTTGAGCTTTTAAATGTGATATTGTAAAACATTGATGAAATCTTGAGTGTAATAGAAAAGGCATCCTTTTGAATCAGATCAGCTTTTGGGTTAAATATGTTAATATTTTATGGGGAACTCATTTCATTTGTGTTATAACATATTGTAGAAAGTAGTGCTAAATATTAAGGTTTGTGGAGGGTCAGGGATGGGGGGGGGGGGGGTGCATTGCCAATGGAAGCAAGTAACATTTTCCTCCCTATTGCGCCCCTGCTGTTGAAAATAGCAACGACGTGATTGGGAGGAAAAAAAGACAAGTCACGTATCCAGCAAAACGTCCAACAAGACTACGTGACAGGCATGTTATTTTTCTAATCTCGCACGACCATTTCATTCGGATTCAAAGCATTTTCTTGCAGAAGTTGGAAGCCGGCGTAAAAGTTGCCTGCCTGCAGCCATTCTTCCGTCACCGCAACCCAGTTTAAGACACCCCAGGCTCCGTTTTTTTCACTTACTTTATATTTCATGATGCTGCTCCTGGCGAAGATTCCAAATCCGATGAGAAATATCCGCGTTTTATCGCATAGATCGCATGGGAAAGAAAGAAGGGAGCTTGCTTTCTTGCTTGCTTGTTAGGCAGCCATCCGGACGGAGCCACCGAGATAGAAAAGTGGCCGACTAGAGCGCTCCGAGAAGCGGACTGAGAGGCTGCACTTCAGCGCGCCTCCTCTGCGACTCTGACGAAATGCCCTCGTTTGCATGCGATGCGCCGATTGGTCCAGATCAAATTCCGAACACGCCCCCCTTTTGCAGTGACGTCTGTACCAAGCCTGGCACACACAATCAAAGAAAACAAAGCAATTTGGATGTTTTCAGAGCTACATTATTGCAGATAATTTGAGTGAGCAAGGTAGCATCTCTAAAATGTGCGTTTTGACTGGTTTGTGGCAAAACTTAAATGTTGTCAAACCTGTGGCATGCGGGCCTGATCTGGTCCACCACATCATTTTGTGTGGCCCTTGAAAGTAAATTATGTGCACTAAATTGATCAAATAGAAATAAAAAAAAGTAAAAGGAAAATTCTCAAAAGGAGATTCGGATCAATTTTAATTGACTCTCAAAATAGTAATAAATTAATAAAATATTAGAAAATTTTACACCTCATTCTATATTATTATTTTTTGCTACAAATCTAGATAATAATATCAACAATAATGTTTTTCCCTTTATAATATTTTTAAAAATATTCAAACTATGCTGAACCTCTTATTGAATCCTATAATTAATATTTGAGTCTACTTAGCTATTGCCAAAAACCTTCAATGGCTGACCATTTTAACGTGCATTGTGACTGCTTCCCTGCGACAAAAACAAATTTCAAGTACGACAACTCAGCCATACTTCCACCACTCTGTGTAATGTTTTTGGGCTCATTTGTCACCAAAGCGGCCTCTTAGCTCCCCTCATTGTCCGAGACGTCCAGTCATATCCTCACATGAATATCAAGCATGCATTCCACCCAAGCTGTGTTTACGCAGTGCACGTCTCGCAGCTGCAAGCCATTTGAAGTGGGCACGGCCGCTATTCTTTTCTGTCTAGCGCGTGCAATGAAGTACAAGTACATTGGTACGAGCACCTGCTTCCTACAACAAACGCCGCATATTTTTGAAAGCCTGTTTATATCAGCGCGAATAATGCTAGTCATCCATAGTGTCCAGCAGGAAGGGGAAAGGGCACTCCGGCGCCGTGCCACCGTTCAACTTGATTTTTGCACTGACCTGATTCCAAGTCTTGATCCGTAATTTAATTTGGTCGTGACATTTCATCGATGTAAATTTGTGAGATTAATCTCAATTCATTCGTCGATATAATCTCCTAAATTCAAATTTCTTCAAATTGGCATCTATAAACAAGACAATTCATGTCAATGTAAATGAACAAATACATATTATTGACGTGATATTTACCCAATTGTGACTCCATTGGATCGGGGGACACTTGAAATGCATTAATAGTTTGCTGGCAGCTTGAGATGGAAGAGATTTGGCCATCTTGAATTACAGCCTCTAAATCCTCCTTTTCAAGCACAGTGGCAAAGTCAAACGATCAGGCCAAGATTTGTACTGGGCCCCCGTTTCCCTGACGACAGGCACCACGCTCGCGCTATCTTTGCGCCGACACCTCACAGATTACATGAATGCTAAAGCGCGAGAGGCGCCCGGGTGTTTACGATGGCATTTTTGAAGGATAGAAATAGCGCCGGAGAAAGATGAGTCCCTTTCATCAGCGCCGAACGGCTTGCGTAAGCGACCAGTCTTTTCCAAGGGAAGTACACAGTCACCTCTAGAGCCAGCCCATGTTAATGTTTTGCCATTTTTTTAGTCAAGAAGGAGCTTTGTGATGGAAAATGTTGGATATTTAAACAGTATTGTCCCAGTTCAGACATTCCAAGCTATAGAAAAGCTGTTTGTAGGCCATTTTTTTTCTAAATCTGCGGTTTTCCTCGTTGCCAGGTTGGCACCAAGACGAAGGAATGCGCAATACACACGAGAGAGAAGAAAGGCAAAGTCAGACACAACATTGTGTCGTCGCCAATAGTGGCCTCGCTCTTAAGTGGTTCTGATTTACATCCCGTAATAGTCGAAAACATTTGCGCATTCGCCTGGTAACCGTATTTTGCCTTAAGGGTAATTGTTTGGACATTTTTAATGTAGAAGTCAGGAATTTTTCTTTTGTTTGCCTACTCAAAATGAGGAAATACCATAGCAATTGGACATGTGTGTTTGGGTTGCCATGTCATGGTTGACAATGATAAAGCTGTTTTATTTTTAAAGATGCAAACTCATTTTAGGGATCTCCGGTTACTAAAAAAATATATACTTTTGACATACTTCTTTGCTCAACTGACATCCACTTAAAAAATGCTTTAGACCTCCTTTGTGCAATTTAATTTGATTAAAAGGACATTTTCTTATTTGCATCCGTGGTAGTAAAGAGAAAATATTTTGTGTTATTTCTATAGTGACAAACACAAAAGTGTACTGCTCATCTGTTTTATATCGCTCTTTGTGGTGAGAAATGTAATTACTAAACACTTCATTACAGTTATTGTTTATAGCCCAATGACAACATTGACATGTATGTGACCTAAACTTCACATTTGAAGCATTCATGATAAATTATACACCAAAACAAAATGGGGATTACGTTGTTTTTTTAATACACGGATCAATGTCCCTCCCAAATCATTAATTAAGACCAGGATTGTCTTACAATCTTAAGTACAACGGAATAACTTTCCAAAAACATGACAACTTTGTGGTCTTAGTTGTTGCCAATACTACAACTACTATTCTAATACCACTTTTTACAGCGTGAAAAAATCTATTAATGCTAAACTCCTGTTTACCCACTTGAATACTAAAAAAAATGACATTAATTTAGCTCACTTTTTTATGACTAGAACATAAACAGGTTAAATAAACTGCCATCTTCTTTTTCTTCTATTGGCAGTGTTTGTCATCGGCGGCCATTTTGGGGACGACGACAACCATCGATATGTTCAACGGGAATGACAAAACCACTTGGAAAATGAAGATTTTCAGGTACGAAATGCTCATCACACTCAAAGTGTCTCTGTAAACACACACTGGGGGTGACGGAGACAGAGGGGGGGGTTCAATCTAGCGAAGGTAATGAGGTTAATCGGCTCAGTCTGACACCTCTCCAGCCGTTCAGACACGAGATTGCCAACACGCAAACACACCTCGCCATTCCCGATCATTTTGCTAGACTAGATGACAAGACTTATTGCTCACTGATGAAGATGATTGCGAGGAAGCGGCGGCGCTCTTATCGTACGCCGCCATCGCTAAATCACCCATCGGCAAACTTCTAATGACACTGAAACATTATCCTGCAGTGGCTAGTGACAGAATGATGAATGGTCGCCCGTGCGGGCAATACATGAGCGACTGGGAGCAAATTACTCAGCGGGAAAGACCGGGTTGTGTACATTGAATGAATAAGTAGGAGCTGTTTACAAAAATAGTTGGAAAAAAAGGTTGGAAAAGGGAGGCGTTTACTGTACATTGTAAAATATATACTCGTTTTTTTTGTATCAGTCACATAAGCCTTAAATTAGCCTAATTATTTCTGCCCGTTATTCTTCTAGTTGTTTCATGACTTGATAGTTATGTTCATTAGTTTTTTTTGTCTTAATCTTTTCAGTCTTATGACATTGTGGTCAGAATGGTACAAGTCGCTATTTATTAGTACATATTTACATTACTATAGTATTTTTTTCATATTTAGTACAACTAAATTGTGAAATTTGACACTGTAGTCAAAGTGTGTCAGACTTTTAAAACAATGTTGTTGTTTTTTTTAGCTTTTTTATATATTTTTAGATTTTACAAAATTATTTTTGAACTAAAAACACAGAAAAAAAATGGATTAAAAAATTACAATTATTGATTTAATAGGGGGGAAATCAGGAAATTTAATATACATCTTTACTCTTCATTTTAATTTGATCCTAAAACAGAAAGTCGGCACTTCAATTTTTCGGGCCGCACAAAATGATTCGGCGGACCAAATTTGGCCCGGGAGCCGCCACTTTGACACCTGTAGTCTAATCTCCTATTTTTTATCACCGTCAACGGCAGTCATTTTGCCAAACAATATTGCATTTTACTGTCTAAGACACTAAAAAACTAAGCAGGGAAAGAAAACCTTGTGGTTTGGGCTCAACTCTTTCAGTTATTTACGGTGAGTAAGCAGCCATCCTTTTGTGCTCTGACAACGCGGGAGGGAATTCCTGGAAGACAACGTTATAAATAACATGCCAGAGTTGGGTCCAAATACCCGTTTTTTTTTTTTTTTTTTAACACAAATAGACTGAAAATAAGTTTCACTTCTCTTCTCCAACAAGATGAAGGCATGTAGGGCAGTGCAAATTTGTTGTTGTCAAGACAAGAAGCCATGCCAAGGTTTTGTGGCTGAAAACTAAAACCCATGTAGGGCTGACATCTGGATTCGGTCGGGGTGGAGAGGGAGGACGACATGCAATGAGGGAATGTCTATTTTAAAAAAAAATTTGAAGGGATGCAAGGTTTCCGTTGTGTGGCAATTTGTCGCTAGGCAGAAAAATCTACATTTTGCCAATTTTTATAGACGTGCAAAGCTGGGAGGGTCAAAATGAATTGGACGTCTACTACCAATAATAAACTCATTTAAAGCATTTTATTTAGTTTTTAAGAGCCACGTAGACGTCTATCAAGTCTTGAATTTGACTTTCCGCAACCTGTTTTTCCCTCCACTCGTTTTTTGCCACCTGAGCCAACCCCCCCCCCCCCCCCCCCCCCCACCGTAGTAAAGTTAGAATCTTCAGAATAGCAGACAGCAGATGAACATCCCATCATTGAAGGAATGCGCCTGGCTCAAACACACATTTGTTTTGTCTGCTGAGCTCATCTGCCGGCAGGAATGTGCTGTTTTTATTAGTTGTTTGCCTTTGGAAGGCCCTAAATCTTTGATTTAACGTCCAAAACTAAACAGTTTGAAACGCTAGCGTATAGAAAACAATAGCCTTCGTACTCTTTGTGCTCACTCTACAGACAGTGAACACATTTTCCCATTTATACCCGATTATTTGCTACCTACGGCAAAAGCACTTTGATAGGAGATGGTTCTCCGATGGAGGCTAGGGAATATAAAAATAAAAAATACAGAGGCTGCAGGCTATCCGCTTTATTTCTGACCTCACATAACCTGCCTGCCTACATCCAATTCTCCCGAGTACACCCGCATCCAGTTTCACCCGCGTCTAGTTATAAACAAACCTACAGCAGAATAGCTGAAGGGGATAAAATAAACAATTATTTTGACAATGTGACACCACTAGAATATAATTACTGAATTAAACAAAACAAAAAAAATCTTTAATGGTGTTCGGATTTCCCCCGGGTGGAAAAGGGAAAACAAGTAAGTTGATAGGCCCAAAAGTCCCAAAATATAAGACATCCGTTCGCAAAAGACAAAGCCAAGCGGTTTGCCGTCTGCTCGACGCATCTCGCCAGCAAAATAGAAGTGGGTCAAGGAAGCCCATTTTCTCAAATTCTGCCAAAACGCCGACTAAAACTAAAGCGATTGGACGTCTATTTCCTTCAAAGGCTTTTTACGAATAGACGTGAGAGCTGAAAAATGAGCTTCTCAATCTGTACATATCCGGTTTCTAGTATTCTTCTCCGATTTATCGAGTCTCTGTGGGAAAATGGCAAACAAAACACAGGAACCTCACCCACATTTATATGTAAGCCGATAGGCGCCCACTTAAAGCACGACAGGTATCAAGTGTCCTCCCCACCTGGTTTAAAAAGTCCTCAGGGACAAGTGCGGGTGTAGAAAACGTCAAGTGTCACGCACACTATGTGACGAGCAGGTGAAAAACATGGCGGCCTGCTCTGTTCTAGTCTTGCTTTGGGTTATCGACATATTATTATCTTCATAATATTAGACTAAATGTTGGGAAACAGTGTAAGTAACAATTATGAGTAGACTTAATGTGTATTGGAGAAAAAATGAAGTAAAACTAAGTACTTTGTATGGATAAGCTACTGCAAAAAAATAAAAAATACATAAAAAATAGTTCAAAAGTATTTGGGGATTTTTAAATTAATTGTTGGAAATGTGTCATTTCTCCAGTTTTGGTTTTTGAAAAGATAAAGTAGTTTTATCATTTTTTTTCATATTTATTTCACTTTGACATTTTCAGAGTCATTAATTTAATTTAATATTTCGGGTAAAATTCCCAAGTTTTTTTTGAGTATGCTGCCATTGTCCAACTTGTCACTCATTTAATTCTCAAACTTAATCAAACAAACTACTGCCGTGAAAATCTGGCCTCCCTGCCCAATGTTTACCACAGCTTGCCCTGTCACCTTTGACCTTTAGTACTCTTCACTCGTATCTCACCAGCAGACTTCTGGGATTTATCCATCCAACTGCCGGTGGGCTTCAGTCTAAAAATAAAAAAATAATCAATCAACTTGAACGATAATCAGCATTTTCAGCCCATATATGCCATTTGTACTTCAAATCTGGCAACCTTTCCCCTTTTTTTGTTGCTTGTGTGACTGCCACAAACGGCAGACATGACACATGTGCAGTTAATCACATCACAAACAGCGGCCAGTATTTCACAGATGATTTAAAGCGTCTGGGCCTCTTCATTCATCAAATCTGGCACCGAACAGATTTTTTTTTTGGCGAATTAGTCATCATTTTAAAATATTGTTATGTGAACCAACAGCCCCTGTTGAATCTCATCGCCTATGGTGTGTTGCGGGATGGAGATGGGGGGGGGGGGGGGGGTCAATTGACTTAGCAGTTGTTGACCATTAAGACCACCCACAGGCTTGTGTCATCACTGGGGGGGGGGGGGGGGGGGGGTTCCCTTACGCGTACACAACCCCACAGAAAGAAGAATGGCAAACAAAGATGTGCGCACAGTGATTTGTCAACGATAGTTTCTGTGTGAATGTACATTGGTTGTTTGTTATGGGATGCACATACAAAAAAAAATGTAAAGAAAATTCCAATAGCCACCCTCTTTGTTCCCATTTCCGCCCAAAAAAAATCAGGCATCCAGAAGGGCAAGCTTTTGGGTTTTTAAATAGTTACCCCTTTACAAAGTAAGCACATTTTGTTTTAGTTTTTTCCTCGTCTATCCATATTCTTGTTTTCCCTTTTCCACCTAAATAGGAGAACTAATAGTAAATGATTATGTTTCAGTGGCATTAGAAGGCAAGAGACATCCCAATCCATTCCCAAGATTCATTTAGATAGATTGGACATCAAAGTTATATGTAGCTATTCGTCTCTAAAATAATTGGAATCCGCCTACTTTGTTGTCATTAATAACATTTAGTAGTAAACCACTCCATCTGTTACCCCCAAATTAATTAGCAGCAAAGAGAGGTAGAAAAAAAAATGCATATTTTCCTTTCTAGTCAGCTCATTTGCATGTTGTAATCCGGCCATCTGCAAAAGCAAATGCAGACTTGTTTGCACTGTGAACAACAAACCTGAACCATAATAAGACGGGAAGTGGATGTAGCTCAGCTCTTTCAGACGCAGACGCGGACCGTCCGTCGTAGACGCTAGGGCTCATAATCGGATGGAAATGAGGCCCCCAGACTCTGATTGCGTGCTTTCTTATCACACCAGAGGAAGTGGAAGAAGCTGGAGGTCTCATTAAAGTCCAAAGATGAGGAGATAGTGATACGTCTGTGGGAAGGAGGGAGGACTGGATTTTAAGGTGGGATTTATCTACAATGGAGGTGTTAAACTCAACATCTGGTACTTTGAGTGCTTTACTATATGTTCTTTCAAATTTAAAAAAAAATTTGACCATCATAAACCCAACTAGTTTCCCATTTCCACCCAAGGCAACCAGATAATATTGAAGTAATTGTCATTCAAACCCTTTCTTTCTTACTAATGAAGCCTTTTGTTTTCATACATTTTTAGTTTATTCTCCATCAGTCACTCTGTGGTTTGCCCATTTCCACCTAACCTGTTTTCCCATTTCCATCCAAGCAAGCAGATAATAGTGAAATAATTTTCAAGCAAACCCTTTCTTTCTCAATAATGAAACCTTTTCTTTTGTTTCCACCCATTTTTCTTTATTCTCCATCACTCGCCCTGTAATTTTCCCATTTCCACCCAAGCAATCATGCTGCCAATATTACAACACAATCTTTTTAATCCACAACTTCACCAAATTATTTCAGATTTATTTTAGCTCCCCCTAAAGACCCTCTCTCCCACCCCCTTCCATTTAAGTCATTTTGAGCTAAAAAGCAACCAACATTTTCTCCCCTGTATGAACCTTTTACGCACAGTTAGATGCTAATCTATGAGCGATACAAGAAGTGACACGCTAATGACCAGAAAATGTAATCTAGCCGGACGGAGCCCTCTCGGCAATGACGCGCGTCACCTGCTCGTTGCGGACGGAAATAAACGGACAGCTAATAAGCCCTGTTTCCAATCAATAAGACAGAGAAGAGACGTCCATGTTAGATGTAACGGAGGCTCTACCTCACTTCCAGAACCACAAGGGAGTGAAATTGCCATCGGCGTCCACTCCAATGTTTCCACAAGACCTCACTGGTGGAAGTGGGAGCGTCACAGAGCTAATGCCGCTTGCCCGTTGAACCGTGAGGGCGGATCCTGGTAGGACGATGGGGAGGGAGGGAGGGAGGGAGGACGACATTTACCACCATGGCAAGCCTGTAATTATGTGGGCATCTGCCAGATAGCTACAGCGTGCGCCTCTGTGGGTTCCACGCTCAGGTTTCATTTTCTTTTTTTTTTTTACCCCGACAGATCTGAGGTGTTTGTTATTCATGATGAGCCCTTTTTAGTCATTTTGCAGATTTCCTTTCAGACTGGAATTTAATGTTGCGAATAATGACGCACACAGAAAAATCAAGTACTCAGACAGCCATAGAAAAGGCTTAGAAATATACCACATTGGTGGAAATATGTTGGAATATTCAGATGGAAATTAGACCTGTAGCGCCTTCTTGTTTTCCCTTTTCCACCTGAGAAGTAAGGGCAACGATAGGGAAATCCTTTTGATACAAATTTTTTTCAGTGGGTTCGCTTTTCTGATATAAAAACATTCTACTACTACTTTCTTTCCCTCATCCACCCTTTTTCCCCCTTTTTCCACCCAAGTTTAATTTAGTTCTGTCATTTTCCGTTGTGTCTTTGTCCGTAAATACCTAACTTTATTTATTACTTCAACATACCTGTCAACATCAGCTAATTGCTCCCCTTACAGCTTAACTATCTGGGTACATTGCTTGCTGACTCGCTATATTTACATAGTAAAAAAGTCATACTTAAAGCATGACAACATTAGCTATTAACAATGACGTTTCTGTTTGCTACTAGTGACCGATGCAATCTGGATTCAAGCCAAAATGGGTAAAACCAGACTGGTTTTTACAAAAAAAAAGTTGTTATATGGCGTGCACAATTTGAAATGAACATATAAAGTAGCAGAAAAACATAAGGTATGCATAAAACCCTTTTTTGTGATAATGCTGAGCGAACATTTTAGCCATGTAGATTCCATCTGACTTAACTAAGTTCCTGTCACGCATTTCAAGGCAGAAGGCACAGCAGCAGGTCTGTTAGCAAGCAGCAGGTAATCCAACTGTAAGAAGCAGCCAGCCAAGCTCGCAGGCCTTATTTAAAGCTTCACCGCTGAACTGTGACCTAAAACACGCATCGGACGGAATAAAGGCCATCCAGATAGCATCTGTCTTGCAGCTGACGACTCATAAAATATTCAGGCAAAAGTGAATGGGCACAAATGTTGAGCAAATGGCATTAAACAAGGTCAACTGACTCAAAGCAAAACACATTCATCATCTTATCCAGCGGCGCTTTAAATGCTAGTTGAATCATCATTTTGCCTACTCATTCATAAAGTTTAAACCTTTACAACACAGCAGCAGCTGCGTGATCATCCAAAGCATTTTTTTAAATATTGAACGGGCTTTTTTTGCTTGAGCAAATTTTCATCTCACCTGAAATGAAAGCGGCTGTGGTCCCATTTTCGATAAAACTATCCAGGCATGAAAGTCAAGCCGAGCGCGGGATTGTAAAAGATGTTGGCAAGAATATTACACGGCATTGTGTCTGTTTAAACGCTTAAACTTCAAATCTTGACTTGGTTTTGAACCAATTTTTTTTTTTAGAAAAGATTTTGGTAGTTTTGTGTTGCTGAACTATTATTTTTTTCGGAGATAGGCCTGCTGGGACCTGCTGCTGGGGACAGTTTACCAGAATCCTTCAAACATGCCTGGAACAGTTTTTTTTTTGTTTCTGGATAGTTTGGACGATGTTTTTTTTAATTTTTTTTTTGTTACGCCCCCGCCTGCTGCGAGGGGAGCGACGCTAATCTCAAAGGGGGTTCAAGTTCTGTTAATTGAAGTTTCAGATTGTTGGAAAGGTTCACAGTTGGAATTTTCGTGGCTACATGTACAGTCAAACGGAACTTGTATTGGTTTCATTTTTCAATATTTCTTCCGTGCTACTTTCAATTTTGACCTCTTTTACACGCACTAGTCTTCAAATCATAGTGTAATGTCTAATGCTTATGTACATATTTATTATTTGTTAATAGTCATAACTTTACAAACACAAATGTTGTTTTCCCTTATGCACCCTGTTTTCCCTTTTCCATTTAAGCAATTGAAAGGCCAATAGTATAAAAGTTTTGACCCAAACACAGTTTTTTACTTATAAAAAAAGCATGTTAAGATTTTTCTCTTTATCCATCCATCTTGTTTTCCCTTTTCCACCTAAGAACTGAGGTGCTGACTAAGACAAATATTTTTTAGTTTTAAATCTAAATCCATTCTTTATGGTTATCCCTTTGTAAAATAAACACATTTAGATGTATCAAAAAAATGTCCTCCTCATACACCCACTTATTTTCCCTTTTCCATCTCAGTAAAATCTATAACAAAAGCGGATTGTGATGACTACCCTCATCTCCTCTCTTTGCTTTGTTTCTCGGTGGGTGGTTTGTTACTAAAAGATTATAATTTGCTTAACTAACTATAACCATCCACCCCTGTAAACATAAATTTTTCCCCCAACAATTTCCAAGGTCAATAGTTCAGTATCACCTTTACATTTCCTAACTAAGCTCCCAATTAATTTCAAGAGCTCAGTACTATTCCAAACCAATACTCCTATTCACACGATGTATAAAAATCATCAAAGAAAAATGTAATTACAAAGAATAGCAAAATAGCCTACATTTCCCCATCGCTTACTACTTCTCCAACCCTGAGGCGAGGCTTTCTTAATAAGAGACCAAATACGCCCACAGGCGACATCGTGAAGGAACTTGTCCTCTTTGTAGTGATTCACCGCGGAATACTTCTCACCAGAAGCAATGGGGGGGACTTGTCTTTCATCAGAATTACGCGGCTTCCAGCAACATACCAACGGACGGACGGGGTCCCACTTTGGCTTTCCCACAGCACCCAAAACGACTTCACTAATCAGTCAACACATTTCTTCATGTAATCCTTCAAAGCCACGCAACCCTTGTAATCAGATAACACTTTGATGCATGTTTCAGTGCCATAGACGGTGATGAAGGACGTTTATTGCCGTCAATGGCAGCCAGAGAGTGAACGCAAAGTAGTGACGCATGCCAATGTCTTTTCAGGTGAAGTTGGCCAAGGATCAAACGACAACACTATTGTGAACACCTGCTTTTACAAGGGCCAACGTAGGTAAGATACAATTACACCCCCCACTTGTTTTTATCCTTGAAAACGGGGATTCCCGCAGTTGTGAGCGCCACAATGACAAAAACAACTACACTATCACCATGATAACAATTCAAGTCGTGTCTAAGCATTTTTTTGTGATTATACGTTTCATGTCACTTTAGTTTTAAAGACTAGGTCATTTCAACAAAGGCGCCTTCAATTAATGGGTCAACAAATTAAACGACAGCTATTTTGATAGTCGAGCAATAGCAGATGTTGTTGACGCAAAAGTTAATAACAAATATTCAGATTTTTTTTTCTCATTTAGAATTTTTGGTATTCACATTTGAAATGGTAAAAAATGCAAATATTGGGGAAAAACTGCAAATATTCTTTAGATTTTTAAGCTTAATATTTTTAAAATGTCTTATTTACAGTTTATTTTCACTTTTTCCATACATTTGCTTTTATATATTTAATGTTTAAAAAAGAAAAACTGATTGCATACTGCATTTCTTTGCACCCTATATTGTGGTTTAAAGTAGAAACATTCCGATTTGTAGATACCTTCCTTAGACTAAATATAGATAAAAAGACAACAAAAAGAGTCTGATTTCCCATCTCTGCGGGTCCAATGTTTATACCTTGACACTCGAGCCTGCCCATTCTTGACTGTGACAAAGATGTCAGTGAGGATGGGGGGGGGGGGGGGGGGGGGCTGACTTACCTATAGGTAGGTCAAGGCCACGTGCCCTAAGGTGAGGCCAGGGGCCACAAAGGCCAGACAAAACATGTGCAGGTACTCTGATTGGCAGCCAAACAAACAGCAGCAGCCGATAATTGGATCACCTTACCGCTTCCGTTACACGGACACACACTCGGTTTAAAAACTCGGGGGACGTCTCACGTTGCCTTCAAAATCCGTAAACGTACAAGTTCAATCAATGCTTGGTCGAAAATGGAGCAATTACGAGTGACCTCATCTTTCATAGGCAGACTGATGATATCATTGAGGTGAAAAAGGCTCAGATCTGTATTGGAGGCAGTATAGCCAAGCTGTTTTGGGGGAAAAAATAGATGACAGACAGATATTTTGGTTTGTTGTACAATGGCTGCAGTACTGACATGGGGGAAGTTTGCCCCCTAGTGGACAATGTTTTTTTTAATGTACATAGTATTAGGTATATACTTGTATTTTAAAATTGCATCTATATTAACAGATCACAGTGTTTTAATTTGCTACAAAAATGTCTTCTCATACTGGTTACCATTGATAGTGATAGATCCCTTGTTGCTATTCCTCCAGTTAAATTTGATTGGGCGGCTATCCTCGACAATGGCATTGAAATAGAATAATAGTTCCATGTTCAAATTGACCTTTGTAGCCGACAGACAATTAGATACAAACTAATAACTTTTGCTTCCTAACCATAGAGAGACCCCCCCACCCCCATACTCCTGTCATCATGGACAACGCCCCGGAAGTGGCACGATACCATGCTCGGACACTCCTTATCATTAAAATAAATAAATAAATAAATAAATAAATAAAAAGTGTAAAGTAACATTACGACTAAACTAACATAGTTTATTTACCAAGTCTTTATTAATGATTAATATTTTAAGACGAAAAAAAAGACCATCGACGTCCTCTTTTCTGATTGGCTGAGTTCATCATCAGGAGAGCTCACGCCGGCCGGTTGTTTTTCACGAGCTAGCATGTAGTTTCCTTTAAAATAAATTAAATATACAAACAATTCAGAATAGCTAGCATTCCGTAGACATTTCACGAACTTGAACGCGCTTACTTTATCCTTCGTTTTGTGTGTATCTCATTCAAAAAGCGGCGTTTATAGAGAAAATGTCGACGCAACACGCAGCCGAGGGAGCCCCTGGCCCTTTAAGGGTTATGTAGCTCGGCTAAATGTAGGACGAACGAGCGTGTGCTCCGAGCTCCGGCTTCCGTCCCCCGTCCCCGTCATGGCCTCCGAGGCAATAACGACGCCGTCGTTGCCGCCGCCGAGGAGGAGGAACCGACCGGCGGACGGCACTTCCCTTCCCGACGCGGAGCTGAAACGGTAAAGGCGAGAGGCGAGTCGCCGCCGCCGCCTTTGCCTCCCAGCCAATGCCACCCCGGTCTCCCCACAGCCAAGTCCGGCTACTCGATAAAAGGAGGCTGTGGTGGCCGAAACATGTCAACAAACAGGGATTATTCCGTTAATCTGTCGGTGCAGCAAGTGCTCAGTCTTTGGGTGCAAGGGACAGCGTTGCAGCACTTTGCAGGTAGGTGCGCCGGTAGGACGAAAGGTCCCGTCAATTGGGGTTTTAGGACAATCATGGCGGAGAAAGCAATGTAATCTGATATTGGGGGGTCTTGATGAATTAGATAGTTGCCCCCTTTAGTTAGGGAGGTTGTAAACATGAGAAGTGGTGTCTTTTTTTGTGGTTGCCCTCCATTGACGAGTATAGACGTCCAAAGCTGTCAAATTGGGAGTAATTGAAATGCTCATTTTACATTTACGTTTTACATTTTTTTACACAGGCGGTCAGGGACCATGTTTTTTTGTAGCAGGGGCGGAACTAAGGGGGTATCCCAAAGGGCTGGGCTGGGGGTTTCAAGGGCACCCCATTATCAGTCGTATAGGTGGGCGTGAGTAATTTTTAAAAATAATCTGTGTGGTGCTCTAAAATAATGTGTTTTTAATCAAAATATATTTGTATTTTGTATTTTTATATAGTTCAAACAAAAATCAATACTATTTATATTTTGCCAATGCACTTTAAAGATATGATGAGTGGAAATTCAGAGGATTAAACGAGCCAAACTGCTGACTCCATATCATCGACTATTCTCTTTTCGTTCGCTTTGCTTACCGAACAGGATGTAAAGCTAAAAAAAAAAGACACGTGTTGCAATCGGAAATGACTACGTCCGGACTTGTGAATATTTCTGCTTTGCTGTCAGAAAAATCATTTCATATGAAGAAAAATGACATGTTTGTAAAGTGAAAAGTCAAATAGGGACATTATAAATACCGTGGGATCTTTGATATTATGATTTGTACCATTTATGTTTCAGAATTCTCTAAATGATTGCTCTTAATTTCAGAAATGTGGTACTGGGTGTTCCTGTGGTGTCTCTTTTCATCCCTCATGGTCCACGGCGTGATGGGGATGCTGATGTTCGTCATGCTACGGCGCCATAAACGAGGCCGTCTCATTACACTGGTGCTGGTCAGCGTGGGCTTCCTAGCCTCCCTCTCTGGAGGCGTCATCACCAGTAAGTTTGGAAGCTATTTTTATTTGATTTTTTATATGCTGCCTCATCATTTTTATTTTTATAATGAGCTCAGCATTCGTTCACCCAGGGGAGGACCAATGAGGGTATTGCGTCAGTTGCAGGTGGTGCTGACAGGGAAAGAAGTAGTTGCTAAAAAAATTAGAAGGGGCTCTTTCTATTTTAACACTAGCCAAAAAGTCAAATAATCTAAGATAAGGAAAAATTATATATACCAGATTAATTTTGTTTAATTGTGATCAATTTTTCTAATTTTGAATTTACTTATCTATTATATATTTATTCATTTGTTCAGTATTTGTCAAACAATTAGTATTTTATTATAATATAATACTACCACATTTATCCTTTTTGTTTGACATGTTTTTTAGTGTTGTAAAAAATGTCAAGTATTTTTTTCTAATTTTAGGACCATTTTTGTTTATATATTTTTTTATTTAACCATTTATTTTTATTTTTTCAAACCAATAGGTGATGCTTAGGTAAGGTATATTTTGTTATGCATCTGTTCAAGATTATTATTTATTTAGTAGGATAATATTTAATGTTAAAGGTGATCTAATTTGCTAATATTTATTTTTCCCACCGCCAGGTGCAGCGATAGCTGGCGTATACCGCGTGGCCGGCAAGGACATGGCGCCTCTGGAGGCTCTTCTCCTCGGCGTTGGACAGACGAGCCTTTCCGTCGTGATTTCCTTCTCCCGGATTCTGGCCACGCTATGAAATGAAGGTAACTTTTTTCTAAGGACGCGAAGCGGATCAACTGAGGGCAGGCATTCAACTCTGAACCTTTTTGGACCAGATTTTAAAATATCTTTGCCGGATGACATGAGGGGTTCTCAAAAATGGTGATTTTTTTTTTTGAATGCGTCAAACTGTCGCGGGATTCTTCAAACGCACAGATTTTTAGAATTCCATTCCCGCATTTTCATCATTTTTGCTGCTCAGTTTTTGTTGAAAAAAAGTGTCCCTTAAAGGTATGAGTCGTCAAGCAAAACAAGGTTTGGACAGTGATATTTTTTTGGGCAAAAAAACAAAGGAAAACGGACACATTTCAATTTTTCTGACGCATTTTTTCAAGGTGAGATGGACTTTTGCTTGCTTGTTTAAAAGCCAACAAATGGATTCTTGACTTTTAGCAGTTTGCACGGAATTTCCTCTTGCCTTGTTTTAACGCACAAACAGACAGAGTGATGTCCACTGGTTCTGTAACAGAAAACGCCCAAAATCCTGCTAAATGAAAAGTCAATGATGCCAAAGTATCTGTTAGACTAGCTTTATTTCTCTTATCTCATTTTCATAATATCATTTTTTGTTTCAAATGAGATGTAAACGCCACCAGGGTTGTGTAACTATGACTCACCTTCACTACCAGTTCAGCACACAAGGAGGCAGTATTGCACCGAATTGAAAGAACTGGGTTGTGACATATGTGAATGAATTGTTTTTAGCTTTTTGCCCCTCTGAATGTTTTTTTTCTCTTTTCAGGGACCAATTTTGAGTTTCTTAATGACTCACCTGCTCTGTTGGCACTGAATTTTAATTTATTATTTTTTAATGTATGATTTTTAAAAGGTGCTCTTGCAGTGTGTCAATGCTACCAACAGTATTATTTTTGGTGCTGTGCTTACATCTTTAAAAAAAGTATTAATAATTTAACATTAAATTTGGTGGCCTAAAGTAGTGTTTAACAGAAAAATGGATACATACCGAAATATTATTGGCAAAAGCAGGGAATAGGTAATGTTGTCTCTATGGCAACAATGGCACAATTTTTACAAGATGGTGGAAGTGCAACTCACTTTTTCTACCAAAATCTAGGATACAAAATGTTATTTTTATTTAAGGAAACAATGATTTAAGAGTTTATCGATTTAATTTTATATCCTTTAAGATTAACCTGTAACATTTTGTTGACATTGATTTTAACAAGTTAGTTTTATCCTAAAAAAAAAAAGTAAATTTAGTATTTAATAATTGACATTGAAAATGTCTTAAGTTCATTTGATTGGAAAACATTTAATTGGCATTTTTATATTAAGTTTACTTAATTTTGTTCAAATTTAAAAATAAAAAGTACTTTAAAATAATATTCTAATTATATTAAGTGAAACCATTGGCTGACATTAGCAAAAAATAAACAAAAATTCCCCATTAAAACAAAAAACTCGTAAATGGTGCTTATATACCATGTCATAAAATTGTGATTTTTTTTCCCCCCCTTAAAAAAAAAAACTTTTTGTACTAGCCAAACTGCTGATATTTATAACAATGGCTTATTTATGTACAAATTGTTCCTTGTAAATGCCAACAATTAGTTGAAATAAAAAATCTTTTTAGATGACACAAAAATATTCCATTGTGTAGATTCCTACTTTACATTGAAACAGGTTCGACGACGTCTTAACACAAACGTCAATTTATGTAGTTATGAAACGCTTCCTGTTTTCATATTGCGGCTCTCAAGCTTCTTATCAGTCGTGCTCAGCTTTTCTCACTGGGTCATTATAAAAGTCGTAGCCACATAGTTTGCCCCACTTGCAAAAAAGACAAAGCGATAATGGGTAGAACCCAAAAAAACCCCCAAAAAAACAGTAAAAAAAAAAATCACACATCCTGTCTGAGAACGTTCACAAATAGCAACGCAAATGTCAAACTAAAATAGCCCTTTTTCTTTCTATATTGTGTATTTAATGCCCAAAAAAATGCTAAATCAATTTTGGAGATTAACCTAAATGAGATTAATCTCAATTAACTCATTGGCAGCCATGAATAGAAAAAAAACATTCCATTTTTATGAGTTAAATCAAGTCAATTTTGGTCATTAGCGGTCTTTGAACGTTTCTTTATTAACCCACTGGAGTTTCCTTTCCCTCTCATAATTCAAAAGACAAAAACATAGGTCGTTATTAGCTTTCTAGTGACCGCCGGGCCACTCGCTTCTATTGTATTATTGTTTCCGGCGCAGGAAATACTCAAAAGTTTAACGTGGGTGCAGACAAGAGACCCTGCTTGGTAAAATAGAAAACAATACAAAAAAAAACCCAAATTAAGCTTTGCAACAATGACTGGAAACGAGCCAATCTTTTGACCCAGCAGATCACTTGACATTATTGACCTGAACTTTGCGCTTCCGCTAGGCCGGCCCCGCACGTCGCGGTTCGAGACTCGAGCAGCGTCGAGCCGACTGTCTGCCCGGCCCGGCGCTCTGATCTCTTGTCTGGGTTTACTTTACCTCCCGGGTTGAAATGACAAGGCAACAATGAAAATTGGAGGGTAAGCGGGAAGCGCCCATCAAATGGATGCCAAACATGCTCTTGTTTTAGATTTAGATCAGAGACATTTGAGGATTTTTTTTCTGTGCCCACATTGATACATGTGCTCTTTTCAATACAATGCACTGAATTCTTCAGGGATGGGAGACATTTGAGAATGTGTACGTGTATGTGTATATGTATGTGTATGTGTATATACACACACATCTTCTGAACTCCTTTATCCTCACTAGGGTCACAGGGGGTGCTGGAGCCTATTCCAGCCGACTTCGAGACAGATGTGGGGGACATCCTGATTTGGTGAACAGCCAATCATAGGGCACCAGGAGACAAACAACCATTCATGCTCACACTCAAACCTAAAGGTAATTTGTAATGTATGTCTATGTATATGTACACATGTATATATGTATGTATATATGTATGTATATGTATATATGTATGTATATGTATATATGTATGTATATATGTATATGTATGTATATATGTGTACATGTGTGTGTACATGTGTGTGTACATGTGTGTGTACATATGTGTGTACATATGTGTGTACATATGTGTGTACATGTGTGTACATATGTGTGTACATATGTGTGTACATGTGTGTACATATGTGTGTACATATGTGTACATATGTATGTACATATGTATGTACATATGTATGTACATATGTATGTACATATGTATGTACATATGTATGTACATATGTATGTACATATGTATGTACATATGTATGTACATATGTATGTACATATGTATGTACATGTTTTTGTGTATATTTAACCATTTTGAATGACAGAAGAGTATAGATTTTTTTCATTAATTTTTTTAATTCCGCTTCCTTATCTTATTAGGACTTAAGTATAGAGCCTCTGTAGTTTTCCCATCTGTAGGTTCCCTTTGTAACCACCAGAGGTTAGCATCCTTCTCTCTCTCTCTAGAACTCACTACTACTTTTCACCCTTAATTCTAACTATTCACGTCCAATCCATTTGGACTGGGAGGAGCTGCCATCTATTTCCAGTCTAAATGGATTTGGACATCTATGGCTGACAATGGCACTAAAACATTCAACAATACTGACTTTCGAGGAAGACCCTAGGATTTCCTCTTATGTAACATGTTTGCGCCAGTAGTAAGTGTTTGTCGTCTGGTGCTTTTTTTGATCCAGATGAGTTGTGATGTAAAAAAAAAAAAAAGCTTCTGCTTCATCAATAATGAATTTGCAGTGAACACGTCAAACCGCAACATTGTTACGTAACGGTCAGGGCTAAATGTTACAGAAAGGCTGTGTTTTTTTTATCCTACTCTTGACATTTTGACGTGGTAACGAGCCACCGCTGAGACGTCGCCGCTCATTTTTTGCCGTCCAATCCGGGCACTTTGATCTCCGCCATTACTTTGGCCCTGACCTTTCCGTCAACGTTGCTTCGGAACTACTAAGTAACACGCGTCGAAGTTGGGGGGGCGCAAGAATGTGACAATGATGGCTTAGCTGAATCTGCGGGTTGCTCAGTCATTATAGCAAAAGGCCACACTTTCAATCTTTCATTCTTTGCTTTGATTTTCTTGTCGTTATTAGTCAACTTTACCTGAAAAGTCACCAAAAAATGTCTGAAAACTGAACAGAATTTTATCCCCTTTTCAAATCAGCCATTTTTTTAACCTTAGCACAGGCCTCCAAAATACTATAGTTTTCAATGCATAGATTATACTAAAAAATATACAAGAAATTGTCTTATTTTTGGTGGAACATGCTTAATACTTTCTTAATTTCCAAAATAATAATTTTCAAAAATTGCCCACTTCAAATAGTAAACCCCCTACAAATGCCCCCATCTTGCCCATTTCCCAAACTACCATTAGTTTACTCATTAGGCATTTTAAATCAATTCTTTGCACCTCGCGGCAGGTCTTGTGTATACTTTTCCTTCCTTCCCAGAGATAAGGTGAGCGTGGGTGTGAAGATAGATAGATAGATGGATGGATAGTGGGGTTAAAAATACCCGGCAAAGAGAATGAGTCATTCTCTTCCCCCCCCCTCCCCTCGATCCCGGCCTGCTTCTAAATAAATCCACGTCGACACGCCCGCGTGCATACGCTTGCACACGCGTGCATGGCTGCCATTACATAAGGCCGCGTGGGAGGTGTGACGACAGTCGTGTACTGTATAATGCATCCGTCGAATAGTCCGTCGCTTCTTACTTTTTGGAGTGGGATTTCCATCGGGATTGTTATTCAACAGTCGTCAAGGCAAAAACCGGAGAATTGTTGAAATTCCTTGGTATTATTACTTTACGATTAACGGTAATGGCGGGCAAACCGGATATTTTTTTGTAAGATTGCCAAGTCCAAGTTTAAGATTTGCTTTTGCGGGCCGCACAATGTGATGTGGTGGACCACTTATGGCCCATGTGCCGTATTTTGGACACCAGCTAGTTAAAGCATTGGTTGAAGTGAAGTTAGTTTCACACTATTTGTTTGTGTTGTCTACTTGTTTTATGTCAATTCAGGTAGAAACAATGCAGTTGAGGCTATTTTTCCCCTGCAAATGTTTTCTAGAAATTCCAGGCAAGCATGTTAATGAAGACTTTTTAATGAAATTGAACTATTTGATTTTCCAGGCAGGAGTCAAACAATTTCCTTTTTTCTCTCATCTTAAAATGGCGTGCCAACGGGCTCTAGTCACATAAGTATTTTCCCTTATTAGCTTCCCAACAGCAGGAATTTTCCTCCCTGTGGTCACGTCACTGGAAATGTTGACACAAAACCAGGCTAAAAAAAAAAAATCGGAATTCAAACTAATGCTGCTTCCCGAAAGTTTCAAGGTTTTTATCCCTATGAAAATTGATTTTTATCATTTTTTTTAAATAATAATTTTCAAATTTTTAATTGTATTCCTCTGCAATTAGCTGGCCATCACTTACTAGTGCTTGTTGTTGGCTTGGATAGCCTCCAGCACCCCCTGCAACCCTTGTAAGAATATGTAGTATGGATAGTGAGTGAATGGTATTTTGAAAGAAAAGTCATCACATTTTTAAGACTTCTTTTTTTTGACCATTTGTGCAAATTCAGGTTTGAAGGGGTTAATTAAGACCTCCGACTGGGAAAATAAAAAGGGGGGAGGCAATGAGGGAAAAAAAGTGGGTTTGTTGGAAAAATACCGTATTAGTCGGGGAGAAAAAGGGGGCGGAGTCGGAAGTGGCTCCCCTGCTGTTTCATCCATCATCTGATTTATGACTTACATGCAGCACTTAATAACCTTCTCTTGTCCTGGTGTGCTTAAACTCTCCCGACGAGAGCAGAAATGCATACTAGGCGGAAAAAAGACTTGCATTGTTCTAGGGTCATGTTTTAGTGCCAATAGATGCCCAATTTATTTGCGACCAATCTGTTTAATGTTGTCGCCGGCAGCCATTTTTGATAAGTAGTCAGTTTTGGGGGAAAGTTTTCAGTACTCATTTTTTTTATCACTATTTTGTCGATAATCAGCCCATTTGGTAGACTGTGCCTTTGTTTGCTAACCTTGACATGAAACTTTTGGAGGTTAGAGTTTATTCTTACCCTTTTTAATCATTAAAAGAATGTAAGTAAATGCATGCATAATAGTACATGAGAAACTGCAATTAAGGGGCGCAAAATGGGGATTTGTAACATTTTTACGTCAACAATTAATCGATTATCAAAGTGTATTTGATTATTTTCTTTACTGGCAATTAGTAGAAGAATGTTTATATTAGGAAAAAAAAGTATTCTGGCTTTAAACTCATCTCAATGTCTTTTTTTGGTTCAACAAGAGCGACGCACTGATGCCTGAGCATCAAACCTTTTGCGTGTCTTTGAGCCGTGGACTCATGGGAGGAGTCTGAGCGTCGCCACGGCAACAGGCCCAGTTATGTAATGTCATATGGTGTTGTGAAAACAAGGCATCCAGGAACAAATTTGCTTGAGACCTGCGCTCAAAGTTTACCCTTGAGACAGCACTGGCTTATGAATGCTCACGTTTAACATTATTATTTTATTTGATATGATTTATTTTATTTCTTGCATACATGAAGGAAATCACAAGTGTCTTTTTCTCCCCACAAGAGGCTGTTTGTTCTGCCGGGCGGGCAGCTGTGCTTATGCTCTTTGGGTTATTATTAGAAGGACTGTTGTTTGTACGCTTTCAAAAAGTCCCTGTCTTTCACGCTGGTGTTTTTACAGCACCCAAAATGGAGGTTTTAACTGCCATTGACGGGGATAGACGTCCAATCCATTTGAAGTGGGAGGACTGGCAAAGTTTTAGATTTGCTTTTAAGAGCCATGGGATGTCTATCATTGTCAAAGGCACATGAAAAATTGGTTCAAAATTCAAATGAAACTTTTTGAGGTGATAGTTCATTCAAAAACACATCTATCTAAATGTATATATGTATTATGTATATTTATTTTTTCACTTCATATTGCCTGTTTCCTATGATTGACAGAAATCGATGTCCAATCTGCATTGACTGGAAGGGCTTGGAGCAAGCATTTAAATCGTGAAAACCTGTCAGAGGTGAGTTCAAAAAGTACTCGCATCCATAAAAAAATATCTTGCCGGTTTGGTAATAATCCCTAAATTAATACTTGCGTTATTTTTCAAATTTCATTTTGGCCTTGTGACCTTTCAATGCATAATTTATTCTCTTCATTTTCCATATGTGTATAAATATATCCTACTAGTTTCATAACAATCCCAATGTCAAATTTGTTTCATATCTCAGGGCAAAAGTTTGCTCAAAAATGTCCTCATATCTCAAATGTCTCTCATATTGGGACACTCACAAAAAAAACATTTCAATATGAATATTAAATCTGTCTCCTTCTATAGGTTAAAAAAAACTACCACAATCAGGTCCAAGATGAACTCCTTGGCGACCATTCAGGCGATAGACATCCAACCGATTTGGCTTGGGAACAGGTGAGTTAAGACTCTTACATAATAATAACAACAGCATGCATATTAGGATCGCCGTTCCAACACTTGAAAAAAAAGAAAAGAAAAAGTTTTTCCACTCAAATGATCTATTTGAAGCAGTCATAGTTAAAGCAGGTGAGTCATAAAAGTGCAAAGTGAAGCAGGAGTCCCACTCTGCAGTCTGCAGGAAGCCTGTAATGCGACAGTGGGTGGCTGTCACACAATCACTTATTAATGGTAATGCCCCACTGCAGCATCCTGCCTTTTTCATACTACAAAAAAAAATTAAAAATACAAGCCAAAAAAAAACCCTGAAATGATGCAATCATTGGAAAAACTTCAATAAACTTGACAATTACTGACGCATAAACAACACCAGCCACTATGTTGCATTGCAGGCTTCAATAAAAGAATATAATGCCTCAGGGAGGGATTAACTACTGTATAGATTTGCGCGTTTTCACAACAAGCTATACTTTCGGGCAAAAAATAGCCTGACCTTTATGGTTCTGTGATGTGTCATAGCGAGGCCAACTCGCGGCAGGCATTAAACAAGGAGGATGAAAATAAAAATATTGCGTCACGCTGCTAAAAGGGGGCGACACAGTGGGTTAGGCTTTTGTCATGGATTGGGTTGCTTTGTCGTTTTGCGTGTTGAGCTTGTCGAGGAAGTACTAGGATTGACTGAGCTGAACTGAAAACCACACTGGAAAGACGCACAAGGGTTTTGTTGTTATTGAGAAAATGTCTTGTGAGCAGGAGAAATCAATTGCGCGTTCAATAGTAGTATAAAGAACAAATAAGGGGGATCACTGGCTTCTTTTATAGGATTGGACTGGAAACAAGGACATCCATTTTGGAGTTCCTGGAAGACATTTTGGGTCAGATATGTACCAAAAAATAGTTTGTTGAAAGTATAGTCAAATGTTGTGGACAATGGATAGTTGTCGAATCCATTTTGCATTATTTGTTAGAAGCGATCATTTAATGAGTCATAATATATTACACGTCTATTGCTGTCAATAGCATCTAATTAATCAACAGTGTCCAACACAAGAGTGATGTATGAATATAGATTGATGTATATATATTTTTTAATTATATGATACATTGGGGTTATGATTTTTAATAGACTCAAAACCATAAAAATAAATGTACTTCTTGACAAAATATTTGATAAAAACTAGTTTCCTACTTAGCACATAGACTACAGTTTAAAAAATGGCGGAAGCACACGTACAAAATAGGGGCTACTCCTTGTTTATTTATTTCATTTTGGAGGCATTTCTCTTCTTTAAATCGCTCCAAAGGGACGCAGTCGCTTGGAACGGCTGACTACAAGCTGCTCGCTTCGGGCGACGCTCATAGAAAGGCCCGCTGTTGTGTCCCCGCTGTGGTTTAGTGCATGGGAAAGCCCAGGCGGTGCGGTGCGGTGGTGGCGGAGGGGCACAACGTGACCTGACAACAAGGAACCTCCGGGAAAACCGTCAATCCTAAAGTATGCTAGGAGAGAGAGAAGGGGGCGCCGCCAAGGGGGTGCGCGTACAACAACACGTCATTGCGTCGCCATATTGGCTAATCCACACGCGGTTCGACGACTCCTAATTTGACGCGTTATGCAGTCTGCACCTTATGAGAAGTGAAAAATCGCGCACATGCTAATTAGCTCCGCCGAGTGGAGGACAAGTCACGGGCGTTGCGTTAGTCGCGAACTCCCCGCTGTCTCTGGAGGACACCCCGTGGCTGGGAGGCGGAGACGGGACCCCCGGTGACGTCAGTGGGCCTGTCTGTTTCCTGCAATAGAAAGTGAGCGAGGAGGTGAAGACAGAAAACAGGAGCCGAACCCCGTCTTTCGTCGCTTTAAGGGTACGTTACAAGTGGTAGTATCTAAGCAACGCGAAGCTTGTAGCTTTAAATCCCACTCGAAGTGGTGGTCTCCTAATTATTGCTTTGGAGCGTGTTGGAACGTCGTCCGGATGGTTTTTTTTGTTTTACTCTATCGCTGATTAGTAAAAGCTGCGTTCATTGGTCGTTTCGTGCAGCGTTCAAGTTCACGTGGATGCTAGCTTGTGGATGGGGTCATTAACTGACGCGTGGTCGACTAAACTTGCTCCTTTGTGTTCATTTGCCTTTGCTCAACCCTGTTTTTAGGTAAGAAATGTGCCGGATTGCGTTTGTCAATGTTGTGCTAAACTTGCACGAGTGCGGCTTGGTTTTGTTGTCTGGAGGGAAGCGTTCCATTTAGCTGTTGCGGCGACAGCGAGGGGTTTTCCCTGGCCCCTCCCTCTTTTCGCAGGGCGTTCACGTGTTGCAAGAAAATACGCATTTCCCATTACATTGTGGTGCTTTGCAACATGCTGGATGCAGCAAATTAATCAGGAAAAAAAATACACTTTGGCATAACTAATCTCAAATGTGACACAATTGCACGTGTTTTTTTTTTACATTTTGTTTTTTTTTATATAACGGTTTTGATGCATTCACTGGTATGCGTGGGGATGCTTCATTGGTGAGGTGTTTTCAGTCAGTGATGGTGTTTTTCTTGGGTGTTTCCTTGCACGGACCACAGGCAGCGAGGATAAGACGGGCTTGCAGATAGACAGTCGTCTCATTCGTCCTCCGCCTGGTCGACGTTGTGGAACCTGCCCTGGAGAATCCAAGGAGGACATGCAGGTGAGATACTCGTCGTGTGGCTCGCATGGTGCTTGCATGCAGACAGCGGTGTGCCGCTCTCATCGATGATGTCATAGCTAGAGCAGCCACATGGAAGCAAGTGAATGGAGAAAAAGCATCCACTTGTAGTAAGTGTTATGTAATCACGGCGCAGGGCAAACAAAGGATGGGTCCACACGCCGGGATGCTCAATGCAGAGTGCACATGTCGATATGTCGAAGTCTATCGAATGTCATTTATTTATCCACATTTGAATCTTTTTCCCCCTTCAAAACTCGCATGAAATATGACTCTTTTTTTATATAACTCTTAGTGGTTCCCAGGTCATAAAAGAAGCGTTTTGTGCGGTTCCGTCACGGATTTGTGCTGCCAACTTAAAAAAACGACGCATATGTGATGGTTGATGCTTGTTATCCTCTGTGTCACCCTGAGCATTGCCCGTAAGTGCGCACAGAGCTTTTATTGTTCGCAACCTTCGTCGGCGGACAGCGGCTCCGTGTCAATTCGGGCTGAGACGCTCGCATCCGATTCGGTTGCGACTTGCGTCCATAGCCCCCGAGGGACGCCACAGAGGACCTCTGAGGGGCCGGGGCACCTGTTTGAGGACCCATCTCAATCAGCTGCTCTGTCTTCAACCGGCACACGGGCCGACTATCAAAACAAGGCCCGCATAGTGCGGCTTTTTTTTTTGTTGCTGAATTCCTTCTGACTGACGTGCTTTTTTTTGTCACAGATGTATGCCGACAGCGCCGTCACGGGTCGCGGCTCCTCTCAAGGTCCTACGGGAGCGCCCGGTTTTCCCAAGATGCACTTGTGAACCGATGAGGAAAGATGCCACGCACTAAGCAGAACAACCCGAAGAATCTGAAAGGTAAGCCTGTACTTTTTGGGGTTTTCAAATAGACATCTTATACATTTGAGTGTCGGGGGGTAAAGTGGGTTACATCATAGTTTTGTCTGCACTGGGAAAATGAAATTCAAATATAATTTAGCTAGTATTATATCATATTGCGCTTGAATTTCAAATTTCTACACTCAAGCCCCTCCCCTTAAGACTTCCAGTAAACAATATGTCACGTGAAGCCCCTTGCCCATAAAGGCCCCATAGGCCCCTAGCCCCCAGCCCCCACCACAGGCCAGAATAGACCCCCCCCCCCAAGATAGCTCATTGGCTGCCCCTGATCCCACCTGACATTTGTTTTTGTATCTTTCGCTCTACTTTTGCTAATTTTATTGCTAAAATTATGAATTATGGCCTTTTTTTATAGTGCTTTATATATGAAATCACCACAGAAACTTTCACTCCTCAAAAATAAGTCAGTGTTGTTGTCCGGTTACATTTATTGTTATTATGTAATATAGGTTATATATACATTAAATATTAGGAATAAAATAATTCATTCAAATATTCAATCAGTTTAAAAACAACAGGTTTTGAGAGTAAGGAATTATTTATCCCTTTTGTTTCTTTTAACTCATTGGCTGCTATTGACATCAAAAAACAACCAAACCATTTCAACTGGGAGGGTTAGTAGAGATTAGCCCCTCACGGAAAATCCCCCCGTGAAACTGGATTAAACATCTATTGCCGTCTATGTCTGCGATTTCCCTTTTCCAGGTCTGTCAACCGTCGTGAAAGAGTTAAATAAGAAATAAATGGCCAATTTCCCAATCATGCCAGTTATCTGTTAATGAGCGAAATGTAGCTAAAAGTAAGGTTAAATAAAGCAAGATCTTTCCCAGTCTGGATGAATCATCATCCGCTAAATGCAAATGCAAAAAGTGACAGCCACTGCAGCATCTGCAGCGGCGGCGGCGCCGTCCGTCCCTCATTAGGAACAAGGTTACATTAAAAAAACATGGCCCAAGTCAGCAAGCGATGCCTTTGTCTGCCGCACTTCCACCTCCTAATTGAAAATTGCCTTGCGGATGGACCACGCCTGCTTTTGGCGCCCGCCGCGCATCGCCACGCTACCGACTCCCAGATCTGCCAACAGCCGACGTCTGTTGACACGAGAATCTGTCAGTTTTCGCAACATAACACACCAGCACTTTCCGCCAATGGGTGGCGAGATTGCTCGGGCTTTCCATATGCTACGCCAGACAAATCTTTGCTCTGTGCCGCCGCAGCGTGGAATTATCGCATTTCAGTCTCTTATAGTATATTGTTACATAACAAGCAGTGGGGTGTGAAGAGAAGATGTGAGAGTCAAGTAGGACAAGAAAAGATGGCGACTTTTTTTTGGACTGAACGAATGTCGATGACAAAACAAGTTGACGTCAATGGCAGCCAATGTTAATTGATGATAGAGTTAAGGACATGCTAATATGCTAATGTTATTGTATGTGCAATGTAAAACTGCTCATTTTAAAGCAACTTGCATTCAGTTTTCTTAGTTAATGAATGGATTACTAAAATTAATATGGCAACTAAATATGTATTTAATCAACTTGTCCAGTAAATTATGGATTTTAATGCTTTGAGTCAAAACGGATGTGTATTTGTAGATTTGGCTACTAAATGAGCAATTCATCAATTCTTTGCTGTAGTAAATTTGCGATATTATAGTCACTCCCAGTCAAAATGGATTGGACATGTATTGCTGTCAATGGTGCAATTGTGAGCCAATGGAGCTGCAAATTGGCACAGTGAGAAGGAACGCTATGTTTGGCTGCTTAGAGACCAGCTGTTTAACAAATGTAAACACTATAAAGTAGACAGAATAGGGGCTGCAGGAGTTCCCAACTTTCACTATTGTTACCCGCAAAGTACGTCATGGAGGAAAAACACACATAGAAGGAATAAAGACATTTAGTGGGGTCGAAAATGGAAGTATTTTTATAGCTCAAAATAGTCTCGGTTAGTTCTTCAAATATTTGGGAACACTTCCAAAGTACATACCGTTAAACTTAATCCTTCAAGTACATTCTTTTCTCCCCAAATCCTCATAATTTAATATTAGCCAAGTATTTTTATAGCATAAAAAAAGTGTCTTAAAGAGTTTATTTTATGATTTTACTTTTAAAATGTCAAAAATACTGTCGGTAATGTAAAAATGTTTATACTTTTAAAACAGATTTGGTTCATAGTTCACTGTAAATGAGTTTTAAGACTGTTTTTGGGAAATGAAACCGCTAAAAAGTAGCATTCCGCTTTGCACGAGTGACCTAAACCCCAACGAGCATGCGGTCTGTGTGGTCTGTTTGTTTGGTTTTCGGGCGCCCCTAAAAACGCAAACGGAATGGCCAACAATGCCATTGTTTATGGAACGAACTCTGCATTCCGCCTGTCGTATAAAAAGCTTCTGCAAAGCCCGCTAGGTTTAGCTAGCTAGCTAGCGCACATGCTGATGAATGGATGCTACGAGGGCTTGGATTTAACAAGGTGGAAAATGTTCAGCCCGTTAGGATAAACAAGGAGATAGATGTTTTAAAGTATATTTACCGAGGTGGATTGTGTATGGAATTATTCGCGTTTAGCATTTGAGTTGTTGTTGTGACGTGGCTGGAAACGCTGTGGATTGACTTTTGTTGATTTTTGTCTGTAAAGTTGTGCTTCAGTAGTTTTCAATGGGTTTTGCGGGTTAATCATTAACTTTGTGTGATTGTGTTGACGTAGAAAACTGGAGAGAACAGAACATTCTGGGATTTTTATTGGGTAATAATTGGGGTTAAGAAAAAAATGACATCAGTAGAAAGGATTTATTATTCAAAATGAAAGTTTTAGTTTTTTAAGTAACTTGTTGACATGAGTTTAACTTATCACTAGTATGTCATTTTAAAAAAAATGACAATATATAGTTACTTACTCTATATAGATTAAAGTGTTTTTTTTAAATAATTTTCAGCGTTAAATCATGTTAAGGAGTTGGTTATCTATAATTTAGGGTTTTAAAGGTACAGTACATAAAAAAAACTAAACATTTTTGATATTTTGTACTCGTCAATTTAAAAAAAAACATGCAAAAGTAGTGCATTGTTATGCTAACAGTTGTGGGAAGCTAACAATGTTGACAATATGGAAATATTTTACAATTTCATGTTCTTTTTTGCCCCTAATATATTTCCAAACTATCAGATTAGAAATTAATATCGGCAGACCGTCAAAATGAGATGACTCTGACTCCGAATTGACCTCAGAAAGCAAACGTTAACACTGATGCTCTAAAAGTGGATCCGACCCAAAACAAGATTTCCGAGTGTCATTGCAAACACGGCGTCGGTGTCAAAGCGAAAGCTTCTCGATTGAGATTTCCGTAAACTAGTTTGTTGTCGTTACGGTTGCTAAAACTAGCCTTTTATTCTTGCCTCTGGGAAAGAAATTCCCTTTGTGCGAACGTTGTTCTGGTGGCACACACTGTCATTTAAAGGGCTCGGACGGAAACACTGGTTCGGCCGCCTGAGCGTGACACAACATGTTAAAAATCCGCGCAATCCAACCAGGATGTTAACTCTTTCGCTTCCCTCTTAATGGAATCCACAGACGACAAATGTCCGTTTACTTTAATTCGCTCCATTTTCAATTTCTAGCTCTCCCTGTAATGTCAATTTTGATTATTTAATAATACCTTGGTGCCTGAATTTACATTTAATATATTACACACACATATATATTTCTATATTATTATTATATATACAGATTTTTTTTAGAATTTTCAACAGATTTAAAAAAAATATATATATATTTTTTTAGTTAATATCATTTTTAATACTCATGTATTACTCCATTGCTTTACATTAAAAGTAAATTCAAGCCTCAAATATAAGAAAAAGTTCATTTATATTTAAATTAATAAAAACAAAAATATTGTCTTATTTTTGTAGTCCTCTATCTTAAATGGAGTACTTCAGAAACGTTTATTTAACTTTTATTAGTGTAGTTTGACGCATGTAATTAGCATTTACGGACCATACCCAATAATGTGGCGGCTCAAATCTGTCCCCGAGGCCACGGTTTGGACAAAGTTTTCTTTAGATACTGAAAGTCAGACATTTTGATGAAGGAATTTATGATTATGGCAAAAAAACTTTTCATTTTCCTAGGTTGTAAACATGGTAGTTAGTGTGCCTTGTCTACCAGTTAGCGCCCCGAGGCTAGCTTTAGCATACAGATGAATGGGAGAAACCCTCACACCTGGTTTCGAGGAAACTCGTGCGTCACTTGGCACATAGTTCAAATAACGCGGCGTGTTTTCATATTTGGCTTTTAATGACTCCTTGTACCGTGCAAGCCTGTCATAATATTTGACTGCTGTGTATTAAACAGGGAAGGCTGCTGCTATGTTTCACTTTTCAGGGACAATTCCTAAACTGTTTTGCTGTTCCAATAAACTTTTAGACTAGAATAGGCTTTTTTCCAAAAATATTTAGATTGAAATACTGTAAGTAGATTGCTTTATTCATTGCAAAAGTATGGATATTTTGTTTGTTTTTGCACTACCACAATTCGCCAGTAAGGGGATTTATATTTGTATGTTATTCTACTTTTTGACTACTTTTTTGTATTATAAGCCACTTTGAACTTTTTATTATTATTTTTTATCGTTTAGTGCAGTTAATTGACATTTTATAGGTTAATTTATTTTGGTATAAAGGGATAATAACCCTTAATACTATGGATTATAGTCTGAAAATTGTTGTAATGATAAAGAAATAAGTACATTGCTGATATATAGGTTTTTAAATGTCCTCCCCAAAAAAACAAGGGTCTTGAGTACTAAAAAAACAATTTTAAAAGAGTAAAAAGAGTCATTTTCTCTATTAAAGCCGCCATTTGTGAGTAGTTAGTAATCAATCAAGGGTTAAAATAGCAGTAACTTCATTGTAGTGGTCTTTGGTCTGCTTAGTTTCCTCCACACAAACTCTGCAACTCAACTATTGCGCTTTTATTGATCTCTAGTGACTAATATCATAAGCCAACCACATTCCTGCTTGTAAATATGAATTATGGCGTGTGCATTTTAGCTGTGCCGAGTGTCCAGACTGAGGCATTATTCAACAAGAGTGAGTTTTGGTAGGAAAAGTGACCTGTCGGGTCAGCGTATGTGTGGGCAAGTCATAAAGTCGCCAGCAAGTCCGTCAAATTACTGGGCTTCAACTTTTTCAAAGTCAAGTATTAGTGAAGGACTCAAAGCCAGCACAGTTAAATTGGGGATAACGAACGCTGACCTTCTCCTTCTCGTTAGCTACGGCGAGCGCACGCCAGGTGAGCCGCCGTCGTGCGGCGATGAGGGGGAAATCGTAGCGGGAGACAAACGGTGTTTGGTCGCGGGAGCGTCAGCAAAGAGCCTAGTGACATTGTCTTCCTGTGGTGAGATGCTGGGATGGAATGGATGCCGTGTGTGTGTGAGACATGTTGATGGAGAAAACACACTTAGGTGGGGCGCCATTATTAATCGAGAACTATAGTTGATGATAAAGTATACTTTGATATTGATGACCTCAAATTTTGCCTCTTCATAGAAAATCTTTTCGGTTTTTTTAAGTAAATAATAAATTCAGACCCAACCACATCAAATTGTATCGTACAGAACGAATGCCTTTTACATAATATCCATAGTTTTTGGCTTTACTACACATTCACTTCTAAAATTTAAAGCTTAGAGTATTATAACTTTAAACAACATTATAGGAACCAATTTGTATTTTATGCCCACAGAAAGAAAAGTTTCAAACTGTTCCAAAATTTGCCGGAAACCCTTAAAAGGTGGCTTGTGTGGAGGTGCTTTTTCACTCTGTGTGTGTTTTTGTGTGTGTTTGCTGGCATTGCTTAATGGCTTGCACAAGTGAAGCCCAATGAAGGGGTTGCCACGGAAACAGAGCGCCATGAATCTCAGGCTGCAGGTGTTCTTCCTTGTGTTCTGCTGCTGGAACCTCCTACGTGGAAGGGGGCGAGGGAGGCGGAGCATCAAACTATCGCTGCCAACCCTCCCATAGTATAAGTAGCGGACGTCTGTCAATCCTATTGAGTCAAAATTCCCGATAGAATCAATAATTTGAATTGTTTTCATGTAAATTATAGCACGCTTGAATAGACTCTCACCTCAGAAATACTTATTTGAAAGAATAACAGGGATTTTAAAGGCGAATGATCCTTTTTTGAGTGGAGTATCAAATTCCAGTAGTTTTTGAAAAATCTCGGTTGGGTTTAGCGAACGCTGTAATTATGATTGCAGTTTTTTGTAAATAGATAAACAGCGATTGTCTCAAAGCACTTGAAATCAACCAAAACATGGTCCGCTTTCCTTCTGTTTCAATTAGAGAGTAAAAAAAAGTAGGGCAATTTTGTATAATCATTTTAAAGTGCTTGTTGTGCTCTGAAATGCCGACCATCTTCAAATGTTTAGATCACAAGTGGAGAAAATATCATAAAAGGAGACCGTATTAAGGCTTCTATTTAGATGATATTGAATTTTTTTTAAAGACAAATGCCTCAATTCCTTCCTACCTCTATCGGCGGGAAGCGAAGGGGGCGGATGACAAGGAATCAAGCGCATCCAGCGTCAAAGAGTGGGCGAATGATGTCAGAGCAAGGGGCTGTTAAGCAAACACTGTTTTTAACTGGAAAGCGATTATACCTATTACGCGGGACTCTCTCATCAACGACAGCGCTCACGTTTGTACGCACTTTATCGTCAAGTCATTGTTCCCCTTTTTGTTTTGTAGGGCGTTCTGAGTCATCCCAATGAAGTTTTTGCTAAATCTTTTTTTGTTCTTGTAGTACACTTTCTCTTACCAATGAATAGCTTCACCAATGAACTTCAATTTAATTTGAGTGCCAGGGATTTATTAATACGTTGTTGCTACAGAAATTTGAATTCCCCCAAAATAAACTACTTTAGAATTTTGACGGTATTCAGCAAACTCATCAGACTGCGTACTTTCCACCACCCAAAAATGGATCATTGGCTTTTTTGACACGTAATATGTAGTAGCATCTACTTTCAGTACTCAAATGACCAAAATTGCGCAAAACGTTTACCAGAATAGTAATAGCAACTTTTCATTAAATACCCAGAATTTTGTCATTTTAACCTCTGATAAACAAGTTAAGTATGCTAGTTAAATATAGCTGAATAAATACTAAAAAATAAATAAATCTATATTTATGTATTAATTTATTTATATATTCATGTATTATTCTTTTTAAATATATTTGTGTTAATTTAGTGACATATTTAAGTATTAATTTATATATTAATTTATTTATTACCTATTTATTTATGTCTAAAATATCTTTTGCTGTGTCTGTATTCTCAGCCTCTACTGTGACAATGAAATTTCCCAAATACAGGATGAATAAAGTTAGCTAATCTAATCTAATCTAAAATAGCAGTTTTACTGTTAGGATCATTTCCATACAAGACCCAATACCCAGAAAAAGTCAAATTTGACCCAATTTTCTATCAGAATTTGTACAAAATTAGCCATAAAAAACAAAGAAGGCCCACTCCAATTGATCAAATCTTTATTATGAGAAACCAAGAACCTTTTAATAGTCTTTAAAAACTACAATTCCTACACCTTTTAGATGATAAACTCAATGGCAGTCAAGTTTTTTAAAGTTTTTGGGTGTCCAAGTTGTTCACAAATTGGACATCCCGATCTGGTGTTTTGATAAAGAAGCGGTCTGATTTGTTCCAACTCCTACTCGCTGTCTGACTTGGCTAACGCGTCTGGCAATTCCTTCCGCTAATTCTCGCCCGGTATTAGTCCCGACGCGGCGGCGATGGCGGCGTCGGCGGCCGCCGTCGGTATTCAGCGGGATCAATGCTGCGGGGGATAGATGTGTATTTATAGCCACGGCGAGGGCGCGGGAGGTTGTGGGCAACAAGTAGGTTAGCGGCTAATCTGATGTTGACGCCGTATGACGGACGTTTATTCACATGGAGAAATGATTGGTTATTTTTAGAAGATCTTAACGGGTGGATCTTTAAAGGGGGAGGCGACGTCCAAGCCGGGGAAGGAGGGAGGGAGGGAGGGAGGGCTTTCCCTCGTTTTTTGGGAAGTCATTTTAAGAAAGAAAAAAAAAAACAGAAGAGGGTTGAGGAGGAGTGCGGTGAGGAGGAACACAAAGGGAGGAGAAATAAGTCAGGAGTGAAATCTCAGCTCAGCTTCAGTGTTTGTCCCTCGCCGCAGACGACATTCAGACTTTAAGCTCGTCTCTCTTTTTTTGGTTGATGATAATTATTATTATCATTTTTTTTATTATCTCATTCTTGACGGAAATGAGAGCAAGCCCAGGAATGTCAGACATTATCGGTCAGGAATGTCAGGTGTTCGCTCGGGGAGGGCAAAGCAGTTAGACTTCTTCCAACTATTCAACAACAGGTTAGTCGTAATTATCACTTTATTATGTTTTTTTTTAAAGGTTGGTTGAGTTTGAGTTGTTTTCTTTTTTGCAGAGTCGTGTTTGTTTTACTTGCGTCATGAATCGGCACGTTTTAGGGTCATTGTTGGCCAAATGAAGTGGACGTGCATTGCGGTCAATGGCGGACAAGTACTTTAATTTTGGAGTAACATTAGAGTTGTTTGAATTGTAGGAATACCATTGCTGTGTTTTCATAGTTTGAGTCATGGTTTGAGTATGCACCAGTGGTCAAAGTTACTGTGTGGTCAAAGTAGAAACAGCTTTTTTTGTTCGGCTAACAACATTCTTTGTGTATTTGTTTCTTAGGGTTAGCGACATTTGCCATTGGAAGGCTTGACAGATACACTGGTTTGGATATTTAGCATTGTTTATGGTACTGGTATTGACTTATGACCATTAGCAGTGAATGAGTTGATAATTGAATGGTTTGTGGAGTTATTTTGGAAATATTGAGGTTTTGAATGGATTATTATGTTGGGTCAATTTGCCAAATGGATGGTGAGGATACATAAGCATTGGTGGTGAGTTTTAATGGATTGATAGAGTTTTGCAATTAATTGATTGATTAATTTGCATTTATATGGATAGAATGCCATTCAAAATGGCCCTCAATGGCATTGATACATTTGACACTTTTCCCATAGAATCATCTTGTCTATTAATATGCAATTTGTGGCATTTTGCGTCTAATCTTTGGATTCGAACGCAGCATTTTTTTTCAGTTCTTGGGGGCGACCAAACAAGAATGTCAAGAAATGTCAAAATTTCGTTTAGTGAGGAATGATGACTTGGAGCAGCAGACAGGAAATGACCCCTCCTAGCTCGTCCTTCCTCTTGGCACACATCCTCCGCGTAACAATAATGGCAATCCGCGTCAAAGCGTCCACTTCGCCAACGTAAGGGAGGATGAGATAAGCCGGCTGGAGATGCGCTCTTGGTTACGCAACCGCTCGCTCCAGAGATTCAGCATCGGGGTCCTAACTTAAACCCTCGGCTGAGGATTTCCCCGCCGAGTTGTCGTTTTTCGGCGCCAATTGACGGAGGTAGGCGTCCAATCTGGTTTTGACGGGGTTAATCGTTGGTGAGTGATGGCGTGGATGATTGACATTTTCATCATTTTGTTGGATATTGCTTGTTTTAAGTTGAAAAATCGGAAGTGAATATTTCTGAAGTGGGAGTTTAGTCGAGGCATTCAATTGGAATGGATTGGAAGATTTTGAATAGATAGCGTTTAGGGGGAAATTGTCCAATTCAATGTGTACGTTTTTTTTCGCGCTCTGTATCTGGATAGACTTTATGTTCTGAAAATAGTGTTTTCTTTTGTTGTACTTGGTTTTAACAGAGAAAAAAAGTGATGTCATCGGGGCCGTCCAGCGTTGAGGCTATAATTGGTAACACTAACGCATAACAGAGCTATGAAGTCTTGCTTCTTCCCCTTTTTTTTGTTGGAGGTCGCAAAACACTGGTTTTCCAGTGTTGAGACTGGAAGGCAAGATGGCGGAATTGTGACGTCCGTGTGTATAGTGACTTGATCAATGACCTGGTCAAATTGAAATCCCGCCTAGCCTCATTACTTGCTCTTATTCTCACTACCGCTGAGCCTTGGTAAGCTTCCCATCTAATTAAGAGGAGCTCAAATTGGAGCCTTCTTCCATTGCGTCAATGGGGAGTCAAAGAGTTAAATTGAGAAGGCCGTCTTTGGAACGCCATGCGAGGATTAGGCGAGACTTTTTACGTCAATGGGACTCTTTCAAACACGCCAATTCAAACTCAAGTTAATCCATTTTAACGTCAAAAAAACTTTTAAAATATACAAATACATCTGAAAAACTGATTCCATCAAATTACATTTAAAACAAAAGTGTGTGAATCATTTTTAGTTAAAAAAATTTAAAAAGTGCCCCAAAATTCATCAAAAACTGAATTAAAAAAAAATATACAAAAAATAAATACAAAACAAGAGGCTCAAATAAAATTACATAGTTATATTTTTCCCTTTTTCAAATAAAATTACACAGTTATATTTTCCCTTTTTTTGTCATAATTTAAAGTTGTTTTTTTGTCAAAACCTGCTTCACTTGTATTAATTTTTCTGTAAAAAAGAACCACACCAAAATACAAAAGGATGGATTTCCCTAGTAGGACTAACGCCCTTAATTTGGTGGCCAAAAAATTTCCACCGTCGTCGTACAGGCAGTAACACAACACACAAATTTACCTTTTGTCAACTCTGACTCACCATTTTGTTTTGGCTTTATTTATTTCACCAACAGCAATTTTATGTTCCCGCCTCACCCAACGTAATTACACAGCCAAATTGTGCCTTTGACGTGTCTATTCCCAAACAATGATACAGCAAAAACACAAAAAAATGTTTTGCTCACTTTTTTGTGACCTGCCTTTTCAAATTAAAACACTTTTTTTAAAAGAGGGGGGTTCAGCGTATTTGCAGGAGGTCAAGCGGAGAGGTCAAAGTCTAACAAAACAAAAAAATCCAAACCAATCTGACCGAGTAGTAGTTATTCGGTGTTTTTGACGCAAAAAGTAGTCCAAAAAAAGGGAAAAATGTGCTTCACCTTAAAAAGCCGAATGGTGAACCATTCCAAAGTGAGCTAACGGGCTTTTCCGTTGGGATTTTTTTTTTTTTTTAGTGGAGTTTGACTCAATTCTTTCCGTCCTCATTTGCATTTCCATTACCGCTTTCGGCGCGGAAACATGTGCCAAGTTGTTTTTTATTTTTTTCCTGGCGTCTGAAGTACAGCCAAGATAGACTTTAGGTTGGGTGACATCTCGTCAACTTTGGGCTGCCCTTTTTTTTATTTTTTTTATTCCCTTCACTTTTTAACTTTCAGCTTTTATCTGATGCCAAATAGAAAATGTTTTTAGAATAGTCCTCGTGCTTTAAAGTTTTTTTTTTTGGAATGTGTGTATGATAAATATTAGCTTATTCAAGGCCATCTGACCATATTGAGTTAACACTGATGTTTAATATTCAAGTTTAGACATTCATTTTTTTAACTTAAATCGCATCATGAAAGCTTTAACTTAAGTTAAATATTAAACTTTGGCATAAATGCCAGTTTGCCTTAATAGATACTCAAATATATTTTTAAAATATTTATCGAACATAATAAAAACATATCATATATTTAAAATAATTTTTAAAAATATATATAGTAAAAACCATCATAAATTAAAAATATTTAAAAAAAATACAGTAAAAAACATAAATTAAAAATATTTTTAAAGGAATTTACAGTAAAAACCATCATAACTTTAAAATAACTTTAAAAATATAATAAAAACCATTATAAATGTAAAATAATTTTAAAAATATAGAAAAAAAACCATCAAAAATATAAAATAATACAAAAATATTATGAAAAATGAAATAGTTGTATTAAAACAAGTTACCTAAATCCCAACTTTAACTTGAACAACACCACACACCTACCTAGCAACTAACTTATACCTTACTAGTATAAACCTTAAAGAAGATGAATGAATGTAGTAGTACAATAACACTAATCCACTTTAATCCTTCAGAATCAAACCTTTAACCACAGCCGCTAAATTGAACATTACTCTCCGTCTATGGCAGCCAATGAGTTAATAACACCCAGGCCATTCCGAACAACAAAAAAAAGGCAGAGAAAATGTCCCTAACACCTGCTGTTGGGCAACCGGTATAGTTGGGAGGGATCAGATCAGTAAGTCCCGCCCCCTCCGGGCCAAACAAAACAAGAGGGTGGGGAGGGACGGAGCCTAGGATACCCCGGAGGGTGCCGAAGCCGATTTTAAGTGACGCGAGGGCCCTCCGACCCCGCCTCCCCTCCCCCGCCTGCCCCCGTGGGCCTTGGGCACCTCCTCCTCCTCCTCCGTTCCCGGCCCGGGCCTTACAGGAATTCCCCTCCTCGTCACATTATTCTGAGGAAACCGCTGGCAACGCCCCAAAAAGCGCTGCAGCGCTCCAGCTGATAGGGCGGAAATGTAACCGGGGACTGTTTTGACAGCGCAGACACGGCACCGACTTTTAAAAAGGAGACGCTGGTCCTTTCTAGTCCGACCTGAACGCGGTCACGCGGTAAGAAATGAACATTTTGTTCTGTTTGGAAAGCCTGTCGTTGCGCAAGCTCGGGTAGACTTTCCCTTCTTTTTTTTTTGGTGGATTTTCTAGTTTCGTTCAGCTTCAGAATAGCAGGTTGGTAAACTTCTTCCTTTTTTTTGTTTGCAGGCCTGAAATTACTTGATGCGTTTTGAGTAAATGCCATGTTTGGAAGTTCCTCTTGTTTAAAGGGATGATGAATTCATTGCCAAAATGGTTGCATTGATGACTTTGTCAATAATCATGTTTTAGTGACAGTGATAGATGTCCAATTCATTTTTTTTAGCCACAAAATCATTTAAAATATGATCTCATCCGCTCCAAAATGTCCAAATCCATTTAAAATTGAGGTTTACCAACTGTTTTAATCAACTGCAGAATTTCTCATTCATTGATTGGCTCCCACTGACAAACCTCCTCGTCCAATCCATTTAAATTGGGAGGGTTGGGAGCATTAATTCATTAGCGGCCCCTCCCAGTTCAAACAAATTAGCAAGCAAAAAGACAACTCCATTTCTTAACTGCACATGCACAATTCTCACGCTCAAGCACCCCGACACACACCCACACACACACACACACTTCCTGTCCACAAAACGCAACACGTCATTTTTTTTAATGCAAACTTGAGGTCACCACCGGATGGGCCTTGACGTGTAACTTGTTTTAAGTTCTTTTTTTGGAGAAAAAGGAAGTCGCCTTTTGCTGCCTTATGCGTTTTCTCACCATTTATTTAGTAAATGATGTCCTATTTGAAGGAGTTAAAATGCTGGTGTTTTCTTCTCGCATCCATTTTTTTTTTTAACACGGGTGCCTACGCACAAGCAATATTCAATGGGTTCTGCAATCTACTGCTTCTGCCACCTACAGTTTCCTGCGGGGGCAGCAGAACTGTACGTACAGTGGATATAAAAAGTCCACACGTGGCCTCAGATCATTTTTGAGCCAACGCGCCATCAAAAAAGGCAAAAGATTGGAAAAAAAAAAGAAATTAGGGCGTCAATAGTAAAATGTTTTAAAATCCAAACTGATTATTTGCCCATGGTTACTCCGTACATCGTTTTGTTTTCTCTGCCTTCTCGTTTTCCCTTTTCCACCTAGAAAAAATAATTATGGCGTCAAGAGTAAACATATTTAAATCCAAACTGATTAGTTTTCCTGGTTACACCTCACATGGTTGTTGTTTTCTCCGCCTTCTCGTTTTCCCTTTTCCACCTCAAAAAATTAGGGCGTGAATAGTAAACATTTTAAAATCCAAACTGATTATTTGCTAGAGATTAAACCCTACATAGTTTTGTTTTCACTGCCTTCTCGTTTTCCCTTTTCCACCCAAAAAAAATACGCCGTCAATAGCAAACATTTTAAAATCCAAATTAATTATCCACTAGAGATTACACCCTACATACTTTTATTTCCTCTGCCTTTTCGTTTTCCCTTTTCCACCCAATCCTCCAGATCTTTCTTATTGAAGCACAAAATGCCCTTGACCAAAAAAAATGCAGTCTTGACAAGCTTCTATTATTTATTTTTTATGTCGGGCACAAAGATGGGGCGTGTACAAACTAGTAGTGAAGGTGCCGGAGTTACATAATAGTCTTGCGCGCCGCCATGACAAAGACGAAGAGGGCAGCTGTCGACCGGCATCTCGTCATTTCCCTCCATTCCAATCCCAAAGCCTCACTTTGAGGCATCCTGATTTGTAAAAACGCAACCCGTAGCAGTCAAAGAAAAAAGGAAAGGACGTCCCCGTCTTCTTGTCCTCTACCGTTGTTGGCGCAGGGTCCATCTGCCGAGACCATACAGGATGGCGCTCTGCCGTGCATACTAATGCTATCACTCGCTCACTCGCAGATGCTGTTATATCAAAACAAGCCGAGCGGAGATCTTTGACGCTGAAAAGCTCACCGAGAGGGGCCAAAACCAGTAAACATTGCGCATATGGACTCTCGGCGCCATTTTAAAAAGCTGCCACTGGCATTTGTTTGGGCGGATGGTGTAGACGGTTCAAAAAAATGACGCTTTACCGGGTTTTATTTTCAGCTTGGTAGTCGATCGGTCTGATCATGGCTTCCGTATTTTAACTCTTGGCTAAAGAAGGGAAGTTTTAGTTGTGTTTTTGGTTTCAGGATTTGAACAGGAACACTTTGTGAGAGATGATGGTGATTATGGCTAAGGTTTGCATTCGAATTGAAGTTTGAAACCACAAGCAAGGACCCGAGTCTGGCCTTTGGGGCGCTACTAATCCCATTTCCACCTCATCCCAGTCTGCGCTGTGCAGTCACGTAGGATTGTGCTGTTGTCATGGCAGCAACCAAAAAAGGAGGCAGACTCCCTTGCTCTAAATCGCAACTCATTTTTTGGCCTTCACAAAATCATTCATTTTGTATTTGGGTTTTTCCCATCACTCACCTACCCATTTTTCCCTTTTCCACCTGAGAAATCAGGCTACCAATTACAAAACATTTTTTTTATCCAAACTCATTAGTTATTTGGTAAGTCTTCACCAAATAACGCCTCTTTATTGTTTTCCTATTTCACTGGCACTGTTGTTTTCCCTTTTCCATCGACAAAATCAGGGTGTCAAGTATAAGTCTATAAGTTTTTTGGGGTCTAAACTTATTATTTGCTATATCTGTCTTCCCAAAATAATATTTGCATGTAGTTTTTCCTCTTCTTATCTACACTTGTTTTCCCTTTTCCAACCAGGAAATCGGTGTGCTTTTCAGGGTCTTGTTTGCGGTCAGTTATGTAAGAACAGCAATTGAAATCAGACACAAACCGCTAACAAAATGTACACCGTATCTTAATTACATGTACCATGCTTGACTGGCGCACCAGAAATTTGAGAATTCGACCTGTTTTTTTCCCAACAAAGTGCCAAATCATAAAACTGCTATCCAAGATGTCATCCATTAGTCACCCTCGAATACCATAACGGCAAAAGGGAGAATCCCCGATCTGTCCGAATACCTCGGAGGCGCGCTTAAACAAATGCGGTGGTTTGCATTTCTACTGGCGGGATGCCTTTGTTTTGCTCCGCTACAACAGCTTTGCATCAGAGCACATTATGTAACGCGTGGCGTGCGCCCGCCAGGCCGCCAGCCCGCCCGCCATAGAAGGAGGAAAGCCACGGACGGAGAAGGGTGTGACTTGTAACACACACAATGACATAATCCACTGACCCCGTCCGTCCTGGCTTCTCTACATATTCCCGGCATGGAATTACTGTGATTTTGGCAGCTAGCAAAGAACATCCTTCTTTTTTAGGCCTTCCGTAACATTTGTACGGTCCAAAACCAGCAGCAGCTTCTAAATAATGATGTCATATAAAGCAGAAAAATCAGGACGGATGTATTTTTCTCTTCACTTTCATAGCAAAGTGAAGCTAATGTTCAATTTGCTTCAATTGGGAGGATTAAGCTTTACTAAATGTTCATGTTGGAGTGTCGGAAACGGCTATTGAATGATGGCTTCTAGTTATATTTTACTGGTAATGACACTGTGAGACGTCCAATCGCATTCCCAGACTAGACTGGTCTTTCTAAGGCAATGTCAAGGTTAGCATTACAAGTCCGGCTAATTTGCTTTTCCGTTAGCTTTAATTGAAAGATGGATCCGTTGGTTTGGTTGCGTTACACAAGCGGTGACGCCACTTTCCATTCTGGAATGGTGCGCTCCACTGGCCGGCTGTGGAAGAATATCTGCTTTTCATTTAGCAGGGGGGGGGAGCGCCGAGTGGGAGAAATCCCCGTTAGCATGACTTGGATTGGTGGGGCCTCTGTACACTTTCTCAAAAAATGGACCTTGTTCTTCTTGCTTGCAGATAAAATTGAAGAAGCCCAGAAGGAGCTGAAGGATCCGCCCAGCTCGACTAAATGTAAGAACTTGGGAGATTTTTTTGGCTTTCACAGAGTTTTTTTAAAA